>NC_138775.1:200811908-201411908 GCF_965119305.1 Pelophylax lessonae | reverse complement strand
GACACTATCCACAATTTAGAACAACTAAACAAAGCTAATCCCTCCCCAACTACTAGTAACAAAATCTATCAAGCTAGAAATTACTTTAGAGCCTTTTTATTCGCTCGACAAACTAAAAAATTACTAACAATGCGCACTAATTTCTACGCTTTAGGTAACAAAGCGGGTAAATTACTAGCCGCCCAACTTAAACACCATAGAGCCAGACAAAGAATCCCTTATATACATCACCCCACCCAAAATGGTAAAGTATACCATCCCAAAGATAATTCAAATGCCTTCAGAGCATACTACAATGCCCTCTACAACTTACAAGATGACCCTTCAGTAATGTAATCAAACCTACTGATAGAGCTATATCTAATTTCCTAGAGTCCCTAGCACTGCCCAAATTATCTGAAGAACAAACATCAATGCTTAATGCCCCCTATCTCCCAATGAGATTAAGCAAACAATTATAAAACTCCCAAATGGCAAAGCTCCAGGCCCAGACGGCTTTTCGGCCGAATATTACAAACTGTTTTCTGAGATTTTAACCCCACATATGTGCCACATGCTGCTGTGAATGAAATGTTGTCTGCTAACATTGTTACTCTACCCAAACCAGGGAAGGAGCTGGTTGCACCCCAAAATTTCAGACCCATATCATTATAAAATACTGATCTTAAATTATACGCGAAAATAATGGCCCAATGAATTGCCCCAATTATGCCCCAACTCGTGCACCCAGATCAGGTCGGTTTCACCCTTGGAAGACAAGCACCGGATGCCACCAGGAAAATCATTAACCTGATACACTCCACTGAATCCAATAGAAACTCAGCTTTTTTTGTTATGCTTGATGCGAAAAAAGCGTTTGATAGAATTCACTGGGGGTATCTACGCCAAATCCTCACTAAATTTGGTTTCCAACTTAGATGATAACATGTGCAGGAGAGGCTTCTCCCAAGAAGGCTCCCTACCCCATAAACTTTGGGAATGTCCCCACATATTTCCCTTATGGAAAATAATTTTTGTTCTTATCTCTGAAGTTATGGGAATCATCACTAAGCCCTCACTCCCTTTGGTGATTCTATCCATAGGAATAGACACCTTTCCCATTAATGCCAGAACCAAAGTTATGCATATCCTGTTGGCAACGAGGTTACTTATCATGCGCAAATGGACACGGTCTATAGTTCCCAATCTCTGTGATATAATTTTCCAGCTAAACACATCTAAAGAGTATGAACTTGGCTTTGCCCTACAAAGCGGCACCTACAAGTTTCTAAAAAATTGGGAAATTATAGCTCACTCATCAACCACAGCACAAATAACTTCTAGTTTTGATACATCCTTTGCTTAGATGCTTACATTTTATGATATTCAGGCGTTGTGCTCTTTGAAATTTATATTTGATTCAGCTGATATTACCAGTTATGTACTTGTTAATGTTTCTGTCTGAATATTGCACCATCTGTACTGTTAACTCCAGTTTTTATTTTTTGTTACAAATCCAAATAAAGAACAATTTGAAAAAAAAAAAAAAAAAAGTCGACAAAAAGGCTGTTTTTTAACCTGGAAAACGTAGAATGGCTTCTCAGCCCATATCACAGGCAACCTTGTAATCCGCAACCCCCGATAAAGGGAGAGAAGAATATATCACAGCAGAGTGTGAGGGCTGTAAGCCAGGGAGATATGCTTTATGGCCCTATGGAGTAAAAGGCCTCTAGGTAGTGGAGTCAACCTCTCCCCGTATTGAGGAGGAGAGGCCTACTGTAGTGACCCTGAGAGAGGAAAACAGGGCATGGGCTGTGTCCTACAGCTGAACCTGAAAGAAAATCTCATTAAGAGCTATGGGACTAGACAAAGGTGTTGTAATGATGTGGAATGTGAATAAGAATGTCAGGATTATTTTCCGGTACCTCAGACGGCACAGGGTTGGGACTGAGAAGCCCAAGAAGTATGCGGCATCAATAAAAAAGGAGTAGTGTGAGAATCAGCACTTGGGCTAATGGTTCAAAGGCTCCCGAGCCTTGTAAAGTCTCCAAGGCAACCTGATGTGTGAAGACATAGGGAGAATAATCCATCACACCGCATTTACTTTAAAAGCTAGACAAAAAAATCTCATGAGATACTGTATGTAGTGACAGAGCAGTTTGACAGCTCAGTCCTGCATTCTGCAGTAGACAGCCCAGGCAATGCGGAGGCAAGGGGGGGGGGGTTATCCTGTTTTTATAGAGACATGGTGGAAAGATATACAGGCATGTCAGGGTGGAATGTAGTCCTCTGTCCCAAGCAGGTAGATGGCTTATGCCGTTGGCATGTGGAGATGACAAGCAGCTGGAGAGGCGAAGCCAGAGCTCCTGTGTGAGTGCGGGGAGCAATGCTGGGAGTGGAGCTTTGATGGCAGAAGCTGCGGCCCCAGCCACTGAGTCCGCTGTGTAGTCAACTGAGGCTCACTTCACGACCAGGGCTCTTTCTAGAGTGGGCCACCCGACCAAACTGAACGATCAGGGGAGAAGGGCCTTAGTCAGAAAGGTGACCAAGAACCCGATGGTCACTCTGAGAGGACTAGGTATAAAAGACCATCTGAAAAAAACAACTACAATAACCAGCATTTTTTTTTTTTTTTTAACTAGAGCTTTCCTATTTTTCTATACATAAGTGCTTTCTAAGCATTTCAACAAACAAAGTAGGTACACAGACAAATTCAAATGTATTACCAATTAAAAAGGTCAGCACGCCGCGACCCAACGTACCCCAGGAAGACGTCAGTTGTGACAAAACCGCGTCGGGTCGCAGCGTTCTGACGTCACCCACGTATCCAGGAAGGACGGGCGGAATTGCCGGCCAGCGGCTTTTAAACCTTTTAACGTGTAAACTCTGCATTAAATGTAAGTGCATGTCTTTATACTGAATAAACATGGTCGATGGTTTTACACTATGGAGCCTCTATTGTTCTGTATTGCATGACGGCTGTTCATAACATCTGTGGATCATGATACCAGAGCAGTGCAGCTATTTTGGTGACACCCACGGCTGATATACCCGAGTCTTGGTCATCTTCCCAGGTTTACCCTGGTTGTGAGAACTGGCTTCCTGCTGTGATTTTCAGGCTTGTCATTACCTGTTTCTGGTAAGCAGGATTGAGGTCGGTGGAGGATTGAGCACACCTGTGGTGGATTGCACAGTATTTGATTCTTTACATTGTGTCACACCTTTTGATGGGTCTTGTGGACTTTTATTAGAGACTCTATCACTTAATTTATCTAAAATCCTCACAATTTTTTATCACCTTAGTTCAATTTCTTTATACCATTTGGATTATTGTGATATTTTGCACATATTTGTTACCTTTTTATTGTGATTTATGATTAGTCACTTATTGATCACTTAGCGCAGCTTGTTTATTAATATTAATTTTTTTGTGTTATCACACTAGAAGCTGCAGCTTCCTTTATATATATTTTTTTATTTATTATTCACTAGCGCGGTTACACTTTTTGTTATTATACAAATGCAAATGACTGGATGGCACACAGCTTATGCACAGACCCAGCCTGGGAAATGACAAGCCAGTGTACTGCCGTATCAGCAGTATTTTGAGTAACTTCTAAAAGGGAGCTCCCTGTTTGACTCCCAGTTTACCAAATGTACACACAAGCAGTGCATCATTTTAAACAAGTCGGCCAATTCACTGACTTGTAAGTCGTTCTCTTTTACACATATATTTAACAAATTACTTACAGTAAAACTGTACAATATCGAGCGTTATAGAGCTGGCCACCTTACGCATCCTATTGAACAATCTCTTTTAGATTTACCATCAATTTAAGTGGGAGGGTTTGCCTAAAAATCCTTTTTATTTACATTTAGATATGCAGCCATGACACTTCGGTTAATTAATCTAAAGGCGATTGTACAATTAGACTGCTTGTATGGCCAACTTAAGAAGGAGGGTATTAAAAATGTAGATACCTGAAATAATCACTCCATAAGCAGTATAAAAATTAGATAATGATTTTATTTACAACTCCCTTTCCATGAAAAGAACAATCTAAATAAAGTAGCAGTGCCAATCACATTTGAATGTCTGATGTTTGTCAGATACCAGCATCAGAAGAGTGAATACAGTTCATTAAGACAGACATTGCTCCTAAATTGGTCTAATTAAGTCTGTCATTTTCAATTATTCCAGTTCTTCAAGATCTTCTCACCAGCATCCAATGTCTCATCTCGCTGCAATAAAAAAATAGTTGGATTAACCCTCATTCTATAATACTTTTGTTAAAGCAACATATCAGAAAAGTTATAAGGTACAAAAAGGAGGTAATAAGCCAGGTCCATAAAGACATGGATGAGCGAGTTTGAGGTGAAGGAACTTGACTGGCCTGCACAGAGTCCTGACCTAAATCCGATGGAACCCCTTTGGGATGAATTAGAGCGGAGACTGTGATCCAGGCCTTCTCCTCCAACATCAGTGCCTAACTTCACAAATGTGCTTCTGGAAGAATGGTCAAACATTCCCATAGACACACTCCTAAACCTTGTGGACAGCCTTCCCAGAAGAGTTGAAGCTGTTATAGCTGCAAAGGGTGGGCCAACATAATGATGAACCCTACCAACTAACAAAAGTTCATGTGCGTGTAAAGGCAGGCGTCCCAATACTTTTGATAAAATAGTGTATTTAAGCCAATTAGAAAGTGAAATGTAGGATTTTCTTACCCCAACAGCCCTTAAGTGGCGGTTCACACTCTTGCGGCTGCGGCGATCGCATGTAATATCGGAGCGCACTGCTCCTTCATTACATGCAATCGGCTGTGCGTTGCGATTTTCAGTCATACACTTTGTATGGCTAAATTCGCACTGCACCCGCACCAAAGGAAGGCTGCGAATTTGCAGCCTGTTCCTGCATCGCAGACGCACCCTTGGCAGTTCACACTGCCATATGCGATATGCTGGAGGTGTCAATGAAATGTTAACGACACCCCCAGTTTGATTGCATATCGCAGTGCGATCTTTACAGTTCGCACAGGATCGGATCGCACAAGTGTGAACCACTGTGCGATCCGATCCTGATGCGGCTGAAAAAAAGGGTCATGTGCGACGTTGGTGCGGGTGCAGTGCGAATTTAGCCATACAAAGTGTATGGCTGAATTCGCACCACACAGCTGATCGCACGTAATGAAGGAGCAGTGCACTCCGATATTACATGCGATCGCCGCAGCCGCAAGAGTGTGAACCGGCACTTACCAAACCTGCCACCACTG
This sequence comes from Pelophylax lessonae, assembly GCF_965119305.1. NCBI lineage: Eukaryota > Metazoa > Chordata > Amphibia > Anura > Ranidae > Pelophylax > Pelophylax lessonae. The sequence continues at coordinate 201,406,656 of NC_138775.1, read as the reverse complement.
GGCTCCCAGCATCCAGAACCAATGAACCATCTGGGTGAAACTGCAGTTTCATGTCACAGTGTCTTTATTTTTGCAACCTCAAGACTCACTTTCAGTCTGGATAAAGAAATTACAATGGTCTTGAAAAATGCAGAGTCCTAAACACAAACTCCTGAACACAATGCCCTTCAATTTGAAGTCTAATATACAGAGCCATTCAGAAAATACTATAAGTATTGTATCAACTTTGGAGATATAGCTGGCACTGTAGACATTTGTATAGCGAACTTGTATCTTCTGTGCCTAAATATTAAGGCAAAACTTTTTTTATTTGGTTTTGGATGGAGTGAAGAGGGAAAATAACCCCATTCGGTTTTTATTGGTGTCTATGCTCCCCTTAGGAAGATTCACCCTTTACCCTGTATTTGTCCTGTTTACCTTTATCATCAAAAATTGAAAGTAAAAGAATCACAAATTTTAGATTATTTCTTTTCTGGGGACAGAGGGGAAACCTTTCTATGGGGACACTAGTTCTGGTGACCTGGGGGGCCCTATAGGATCCCCTTAATTTTCAGGGATTTCCTCTAAATGTCTGCTTTCGTTATGGGACAGGAAGTGAAGGGAAGTCTCCTCAATGGGTCACAGATGACAAAAAAATAAAAAAAATCTAGGAGGGGTTATAACCATCCCTTACGCTATCCAAAAGGAAAAAAAAAAAAAAAAAAAAAAAGTTGTCAATACTTTTACTTCAAGTAAAAAAAAATCATGTTTGACTGGAGTGCACCATCAGGAACATTGAGACCATGTATAGTGCACTGGAGTAATGCATACTGTATGATGATATACTTTACCACATCTTATTTTGAATGTCACTCTAGTACACATTCAGAACACACCTGTGCTATGGCACACTGCTATGTACTGTATATTGTGGCATGCTTCGATGAAAAAAAATAATGAAGCAGAGGTGACTTAAGTTGGGGTCTATTCAAAATAAATAGGCAATAGTAATGTAGTGCAGCACAATAGGGCTATATATTTTATAACAATAGAGTATTGATAAAAAAAAAATGTTATTTACAGGCAAAATAGCAACCTCCATAACTTTGAAAACATATTGACTTTAGAGAAAAGTAATCTTGTGGTTTACATTTAAGAGCAGATGGCTTTATATCGTCTGATTATTTTAATTTACCATACATACCTACCTTAATAAAACAAAATCTGATATACTTTTCAAATTGTTTCTTGTATTCAGGTCCACAAAATGCCGTTACTGGAATAGCAGCTAGTTTCTAAAATATATTTGAAACATATAAAATGTTAAAATGTAATATTTGCTATTCACGGTTAGAAAACATCCAACTGTGGGGGAGATTTACTAAAAGTGGAGCACTCAGAATTTGGTGCAGCTGTGCATAGAAACCAATCAGCTTGTTCAATTAAGCTTTGGCAATAAAACCTGGAAGCTGATTGGTTTCTATGCAGAGCTGAACCAGATTTTGCACCATGAAGTTTTAATAAATGACCCCCAGTGTGCTGTATACTATACACTATAAAAACAGAGCAGGAAGCTAGTAAAAAGAAAGCTTTGCTTTGACACGCATACACTAGCAACTATTTGAACAATTCTATAAACACTTCAATACCCACCTTAGTTTTAATCATCCACTTTATAAATTTGTAATCGTAAGGTTCATCATCTTTCACTTCAGAAAGATCCACTCCTTCAACACAAAAATAAATCAATAATCATAAATGAGAAGTCTGGTTGAGCGCTGATATATTACATATTCTATTTGTTCTGCATTCCTATATCTTCTTCTGTGTTCTAGCGTGGCTGTGAATTCTCAGAAACAAAACACACTGCTACCTTTAACAAATAATTTGGAATCATCTTTTCCTTAATCACCTTTTAGTAGAAAATATGTCAATTCCAAAGTTGATCTTATTTTGTTTTTCTGGAACCATCAATATTGCTGTATTTAGTGCCTTCTGAAGCCTACTAAATGAGCACTAGGTGTCACTGTAGTACAAAAGTACAATCACTACTGACTGTGGTCTCATTTCACTAAGCCGTTCAATCTTGTTTAGCTGTTATTTACTCCCTACAGCGCCTTATATAGCTCCCACCATATAAGGCAGGGGCAGGCAACCTTTAGGGATGGAGATCTACCTGGACAACATGGAAGAGATCAAAGATGACCAGGTGTTGCGCCCTTTTAAATAAATCAATGAATTATCAAGCCACAAATTAAATCTTAAAAAAAAAAAAAAAAGGGAGGGCCAGAGCAAAGGCGCTCACAGCAGTAAGTGCTTTAGCACGTTCGGTCACAAGCCCGAACCCTCTCGAGCTATTTCCAAGGGTTTCCCCGCAGCTGAACGCAAGCAAGGGGCTAGGGCTGTCTCTGCAGGCTGGGATTTGTTAAGCATGTGCCTGTGAGCTCTGAAGTTGTCAAGGGAAACCTGGGGATCTCTTTGCGATCCACCTGTCACCTGCCTGCAATTGATGGGTTGCCGACCCCAGGTTTAAGGTGTACAACATGCTTTGTTTGGCCTGCGTGATGTTAGGATGAATGTGAATGTTAATTCATAAGGATTACTGCACCAGTTACCTCAGAAACAGAATAAAACAGCATAAACAGAATAAATCTGCGAGCTAATGGTGAAAAATATAAGAAAAAAAGCTGCTGAACACAATATCTTGACACCTGGCACAAAATAAACAAAATACAAATAGTGCAGCGCTAAAATATATCAATAAACCATTATGTAGTGAACATGTAAATGATAAATTGTGAGTCCAAAAAGCTATATATATATATATATATATATATACCCAAAGATCAGAGCAGGTTTTAGTTGATATATTATGATAAGGAGTCCCACATGCCATTATGGTAGCTGAAAGCAGGATAGAGGAGGTGTCACCAGCCAAACCACATTAAATTTATGGTTGAGCCCTGTTTTTTTTGTTAACACATTCACCCCAAACTACTGCCCTGCATCGGTCAATTACAGATTAATTTTAAAGCAGGCATGTCATGTTGTCTGTTGTCCTGTCACTCCTCCTCTGTGGCCATAAGCAAGTATGGTAGATTTAGAAAGCACTGGGATGAGGTTTACAAATCTGAGGCGAGAGAACCCAATCACTTGACCTGTCAAATGCATGTGATTACAGAGTTCTTCCTGCTTCATTAAGCAGAGAGAACTCTGTAGGACACTGAAGGCTTTACTCCATGTACTGCATTTTATGAACAATGCAGGTTGCAGCATAGAGAAACCTGGCAAAGTATAACGGAGACCAAAGTACCGTTTATACTCGAGTATAAGCCGACCCGAGTATAAGCCGAGGCCCCTACTTTTACCACAAAAAGATGGGAAAAATGATTGACTCGAGTATAAGCCTAGGGTGAGAATGCAGGGCGGCGGGCATGGTACAGGAGAATGCAGGGTGACTGGCATGGTGCAGGAGAATGCAGGGTCCTGGCATGGTGCAGGAGAATACAGGGTACTGGCATGGTGCAGGAGAATGCAGGGTACTGGCATGGTGCAGGAGAATGCAGGGTACTGGCATGGTGCAGGAGAATGCAGGGTACTGGCATGGTGCAGGAGAATGCAGGGTGACTGGCATGGTGCAGGAGAATGCAGGGTGACTGGCATGGTACAAGAGGATCCAGGGTTGTGGGCATACTACAGGAGATGTAGTAAAAATGGGGAATTAACCGCGCTAAAGGAATAAAACAAACAAGCAGCAACTTCAAGTGTGACCACACCCTAAAAAATATATGTAAATCAAGTTGCGCTAATGTGATCTATGGAGGTATAAAGTCCACAAAGTCCCAATATTGATGACAAATAGAAAATATCTTGGGTAAGATCCTGAACCCGACTCCCTTAAGAGTGTACGCTTACCAGATTGAGGTAAGAATGAAGCGGATATGCTTAATCTTGTCACTTTGATAGATGATCCAGGCCCGTGTGAGCAGTGAACTCGGAGGTCATTGGATCATGTAAAAAATACAAACAAACGCAATAGCGTAAAACCCAACAACTAATATAGTATCACCTTGAGTGTGACTTAAAGTGGAGATTGGGAAACGTGTAAAAAGCTGCCACCAAGATAGAGTAAAACAAAAAATTGAGGGATAAATACCCCTACCAAAACAGATGCAGGATAAGGTGCAAAAAATAATCCAGTTGGAGTTGCCTCTTACCAGACAAAATTAACTTATAAGCCCAAGTGAAAGATAAAGTATTGAAGATATGTGTTTGGACCATCACCAGCTAGATCAGCCTCTTACCAAAAACAAGTTAAAGCAAGTGTGTAGAAATCAATCCAAGTGACACAGGATGCAATACCAGATAAGCACCAGTAGGGGTCGCCTCTTACCAGATGTTAAACTCAGTCAAGCTTGTATGGAAATCAATACTCAGGGTCCAACCATGTATTCTGGGATAAATCCTCGCTTTCAACCATAGATTTGCCCAATCAAAAAAGAAGAAAAGAGGCTCCCATAGCGTAAAACCGTACAATTTATTGATAATAAAAAGGAGTAACACTTACAGTGTAGCACGAAAAGTCAGGCAGAAAATGTGCAGTCCTCGGGGCACGGCGTACTGACGTCATCTAACAGCGACCTAGAGAGTGCGGGCGAGCGAAGCCGTCCGGCCGGCGGCTGCACATTTTCTGCCTGACTTTTCGTGCTACACTGTAAGTGTTACTCCTTTTTATTATCAATAAATTGTACGGTTTTACGCTATGGGAGCCTCTTTTCTTCTTTTTTGATTGGGCAAATCTATGGTTGAAAGCAAGGATTTATCCCAGAATACATGGTTGGACCCTGAGTATTGATTTCCATACAAGCTTGACTGAGTTTAACACCTGGTAAGAGGCGACCCCTACTGGTGCTTATCTGGTATTGCATCCTGTGTCACTTGGATTGATTTCTACACACTTGCTTTAACTTGTTTTTGGTAAGAGGCTGATCTAGCTGGTGATGGTCCAAACACATATCTTCAATACTTTATCTTTCACTTGGGCTTATAAGTTAATTTTGTCTGGTAAGAGGCAACTCCAACTGGATTATTTTTTGCACCTTATCCTGCATCTGTTTTGGTAGGGGTATTTATCCCTCAATTTTTTGTTTTACTCTGCTATCTTGGTGGCAGCTTTTTTACATGTTTCCCAATCTCCACTTTAAGTCACACTCAAGGTGATACTATATTAGTTGTTGGGTTTTACGCTATTGCGTTTGTTTGTATTTTTTACATGATCCAATGACCTCCGAGTTCACTGCTCACACGGGCCTGGATCATCTATCAAAGTGACAAGATTAAGCATATCCGCTTCATTCTTACCTCAATCTGGTAAGCGTACACTCTTAAGGGAGTCGGGTTCAGGATCTTACCCAAGATATTTTCTATTTGTCATCAATATTGGGACTTTGTGGACTTTATACCTCCATAGATCACATTAGCGCAACTTGATTTACATATACTACAGGAGATGCAGTGCTGTGGGCATGGTACAGGTGGACCATGCCCGCAGCACTGCATTCCTTGTAGTATGCCCGCAGCCCTGCATAATGGCAGGTAATGCAGCTGTTTCACTTACCTGTTCCAGAGGCACCTTCATTTTAAAAATGGCGCCGCCCGGCACCGACACGTCATTGCACACGCGCCGCCGCCGCTCGTATACTTTTGGCTATTCCCGGCCTCTCCCGCACGGTGGCGGCACATGCGCGGTGACATGTATGCGCCAGGCGGCGCCATTTTTAAAGTTAAGCACGTCGGAGCGGCCAGGTACTTTTTTTTTTTTCTTGACTCGAGTATAAGCCGAGAATAATACTCGGCTTATACTCGAGTATATACGGTAATATCTGCTCTCTGTTATAAATGTGCCCCAATAAAGAAAACATACAGAAAATTTTTAGAACAGCACAAAGCATTTGGATCTTTAACACATAACATTACAAGAGCAAATCAGTGTGTTCCTGAGCTGTAAAACTGGAACAGCTGTCTTTTAGATAGGTATGTGATCTTAAAGGAAATCATCAAGGTTTCATAATTAATATGACAGACAGAAGTCCGTACTTGTCACTCTGCCCAGTCTAGTCATTAAGACTTCTGCAGACACTTATTAACTGCAGGTTATATGTCATTTCAAAAGACATCACAGTAAAGCTCAACCAAGGATAGGTCTATCGTCAGTTCACACATTTGTACTCTGGAGCAGTAAATAGTTAAGATCCAACAAAGTCAGAGAAAATGTATTTTGTTACCGAGCGCAGAAACATCTGCAATCATGAAATATCCTCCTTCTGGAACGACTGGCTTTAGTCCAGCTTCCTGAAGCAAGCAAGCCATTCGGTTACGCTTGGCTTCTAGTTCCTGGGGTAGTGAGTTGAAATAGCATTCAGGTTCATCCATCCTTTTGAAGTCCTTAAAGAGAGCATGGGCCAGGGCCTCCTGCACAACACAGTAAATATATAATTCTGTCATATGGGACCCAATCCAACAATTGCTACAGTATGTGCTGCATGTACATGTATACCGGTAGCAGCTTTGTTTTTAACTCGGAATAAATTCCAGTAAACACACCCCAAGAGACTTAACACAATGAAAAGTACTTTCTAAATTAGTCCAAAGTAAAGCTCACTACAGACTTTACAATCTTACTGTACAAACTCTTCTCAGATCCATCAACTATATAATGCAAGGGCTTGCCTGATTGGATATAAATGGTTTCATTGTTTTGGTAAATCTAAAGGATATGTGAAAAAATTATACTATCACATTGTAACATCTATAAAGCATTTACACTTTAGGGTCCTTTCACACGGCCGCTCCGCTGATCTTATCCGCTGCGGGACTTTTTTTTTTTTTTTCACGGAGCGGATGACACTTGTGTCATCCGCTCCGTGTGTCCGCATATCATCCCATCCATTTGCGGATGATATGCGGACATAATGTAAGTCTATGGACATTGCGGATGTCAGCGGATGACACCGCTGACATCCGATTTTCCTCCCTTTCCGTTTTTTACACGGAGGAAAAATAGGGTTCTGTTCCGTTCCAAAAAACGGAACAGAACTGAAAGGAAGAAAATCGGATGTCAGCGGATGGTATTCCGCTGACATCCGCAATGCCATTGACTTACATTATGTCCGCAAATCATCCGCAAAAAAATAGGATGATTTGTGGACAAGCGGAGCGGCCATGTGAAAGAGCCCTTAGAGAACTTAGGATAAAGCCAGCAGTAGATGGATCCTGCTCAACTGGCTGAATTTCGATCCATATAAGGCAGGGGTATCAAACTCATCGTGGACCGCATCAGCATTATGGTTTCCTCAAAAGGCTGATTGTATCTGTAAGACTATATAAATGTACCTTTTTTGTCTGAGAGAATAGGTGCAGGAACTCAACCACATACTCCCCTGATGAACCGCATTAAAAAGTGGGTGTGGCCAAATTGCAGTGGGAAGATCTTTAAGGGACAATAAATAAATGGAGTGCCTTATGTGCGGAGTTCAGGGTGCCCTATATGCAGAATGCAGGGTTCAAGGGTGCCCTGTGTACAGAGTGCATGGTCCAGGGGTGCGCTGTGCACAGAGTGCAGGGTTCAGGGGTGCCCTGTGTACAGAGTGCAGGGTTCAGGGGTGCCCTGTGTACAGAGTGCATGGTCCAGGGGTGCGCTGTGTACAGAGTGCAGGGTCCAGGGGTGCCCTGTGTACAGAGTGCAGGGTCCAGGGGTGCCCTGTGCACAGAGTGCAGGGTCCAGGGGTGCCCTGTGCACAGAGTGCAGGGTCCAGGGGTGCCCTGTGCACAGAGTGCAGGGTCCAGGGGTGCCCTGTGCACAGAGTGCAAGGCTCAGGGGTGCGCTGTGTACAGAGTGCAATGCTCAGGGGAGTGCTGTGTACAGAGTGCAATGCTCAGGGGTGCGCTGTGTACAGAGTGCAAGGTTCAGGGGTGCACTGTGTACAGAGTGCAAGGTTCAGGGGTGCACTGTGTACAGAGTGCAGGGTTCAGGGGTGCACTGTGTACAGAGTGCAGGGTTCAGGGGTGCGCGTGTACACAGTGCAGGGTTCAGGGGTGCGCGTGTACAGAGTTCAGGGGTGCGTTTTATATAGAGTGCAGGGTTTAGGGGTGTGCTATGCACAATATGCTCTCTTGGCTGTCCACATCTCACTTCCACCCCTCCTAACCTATGCACCATTCTCCTCCATCCCCTACCAATGCACCACTCCCCAAAAAGAGTTTCCTCGCATCTAGTATCTCCTAGCAGTGTTGGCGCCTCCGCCCCTCTCTCTCCCTTGCAGGAAGATCATTGGTTGAAATCTGTGCAACCAGGCACAGATGGGGATCACAGTTCACTTTAAAACCTGATGCCCCATCCCACAGTGCACCTGCCATCTAAATCTTCCTTGTCCCTGCCATAGATGCAGGGCAGGCAGGGATCTGTGAGAGCTCCCATCATGTTTCAGCTGAAAAAAAAAAGCCCTGGGTGTGAGGGCCACATGAAATGGTCTGGAGGGCTGCATTTATCCCGTGGGCCTTATTATTGACAAATGTGATCTAAGGGAAGAAGGAAGGCTGGTTGTACTGAAGTCGATTCAGTACAACCAGCCTGCCAGTTTTCTTTTTTTTTCTATGATCACTGTCAGCAGCAGTGATCATTGTATTCTGATGGCGGGGAAAACCTCCCACTGTCAGAATACAATAGCCCAGCAGGAGGGATTCTCCCATCAGACTGACTTGATTGAGGAATTAAGTGACCCGTGGCTGAAGGAAAGAAAATTGCATTATGTATGGCCAGCCTAAGTAGCACATAGTTACCTTCCTCTACCTCACCCCACCCTTTATGCTTGTTGGGGGAGGAGAAATGTAAAAAAATTCTGGAGGACCATTCACCAAGCCAAAGTGCTGTAATGTGTGCAGATTTATTTTGTGCCAGTCACTTTTGTTTTTCCTTATTTTTTTCCCTAAAACTTTGGCGGACACTGCGATTACCAGCCCAATTTGAAAATTTAGCTGGTGCGCAGGAGATGCTGGCAATTTCGATAATTAAAAACAGAACACAGTTTAAAATACTTTAGCAATGGTTCAAGTAATATATAAATGAATGCTTTATTTAAAACAGTTTACAGAATTGCTATGCCCTGTGGAAACCTCAGGCAGTATTTACAGGCTGCATTGAGCTGGTTGCCTCTAAAGGCGCTTTTCCACTGCATGGAACCGAATGGTCCGGCTCGCTTTTGCGCTTTTCCACTGCATGGTACCGCATGGTACAGTGTAGGAACAGTTCGGCGGCGCTTTTCCACTACATGGAACCCAACGGTACGGCTCGCTTAAACAGTACCACCTCGGTTGTGGTTCCAAAGGCGCTTTTCCACTGCATGGAACCGAACAGTTCGGCTCGCTTTTGTGCTTTTCCACTGTATGGTACCGCATGGTTACGGTGTAGGAACGGTTCGGTACGGGACGGCGGCGCTTTTCCACTACATGGAACCGAACGGTATGGCTCGCTTAAACAGTACCACCTCAGTTGTGGTTCCAAGAGGGCCGTACCGGTACCATATCCCACAATCCTTTGCATGCAGCCTTGACTGTTTGTCACTACTAGCCACTGATTGGTCAGAGAATCGTGGTTATCCCACCCACTTACTTTAGTACTACTTTCGTGGAAAAGCAAACCGTACCAAACCGTACCGAACTGTTCCAACACCGTACCATGCCGTACCATGCAGTAGAAAACCAAACCGGGCCAAGTGGAGCTGAGCCGGTACTTGCAGTGGAAAAGCGCCACAAGGAGGGCCGTATCGGTACCATATCCCACAATCCTTTGCATGCAGCCTTGACTGTTTGTCACTACTAGCCACTGATTGGTCAGAGAATCGTTGTTATCCCACCCACTTTAGTGGAAAAGCAAACCATACCAAACCGTACCGAACCGTTCCAACACCGTACCATGCGGTACCATGCAGTGGAAAACCGAACAGAGCCAAGCAGGGCCGAGTGGAGCCGAGCCGGTATTTGCAGTGCAAAAGTGCCATAATAAATTATGGAACGGGGGAAAGAAACACAAAACATTTTTTTTTCTTTAAGCACATCTATTCTTTAAAGTGTATGTAAATGCACAACAATAAAAGAAAACAAAAAAACCCCAAAGCAACTAGGCACTATTAGTCAACATTTAATCGCACTTTCATTGAAAAAATGCAGCAAAATAGAAACTTTGACTTACCTGTAAATTCATTATATTGGAGTACAGTACAGGACACTCAAATTCTTAGATCATGGGTTATATGCAGCTACCTTCAGGAGATTAGACACTGGCAAAAAACTTGCAATAAAGTGTGATCAAGACACAGGAGGGGCCTGTGTCTTGTACTGTACTGTACAAAAGATAAGGAATTTGCAGGCAAGTCAAAATTCCTATAATAATCATACAGTACAGGACACATTCTTAGAACATGGGACATACGCAAGCAAAAAACTGAGGGGTGGGCAACAACAGAATCTGTCTGATTGAAGCCCTAGCTTTGAGGTAGATTCTAATGGCTCTGACTACATCCAGGCTATGAAGAAAGATTGTACACATTGAGATGGAAGACTGAAGAAAGGATGATCTTGGGTGCAAGACAACCTTGTCTGTGTGAAGTATGAGGAACAACTCCTTACAGGAAAGGACTGACAATGCTCCACAGGGACACACTGCTCAGGGGCGAGCATGCACTGTGTGCCCCCATTGCAAGCGGCGTGCTATGGGCGCACACAAAGAAGAGGAGGGGCCAAGAACGCTGGCAGGGGACCCCAAAAGAGGAGAATCCGGGCTGCTCTGTGCAAAACCATTGCACAGAGCAGGCGAGTATAACAGGTTTTTTAATTAAAAACAACCAAAAAAAAAAAACGGAAAGCAGCGAAGGCGCCCACCCCACCCCAAATATGGATGAGGGAGCACCTTCATGCAGAAGGAGCCTTGTCCACGGGTCTGGAGAAGCTCGATCTTGGCTTGCCAGACCATGTTCATTTGGATCCCCCAAAAAAGGCCCTGAAAGGCTTCGAGCCCTTGTCAGTCGACCCTGAGGAACGAAAAACTTCTTATGAGCAGAGAAGGAAGGCTCACGTCTACCAAGTCACGTTGTGCTATGACGCAACGCGCCGGGAGAAGCCGCCTGACGTCACTTCCGGTCTTCGGCCGAGACCGGAAGCTACCGGTATTCACCGCTATACCGCTGCCACGCTATTATTTATATTCTGAAATGCGAGTTTACTATGTTTTTTTTTAATAAATGTATTACAAACTTACTACACTATGAAGTCCTTCCTTTTATCTATGATCTGAGCCACCAACCCTGCTTAGGACAATATTATCCATTGATGCTTGATGCTGGCTGTCTAGAAGGGATTAAGGAGCCTGTCATAGAAGTGACCCCTTTGGCTACTGGAAAGCGGATTGATCCATCCACAGTGGAGACCTTGCTACCTATTGGTACAAACGCTCTTTATGAGTGATTTGGAGGTGAGCGGCCATTTCACTTATTTATGGATACATGCTCACCATCGCAGTGATTAAGTTTCCCGCACCTACCGAATTATTCCAGTTTCCCGCACATCTGGCAACTTGCTTAGACACCAGCACTTTTTTACTAAGATCATCGCCTCTTTTATGAACTTTTGTATACAACGTCATTATTTTACAAGGACTTTTATCTTTGGAGTATTTTGCTGCTTTTACCCCCCACCCCCTCCAGCTTTTTTGCTTTTTGGGGGTATTTATACTCTTTATATATTTTTCTTTTTTCGCACTTATCTATAGTGTGCCTTTACCACTTTTATGCTTTCCTGATCAGATTTTTTACTGAATCAGATTTGACACAGTGCACCTTGATTCCCTGTCACTTTATTATCTGTTTCCTTTCAGTGATTGAAGTTTATCATTATTTATTGTGGTTCACTTATTTGCACCTTTAGAGCCCATTCACATTAGCACGACTTGTCAGGCGACTTGTCAGCCTGACAAGCCGCGGTATGTCGTGGTCCATTGAGTAGTACAGGACCCGTTCTAATAGGAGCGACACAAGTCGCTCCGACTTAGAAAAAGGGTCCTGTACTACTTTGGGGCGACCTCGGAGCGACTTGCATAGACTTTCATTATGTGAAGTCTCTGCAAGTCGCGCCGAAGTCGCGGTGCACATCGGTGAACGCGACTTCACAGGTCGCCCCCCCCAAAGTCGTGTCGCCTCAATGTGAATGGGCTCTTAAGCACAGTGCACTTTACCACATCACTTCATTATCATTTTATCAATATTACTATATTTTGTAGCTCTTATATATTCTTGCTATGTCCATGTGTATTATGTGATTAATTAGGCGCCGATTCATTCTTTGATTATTCCTTCCCCACATCATATGGCTCCCAAGGTTGCGCTGATATGGATGAACTGCTTCTATTTGTGACATTAAGGCAGTGAAGAGTTGACTGAAAAAATTGAAAATAAAATAAAGAAAATAAAATAAAGAAAATAAAAAAGTGTTTAAGATAAGAGTGATTTCTCTGTGAGGCTGAAGAGATCCATCACCTTGAGACACTAGCACAAAACTGAGGACACAGGAAGTGGGGTAGGGTTATAGGGGAGGCACCAAGGGGGAATGCCAGGGTCTAACTGATCATACAAGCCTATAACCCAGGGTCTATGAATCCTTTTCCTTGTTTTTTGTACTGTACAGGAGGATTAGGATGAAGATATTTTGCTTTAGATATGTTTTAAGAGTGGCTTTCACATATACATTATAATAAATAATAATGAAACCTGTGTACTCACTGAAACTACAACTGAAATTTATTAGACAGCCAACATCAGAACAAGATATTTTGACATTTAAAATTCAGGTCCTGACTCAGGATTCATGCCTTATACTTACCTGTAAAGGAGTAGCGCAGGTGTATAAGACATTCTGATGGACAGTTTGTAAGTGTCTAATGAGATGCTCAGGACCAATAGACCAACCAAGCTATGAAAAGGGGAAAAAAATAAAAATAAAAGAAGCACAGTTAGTTTGGCAATCTGAAAACGTTTTAAGTTGTTTTAGATAGATACCCTGCCCCTAAACCTAAAAATCTTTTCATAGAATAGGGAAAAGTTGGAACCTCTATCAGGGTTTTATTCCTATCTGTGTTGCTGTTGGTGAGATTACATCACACTTCCTGTTCCGGTGACCATTGTCAAAGGTACAAGTGGGTAAGGTGAATCTTCCCAACAAAGAAAAAGACCTAACAGAAATCTGACAGGCTTTAGGTTCCATTCACACTTGTATCACTTGTCATGTCGAATTTGGACCCCTAAGTTGCATGACAAGTTGCACTCCATGTTTTCCAATGAGTATCGTTCATATCTGAATACTCATTTACATGGGGGAGGGGGGGGGCTGGCATCTGGGGGTCCCCTTGTTAAAAGGGATTTCTAGATTCCAATAAGTCAACCCCAGCACCCCTACAACCACCGGGCCAGGGTTGTAGGGAAGAGGCCTTTGCCCTCATCAACATGGGGACAAGGTGCTTTTGGGGGGGGGGGGGGGGTATCAGACTGGGGAATGATCGCAGCCATATAGTGGGGATATCCATCCACATGCCTGGATCAGAGCCTGGCTCAGCCTGTCAGCAAGGAGCGGAGAGACAATGGTGACCAACAAGTCACCAGCTCTCTGCTCACAGAGCACTGGGGGCTCACCAATGTTTGATCGCTCAGGTCTCACCCTTACAGTCGGGGGGATGGATGCTGAACCCACCTAGGGATGATTTAAGTAAAAAAAAAAAAAAAAAAGTATCAAACTTTTTAAATCTTTCTCCACATAAAAAAAAAAAAAAAAAAAAAAAATGTATTTTTGAGTTACTGTAAAATCTATTTCTCAGAGTTCATTGATGGACACAGCTCTCCAGTGTTCTGAACTATAGGTCATATTGCTCCCTACAGGAGTAGGACACTAGGTAGAAAAAAAAGGCATGGCTACAACTATGGGCAGTCCTAGATGGTATACTCCCCCTCACTGCTATAGGCCTTTAGTTTTGTAACAAGCAGTGTCAGAAGTATTAAAACTCCATAGAGGGGTGGGTGCTGTGTCCGTCAATGAACTCAGTCAACAATCCCATTTTCTCTTTCGTTCATTGACGGACACCGCTCTCCAGTATTCTGAACCATTGGGACGTCCCAAAACAGTGCCAAACATGAGAGGTGGGACAACAAAAATCCCAAGGCTAAACAAAACATTCAACCAGGTAAAACAGGAGCTCAACAAAAAAACAAGCAGCCCAACCTGAACAATACACCCCCAAAGAGAGACCAGACCCTCTAAACAGCAGCGTGCAAAACTTTGCAAAGCAAAGAAAGCAAAAGGAAGCATCCACATATGCCAGATGCCAACACATCCACTTTGGAGAACTTAGTAAAAGCGTGCACTGACGACAAGGTGGCCGCCTTGAAAACCTGCGCCACTGACGCCTGATGAGAGAAGGCCAAGAAGCACTAAGCGCCTGAGTAGAGTGTGCCGTTACAGGCAAAGGACCATTGAAAGAATAGGCCTGAGTCACCATCTGTCTGATTTTCCTGGAAATGGTCGCTGAATAAGAATACAGCCCTTTCTTTGGCCCATCCGTGATCAAAAACAGTGAGACTGACCTTTGAAAAGACTCAATGGCCGCCAAAGACACCCAAACCACAACCAAGGCATGCAAAATAAATTCCTTAGGAATTGCTTGGCCCTGGGGCACATGGAAGGCAACACAATGTCTTCATTTAAATGGAAATCAGAGGAAATCAGTTCCGACACCATGTGAGCAGAGGTGATAGCCACCAAAAAGGCCACCTTCTGGGACAGCGTAAGCAGGGAAATCTCCCAAATAAAAGGGAGGCTTCTGGAGAACTGAAAGCACCAAGTTCAAATCCCATGGTGGTAAAAGAGACTGCACCGGTAGAGTCAGATGTCGAACCCCTTGAACAAAGGTACGCTCCAGAGAGTACATGGCCAGGGGTCACTGAAAGAAGGCCACCAAGGCCGACACCTGGCTCAAGGCCTCAAGGCCAATTTCTGCTCAACAACCTGTTGAAGGAAGATAAAAATCCGAGCCACCAAAAAAAGAGGAGGGTGAACATCAATCGACTCACACCACGTACGCTTTTGACATACAATGGTAGATCTTCCTGGAGGTAGACTTCCTAGCCTTCAGCAGTGTCGGAATCACCGGCCCAGGCAAACCTCGATCCTTCAGCACCTGGCTTTATACAGCCAGGCCGTCAAAGTCAGCGACTGTAAAGCAGGAAGGAAGATTGACCGTTGGGATAGCGGATCCTCCGAGAGGCAGTCTCCAAGGGACGTCGGCGACCAGCCACACCAGTCTGGAGCAATGAGAATGACCAGAATCCCCTTGGCCCTGTGCAAAAGCTGCGGCAGAAGCTTGACAGGAGGGAAGGCGTAGATCAGACGATACTGGCCCCACAGGGCCACCAGAGCGTCTGTGTAATCCGCCAGAGGATCCCGTGACCTTGCACAAACCTCAGGACCTTTCTGTTGCGCCGGGACGCCAACAGATCCACCTCGGGGGTGCCCCACCAGAGACCTATCTGATGAAACCCGTCTGGATGAAGGGACCACTCCCCTTGGCCTGCCGACTGGGTCCGCCTGCCAGTTTTCCACTTCTGGAATGTGTACGAGGGAGAGGGTCGGAACGAATAGTTCAGACAACCGGAGAATGCTGGCTTGTTCAAGGGCTGCCAACACACTCTTTGTTCCGTCCTGGTGATTGACATAACCCACCGCCATGGCATTGTCTGACTGAATCCGCACCGGAAGCCCCCGGAGTCGATCCATCTAGTGGTCCAGGCACAGCCTGATCGCCAGTAGGTCCTCCCTACCTGGACAGACTGGCATCCATGGTGACCACTGTCCAATACAAGGGGAGAAAGGATTTGCCCTGCCGAAGGGCTGGAGAGTGAAGCCACCAGACCAGAGACTCCTTGGTTTCCCGGCTCAGCCGGATCGGATTGTCCAGAGACTTTGGACACGTGTCCCATTTTTCTGGATCTCCCTTTGAAGGGACCCTGTATGAAACTGTGCAAACGGAGCCACCTCAAAAAGGTAGATACCATCAGGCTCAGCACCCGCATGCAAGTCTGGAGGGATGACCATCCGCTGGACAGCAGGTGATGAATCGCAGCATGCAACTTCTGGAGTTTGTTCACAGGAAGGAACACTCTGGCTAGAGCGGAATCCAGAGTCAGACCCAGATAATCCAATTTTCTGGATGGAATCAAAGCAGACGTCTGGTAATTTAGAAGCCAATCTGAAACTCCTTCAGGGTCTGTATAGTGATCTCTACGTTGCCCATCAAGACAGCAGAGGACTCCGCTCGCAAGAGGAGGTCATCCAGATAGCCCAGTACCACAATCCCCCACTGACGTAGCAACACCAGAACCGGGGGCCAACACTTTTGTGAAGACCCAAGGAGCGGAGGCGAGACCAAAGGGTAACGCCATGAACTGATAATGCTCTTCTCCTACAGCAAAATGTAGAAGACACTGGTGTCGGTCACCTATTCAAATGTGCAGGTAATCATCCTTGATGTCAATAGACGCAAGAAAATCCCCCTGATGTAGGGATGCCATCACCGTGCGAATGGACTCCATTGTACACTTCTGTACCTGCACAAACCAGTTCAGGGCGTGGAGGTCCAGAATCAGACGTACCATGCCCTCTTTATTTGGGACCGTGAACGGGTTTGAATAAAAACCCTGAAACTGTTCCGAGACCGGAACCGGGACAATCACACCTTGAAGCAGCAGGTCTTGTACCGCCCCAAAGAGAGCATGCAATCAGTCCAAGGACAGAGGTACATTGGAAGGGAAAAACCATCTTGTAACCAGACAGTATCACTTTGCGGACCCATCTGTCATCTACCAAAGAGGTCCACGGGCCCGGAAACCAGCGAAGACGTCCCCCCATCCCAGGCATGGGTGAGGGCGCACTTTCATGCTGAAAGAGCCTTGTCCGTGGGTCTTGAGAATCCGGCTCTCAGCTTACCAGGCCAAGGCCACTTGGGACCTGCCAAGGTGGACTTGAAAGGCTTTGAGCCCTGCCAGTGGACCCCAAGGGGAGCCGAGAAAGATGGACCACATCTACGATGAGGTTCTTTACCCTTTCCAGACTGTGGAAGAAAGGTACCCTTCCCCCGTGAGACTCCTAATGATGTCATCCAGGGTAGTCCCAAACATGTGATCGCCCTGAAAAGGTAAATCAGTCAGCGCTTTTTTAGAAGTCTGGTCCTCTATCTGATAATTCAGGGAGCCGCAGACCCTGCAGGATGGGCCACGTCCGCAGCAGCTGAGTCAGATTTAGGATCTGATGAGACAGGTGAGGCAGGGGAAGGTGGGAGGCGCTTTTTGCTAGTCGACCACCCAAAAGCCACCTCTACCCAGGACACAAAGGACTCCAGGACTGCGGTCAGTGCATTAATCGATGGCTGAGACCCGAGGGATCTGCAGCCTCTGAGAGGGGGTCAGGTGGGGAAACATGCTCAAGAGACTCCATCAGTAAAGAGGGAGACCCCCACAAAAAGTGTCTAGCACCGCAAAGGGACACCACCACCACGCTGGTAGCACCACTAGGTCACCAGCAAATGGAGCACCCCACAACCTGCACCAGAGCAAAACCCAGGAGTCAGCACCAGTGGAAAAGGAGGAATTCCCACAGCCAAAATCGCTGCCCAGAGGCTCCTCTGTCATGGTCGCTGCTTTATTAGCATGCCAGACTAAAGAAAAATGGCAGCAGGACTACACAAACATGGCCGGCGGCCACTGAAATACACAGGCTACAACAAAATGTCCACCGTGAGCAGCTCCAGGAGGCTCCCAGGGACCCAGGAATTACCACAAAGAAGGGGGGACCTGGCACAGGGCCCCCATAGCAGGCAGTGCCCCCCAGCTGATAGCCCTTTTGCCAGCGGCGCACTCCCCCCACCACCAGTACAGCAGGCCCAGACACTATCCCAAACCACCACGCTACCCCAGATGGGGGGGGCAGTTGACCCACGGAGACAACCAAACGTCAGGGGGGGTCTGATGAGAAGGAGGGGAACCCACAGCTCCGACCCAGGTCCCCGTCCACCCCAAAATCCTCCAGGGGGACAGCTACTCACCACACCAGGAACCAGGCGGGCACAGCTCCAGAAAGAACCTGCTCACCATCTAAATGGGGGGCTGTCAGCCAGGAGGAATGCTGCGATATAGGCCAAGACCCAGTCGTATGCGACCTCACGAGGCGTTTACCATTGCACAGAGCAGGTATGTATGACATGTTTATTAAAAAAATAATTGCTGTATTTACCACACATCTGATTTTTTACTTTGACAAATTGACTGTCTTATTATCTCATGCCTTATTTCTGAAAAATGAGTCAAGTGACCTTCATAATCACATGCAGAATCCTTTACAGAATTGATCCCAACATCAAATATTGTGGCAAAAGAGAAATGTGCACCTGTGCATGTTTCTAGCTCTCAGATCCTGCTCTGAATTCAAAAATGTAGTAACAACATTATATTCAAGCATACCTACACTGCTTAAAGTGATTGTAAAGGTTTTTTTTTTTTTGTTAAAGTAACAAACATGTTATACTTACCTGCTCTGTGCAAGAATTTTGCACAGAGCAGCCCCCATCCTCCTTTTCTGGGATGCACCGACATCGATCCTGGCTCCTCCTCTTCATCTGGTGCCCCCACGGAGAGCTGCTTTCCATGGGGGCACCTGTGTGGGCACACTCGCGAGTCCCACTGCTGCATCCATTGACACAGACAGCAGGACTCGACCCCCCCCCCCATTTGATTGACAGCAGCGGGAGGCAATGGCTCCTGCTGCTATCAATCTATCCAGTGAGGACCTGAGACAGCGTCTGGAACCGCTGGGCTCGTGCTCGTTGCTGGAACAATCGGGTTCAGGTAAGAAAAAGAGGGGGCCCTGGGGCAGCTGAAGCAGAAAACATTTTTACCCCTAATGTAAAGAATGCATTAAGGTAAAAAAAAACATGATACTCTACAACTCATTTAATTTGGTCTAGGCATCTAATTATGTGGTCTAAATGGATAAACCCTTCTAGGGTATTATGGAAGAATGCCAAAAAGCCCGAACATCATTTTCTATATAGTGTAGTAACAAATATTTAGACCTTTAACTGTATGTGGGCCTAGAATGCTCTATATATTACAATTAACCTATGCCAGCCCAGTATAGCATTTGCTCAGCAGGTCATCTGTGCTGACAGTTCACCAATGTCCCTACATTGCACCAACACTACCAGGTAGAGTCACTGCCTGCAGACCCTAGAGATCATCTTCTATGGCTGTGAGGAGTGATTTTTATTCAAGCACTCACAGATTGCAAATATTAGTAATGTATCCATGCAGCAAGGTGAGCTGATCTATGTTGTGTATCTTATTTACTTGGTGGCCTATTTTACTGCACTTAGTTGCATTCATTTATAATTTTACTAGCATATGCCAGTTTTGGGCCCCAACACAGTGAGGACCGGCTATATTATAGAACTGTAAGTTTTGGAAATCTGTGCTCCGACAAAAAAAAAACAAAAAAAAAAAAAAAAAAAACTATGGAGCGCTTACAAAATGAAAATAATTTAGGAGCAATAAAATAGAAAAATTACCTTTACTGAGTGGCACAAGTCTTACCTTCCATCCTGTAACACTGTATGCTTTTCCTGCACTTCCTATTGTTATAGTCCTTTCCCACATGCCTGGTAAAGTTGCTGGAATAATAAATACAGGACACTACATTACCTGTTTCAGCATAACAACAGCATAAGACAGAAATAACACGCTTGCAGTGCATTAATGCTTGATAGGTCACGCACTAATGTAAGCTTTGTTAAGGTAGCCTTTTAAGGCAAATGTCAACATACCCAAACTGCATCTGACCCTTTATTATGAACACAAAGCACAGCAGTACATTGCAGCACTCTGCAGCGCAGAAGTTGGCGTGTTGAGGTGCCATTCAAAATAACACACAGTATATATAGTGCATCCCTGGCCTAAGACAAATTACTTATGCCAACTTTGAATGCAGCCTTCATGCAAAATTTTCATTATCCTATGGACTGCGTTCTGAATTTGTATTAGAATATGGGCAACAAATATTCAGGATTTGACACAAATGACAGCCATATTCAAAATAATCAGAGTTATCAATAGATTTTTTGACAACTTTTCTGCAATTCAAATATTTTTTACAACCACTGTAAATACATATACATGTTTTGCATATATTTGAAATGCATATACTTGAACTGTTTGTAATATCTTATGGCATCCCTGTACTGTTCACCTCTGGTAAGTGGCTTTAACGCTTCAGCTCCCAGGGTCTGAATAGGTACTAGGTTGATGGTGCTGAACAATGCTACAAAGCCTAACTGATTCACAATGCATACCCCTCCTACTTGTGGGATGAACATATAGATACAAATTTCAGTATTCGCATTAGTGATGGGCTCAGGCATGTTCGGGATCCTAGTTCCAACCCACCTCAGCAATCCCGTCAGGAAGCGGACACTGTACACCCCCAATCAGTGAAGCATTTCCTGGTCTGTGCAGTTGCCTGAGCCCATCACTAATTAGCAGTATTTAAAGGAGGAGTATGGCCAAAGTTATGAATCACAGGAGTGCGGTTCATTCTGCTCTCCTGTGATCAGTTTTCAGCCGACTTGGAGCTAAAGCCTCCTATTGACTGACATCGCAGAGCAGGTCAAAGCTCTGAAAAGATCCCAACCATGAGGTCGGTATATGCCCAGAAGCCTGGACTGGCACCTGCCACAGCCTCTCAGTGATCCGCCAAGAGCCTGAGTCAGCCCCTTCACAGCCCAGCACTCAAGTGAGCGCTGGAGGGGAAAGCAAAGAGCCGCTGACTGACAGTCACGGCTCTATGCTCAGAGCGGAGGAAAGAACTAAGCGATCAGCAGTGTTTGATTGCTCAGTTCTCCCTTCAGAGTTGGTGGGGGACAGATGCAGCATCGGATCGATGCTGCATCCACCTAGGGAGTATAAATGTTTGTTTTTTTTTAATCCTGAACTTTAAAGACACAAAGGGTTTCTTTATCACCTACAGAATTGAACTAAATGGCATTTTTAACATTTGTCAAAATTGGAAATGATAGCTTCTTTAAAGCAGAGTTCCACCCTAAAATTATACTTACCTCCATCTTCTTGCTCCGGGTCACCTGAAAAACAAATGGATAACCGCAATTTTTTTTTTTACTTACCTGGTTTAGAAGAAAATATACTCTCCTTACTTCCTCTTCCTCCCCTCGGCGGCGACGGGGATTCGTCACTTCCTGGCTTGCAATGATTCCTGGGAGCTAAAACGTCATCGCTCCCAGGAATCAATCCGCCTGCACCGGCCCCGACGTCAGTTTCCGGTGCAGTCGCCGTCATACCTTGCTAAACAGCTTCTGGGCATGCCCAGAAGCGGTGCAGGGATGACGCTGCGGCACCGGAAGTGACGGCGGGGCTGGTGCAGTGCATCGTGGGACCGAAGAAGACAGAAGAGGACACAGAAGAGGATCGCGCTGGCTTCAAGCTGCCCACACCTGAGATGGCAGCGCTGGACAATACTTTTTCAAGGTAACTATTTCTTCTAAAAGGTAAGTGCAACCCGGGACAGATCAGAGGCTAGCCATTGTGGAATGCACTAGCCCCGACTGTCCCGGGGCTATTTTTATAAAAAAAAAAAACTTTCCCAGGGTGGAACTCCGCTTTAAGAACTGTGTGGTGAATCACTAAAAATGTTTAATTGTTTTGATTGCACTAAACATCAAAATTTGAAACCCTAAAGTAATATTAAACGCTACGTTTTTAAAGCACTTTCAGCAGAGGATATAATCACTTACTGAATATGCAGCATCGATATTTTTTTAAATCCTTTTCCATGTTTCAGTTTTAGCTAGTGTCATGGTTACTGCCTCAGGTCTCCTCTTTCAGAGTGGCTCCTTCCTCCTGCAGCATCCTATGGAGTCATCCTTGTATGTAGGGACTAGAGCAGTTTGTCTCTACACTGTGTGCATCAATAGAAACACATAGCTTGTTGCTTAGCAAGGCACTCTACTGCTCCCACCCCTTCTCCAAGCTAAAATACTGGATTAAGACTTTACTGTCCACTATTAAAGTCTTGTTTTATTTTGTTTAAAAATAACAAACATGTTATACTTACCTGTTCTGTGCAGTTGGTTTTGCACAGACCAGCCAAGATCCTCCCCTTCTCGGGTGTCCCCTTGCTCTCCTGGCCCCTCCCTCCTGCCGAGTGCCTCCACAGCAAGCAGCTTGCTATGGGGGCACCCGAGCCAAGCTGCTGCTCGGTGTAACCATTCAGACACAGAGCCGTGACTAGGCCCCACCCCCTCTCTCTATCCTCATTGGCTCACTGAGGTTAAATGACAGCATCGGGAGTCAATGGCGCCCGCTGCTGTCTTAGCCAATGAGGAAGGAGAGTCCCTGAAAGTTGAGGCTCTCGTGCAACCTCACTGGATTGATATGGGGCTCTGTCTTTAGAACCACTTTAACTCTTTCTTGTGAAGATTGGAAGTTCAGGGAAGCAGCACTGAGAAAGTAGAAGCCAGCAGCACTAAAAGCACTAGAGTAAACTTTTTAATGAACAGTTTACTGGGGAATTTTTATTTAATTGTGCTTAAGCTAAAAAAACAAAAAAAAAAAAAAACAAAAAAAACAAAGAGAATAACCACTGAGGGTTTAATACTACTTTAGTGCTGCAAATTGCACATCATCCCCAGACTTGGAATTACCTAATTAAAGGAAGTACAAACTGAGGTGTAAGAAGTTAATGTGTAAATACTATTACTATCTGTGGTGTCCATTATCGGGAATGTCGCAAGGTCACAAGACTTCTATAGTGATGACTAACCTCAATTCAAACTGGAAGCAGTTAGAAAGAAGAGGCAGAAGTGATTTGCAAAAGTGGTCCCAGTACACCATAGAGGGTAGTAGTCTTACTTCCCCAAACAATGCCATACAATGTTCCCCAGGGTTTTACTTTAACCAGTATGAGGATGTTTTCTTTTTCCGGATTTGCCCATGTGCAATAGAGTTTATTTTATTCCCATGTAATATTATAAACAAACTTGCTGCATTCGTTTCACAGTACTGTACCTATTTTTACATGCCGGCTTCCAGAGAACACCAACCACTCATAGACTTCATCACTAATACAGAGCGTGTCATGTTTTATACA
Organism: Pelophylax lessonae; assembly: GCF_965119305.1. Taxonomy (NCBI): domain Eukaryota; kingdom Metazoa; phylum Chordata; class Amphibia; order Anura; family Ranidae; genus Pelophylax; species Pelophylax lessonae. The sequence continues at coordinate 201,383,379 of NC_138775.1, read as the reverse complement.
CAAGTCTGCAATGACCTGTAGTTCTTCTAGTGTATACACCTGAAAGTGAAGAACAGGAGAAAATAAAAATGTTCAAATGTAAGTAAAACCAACACTAAAGATAAAAAATAGGAGAGAAGGGAGAGTGAAGAGAACAATTTGGTATAATTTACTGATACTAAAATTAACTTTGTTAGTCCATTTTTCAGCCGGTTAAGTGGCAAAAAGTCAAACTTTCTTCTATAGAGCATTCCGAACACTGTGGATATACAGAACAATTCCAGAAAGGTCATTTACTGCCCGCTTGCTTGCAGGTGCTTCTAATGCCTCGTTTCCACTGAGTGGTACGGTACGGTTCGGTTCAGTACGGTTCGGAACGGTACACATTGCGTTTCCACTGCCAATAGTACCCTTTCATGATAGGCATGGTGTAGCAGGAAAGCTGTGATAGACGATTCTCTGTCAACCAATCAAAGTTCTGCAGAGTGTAGCTCCACCCTGTTGGTACAGTACTAATGTACTTGGTACCCCAACGAAAGGGTACCAAAAAAGTGGTACGGTACGGTTCGGAATTAGGGTACCATTCATAATGGAAACGGCATAAAAAGCGTACCGTACCGAACCATACCAGAAAGCTCAGTGGAAACGAGCCATATTCGTTTTTCTCTTACTGCTTTATCAGGATTGATCAAGTGACAATAGATGGGCTGCCCTCCACTTAGCACTCAGGAAAAGGAACTAAAAAATGAATAGGCAAGTTTCAATATGGATGTCAGCTGGGTAGAATTTCCCAATACCATTTGGTAAAATTTATGCAATATGACCATGACCAGGGAAAATTCTCAGCAAAAATGGATTTGCACCATTCATAAAGTGCATCAACAACACCAGCTAAAGACTAGATAATCCGTCAAGCCTGCCAAATTATTTAAACTTGTTAAACCCAAGATAAAATGTATTTTTTATATTTTTGCTCACTAGTCCTTATGTATGGGGGCGGCATTTGTTTTCTTTTTAGGCTTTTTTTTTCCTTTTAGTTTCACCTGTGGATCCTGTCAATACTACACTTTCTGTCCTAGGAATGTTCTTCACCTATGGAGCACTGGCACTGCCAGCCTAGGACAGGAAGTGTGTTAGCAGTACACCTCTCCCTTTTCTCATTTCAAAACACAAGGGAAGGTCTTATATAGCTCAGAGGAGTGAACTGGGTAAGGGTCCATGTACACGGGACGCTGGAAATGGCCGTTTAGGAGCAGTTGGGCGTTTTTTTCAGAAGCCCCTGAACCCATCTACATTTTATCTTATCTGTCCATGTACACCAGGTCGTTTACAGTCATTTGCAGGCAGTTGCGTTCAGGGACTTTTTTTAGAACGCAATTATTTGCGTTCGAACGTGTATTTCCCGGCGTTTCAAACGCACAAACGCGTTCGAACATGTCTGAACGTGTCCGAACGTGTCTGAACGCGATGACCCACGTTTAGCGTTTTTCCATTTTAAAGGGGAATAATTTTTTTTACCTCTAGGAACGCTTCTAAACGCAAACGCCGCTAAACGCCGGCTAAACGCGGGTACAAACGCGACCGAACGGACATTTCAAACGTCCTAAAAATTCCAGCATTCAAAGGGACTTTTAACAACGTCCCGTGTACATGGAGCCTTAGGCTTCTTATTACTGCACAGTGCACAAAAACTAACTCACTGGATTTCTGGCAAGCTCAAAAGATATTTCAAACTTATCATAAAGATGAGGGTAAAATAAATGTTAAAGCCTAAAACACAATTTTGCAACTTAGACATGTGTTAGTAAAAAAAGTACATTTTATCACAACTAGTTGTGCACCCAAGTGGATTATACCTTTTTTTTTTTTTCGGACAAATTGTGCTTTCATTTGGTGGTAAATTGTAGAGGATATCTCCTGATTTTTTTTATAAAAATAAATTTTTTTTAATGTAGCTGTATATGTATTGTTACTTCCATAACCTACCACCAAACAACAACCCAATCATCATCTCCTGATGATCGCAGCGATACCACATATATGTATGTTATTTGTACCCATAGTACAGGCCAGAAACAATGGTGTGCATTTTGCTTTGTTTTTTAAATCCTACCTAAAACACACTAACACTGACAAGAAATCCACTCTGCACTGCAAGTGCACTTGGAAACGCAGTCGCCGTAGATCCGAGGGGGATATGTAAGGAAAATAAAAACAGCATTTTTGCATGCACATAATTGGATGATAGAAATCAGAAAAGCTTCCCCTCATTTCAGATCTTCCCTTCAGATCTACAGCAAGTGCACTTGTAGTGCACAGTGGATTTTCCTTTACTAAACAAACCCCAATGTATCTTTCCTCTCCATTCACAGAGAGACAAACACAGGGGCGGGCTTCACAGTGACTGATCACTGTAATAGCCAATTTAAAGCTTACACGGTGATCAGGTGACCTGGAATCGGGCGTTTTGGGTCCCAATCGTTAGCACGGGACCTGGGGTTCTTGGTGAGATCCCGGTGGAAGCCGCTCATATATGTGGCCCCATGGAAAAAAGCCTAGTCCTATGCTCAGCGATAAGGGGGGAAAAGACCAAAAGTGAACAAAGACATTCATTATTATGGTTTACAAATATTTTAATGGTTAGTATTTCTGTAATTCAAGGCATATATGACGATATTCAGACAATTCCAACAAGTGTACAATCATAAAAACCACCAAACCAATTTAAGTCAACCAACATAACTTAAAATCAACATAACTTGATCATTCTGTGGCATTGAAAAACTGTTGTTTGTAGGCTACATCCATCTATTTTTGCAATCAAAATGGTTAATGTAAGGGAGTGTTTCTGTATTGATAGACACATATGCAATTTTAACCATGTTTAACCAGCTTACAATCGCAAAAACAACCAAATTCAAACAAACCTAACACCAACACAACTACATCACCCACATTCTGCAGGTGACAATCAAAAGCTGGTCTTAAAAGTGTGTGGCTTCCATGAATGTGGGATACATGCCACAGGCAACACTTGTCCTAGCTGCAGGTGGTAATTTGTGGCCGGGTTTAGAATTTGTGACAGAAAAAGTGACTGGAATATGGACATGGATGGACATCTCTCACATCCAACATGCAAAAAACAGAGCTGTCTCTTGAGGGCCATTCCGGGCGTTTATACATTACTATAGAATCCTACTACTGAAATACAGTGATTACAGTACCTACCTTGCCCATAGGATTGTTTGGAGTGTTCAGTATAATGGCCTTTGTCCTGGAACTGAATTTGCTGGCTAGTTCTTCAGGGTCTAAAACCCAGTCAGCGCTCGATACTGTGCCTTTTCCATTTTCCTTCTGTGTATGGATAGCATAAATATATAATACTATGCCATATACGAAGTATAAGCTAAATACTGTATATAATACACCAAATAAACAGAAAAAATAATTAAAATATCTATGTGATGATCATATTTTAAAACTACAACTGTCCCATAATTTAAGGAAAGTAAAGCATTGACATTGTCTTCCACCCACCCCATGGTACACAAGGGACCCATCACTTGTTTTTTGAAGGGATAGGGACAGAGTAATTGTCACCAGTGATCTTCCTCCCAACTGGTTCCAATCTGACAGCCAATGTCCCAAAGTCACTTTTCTTGGCAGTCTCCAACCAATTTTGTCACTGCCTCCCTTGCCAGCTTCACCACGTACAGTTTAGGATCAGCAGAATAGGAAGTGAAGGCTAATAGAAGTGCCTGTCCACATTCCAGCACTGGAGAGTAGTAGACCTGACCACTAGCTGTGATGGGACTGTGAATTAAAGGTAAGTATTACTGTGCGTTATCTCCTTAAAAAATAAAAAATAAATAAATCAATACAGCTTTCATCTAGTCTGGGGATGGGGTGTCTTTTTTTTTTTTTTTTTAATGCCTGGAACTAGACTTCTACTCCTTCCTAACGAGTGTACACATATATTCCGCCTAACGGTAGTGGGTCTTCTTCTGTGAGGCCGAAAATATGTGCTGCTGTGTTTCTGTTAAGAAGTTCCCGTCCCACAGGCAGAACACAGCGCTGTATACTGTATTTAGCGGAGACTCCATACAATTCATACAGTGCTGACAGCTACTGCATGTGTTATCAAAGTACAGTATCTCACAAAAGTGAGTACACCCTACACATTTTTGTAAATATTTTATTATATCTATTCATGTGACAACTCTGAAAAAATGACACTTTGCTACAATGTAATGTAGTGAGTGTACAGTTTGTAGAACAGTGTAATTTTACTGTCCCCTCAAAATAACTCAACACACAGCCATTCATTTCTAAACCGCTGGCAACAAAAGTCAGTACACCCATAAGTGACGACGTCCAAATTGGGCCCAATTAGACATTTTCTCTCCCTGGTGTCATGCGACTCGTTTGTGTTACAAGGTTTTAGGTGTGAATAGGGAGCAGGTGTGTAAAATTTGGTGGTATTCCTCTCACTCTCTCATACTGGTCACTGGAAGTTCAACATGGCACCTCATGGCAAAGAACTCTGAGATCTGAAAAAAGAATTGTTGCTCTATATAAAGATGGCCTAGAACCGTAAACTGAGCTGCAGCACGTGGGTCAAGACCCATACAGCGGTTTAACAGGACAGGTTCCACTCAGAACAGGCTTAGCCATGATCCGCCAAAGAAATTGAGTGCACATGCTCAGCACCATATCCAGAGGTTGCCTTTAGGAAAAATACATATGAGTGCTTCCAGCATTGCTGCAGAGGTTGAAGGGGGTGGGGGGTCAGCCTGTCAGTGCTCAGACCAATAAATTGCTCGCAGACCGCACACTGCATCAAATTGGTCTGCATTAGGGCTGAACGATATTCGATGTAACATCGAATATCGTGCTGCGGGCATGGGCGATGTTCACATCGCCGGATTAGCCGATATTGGGGACTCACAGTGAAGGAAGGTAGAAGAATAGAGCCCGACCATCCCGCATGTTATGTCCGTCCTGCAGCTCTCCTGACTGAGTGGTGAGCAGCGCGCCGTGAGCAGCAGCACAGGGAACCAATCACGCGTGCCTGCACACCTGATTGGTGTGCTGTGCTATGGGGCGGAGGTGTATTGTGGGGACTGGGAGTGTGCTTCCGGTGTGAAGGAGCTGCCTGGTGGAGAGGACTACAACTCCCAGCATTACCCCCACTTCCTGCGTTTCCGTCTGCCCCCAGCCAGAGAGATTCCCCCTCCCTCCAGGAGAACCGACTTCACAGCCTGATCATGAGGGACAAACAGAAGAGGAGGAGGGAGCGCACGTGGGCCAAGGCAGCCAAGAAGGTACCAAATACGGAGGGGAGGCGACTGTACCATGTACACCAGCAAGAGGTGGGTAATATCGCAATATATATAGTTGGGGAAAAAATATTGCAATGTGATTTTTTTCCCAATATCGTGCAGCCCTAGTCTGCATGGCTGTGGTCCCAGAAGGAAGTCTCTTCTAAAGCTGATGCACAAGAAAGCCCGCAAACAGTTTGCTAAAGACAAGCAGACTAAGGACATGGATTGCTGGAACCATGTCCTGTGACCTGATGAGACTAGGATAAACGTATTTGGTTCAGATGGTGTCAAGCGTGTGTGGCAGCAACCAGGTGAGGAGTACAAAGACAAGTGTGTCTTACCTACAGTCAAGCATGGTGGTGGAAGTGTCATGGTCTGGGGCTGCATGAGTTCTGCGGGCACTGGGGAGCTACAGTTCATTGAGGGAACCATGAATGCCAACATGTACTGTGACATACTAAAGCAGAGCATGATCCCCTCCCTTCGGAGACTTGGCTGCAGGGCAGTATTCCAACATGATCATGATCCCAAACACACCACCAAGACGATCACTGCCTTGCTAAAGAAGCTGAGGATAAAGGTGATGGACTGGGCAAGCATGTCTCCAGACCTAAACCCTATTGAGCATCTGTGGGGCATCTTCAAACGGAAGGTGGAGGAGCGCAATGTCTCCAACATCCACCAGCTCCATGATGTTGTCATGGAGGAGTGGAAGAGGACTCCAGTGGAAACCTGTGAAGCTCTGGTGAAGAGAGTTAAGGCAGTGCTGGAAAAAAATGGTGGCCACACAAAATATTGACAATTTGGGCCCAATTTGGACATTGTCACTTAGGGGTGTACTCACTTTTGTTGCCAGCGGTTTAGACATTAATGGCTGTGTGTTGAGTTATTTTGAGGGGACAGAAAATTTACACTGTTATACAAGCTGTACACTCACTACTTTACATTGTAGCATAAGTATAATTTCTTCAGTGTTGTCACATGAAACGATATAATAAAATATTTACAAAAATGTGAGGGGTGTACTCACTTTTGTGAGATACTTTAAATTTTTGTTAGGACCAGCTTGGTCCAAATGAACTATTTAAACATCACTATAACATGGAGATCAGCTTTAATGGTATTGTGAAATTCTATTTCAAAAGAACCTGAGACATTTTAATTTTATAAAGTATTACATTGTACAGTACAGTACAACAGGATTAAGTACAAGTTACTGTTTTTTATCCTTTTGAGACTACAGGTGCATCTGCTCTGCCTTGGCTAATTAGCCATTAAGCTAAGTATATGAACCATTCTAAAATCTAGTTTTTATCAGGCCACATACTGTGCATCCGGAAAGTGTTTACAGCGCTTCACTTTTTCCATATTTTGTTACATTACAGCCTTATTCCAAAATGAATTAAATCCATTATTTTTCCTCAAAATTCTAATGATAATGACAATGTGAAAGAAGTTTGTTTGCAATCTTTGCAAAAAATAATAATAAAAAAAAAAAACACACGTACAGAATTATTCATAGCCTTTGCTCAATACTTTGTGGAAGCTCCTTTGGCACCAATTACAGCCTTAAGTCTTTTTGAGTATGATGCTACAAGCCTAGCACACCTATTTTTGGGCAGTTTCTCCCATTCTTTTTTTATAGGACCTCTCAAGCTCCATCAGGTTGGATGGGGAGCATCGGTGCAATCAATCGGGTTCTTTTGGCTATGTGTTTAGGGTGGTTGTCCTGTTGGAAAATGATCTTTCATCCCAGTCTGAGGTCCAGAGTGCTCTTGAGCAGGTTTTCATTAAAGGATGTCTCTGTAGATTGCTGCATTCATCTTTCCCTTGATCCTCACTAGTCTCCCAGTTCCTGCCACTGAAAAACATCCCCACAGCAGGATGCTGCCACCACCATAGTTCACTGTAGGGATGGCATTGGCGGGGTGATGAGCAGTGCCTGGTTTTCTCCAGACATGACGTTTGCCATTCAGGCCAAAAAAGTTTATTCTTGGTTTCATCAGACCAGAGAATTTTGATTCTCATAGTTGGAGAGTCCTTCAGGGGCCTTTTGGCAAACTCCAGGCGGGCTATCAGGTGCCTTTCACTGAGGAGTGACTACCGTCTGGCAACTCTACCATACAGGACGGATTGGCGGAGTGCTGCAGAGATAATTGTTCTTCTGGAAGCTTCTCCTCTCTACACACAGAGAAAAACTGGAGCTCTGTCAGAGTGACCAATGGGTTCTTGGTCACCTTCCTGACCAAGGCCCTTCTCCCGCGATCGCTCAGCTTGGCCGGGCAGCCCGCACTAGGAAGAGTCCTGTTGGTTCCAAACTTCTTCCATTTACAGATGGAGGCCACTATGCTCATTGGGACCTTCAATGCTCGACACAATCCTGTCTCTGAGGTCTTCAGCCAATTCCTTGGACTTCATGGCTTGGTTTGTGCTCTGACATGCACTGTTAACTGTGGGACCTTATATAGACAGGTGTGTGCCTTTCCAAATCATGTCCAATCAATTGAGTTTACCACGGGTGGACTCCAATCAAGTTGTAGAAACTTCAAGGATAATCAGTGGAAACAGGATGCACCTAAACTCAATTTTAAGTGTCATGGCAAAGGCGGTGAATACTTATGTACAGGTCATTTTTTTGTTTTTTATTTTTAATAAATTTGCAATGATTTAAAAAAAAGACTTCATTTAGGTTGTCATTATGGTGTATGGTTTGTAGATTTTTAAGGAAAATAATGAATTTAATCCATTTCGGAATAAGGCTGTATATAACAAAATGTAGAAAAAGTGAAGCGCTGTGAATACTTTCCAGATGCACTGTAGCTACAGAACTAGTAGTTAAATACATTTGATCTGAGAAATAAAGGGCCTGAAGAGCCTGCTTTGGGCAGGTCACATGTGAAGGTACTGTATATTATGTCTTTCCATGTCAAAGACCTAACACATCCAAATTCACCTTGTTCAGACAGGCAACATGGCAATGTTATGCAAAAGAGGGGCGTAGACGGGAAGAATTTTGAATGCAAATTCTTAGGAAAAGAATGTTCAAAGAAATATTGTTTTTCTAATCATTTGTGAGTCAAATCGACATTCATTTTTGACTGCAGTGACAAGAAAATTTGAAGGAGCAGGATGGAAAATTCTTCATGAACAAATTCATTTCCAACAGTGTATAAGGTTTTTCATTCGGTAAAGTCCACTCAATCTTTAGAAAGACTTTCAAGTGTTCTAAGGATGTGTGTGCAAATTTTTCTAAGTCTTTTCCTAAGAATTTTCATTCTAATTATTTATGGCTAGCTTAAGACTGATAATTATGTCAGCCATTTAAAATGCCTGAAATTCCTACTTTAACTAGGTCAGAAAAAGACAGATCCACAGCCCCATATGTCTACTATATGAAAAAAGAAGTGATTATTTCTTCCTGATCACACAGAAGCTGAGCCATTGAACGACTAGACGCCTTGGTCATGCAGATGCTGAGATACTGCTCATTTTGTCAGCCATATTATAGCTTGTAAACATCTGTATTGTCCCTTTCAGAGCGACTGGTTGCAAGCAAAAAAGTAACAGCAATTGCCATACAAACAATCTCATTCAATATTAAACACCAAACAGACTTTTCCTAAAAAATTGTTCATATATTACTTACATATCTCAATGGAATGTGGACAGGAGTGGCCCTAGCCATCTTTATCATAGGCTCATAACAATCATAAAAAGGCTCAATAATAATAACCTGTATCATAACAAAACACAAAAAGAAGAGAATAGTATTAAAGAAAAGAGTGATTTTACTTACCAATTCCTAAATCATTACTGATGTATACAAAAGAAAATTACCCCTTTCTCAAAAGAAGACTTCCTTTGGTAGTCACCTATTTATGTATGGAAGAACTTAATATCATCAAATATTATAATGCAAGAGCAATAGAGATGTAAGTTGTGGATATTTCTTGATGTTGTACCATTCAGAAAATGGAAAATAAAAATATATAAAAAAAAAAATTATCTAAAGTGGGGGTTCACTAAAGGTAATAAGCAGCTCTGGCAAACGATCCCACAGGTGCATGATCAAACTTTTTGTGGTGTAATATATTACTTCCACCTATAGTGAATTAGTACTAGTTTTGGGCCGCATACACACATCTGGTGGACTTGCCCTGTCATCCGCCCCTTTTGGATCACTGTTCTGTCACTCATCGAAGAAATTCAGGGATCTCCTCTCCCTATGGACCCGTGGACTGTGTTGTTTCACGATACCAAAACAGATCTGGTTCAGTATCGCAAATCCATCACTCCTCACTTGCTTAACGCAGCTAAAGCCCTAATTCCAAAATACTGGAAGCAATCGGTAGCCCCCCTGATACACCAATGGTTGAGCTCTGTTGATTGTATTTATCACTTGGAGGACATGACCCTGGACGTCCGCGGGCTTGCCCCCCTAGCACACAAGATATGGTCATGTTGGTTAGCATTTACCCACTCTAAAACATATGCTGTATATCTGGTTGATGACTCTCCTCGATTATGCTGTCTAGAGTTCTGGGAAACACCTTCGGAGCTCCCCCCCACCTTCTAACTTTCCCCCTCTTTTCTGCTCTCATCTCTCCACTGTCCTTGAGCGCATTCGCTCATATACCTGGATGATAAGCTTCATAATTCCTGAAATTTTGAGTCTCATGTTTACCTGCCTGTTTGATGTACATGTTGCTCTTGGTTGGCATTAACGTTTACAACTATGTTCATGGATTATGTCTGTTTCCTCTTGGTAATAGAGGTATGTCTTTGTTTGTGACTCTCTTTATATTTCAATAAAAACATATTAAACAAAAAAAAAAAAGTACTAGTTTTGGGCCAAACTACATATTTTTCATAGACTGCAGTAACCTTTGCTATTTTAAATAAAAAGTGCCTATTTAGGCCTGGTGCATTTTTCAATGGAAGTTTTTGATCAATTGAAGTCTATGGAACCAAAAACCAGAAATAAATCCCTGGCCTTTTCCATAAAATGCACAGATGTGAACGTGACCCATAGGAAACCATGGTAAATGGATTGTAATGTGCTTTCGCAAAACTGAAAACACATTAAAAAATGCACAGGTGTGAACCAGGCCTTAGAGTGATTAGCCAAAGGCAATCACACTAGTTTGTTAATACTTACCTGAAGAGCAATGTGATCCACAAGCATTTACAAAGCTGCTCACAAATTATAAGATATTGGAAATTGCTTCTTATTGACCCTAGGAAGGCATTGCGCCTAAATCCATTGGACAATATAATTAGTGAAAGACATTTTTTTCAATCTCAGCCTTACAGAAGTTTCTGAACCAATAGTTCATCATCTCTTTAGAAGAGACAAATGTTCTATATTGGCAAAAAGACATTGCATGATCTAATCATGATCTCATGATCTTACACAGGGACTCCAAACTTTCTATACAAAGGGCTAGTTTACAGTTCCTTCAGACTTTATCGGGGCTGGACTGTGGCAATTGGAGGAATAGTGCCCCATCAATGGTGTCAGTGGGAGGAATAATACCCCATAATACTATCAGTGGGAGGATTGGTGACCCAATGTTCGTGTCTGTGGGAGGAATACCGCCCTATTATTGGTATTAGTTTAAGGAATGGTGCCCCATCACTGGTGTCAATGGAAGAAACAGTGCCCTGTTGTTGATGTCAGTAGCAGAAATTATGCGACGGAAAAGTGCCCCAATGGCCAGATAATGGCAAGAAAAGGGCAACATCTGGCCCCTGGGCCAAAGTTTGGAGACCATTGATCTAACAAATAAAATTCTCAGGATACATCTGGCCCTAGGGCCACAGTATGGAGACCACTGATCTAAGAAATAAAATTCTCAGGATACGTGAACTTTAGACTATTAATGATCAATGAGAAACACAAATCAAACTTTTACACAGAGCATACCTGGGATTTTTTTCAAAAATTACAAAATTTATTGGCGAGTACACCTGCCGGGAAGTGCCCTGAATTGTAAGGAGACGGACGCTATGCTCACCCATTGTAAACACATTCTATGACACTTTTGGAAAAAAGTTTACCAGTACATCACTGAAATTATGGTTTTGATTTAATCACAAACTCCTTTATGAAGATTTGGAAAGAGTCAATCACATCAACCCATGTGTATAAGACTTCCAGTGGACACACATCAATCTACTGGCAGCCAGACGGTGAATTATAAATGTACAGCAGTCCAAATCTCCTCTAAATATTTCCTAGCTTAGATAAAACTTGTAAGGGACTGCCATAAATACAAAGGCAATTATCGCAATTCATAGATATTCCTGTGTATGCCTGAAATTTTATTACCCTTCTTTCCTTCGTTGTTTATTTTTTCCTCGATTCGCTCTAGATCTGTTGAATTTTACCTATGGATATGAGAAAGCCATTCACACCTTTATAATATGTCTTGATGGTTCCCACACCCAGAGGCCTAATAAGAAGTATACCTATATGGTCATTGTATTGCCTATGTAAATTCTACCATCTTAACAATCAGTGATCAAATTGTACAATTTCTTTTCTTATGAGATATGTAAAAATGCATTTTTTTTTTCACAAATAGATACAGGGGGCCCATGCAATAAGGCACAGACCAGTGAGCAAATTGTATAAAACCCACACCAACCAAAATTACCCTATTAGTGATATGGTTTTTGTTCTATATGAATTGAATTTGCTTCTGTATATACTGAAACTTTGATTTTTAAACCATCCTTGGCTTCATGCTGTAAATGGCTATGGGTTATACTAAGGGACGAAGTTAATGAATGGACATTTTACTTTCAATTAAAGCACACTTTCATGAAGTACTAAGAGAACAGGAATATTATACAGTGAAAACAGCAGAGTTGCATGGTTTCTCCTTAAACACCTGTAACAAACACAAAAAGCATTCCAATAGTATCTTAAAGTCTAAGTCCACCCTAACACTAAAATCCCTGCATCTACAGACACCCACAATCTAACATTAACCTATCTAGCCCTGTAAAGACAAAATCAGTATACATACCTTTTTGAAGCCGAAACCGACCCGGTCTCCAATGGTGTAAGCTCTGCAGAGGACACAAAATTAATGAGAAGTGATGCCACCTGCAGACTTACTATAGGGCTTCCATTGTCGGCTGTGTCCTCTGCATCCGCCTACACAGCAAAGCCCAGATGACAGCTCAGCGTGTGATTGGGTCGGATCGGCTTCAAAAAAGGTATGTATACTGATTTCTTCTTTACAGGGCTAGATAGGTTAGTGTTAGATCGTGGATGTCTGTAGATGCAGGGATTTTAGTGTTAGGGTAGACTTCTACTTTAAGCTAACCATTGACAGTAGAAGGCAGTCAGATGTAAACTGGCAGGAGTGGTAACCTGCAGACATTTCCGATGCCAAATTATTATAGGAAAACCAGTAAGGGTTGAAGAGGACTTTCTAACCTGCACACTTGCAATTTCCCTAATACATTTTAGTGTCAATAGATAACTAGTAGTGTCTAAGATTACCTAAAAGACAAGACATCAACACCTGATCTGGACCAAAAAATGGCTAAATTAGGATACTTTTCACCTAAAGTCTAAAGAATCTTTATTCCGTTATACCAACTCGAAAAACACCATGGAAAAGGAGAATATTAAACACTGCGCCATCTACATACTAACTTAACCTTTGCAGGGAAATAATTACTTACTTTCGGTTTGAACTGTTAACTCAAAACGAAAAAAAAAATAATTTATTGTCAGTTGATACATTTTTAGTATTTTCACTTTGCCCTGTCAATCCTTTGTTATGCATTAAACGTTTATCTGTAAAACCAAGACTAAACTACTATAGCTCTCCTTTAAACACAATGATTTACACATAAGGACACAAAGTAATATTTAGATCAGTGGTTCTTAACCTTGTTGGAGGTACTGAACCCCACCAGTTTCATATGCGCATTCACATTGGAAAAAAAAAAAATAATTTTTTTTTTCAAATTCAAAACATAGGTATATATTTTGGTATATATTTATACATAGGTGCACAAAATGAACAAAACCATTAAAGAACAAAACCAGTAAGAACAAAACCATTAAAACATGATTTTCACATAAAAACAAAAACATAATAATGAATATTTACTGCAAATCAATGTGACTTCTGCTGTTGCTTCATACGATGCTATGAGGATCGGTTTGTTGATGGGTACAAAGCCGAGAACAGGCAGACTAGCCTTTTCATCGAATCTGGCTCTCCTCACCTTGAATTTGGCGAGCGTTGTGTTCTTGTATTTTCCATCTCCATGCAGCTTAAGGAAGTGTTCTCTTAGTTTTGCCAGTGCTAGACTAGAATTGCTCAACTTGGCATTGCAAATCATGCAGTTAGGACGCTGACTCCCATCACGTTCCGTTATACATGTGAATCCATATTGTACATATTCGTCCGACCACTTTCTTTTTTTGCTCAATATAGTATGAAGGGATTAATATTAAGAAAGAAATCACACAACGTACCATCACGACAGTTACAATTCGACTACTGGGCGCGCCAAATTCCCTGCAGCACAGATAGGCCAAGCGATGCTGCGTGATCACCTGCAGCCAATGAGCGGGGCGTGTCATCACGAATCATATGAGTCGGGTGTGTGTCTTGACCTCCGTCGAACCCGCGAGACTGACTCACCGAACCCCTGGGGTTCGATCGAACTCAGGTTAAGAACCACTGATTTAGATGATCACAGTTACATATGTAAATAAAAAGGACTTAGGATCTTATTAAGACCAACACGAAACTCACTTCATCACCTTCTTCTATAAGCCCCTGGATTGCACTGAAAAGGGATCCATATGCTCCCACTGTCACAAGGATGTCTTTGTTTGGATTGATCTTTCTTCCAGTTACTTTGCCATAAACCTGGGAGAGAGCATCTACCAGCGGTGGGTGACCCTATAAAAAAGTATTACAGATAGGTTGTACGAAATTGGAAAGAACAAAACAGATTTTACAAAGATACTCAACTAATTGTGACTCTTAATGCAAACACTGAATGCTCCTAAATCTCATTTATGTCTATCTACATATTTCCATATCTATATGAACTTAAGCTCAATAAAGATGTTGGCCATTAAGCAAATCACTTAAGTGGCCAGAAAAGGATCATCATGGATTTTAAAGGAATTGTCCATGACAGCTAAAGCCAAGCTGCACTGTGCACGTGTCAATAGAAGCACACAGCCTGCCTCCGGATCGAGCCTGCATGTATGGCACCATAGGAAGCGGCTTCTTATGGTGGTACACCAAGGTGAGAAAGAGCCAATAGCACTGGCAGGGGACCCCAGAAGAGGAGGATTAGGATGATCTGTGCAAGACCAACAGAGCAGGTAAGTATGACAAGTTGTTTATTTACAAAAAGTATATATATTTTAACTTTACAATTACTTCAACTCTTCTCTAAAGATCTTCATTCATAACCTAGTCATTTTTCATCGACCAGAGCAATACGTTGCATATGAAGAAGCTGTTTGACATGTAACCTATCATAATAAAGAGTAAAAGAAAGAAAGCTATGACACAAATAGACACAACAAGTTGTCGGCAATTATCTATATTATATAGAAAAGCTGTGACTTTATCTTTCAGGAGACCAGCTGAACACATGCTGCAAGTGAAATCTGAATTGCAGACACCCAGAGATCTGGCTATACCGTTAGGGCTCTTTCACACGGCCGCTCCGTGTGAAAGCTCTGCTGCGGGACTTTTTTTTTTTTTTTTTTCACGGTGCGGATGACATTGGTGTCATCCGCTCCGTATGTCCGCATATCATCCCATCCGTTTGCGGATGATATACGACATAATGTAAGTCTATGGCATTGCGGATGTCAGCGGATGACACGCTGACATCCGATTTTCCTTCCTTTCCGTTTTTGGAACGGAGGAAAAATAGGGTTCTGTTCCGTTCCAAAAAACGGAACAGAACTGAAAGGAAGAAAATCAGATGTCAGCGGATGGTATTTCGCTGACATCCGCAATGCCATAGACTTACATTATGTCCGCAAATCATCCGCAAAAAAATAGGATGATTTGCGGACACACGGAGCGGCCGTGTGAAAGAGCCCTTATACTGGTTTCTGGGGTGCAAAAATTGCACTGTGGGAGGTGAAATCAGACAGTAGTGTTAGAGCTCCAATTATGCTGTGAGATGAATTTAGCATGCACTCAGGATTTAGGGGGTCCCTTGAAACTGCAGAAAAAGCTTTGCTATTGGACAGTTATTATACACATCACCTGGTTATGGTGACAGGCCATTAGAAGTATATGCAAACTATAATGAGCTCATCCCCACCAAGTACTGTGATATACTGACCCATGGCAATTTATGCTTCCACATAGGTATGACGGCTGGAAGCAAATGTTACCTATTCATACTGTAAAATGCATAGAATGGTTGTAATTGTTTGAAGTTATATTTGGGATTATTTAGCAATATAAATTAAAAATGGTGCCTAGCATAGTGCTTCTTTAAAAAAAGGGTTATTCCTTTTTTTTTTTCAGCAAACTCCCACCCAAGCTCTCCTTTCATGTCATCACAAATCTAAGATGAAGATGATAATACTGAACTTAAACAGTAATACATTGATTGTATGCAAAGTGAAGAAATCTATAAAAAAAAAAAAAAAAAAAAAAAGAGGAGTGCTAATAAGGTGCTGTGGGTTTTTATACAATATAATTTATACGTTTTTCTTTTGTTGGCTAATATATAAACTCTAACATTAATGATTCCCTTCTCCTTCCACACTAAGCAACAGTGTAACTACTGGGTATTGTTAGGAAAAAAAATACTTACAAAGCCACGTGTGTACTGATTCAGTCTGTCCACAGCTGACACTTGAGCGAGACCTTCTTTGACATAAGATGGAGGAGATATATCTGGAAAACCCTGACCAAGATTGACTACAGAGGGATCTGCAGCAAGGGCTGTAAACTCAACCCTGTAGAGATACAAACAAGCGAGACATGCATTGGTAAAAGCAAGGAGACACGCATTGATTTTTATGTTTTTTAAAACTATGCAAGGCTCAAGGATAAATTCACTTTTGTTTAAAATTGCCTCCCTGCCAGGCTTTGTAGAAAGAAGGTTATCATCTAAAACCACCTCATCTCCTTCTGTCCAGCGTTGTCCTCATTTAACTAAACTCTTTGTGTACCAGCATCAGATGCCTTGTATCATCCAAACCACTTCTTGTGAGTTGCCATGTAAACACTACATGTGATTATTGTAATGCAGCATCAAGTCCTGTGTCATCACGCAACTCATCTGAAGACTGCAGAATTTAATGGATGTATATAGAATAAAACAAATAAAACATTTGGGAGGGAATGTCAAATGCCACTGCCCAGCCATCCTGGGGCCAGTGTACCGATTTGTATTTCTGGGGTTTCTTACCACTCAACAGTTATGCGCCTTAGCTAAACTGGAGACAGAAAGGGCGAGGTCCAAGACCGCCATGTTCTCTGAAGCCACTTCATGGGTTAAGGGTAAATGTTAAGGTTAAAGTTGAGGGTGGCTAAATGTTAAGGAACTGTTTTAAGGGTTAAGTGTTGAAAGCCTATTTTAGGGGATAGTTAAGTATTCAGCTAGGTGAAGAATAAAGTGGACCTGCACCCAGACTTTGAACATTAAAACTATTCCTAAGACGGTAGAAGAGCTGTAAAACAAGCCATCCCTGACCCCACAAGCAGCTTTAATTGTAAGGCTATTCCTTCTCAAAGATTGCAAGAAAGACTCTAGAGTTTGGTCATATAATTCAAAGCTATGATGGCCTTTTAGCCCTCGAAAGTTGGAATTTCTAGAGTTTGGTTTTTAGACCGTTCTTAAGGCCAGCCATAGATGGTTCGATTCTCAGCCAGTTCAGCAGGAATCGGCTGAGATTCGAACCATGTATGGGCAGGCTGAATGTACCAAGTTGATCAATCGATCAACTTGGGTACAACCAGCCTTTCCGGATTTTACATGCGATTATCGGTAACGGCTGGTATAACATACTGTAGAATTGCAAATGTGGAGATTCCCCATGACAATGATCCTAAGACCAGATCTGACTGAAGGCATCCTCTTCCTGAGGCATTCAATGTTTCTGCATGCACACATGTCCTGCCCCTTGGCCATCACTCTATGCCTTCAACATGTCACTTAGGGATGGGGAAAAGAAGGCTTAATTTTGACTTTATCGCCATGCTAATAGTTTATTCCCCAAGGCTGTTCAAAGAGCAATGATGCCTGTTCACAGTTACTGTACACACAGCATTCAAATTGTATGTTGCTAAAGTCAGATCACTTGGTTAATAATGGACTACTGCACTTTACATTTTGCTTTTATCACCCTTGTTTAACCACTTACCGCAAACTGACGTATATATACGTCGGCAGACTTTGCGGGGTTATACCGGGATGATGCCTCTAGCTAGAGGCATCATCCCGGTACCGTGGTTTACAGCCAACGGTCGGCTTTCTGTCCGTAGCGACCGATGCGGCTCGGGAGCCGCTCGATCGTTACCTGGGTGAGCGGGAGGGCACGTCCCCCCCCCTCCCGCCACCTTCCGTGATGGGAAGTTTAACGGGCCTCCCGTCCCACCGGGAGACCCGAGCACCCAGCCGGCATGTCTGCCGGCTGGATGGAGTCCCGATCAAAGCCGGAAACGGCTTAGATCGGGTCTCCGATAAGGTAACCCGGAGGCGGCGTCCATGACGTCACTTCCAGGTTATTGTGCTGCAAAAGGCGGCAAATTTAAAAAACGGCTGTATGCAAAAACGCCGTTTTAAGCGTTTTGCATACATGGAAGTGTAGTGGAGGGCTCTAGGGTCCCTACATAAAGAGTACCTGTCACTGCATATTGGTGTCACAAGGGAGGTTTACATTGCTTGTGACAGCAATAAAAGTGATCAGATTTTTTTTTTTAAAAAAAACCTGTAATAAAGTTAAAAAAAAAATAAAATAAAAATAGGAAAAAAAAAAAAAATTTTAGCCGCCGCCGTCACCGTTAGCTCGCGCACAAAAAAAATGTATATGGGAGTCAAGTCGCGAATGAAATCGCTGTTCAAACCACACATATGAGGTATCGCCGCGATCACCAGAGCAATAATTAAAAAAAAAGAGCTACACTCTAACTCTAAACTGGTAACCGTCAAAAAAATTTAAAGCGTTGCCTATTGAGATTTCTATTAACCGTAGTTTGTCGCCATACCACGGGTGCGCGCAATTTTAAACCGTAACATGTTGGGTATCCATTTACTCGGCGTGACGTCATCTTTCACAATATACAAAAAAATGGGCTAACTTTACTGTTTAGTATTTTTTAAATGCAGTGAAATGTGATTTTTCAAAATGTTTCCAAAAAAATGGCGTTTTAAAGACCGCTGCGCAAATACCGCGTGACAAAAAATATTGCAATGACCGACATTTTATTCTCCAGAGTCTTTGCTAAAATAATATATATAATGTTTGGGAGTTCTAAGTAGTTTTCTAGGAAAAAAACGGAATTTTTGTAAAATCTTACCTGTAAAATTCCTTTCTCTGAGTCCTCCGACAGTCGCCGCCTCTTCATATTCGTCACATATGGGGTATTAGACTTTGCTCCGAAGGAGTAGCTAGGCAACAGAATATGTTAACAATAAAGCTTTAACATATCCCACCCTCAAGGGGTGGTCCCCTCAGTCAATACCCTCCTACTTCCTGCAACCATATCTCAGTTTTAGTGGAATAGCAGTAGAGTATACATTCAAACCCCAAAAGAGGGGCGGGGGCGGCGACTGTCGGAGGACTCAGAGAAAGGAATTTTACAGGTAAGATTTTACAAAAATTCTGTTTTCTCTTACGTCCTCCGACAGTCGCCGCCTCTTCATATTCGTCACATATGGGGACGTCCCAAAGCAGTGCAAACATGAGGGGTGGGAAACGCATCCGCGCCGAAAGGCAACGCAGTCTCCACATCAAAGAAAGGAACCTTACCAAAGGAAGGAAACCAGCTGGGCAACAGCAAAAATAAGTGCTCAACAGGAGCAACAACCCAGGAAAAGACAAAAAACCAGGGGATACAAAACTTATCCCAACAGCCAGGAGTCCCCAACAAGGGACCCTAGGGAACAGCCGCACTAAGAACCTTGCGGCCAAAGGAAGCATCCGCCGATGCCTGAACATCTACTTTGTAGAATTTTGTAAAAGTGTGTACGGTCGACCAAGTCGCCGCCTTACACACCTGGGCTACAGAAGCCCCATGACGACAGGCCCAAGACGTACTCAGAGATCTAGTAGAGTGCGCCTTCACAGGCACAGGGGGAACCTTCCCCTGCAAGGCATAGGCCTGTTCAATGGTCTGTCTGATCCATTTGGCAATGGTAGAGGCGGAAGCCGCCATGCCCTTCCGAGGACCCTCTGGAAGAACAAACAAGGAGTCCGTCTTTCGAAAAGACTCAGTCGATTTAAGGTAAACCCTAATCGCCCGAACAACATCCAGAGAATGCAATCTCACCTCCTTTGGATGTTTAGGCTTCGTGCACAACGAAGGCAAAACAATATCCTCGTTAAGATGGAATTCCGAAACTCGTTTCGGCAGAAAAGAAGGATTAGGTCGCAAGACCACCTTATCCAAATGAACAACCAGGTACGGAGACTTGCAGGACAAAGCCGCCAGTTCCGACACTCTGCGAGCCGAAGTGATCGCCACCAAAAAGGCGACCTTTTTGGACAACATAGACAACGAGATCTCCCTGATCTGTTCAAAAGGAGCACGTTGTAACACAGACAGGACTAGATTCAAGTCCCAAGGGGGCAAAGGATCCCTCCTAGGAGGAACCAGATGCCGCACACCCTGAATAAAAGTGCCAACCAAGGAGTTGGAAGCCACGGGACGTTGAAACAGAACGGCCAGCGCAGACACCTGACCCTTTATCGTAGCCAGCGCCAAACGCTGATCGACACCCGTCTGAAGGAAAGACAGCACACGGGAAACCGAGTACGTGCGGGGTGAAAACCCCCTGGACTCACACCAGGCAAAATAGGCCTTCCAAGTACGGTAATAAACCTTTCCCGAGGAAGACTTCCTCGCGTTGATCAAGGTATGAACAACCTCTGGAGAGAGACCCTTCTCCTTCAGGACCTCGGTCTCAACAGCCAGGCCGTCAAAGCCAGCGACTGTAAAGCAGGATGGTAAATCGGTCCTTGAGACAGTAGATCGTCCCGAAGAGGCAGACGCCAGGGGGCGTCGACCGCCAGATTCACGAGGTCTGCGTACCAGGACCGGCGAGGCCAGTCCGGTGCCACAAGAATCACCGTGCTGCGTTCCGAGTGTAACCTGCGAAGGAACCGGGACAGCAACTGGATCGGTGGAAACGCGTACATCAGCCTGTACCGATGCCACGGGGCCACTAACGCGTCCGACGCGTCTGCCCGAGGGTCGCGCGTCCTTGCCACGAACCTCTTCACCTTGTAGTTGAGGCGAGACGCGAACAGGTCCACATCTGGAAGACCCCACTTCGCGCACAACATCTGGAAGACAGCCGGGTGGAGAGACCATTCCCCCTGATCCAGGGTCTGGCGGCTCAGATAGTCCGCCTGCCAGTTCTCCACTCCCGGAATGTGAACCGCCGTTATCGCCGGGACATGAGTCTCGGCCCAAGACAGAATGTCGGCCACTTCTCGAGCCGCACGGGCACTCCTGGTGCCCCCTTGGTGGTTGATGTAGGCCACCGCCGTGGCATTGTCCGTCTGCACCCGAACCGGGCAGCCCTGCAGCCGGTCCGTCCAGCGATGAAGACAGAGCCTTATCGCACGCAATTCCAGAATGTTGATCGGGAGGGAAGACTCCCCCTCCGACCAGGTCCCCTGGGCGGACAGAACGCCCAGAACACCACCCCAGCCCGACAGGCTGGCATCCGTGGTGATTATCGTCCACGAGATCGGACGAAACGACTTGCCCCCGGACACCAACGGGGACTGGAGCCACCACAGAAGGTTTTCCCTGGTGCGATGACTCAACGAGATCTGAAGATCCAGAGATTGAGGTCGCCCGTCCCACTTGGACAAGATCTCCGCCTGGAGACCCCGCGTGTGAAACTGCGCGAAAGGAATCGCCTCGAAAGCCGAGACCATCAATCCCAGACATCTCATACACGTCCGCAGAGACGAGTTCGGAACGTCCCTGAGGGACCTGACTTCCTCCTGAAGAGTCCTGAGTTTGTCTTCCGGCAGGAAGACCTTCGCCTGCACCGAGTCCAGTATCATTCCCAGATAGGGAAGACGAACCGACGGACTCAGTGTCGACTTTGGAACATTTATCGTCCAACCGAACTCCTGCAGAGTTTGCATCGTGACAGACAGGTCCTTCTCCAGACCCTGACTGGTCGCAGACCGAATCAGAATGTCGTCCAGATACCCCAGGACAGAAATGCCCTGGGCTCTCAATAATGCCAGAACCGGTGCAAGCACCTTGGTGAAGACCCGCGGAGCCGAGGCGAGCCCAAAGGGCAACGCCACGAACTGGTAGTGATCCTCCGCAATGGCAAATCGAAGGTATCTCTGATGACCCTCGAATATGGGGATGTGAAGATACGCATCCTTCAAATCGATGGAGGCCATGAATTCCCCCGGAACCAGGGCAGCCACCACCGAGCGCAGGGATTCCATGCGGAACTTGCGAACCCGCACAGAGCGGTTCAGAGCTTTCAAGTCCAGAATCGGACGAACCTTGCCCTCCTTTCTGGGCACGGTGAACAGATTGGAATAAAACCCCCGAAATCTGTCCCGATGAGGCACCGGAACCACCACTCCCTGAGCCCTCAGGTCCCGCACCGCCAGGTGCAGATCCCGCAGGCGCTCTGGAGACAGTTGTAGATTTGAGGGAAAAAATCTGCTCTCTGGCCGAGAGAGAAACTCGATCTTGTAACCAGATCGAACGATTTCCAGAACCCATCTGTCCCGCACACGGGCCAACCAGGGCTGAAGAAAACCGAGCAAGCGTCCCCCCACCCCAAAACTGGGTGAGGGCGCCCCTTCAGGCCGAACTGTTATGGGCCGCAGGTCCGGATTGGCCGGACTTCTGTTTCCCAGACCAGGGTTTCTTCTGAGAGCCCTGGCCCTTGAACGGTTTGCCCTTGTAGTGCGGCCGAAAGGCACGAAAGGACCCCTGAGGGGGCCGAAAATGAGCATGCTTCTTCCCAGAAGCCCCCTTAGCCTTGGGGAAATGGGGCAAGAGAGTGCTCTTACCCCCGGTAATCCCCTTAATCAACACATCCAGGGACTCCCCAAAAAGGCGAGACCCATCATAAGGCAGATTGGCTAAGGTTTTACGTGAAGATTGGTCCACCGACCAACATTTCAACCAAACCAGGCGGCGAGACAACACCGCCACGCTGTGCACACGCGCGGCCAA
This sequence comes from Pelophylax lessonae, assembly GCF_965119305.1. Classification (NCBI taxonomy): domain Eukaryota; kingdom Metazoa; phylum Chordata; class Amphibia; order Anura; family Ranidae; genus Pelophylax; species Pelophylax lessonae. The sequence continues at coordinate 201,360,659 of NC_138775.1, read as the reverse complement.
CGGAATCAGGTCCAGGTCCGCATCACACAGATACATGACACCCTGGTGGATCTGATCCACCATATCCAGGGTCGCCGCCGAGGCCGAATCGGCCACTAGGACGCGCCTAAGCATCTGCGTCCAACTTGCGATCGCCTGGGCCGCCATGAGAGAAGCAAACAGAGCCTTAAGCATAGAACCCGTAACAGAATAAGTATGACGGGCAAGAGACTCCAGTCTCCTATCCGTGGCATCACGGAAAACAGGGGATCCCTCTGCAGGGATCGCAGTGGCTTTGTTCAAAACCGCAATAGCATGATCCACTGGCGGAGGCACACACCACCGTTCATCAGTGGCAGGCGAGAAAGGATAACGCAGCTTAAATTTACTTGGTACCGCAAAAGGCTTGCGCAAATCGCGCCATTGGTCCTTAACAGCGCGCTGAAAATCAGCATTGCAGGGAAAAACCTGCGGCGTCCTGCGTTTTCTCTGCGTCCCATAAGCCGCCAAGGCAGCTGGGGGACACACCTCGTCCTGCAAACGTAGCGTCTGCTTAATGGAAGCAATCAACTCATCCATGATTGCAAGCTCTTCAGGCGAGCCAGGGGGAGAATTATCAACCCCCTCAACTTCAGCCTCTACCTCAGACCCCACTAGATCAAGAGAGGAGCGGGACCCCGATAGGGGGGTCCCCGCCAGAACAGCCCCATCACCTTCACCCTCAGAATCAGAGGACAGAGCAACTCTGGGCCGTTTAGTAGATTGAGCAGCCACCAGCATTTGCACCTGTGCAGCAAGGCCAGCCACAATAGTGGCCAAATCCCCCCCTGGGGGGGAAACAGCGGTCCCCTGGCTTTCCACCAATACTGTGGGAAACTTGCCCTCCTGAGAATCCATTGCCCCTGTATGCCAGACAACCAAGGGTTAACTGCCCCCTTACAGCAAGCGCGGCAAGCGCAGCCCACCGCACCACACTCAGGCACAATGAGACCCCCACAGGGAATATACAGACTGAATACAGGCAATGGAACACAGGAATAGAAGGATAAAACCTGAGGAGACTCCGCTGCTGCTGCTGCCTCGATCGGTGCTTCCAGGAGAGAGGAAGTGATGCTGCCAGGGCGCTCTATGTAAGCCTATGGAGGCTACAAGAAAATGGCCGCCGTGCATGTAAACCATGCGGCCGGAGCGGGCGCCGGTAAAATGGCGTCGTTTGGCGCCGAAATCGCCGCTCCACAGTGCATAAAATCACACACAATATTATCCCATTATATGGATACATGTTAGATCGCCGCAGCGATCGCTGTATATGCCCCAACATGCCATTAAAAACATGCCCCACAGCACACAGCTCCTCACACTGCCCAGCCTGACATACTCAGTGTCATGCAGCTCCCCCCCCCTTGCAGCCCACAGCATGCAGCCGAGATATAGGGAGACAAGCAGTGTGATTAAAGGCAGGTTACACAGTCCCAGACTGAGACCCCCCCCAGACAGACAGGTCCCCACATAGATACACTTACCTCACATGGCGTGGGGAACCCGCACAGGCGAACAAGCCGCTGCACATGAGGCAGGGAGAGTCGCAATTCAAGACGCACACAATGGCGGCTCAGAAACCGCACAGCGTCCGGTGAGGTAGCCACCTCACCAATCATCCCTGCACCGAACAGGGATGGGTCGTTCACCGTGCCAGGAGCGTTACCTGGCTGAACGCTCGATGGCAGACTGGGAAGCCACTGACCCACGACCTGCGACCAGGGGGATCAGCCCGAGACCCAGTCCGCATGATCCTCTTCGTCCGAAGAACTAACTAATGCTGACAAAAATAACAGCTAAGTAAAGGTAGAGAGAAAAACTCAAACAAAATATCAAAAAGAAGAAAGAGTCTGGGACAAAAAGTCCCAGCACAGAGAGAGCCAGCCACTCCTGACAAGCTAGACATTAAAACTGAGATATGGTTGCAGGAAGTAGGAGGGTATTGACTGAGGGGACCACCCCTTGAGGGTGGGATATGTTAAAGCTTTATTGTTAACATATTCTGTTGCCTAGCTACTCCTTCGGAGCAAAGTCTAATACCCCATATGTGACGAATATGAAGAGGCGGCGACTGTCGGAGGACGTAAGAGAAATACTGATTTTAACTTGTGAACAAAAAGTGTCCGAAATAGGGCTGGGGCTTAAGTGGTTAAAAAGCAAAATGAAACAGAGTAGGTGGAAATGACATACTAAGAAATTTGATCATACTGTATAATTTAACAGGATAACAGCTTTCAATAATAATAGTGGGAACATCTATAAATGGTTTGAATAGCTTAACTGCCTTTGTGTTGTTTTTTTTTTACCAGCAGATGGTAGTATTGAGCTTGAACTCCATCACAATCTAGTTTGATCATCAATGTATGTACTCTTGTATAAAATTCAGTATATATTAAGCTATCAAATGAATATGAGTCTAATACAGGGGTCCTCAAACTTTTTAAACAGGGGGCCGGTTCACTGTCCCTCAGACGCTGATGGGGGCCGGACTATAGTTTGAAAAAAATATGAACTAATTCCTATGCACATATTTTATTTGTAGTGCACAAAAAACAGTACAATTATTTAAAACCATAGCCTCAGTCCCAGCATGAACCCCTGAAATCTAAGGATCAATGCAGCGTCACCAGTGCCCATCAGATCAGCCTCATTAGTGCCCATCAATGCAGCCTCAGCAGTGTTCCTTAATGCAGATGGATCAGTGCCCATCAATAGAGCCTCACCAGTGCAGCCTGATAAGTGCCCATTAGCTCAGCCTCATCAGTGCCCATCAATGCAGCCCCACCAGTGCCCATCGCTGTTGGTCCTGCAGGCCACTGGCCTGTAAGTTTTGCTGGGAGCTAGCCATGGCCTTGTGGGTCCTGCAGGAAACTGGCCATGGCCAGCTCCCAGCAGGACCTGCAGGCCAGCAGGACTCAGTGGCCAGCAGGACCCATAGGCCATGGCCAGCTCCCAGCAGGACCAGCAGGACCCATAGGCCATGGCCAGCTCCCAGCAGGACCAGCAGGCCATGGCCAGCACCCAGCAGGACCAGCAGGCCATGGCCAGCACCCAGCAGGCCATGGTCAGCATGCAGCAGGACCAGCAGGCCATGGCCAGCACAGGACCTGACAGCCAGACAGTGTTGGGGGCTATTTCCTGTTTTGAGGTGACTGGGTGGGCAGGGCACAGGGTAAATGGTGTGTATGTGGGGGGGGGGTGAGATGGGATGTGGGGGTCAGCTGAGGGTGTCAGGGTGTCTCACCTCAGCGATGCTGATGACAGCTCAGCAGGTTCTTGCTCGGCCTCCTGGGGGTGATGACCACTTCAAGCCCTGGCAGGCTGGCGCTCCCTGCCTCCGTTCCAAAGTAAGCTGTAAAAACTGTTCAGACTGCACTGTTGCAGCCATCCAGCGGCGAGCTCCCTTGTATTCCGCGCCGTGCCGTGTGCCCCGCCTCTTCCTGCCTTCAAAGTCTCTGAGTCTGGGAGTTGTAGTTTCCTGCCGTGCGCCCCTGCTCTGTTCTACACAGCCACCGCCACAAGGAACTTGAGCGTGGTCGGGACTACAACTCCCAGAATGCAGCGCGGGAGTAAAACAGCCAATTGGCGGCTGCTGTAGCCGATTTCCTGCACACAGGAAAAAAAAAAATGTCAGCAGACAGCGGCCGTGGAAATCTCCACCCTGCCCAGCAGCCCAACTAAGTTCTGCAATTGCCGGGGGGGCCGGGTTCAGGACCCTGGCGGGCCAGATGCGGCCCGCGGGCCGTAGTTTGAGAACCCCTGGTCTAATATGACAAACGGAAATATTAATTCACTCTGTACCTTCCATGATAAGTATTACATGTTAGAACTAGTGCCTTAGAGACCATTGCCAATGCTTTAGCAGTTTAACCAGCTTAGGAAAAGTACTCTGCATTGTAGTTTCCTGTTGTACCCTAAAAAAGTCAAAAGTATAATGTTATTTCTGTTATGATATTGCTTGATGTACCAACACTTGCAGTGAGTTATCGGTATTGTGGACAGGCTATTTGACGTTATGGTCTGATCCAACACAAAGTCTACAAGAAAGGCCTCGGCAATACAGTGGACACTGATGAGAGTGAGTTGTGATCTGGCCCATTTATTGTACACCGTAGAAATGCTGCCTTTAAAAGGCACAACTGTGTTGGCAATGCTCAATCCGGTCTTCCTGCAACTGGTAAAACATTTACAAACTAAATAAAGTAATTCTACAAATAACATTTTTATTGCATGTGTCTCCTTCCACATAAAAGGTTTAACAGGTGCTCCCGCTCTAGTTACTTTTGTTTTTTATGGCAGTAAGCCCCTGTTCACACCAGTGTGACTTGTCATGTGATTGGACAGGTCAAATCGCATGACAAGTTGCACCCTATTGTCAGCAATGGAAATGTCCAAATAGATGCGACGCTGACTTTGCAGCGGCACGCCGATCTGAAAAAGTAGTTCCTACACTACTTATGGCGATTTCAGGTGAGACTTGTATAAACAACTGTGCATGGAGTCGCACAGATGTCAGCCAAGTCACACCTGAGGTCGCACTGACATGCGCCTTTGAAATCTTGCAATTTCAAGTGAAGTCGCAAGATTTCAAAACCACATTCCGTGTGAACCTAGACTAAGTGCATTTGTTATTAATGTGTATCTAAACCCAAAAATAAAAATGGAAATATTGCAGCTTATCAGTCCAACGATGTGGTGGCTGCATTCGTTTTCTTTTTTTGTCAAGTTTTTCTTCCTTTATTTTCACCTGCCAATTTTGCCAGTAACAAACTTCCTGTCCTAGGAGTGATCTCATCACTGGATAAGGCATCCATCTTCACCCGGTCTCCCTTCCGGGTTCGTGGACCACGGCTCTGTGACTGGCCGGAGCTGTGATGACTTTATGGGCGGCCATTTCTTCAGAGCGCATGCGCCAGGGACTTCACTTGCTGCATATACAGTAAATATCTCCTAAACGGTACAAGTTTAGGAGATATTTACACTACCTATAGGTAAGCCTTATTATAGGCTTACCTATAGGTAAAACCTAAAGATGGAAGTTTACTTCCTCTTTAAAACACAAAAAAGGTACCAAACAAAAGTAGTTAGGGTTTAGATACAAACAAAGCTGGAAGGAGAAATAGATTACACACTACACACTAGGAACCCATTTCATATTCGTTGCCCTTCCAGCTGTAACACTGCTGGTTATGAACGTCATAAAAGACCATCAGTACTGATTTATTGTTTCATTGGCACAAAAAATAGATCAGTGTATTTTGCACGGCATGTCAATTTTATCATATATTAAGGCTAGGTTCACATTTGTGCATTGCAGAAACTCAGGCAAAATTGCATGCTTTTCTGCAATGCACTAAAATGCACAGCCTCAAGCCTTGTACACACTAGTATTTTTTTCTTTTTCGTACAACCCAGAAGGGCTGAACGAAAAAAAAAAAAACTGACAGCTCCGGAGGAGCCACTGTACTAACCACACAATGTTAGTACAGCGCTCTCCCCTGCTGTGCTATTGTTTTCTGACAGGGGGACGCCCCCTCCCCCCAGAATACGCCAGTCAGCGGTCTCAGCCATTGGATGAGAGAGCTTATCGGGAGCTAATCAGCAGACCTTTTTCAGTTATGCCCCATTGCCCCACCGGCTGCAGCACACACGGGCCTGAATTTTGGCCGGTTTCTATTGGACCAGACGATGCCGCCCGACACTTCCCCCCCGTGTACTAGGCTTTAGTGCATCTAGCAATGCATGTGTTTTGGTGCAACGTGATTTTTGAAAAGGGTCATTCACTTCTTTAGTGTGTCTTTCGCATGAAGGGCAGCCAAATTAAATCAATATGTTGCCCTAAATGTGTGAATGCTCCATCGTGCCAGCATTGGTGCAAACAGAGCCTCAAGGAAACCTTTACAGGAAAAAAATATCTTTGCGAACAGTCTCCTAAAATTACTACCGTAGTTTTCTGGCTTTATTTCTTTGAGACACTGACTCAGAACAAGTATATGGGCTAAGAAAGACAGTGAGGACATAGGTTAAAGACGGTATTGAAAGTCCTCTAAACAGCAGCCTGCAAAACCTTGCGGCCAAAGGAAGCATCTGCAGATGCCGACACATCCACTTTGTGGAACTTTGTGAAAGTGTGCACCGACGACCAGATGGCCGCCCTTGCAAACCTGCTAAACTGACGCCTGATGACGAAAGGCCCAGGAGGCACTGAGCGCACGAGTAGAAAGCGCCTTGACAGGAAGGGAGGAACCTGACCCTCGATGGAATGATGGAATAGGCCTGAACCACCCTCTGAATGATCCATCTGGAAATGGTCACAGAGGAAGCGGACAACCCTTTCCGAGGCCCATCCATGAGCACAAATAGTAAGTCTGATTTCTTAAAAGACTTCGTAGCTGCCAGGTACACCCTAACCACCCGGACCACATCAAAGGCATGCAAAGAAATTTCCTTAGAATGTTTTGGCCTGGGACACAGGGAAGGCAACACAATGTCTTCATTCAAATGAAAATCAGAGAAAACCTTTGGATGAACCGACAAGTAAGGTGAACAACAGGATAACGCCGCCAATTCCGACACGCTGCATGCAGAGGTGATAGCCACCAAAAAAGCCACCTTCTGGGACAGCGTAAGCAGGGGAATCTCCCGAAGATTCTCAAAGGGAGGCTTTTGGAGGACTGAAAGCACCAAATTGAGGTCCCAAGGCAGTAACAGTGACCGCACTGGAAGAGCCAAGTGTCGAACTCCCTGAAGAAAAGTATGCACCAGGGAGTGTGTGGCCAAGGGCCGTTGAAAGAAAACTGCTAAGGCCGACACCTGGTCCTTGATAGTACTCAAGGCCAGTTCCTGCTCAACCCCTCATTGAAGGAAGGTCAAGATCTGAGCCACCGAAAAGGAACGAGGATGAACCCCAAGAGACTCACAATGTACATCTTCCAAGTACAATGGTAGATCTTCCTAGAAGTAGATTTCCTAGCTTTTAACAGCGTTGGAATCACAGACTCAGACAAACCTCTATCTATCAGCACCTGGTGTTCAACAGCCAAGCCGTCAAAGCCAGAGACTGTAAAGCAGGATGGAAGATTGGGCCTTGGGACAGCAAATCCTCGCTGAGAGTAAGCTTCTAAGGAACATCAGCGACCAGCCGCACAAGATCGGTGTACCAAGTCCTGTGAGGCCAGTCCGGGGCCACTAAGATGAGGGGAATCCCTTCTGCCTCAATCCTGCATAGAAGTCTTGGCAGAAACTTGAGAGGAGGGAAGGCGTAAATCAGACAATACTGACCCCCACTGGGTCACCAACGCATCTGTGGCATCCACCAGAGGATCCCGTGACCAAGCCACAAACCTCTGCACCTTTCTGTTGAGCCGAGACGCCAACAGATCAATCTCTGGAATGCCCCACCAGAGACACAACTAATGAAACACCTCCGGATTAAGGGACCACTCCTCTTGGTCCAACACTGCTAAGGGACACCCCCACCGCTCCGGCAGCACCACTCGGTCGCCAGTAACAGAGCACCTATTCAATCCTCAGCAGAGAGGGAGAGTACCCCACCAAACTCACCACCCAGCAGAAACAGGCACCTGCAGCCACCAGGATAATCTGCACTCCACTTGCATCAATCAGGAAGTGAAAAGATCCAGGAGTCAGCAACAGGGGATGAGGAGGGGCTCCCACCCTCAAAATTGCCGACCACAGATCTTCAATGTCATGACCACCACTATTTTAAATGGCAAACCACCGTCTTTAAATGGCCTCCCAGTAACAGGCGAGCGCGCATCGGGGAAAATCTGTGTCGGCCGTGTCCCTTGGACACAGCCAATCACAGATCGTGGTAAATGGCCAATCACAGCGGCCATTTACCACGTGATCGGACCGTGCAATGAGAGATGATCTCATATGTAAACATATGAGATCATCTCTCATCGCCAGCTCTCTTCCTCACATCGCCAGCTCTCTTCCTCACACAGACTGCAGTGTGAGGAAGGGGAGAGCCGATCACTGGTAAGGGGACACAGAGGAATGTAATCAGGGCACTGATCACCAGTGCCCTGATTAAAGAAGAGGGGGAAAAAAATGCCATAACTGACCACAGTGCCCCCCATCAGTGCCCACAGTCAGTGCCTGCTCATCTAGGCACTGATGGGCACTGACTAGCAGCACCATGGGCACTGAGTGTGGGCACTGATGGTGCTGCCCATCAGTGCTGATCAGTGCCACCCATCAGTATCCATCAGTGCCACCCATTATTGTCCATCAGTGCCGCCTCTCAGTGCCCATCAGTGGTGCCTCCCAGTGCCCATCAGTGCCGCCCATCAGTGCCGCCTCTCAGTGCCACCTATCAGTGCCCAGCAGTGACACCTATCAGTGCCCAGCAGTGCCACCTATCAGTGGTGCCCAGCAGTGCCGCCTATCAGTGCTCATCAGTGCGGCATATTAGTACCTCCTCATCAGTGCCCATAAGTGCCACCTCATCAGTGCCCATCAGTTGCGCCTATCAGTGCCCATCAGTGCAGCCTATCAGCGCACATCAGTGAAGGAGAAAAATGTATTTATTTTTAAAATTTACTCACAGAAAATAAGAAAAACTTATTTTTTTTCAAAATTTTCTGTCTTTTTTCTTTTTTTTGTAAGAAATAAAAAACCCAGAGGTGATTAAATACCACCAAAAGAAAGCTCTATTTGTGTTAAAAAAATGATAAAAATTTCATATGGGTGCAGTGTAGCATGACCGCGCAATTGTCATTCAAAGTGTGAGAGCGCTGAAAGCTGAAAATTGGCCTGGGCAGGAAGGGGGTATAAGTGCCCAGTAGGCAAGTGGTTAATAATGCTTTCAGTAAATGTGTAATGGTTAAAAAACATTTATTATTGTTGTAAGGTTATGCTTAATTGTATTTTTTCCACAATCCTGCTAAAGCTTTCCATAGATCTTGGAAGGCAGTCTAGTATGAAGATTTATTCCAACTGCTGAAAGATCTGCTCAAAGGGCATAGTAATGAGCAGTCTTTAACTTCATCAATGGATTAACATTTAAGAGACATTACCAAATTCATGCTTCAAAGTGACCACTTACCATACATTGCCATCAATTCCCTGGATCCGCTTAGTATTTTTGTGTCTTGAAGACATAATCTGAAAGTAAAAAGTAACACTAAAATATTATTGGATGTTAGTGGACTTCAATATTCATGGAAATGCTTTAAATATCATTCCTGCAACTTTGGAAAGAACCTCATAGAAGCAGAATCTAACAGACTAAGCAATTATTAATAGAAATACAGAATCTAACAAAGAAGCATCATGATAGCCAAATCTGACCTAGAAGAAAATGAAAATTCATACCAAGCTCGAAATAATAGAGACGATCATACAAGAGCCATTTACACTTGTGCAACTATTTCTTTCATCCAGGAGGTTTAATATTTAGGACTAACATAACCTTTGTACATTACTGGTTAATGTATGTGTGGTGCAGCTTCTCTCTGTCATTGATTGCGTTTTCAAGGCCACTTTTCACTGTATTCAAGTTTCCGTTTTTTTTTTTTAAAACAAAAGTACACTATATTGTCAAAAGTATTGTGACGCCTGCCTTTACATGCACATAAACTTTAAAGTGGTTCTAAACCCACCTTTATAACTTGTGCCTATAGGTAAGCCTATAATAAGGCTTGTGAAACAAGAGGGTTAATGCTGCGCTATGGTGATATATAAGGTGCCTCCAAAAGTGCTGCTGTGCGTGAAATCAAAAGGATTTTATGAATGTTGATACAAAGAAAACAGCGCAGATTTGGTGTATTGAACCATAAAGTGCTCAACGTGGCTGAATATATATAAATATAACAAATTTCAAACTCTATAATGAAATTAAGACACCCCGTGAAGTGAATAAATAAAGTTCATAAAAAATGATAAATTTCTAATAACAGTCCAAAAATTATCAGTCCATGTTATTGATTCAGTGCTTCAGCAAGTAGCCAGTGAAAGTTGCTGAAAATAAGATAAGGTGCTCAGGTGCTGGAAATCAAGTGCAATGGCATGGTGCAATGGTGTGGTGACAAGGTGATTTTATCCTCTCCCCTAGGTTATTCCACTTACCGGACTAAGTCTGTGATAACGCCCAGTGGGAGGCGAAACGCGTTGACGCAATTTCTGGTTCCACGCCTTTCGTGACGTCATTTTCTGGAACGCACGCCGGAGCCAGGGGAGCCCGCTGCAGACCGTAATCCTAGAGATCTACCATCTATGACATTCACCGCCTGTACTTATCGTATTAAATGTGAGTTTTTTTTCTTGGAATCTTTAATAAATATTTTGTAGCAGTATTACGCTATTTGGGTCTTTTCCTTTCCATATGGTTACATCCTGCCGGGAGTTCATAGGAGACACTTAGTGGTTACGGCTGAGATCCAAGGATCATTACCCGGATTGTATGCCGGACTCTGCTTGAGTGACCCTTATACTATAAGGTCTGGGGGTCCACTCAGTCCGGTAAGTGGAATAACCTAGGGGAGAGGATAAAATCACCTTGTCACCACACCATTGCAGCATGCCATTGCACTTGATTTCCAGCACCTGAGCACCTTATCTTATTTTCAGTAACTTTCACTGGCTACTTGCTGAAGCACTGAATCAATAACATGGACTGATAATTTTTGGACTGTTATTAGAAATTTATTTATCATTTTTTATGAACTCTATAATAAGGCTTACCTATAGGCACTGTAAATATCTCCTAAACTTGCACTGTTTAGGAGATATTTAAATTGCATGCAGCCGATGATGTCATCGGCGCATGCGCTCTGAAGAAACGGCCGCCCGGTCCTATTTCCTATTACGGTTCACATTAGTGCGATGACAGACATCGCATGTGATTCGGAGCGCACTGCTCTGAAAATCACATGCGATGTCTGTGCAATGCAAATTCAGCCACACATATTGTATGGTTGATTTTGCATCGAATTTGGACACATCACGCACAGGATCCTTTTTTGGGTCCGCAGCAGAATCGAATCGCATGGTGGTTCACACCTATGCGATCCGAGTCATGTTGGAACTGACAGTACGCACTGCGATATGCAAACTGATCTGGGGATGTCTTTAACTTTGTATTAATACCCCCAGGGATTCGCATATGGAAGTGTGAACTGCCTACGATTTGAATGCGATGCGGGAACCCGCAGTGGATTCTCAGGGTTCCCGCAGCGCATATATGTGAATCGGCACTAAAGGTGGAATCAGGACTTTAACAAGAATGGAGGATCTCACGTTTACCCTAAAACAGGGCTCGACAAACCCCGGGCGCCAGGTCGCATTGGCGACTAGAATTGGCAACCTGGCGCCTGGGGTGCACTGCTGGAGATGTCCTGTCCCTTTTGCGCCCCCCCAACCACTCACCGAGTGCACGGACTTCCGCGCCGTCCGAAAATTGAGGCCACAGCTTTTCGGCCTTCTTCAGAGAGAGAACGGGGAACTGGCGCCCTCTTGTGATGGCCGGGAGTTTGACAAGCAGTAACTAATGGCTGTTTCCCCTGCCTGTCCATCTCCTTCCCCAAGAGGAGATGAGACGGAAGTTTTTGCAGGCTTCATCTCCCTGTCCACTTACCTTTGCTTAAAAGGTAAGTGGACAGGGAGTGTGGTTATTATTATTATTAATAATTATTAATTTATTTTTTTAAATTATTAAAAAATATATATTTTTCTTTTTTTTTTTAATTATTAAAAAAAAAATATTTTTCTTTTTTCAATTATAAAAAAAAATTATATATTATAATAAAAATTTTTTTTTTCCTCATCGCCATGCCACAGCCGAAGGCCCCTTTCACACGGGCTGTCTGATCAGGTCCACCTGTCAGTTTTTCAGGCAGACCTGATCAGACCCTTCAGTCTCCTCTATGGAGCAGTAATCTGCCGCCATCTGATCCTGTCTGCCAAAAACAGACGGATGGTGGTTCCATTTTCTATCCATCCCGTGGATCGGATCAGATGGCATCGGAAGGAAACAGTCTCTTTCCATCCGATTGCGCTATAGAGGAGAGTGGGGTTCTAGTTGTCTTTATGTGTAAATTTAGTATGTTATTTTTTTGAAAATAAAGCTTGGTTGTTTGTTTAAAAAAAAAATGTCTCCTAACTTTTTTAGCTGGCTCCTAGATTTCAGGAAAGATTTGTCAAGCCCTGCCCTAAAACATATTCAGCTTGCTCATCACTATTCCAATCAATGTCATAACATTTTTATCAAATCGGTCCCAAAAAATCCCTGCCAGAGAATGATACACATTATGATTCTTGGAAACGTGATATAGTTTATTTGTTCACAAACAGTACACAGAACATTTTACTTATTTGTTTAGGCTGTAAAAGCCATGGACCATATTAGCCATGTGTCATCCTACATTTTGATAAGACAACAACCCAACAGCATTTTTAATGATTTGCAATGCATTTGAATTCAAGCTTGTTTTTGTTAAATCTCTAATGCAGTTTTGGCTAAGATAAGCACATATTTGTCTATATTTAGATGAAAATAAACAGCGCATATTAATCAAAAATCAACAAATCGAAAAAGAAGTTCTTTCCCCACAGCATTACTGCCATTGTTTGCAAGAGGCTCCTCGGATTTTGCAGGTTAGAATAAGGCATAAAGAATTCTACAAATAATAAAAAAATATCTGCAAGCAACCATAAACAATGTGAAATGTTGGAGTGCTCATTGAGGATGCAATTGTACTTCCAAAAATAACCTTCCATTATATTCCATCAACACCGCCAATGCCAGAATCAATTAAACATTCATTCTATCGGAATGTACGAGACAATACGTACTCCTGCAGTGGAAAACCTGAGGAAGTGAGAGGAATGAACTGTCTTCAGCAACTGAGCGCCATTCCCAAAGCAGCAGACAGCACGAAAAGCAATCAGCATGCCTACAGAACAGGTCAATAAAAGGCACAGGATTAGGAAAATGGAGCAATTAAGCTGATGCCATAATAACAGTGACTATATGATTAAACGCTGGAAAATTATTGGAGGATTTAAAAGTCAATGAAAATGAACACTGTATCTGTATAACACACCATTTCTATTTACAGATCTGGTAACATCATGCAAACATAATCTATTGTCCCCCCCTTTTCTTTACCTGGCCATTCGCCATCCATAGGACTCCAGAAAGCACTTCCAGAGGAATGTCTATGTCTTCCATTTTCTCTGTCTACAGTTATGCTGCACAGTGCAGGCTACAGACAGCCTGAATCAATCAAATCAACAAATCAATGCTTCCAATGGCCTGATTTGACAGTTCCAAAAGGCACTGTAATATCCTTCAAAATTCCTTGCAGTCCCTTCATATATTAAAAGAGCTAATGGGCTCAATTCAAAAAGGACCCCTTTCATACTTCCTTTCCGATCAGGTCAACCTGTCAGTTTTTCAGTCAGACCTGATGCTCCATGTACCTCTATGGGGCAGTGGATGGTAGCGGTGACATGTCCGCTGACACCCACTGCTATCCGATCCTGTCCGTGAAATCCAGACGGATGGAAACCCCAATTTCCATCTGTCTGTAGGATCAGATCGGATGAAAAACAGACAAATGGTCCGTTTTCATCCGATTTCCCATAGAAGAGAGCAGGGATCTGACAAGTCTGTCTCTGCAAAGTAAGCGGAGACAGAGCTGTCATCCGTCTGCCCAGAGGGGATCGGCAGATCGATCCCTGCTGAGCAAAACGGAGTCCACCGGGCAGAAACCCAGTGTGTAAGGACCCTTAAGAATAGTGCATGCAATATTTGGGTCATGCATCCATATAGCGCATGCAATAATGAAAATGTCAGTTCACAGGTTTATTTAGTATTTACCACAAAAATAAGAAACACCCGGCAAATACAGCAAAAACCTTCATTCACATTGAATGCAGCTTTGAAATTGTGCAACTTCATCTGAAATCGCACAATTTCATAGCTGCATGTAAGTGCGACTTGTAAGACATCTGTGCGGCTTCACGCACAAATGTCTATGCAAGTCACACCCAAAATTGCTAAAAGTAGTGGAGGAACTACTTTTTCAAATCAATGCAGGACAGCAAAGTCGGCATCGCAACGATTTGAACAGTTCCATCTACGGCAATTGGGTGCGACTTGTCATGTGATTTGATCTGTCAAATCGCTCTGGTGTAAATAAGGGCTAAAAGTCAATTTACATTCACGAACATAAAGAAAAACATTCTACAAATAAGTTGTGGTTCAGCCACGAGCTAAATAAGGAATACTAGATGGCTGTTAAGGAGCAGGCACCTGCCAGCGTCCTTAACAACAAGTAAAGGTAGAAGTCAGCCAATGACAAAACGCGTTAGGCCGTGGAGACGCGGTGACCATAGCAACGTGACGATCCGGATGTCTGAACCCGGAAGTCCTACGGCGGTTATACCAGCCATGGCTTCGATCCTACAGCGGGACGGCGATGGCTGGCAAGTAGCCCGGATTGGGAGGATACTATATATTGGATGTTTTTTATCTTATGTTTGTGATTGCAATATTATGGGATTTGCTTATAATAAACGTCAGTGTGGTTATGGAATTACGCTATGAGCGCATTATTTAATTTGCATGTCACATGATATCTGTGGGAGTGATCCGGCAATCAGTTCTGTGGAGTTCCTGAGCTGGTCTGGAGTGAGAAATCCTGCTGCTATATACATCTTGTTTGCCATTTAATTCCCCTTAGTGAGGTACGTGGGCACTGCTTGGGGGGCATGCCGGTATGGTGAAGGTGCATGACCATTTACACAGATTATTTGAATAATTGCTGTGGGACACATTACCAGAGATGCTGCAGTTGGCTGGACTTTACACTCATTAATAGGAATGGGACACATTATGGACTATGTGATCATTTTGTAGCGCTGTTAGTGTATACATGTGATTTATTAGATGTACACACCTTTTACTAACAAGTAAATTGGTTTTTAAGGAACTGGCAACCTCTGCCTCCTTAACAAACCAATGACTCATCTCCTGTTAGCGGGGATTCTAGTATGGGTTTTGGACAGGGACTCAAGGCAATTTTTTTTTTTTTGCCAAGAGTACCCCCCCCCCCCCCAAGTCCAAACTGGTTCCAAAATGGGGGGGGGGGGCAGCTTTCCAATTTATTTTAGTTTTTTTATTTTGTACTGTCGGCTCCTTTGTTTATGTTCTGTTAACAGCAAGGATGAGTCATGGTTGTTAGGATGCCAGCGCGTGCTGGCTCCTTCACGACCAACTGCCCTGAACTGAACTGTCACATTTAGCAATGGTAGGAATACAACCGCTAAATGTTTCAGTTCCCCCTGCAGCCCATCTGCTATAAAACAATGTGCAAACACACGTTACCGCAAAATCAAAAAAATTAACTCAATTTAAATGGATGCAGATAATTGGGTGACAATTAAAATTGTTGATTTCTATATATAGCGCCAACATACTATGCAACTATTAAAAGCAGATTGGAATAGATGGAAAAGCATGCAAAGAAAAAGCTATAACCAAGCCCAAAGTTCATTGCAGGGAGAAGCAAGACAAGGAAAACCAATGTCCACAGACCAATTTGGGAGCAGTCACTATAAAGCATCCTGAAGAATACAGTAAACCAGAAGGTCATTGCAGAGGTTGGAAACTGAAGTTATAGTATAGGTGGTCGATCAGATTTGGGAAAATGAGGCAATTGATGAACCCGCTGGAAGCGAAAGATCTCAGATTTAAAGATACAAAGAGATGAGATATAAAGGAAGGTACATCAATCAGCCACATAAGGTAAATGTCCAGGAAAGAAGCCCAGTCATAAAATCACCCCACAAGTATAAAAAATGCAATTAATTAATTAAAAATTCCACTATTCATGGCAATCTGCGATCAACCATTATTTTCTGGATCTGCATGTTTTCTTAATACAAACCTGAGGTAGTGGTTATGGTCAAGTCAAATCCTTCCATAAAATAATCATTTTTAAAAGTTCTGATAAGGCATACTTTAACACAGGCTTTTTTTTTTCCAGGGGGAAATGTAGTTCCGGCACCTCAGTACTGAATGCATGTAATGGCAAGGGGTGCTGGGATGTGCTGAAGGGTCTATTGATTTTGGCTGCTGGGGTTCTATTGTCACTTGAGAGGGATCTATTTTTTCACGTGGATCTAATGTTGCTGGGGGTCTATTGATGATGTTGGGAGATCTGTTGTTACTGCCAGGGGTCTATTGTTGCTAATGCCTCGTACACACGCACCGACTGTTGGCCGTAAATTTTCGGCCAACGTCCGATTGTCGGCTTGTTAGTATAATGCTTCCGACAACCGACTGCGACTTTTCGGCCGAACAAAATCTGGTGTGCATGCTATAAAATTTTTATTGGCCGTCAACAGAACAGCCGATTGTTCCTCAGTCAGTACAGATTTCGGCAGACAAAAATCTGATGAGCAAGACTGGGCATGCTCAGAGAAGAAAAAACACACGGAAAGTAAACCAGCACATGACATCACTTCTGAAGTTGGTTTTTGTTGGCCGAAAAAATTTGTGTGCAGTCTAGAGCACATTTCAACCAACACAACAACACTGGACAAAAGATGGCCGATTGGTCGGGCAAAAATCGGTGCGTGTGTACGAGGCATAAGGGTGTATTTTGTTGTGGGGGTCCATTGTTGCTTGGGGACAGTCTTTTATTGCTGGCTGCAGGATATCCATTTTACTGCTTTTCCTGCTACTGTTGGCTGCTAAGGGTTCTCTTGTCACTGGAAGGGATCTATTTTTTCGTGTGGATCTAATGTTGCTAGGAAGGTCTATTGTTGCTGGGAGTCTTATGTTTCTGGGGGGGTCAATTGTTGGAGAGATCTACTGTTGATGGAGGATCTATTGATGCTGATGGGAGATCTGTTGTTACTGCCAGAAGTCTATTGTTGCTAAGGTGGTATTTTGTTGTGGGAATCCATTGTTGCTGGGGGAAAGTCTTTTGTTGCTGGCTGCAGGGTATCTATTTTACTGCTTTTCCTGATATTATCAAATCCCATGCAATTTACTTAGCACCACAGAATGATACTTGGTTCTGTATTCTCTAAAAGGGGCAGCACTGGGAGGTGGGTGGGGGTGGAACCAAGCAACGGTGCTCGGAGGTGGGTAGGGGGCAGAGACCAGTGGTGACTCGGAATGAGGGGGGAGTACCTGCATCTTGTAATGTTCTGGTACCTTTGGTACCCTAATTCCACTTTTCCTAAGTGTATGCGCCCCACCATTCTCTTTTGGTAAGGTGCGCATACACCTTTAAGACCGATGCTGTCATCACTGAGCGCCGCTGGAGCGGCTATTTCAACCTCCGGCGGTCTCACTCACATGTTCGTTCAACGCCGCATAATCTGCCTTGAAGCTCTCATGCTTGCAAGCATACCTCGCTATCGGAACCACGCTGCTGATCCCTGTATCCCGCTACCGGATCATCCGCTCTTGCCGAACCTCTCCTCTACTACATTGCTACTAGTGATAAGTACCCCACAGGGGAAACCTCTATAACCTTCATACTAAAGCTTACACTATCTAGCTCTCATACTAAGGACTATTACTACATCTGCATTAACTAAGATTGCTAGCTCTTGAGCCTAATACCATCTGCTCTTGCACTGGGTTGGTCTATCCTGTATGTTCACCTGCTACTCTATCATCTGCTACCATACATGATTGCTTAACCTATCTGCATCCCATCTGCTACTATCTTACTTTCAAGAACATTCCTTTCAAGTGTCTGTCATCTACCATCTCTACCCAACCTGTCTCTTCAGCCTATCATCACTATATTACTATACATATAAGTCACTCTAGGAACATCTTATTGAGTGTGTGTATCTACTTGCTGAATTGAGACTATCCACACATGATGAGTCTTGGGAGTTGGGATTGGTGTCTCAGCGTTTCTCTACATGACTACTGAAGTGGAATATTTCTGCAGCTGTAAATCCACATTATACATAAAACGCAGGAGCGTTACACATCTATTCTCTGAGAAAAAAAATGCCCTGCTTTACCATCTCCAAAACAGAAACAGCTAAGGATCTGCAATACATTTTGCTAAAATCAGTGCATGCCTATAAAACACTGTAGTAATTGTTTGTCCTTAGCAAAACTAGAGTTTTACTTTAAAGCGGAGTTCCGGGCACAAAAAAGATTTTTTTTTTTTGTGCCCCTCCGCTAGGTATGCCTCACTTGAAAAGGAATTGGATAGTTATTTTTTTTTTTTTTTGTTTACTCACCTTTTTATTGAAGATCGTAAATACTCACCTATGACAGCTTCCTCCTCCAGCGCTGAGGCTCACCCCGTCACTTCCTGCCTCGCGATGATTCCTGGGAGCTAAACGTCATAGCTCCCAGGAATCAATGCGCCGCACCGGCCCCGCTCGTCATTTCCGGGCGACGCCGCATTCCCCTGCTAAACAGCTTCTGGGCATGCCCAGAAGCTGTTTAGGAATGCGGCGCCGCACCGGAAGTGACGAGAGGGGCCGGTGCAGTGCATTCTGGGACACGAAACGCGGAAAAAGACAGAGAAGAGGACCGCGCCGGCTTCAGCTGCCCACAACCGAGATGGAAACGCTGTGGAAGAAAATTTCTAAGTAAGTATTTCTTCTTACAGGTAAGTGCGAACCGGGACAGATCAGAGGCTAGCCATTGTGGAATGTGCTAGCCCTGACTGTCCCGGGGGTATGTTCAGAAAAAAATCGTTTCTCTGCCCGGAACTCCGCTTTAACCACTTGCCGACCGGCTGCCATATATATATACTGCGGCAAAAGTGGTGCTATTGCGCAAAACAACGTACCTGTATAGCATTCCGTTCAATAGCCACTAGATGGCACCGTTGTGCCGCGATTGGCTAGCAGGGATGTCACTCAACACGTCCATCCCCAGGAGAGCCAGTTCTGCAAGGGGACAAGATGGAGATCTTGTGTTCCCACTAAGCAGGAACCAGGATCTGTGTCCCCCCTCCCCGATAGTAAACACCTCCTAGGGACACACTTAACCCTGATGTTAACTCCCTCCCTGCAGGGTCATTAGTGCAGTGACAGTGCATTTTTTTTTTAGCACTGATTACTGTAATAATGTCACTGGTCCCCAAAAAGTGTCAAAAGTGTCAGTTAAATGTTCAACTTGTCCGCCGCAATGTCGCAGTCCCCCTAAAAATTGCTGATTGCCACCATTACTAGTAAAAATAAATAAAAATACCATAAAAATATTGTATTGTTTGTAGACGCTATAATGTTTTCGCAAAAAAATATACACTTATTTTTGGTAAAAAAAAAAAAAAAAATCACAATATGTAGCAGAATACACATTGGCCTAAGGGTCCATTCACACTAGCGCGACTTGTCAGGCGACTTGGTCGCCTGACAAGTCACGGTCGGTCGCTCACATTGAATAGTACAAGACCCGTTCTAATAGGAGTGACACAAGTCGCTCCGACTTAGAAAAAGGGTCCGGTACTACTTCGGGGCGACCTGGAGGCGACTTGCATTGACTTAAATTATATGAAGTCCGTGCAAGTCGCGCCGAGGTCGCGGTGCACACTTCACAGGTCGCCCCACAAAATCTTGTCGCGGCATTGTGAATGGGCTGTAAATTGATGAAGAAATTTGATTTTTAAAATTTTCTTTATTGGCTTTGTTTTATAGCAGAAAGTAAAGAATACTGTTTTGTTTTTTTTTTCAAAATTGTTGCTCTTTTTTTGTTTATAGGGTAAAAAAAAAAAAAAAAAAAAAAACAGGGAGGTGATCAAGTACTACCAAAAGAAATCTCTATTTGTGGGAAAAAAAGGACATCAATTTAATTTAGGTACAGTGTCGCACAACCACGCAATTGTCAGTTAAAATAACACAGTGCCGTATTGCAAAGAATGGCCTGCTCATTAAGGGGGTAAACCCTTCCGGTCCAGAAGTGGTTAAAAGCCCTGTGACACCTATATATTGCACTAACCTGGGGTAAAATACTGTACATGTTAACCCAACATAAAGCAATATAATGCTATTTATTTAGAATGCCGCTTCAACGCACCTGCACCACGACGTATGCACATACCATGCCTTGTGGTATGCTGAATCAGAAAGAAAATTATGCATGTCTGATTTTTAACGGTGTTGTGGTTAATTAGAATTGATTTTTAGGCTACATTCACACCTGAGCGTAGCGTTTTCATGCGTTTTTTACCGCGATTTACAGGCGTTTTTACAGGCGTTTTTGCAGGCGTTTTCAGATTGAATAGAGACCAATGGAAAACGCCTGTAATCTGCCAAAAAAGAAGCTCATGTACTTTTTTGAGCGTTGGGCATTTTGCTAACAGCGTCAAAACGCTCAGATGTGAACAGGGGCCATTGAAATGAATAGGATTTGTCTTGTTGGGCGTTTTGAGAGCTGATCCTAGAGCAGAAAAACTCCCCAAACCGAACATATACACAGCCAAAACAACCACACATGCCATTCAGTGCTGTAAAAAATAAAAATAATAAAGCAGGTGTGTTTTTGGCCCATGGACGCACACTAAGAGCACACAAAATAGGTAAAAACTGTGAACAGGCCGGTGGTCTTCAAGCATAAGTAACACCCAATATTCATATAGAAGTCAAGCTCAATACAGTGGAATTGCTGGGAAAATAGTTATAGAATGTATTCACCCTGAAGGTGACATTAGAAGGTGAAGCGTGATTGATTGTTCCTGGTAATATGATGTCAGCAAAGGCTTATGTTGTTGATTTATAAACTGCCCATACCAAGATTCTTCGGTCACATGCAGAAGTGGTTACACAACCCCAGTTACTTGAGCAGGATCAAGCATTTAAATTAAACCACGCACTAACCCTCAAAGGCCCTTTATGCAAAAGGTGAAAAAAAAAAAATGAAGACAAGATTAGATAGAGGCGGTGTGCACAGTAACCAATCACATTGTAGTCATTTTTAAAATCCAGAACAGCAAATAGAAATGAAGCCTCTGATTACTCCTACAAAACCATAAAGCTAAAATAAAATCCCAACCTCTAACTTGTTGGAAAATATTCATCACATTAATTATAAAAGCTGTGCCATGGAATTCAATGCTAGGCTCCACAACTAAATCTGCATATATAGTGCTAGGGGCTGAGACCACTTAATTCAATTTTATGCCTCACATAAACCAATTGGAACCAAGGGCGTCCCCCTCCCCTGGAAATATCCTGGCCTGCTCTAATGCCTTGTACACACGCAACGATTGTTGGCCGACCGATCGGCCGTCTTTTGTCCAGTGTTGATGTGTTGGTTGAAATGTGCTCTAGACTGCACACAAATTTTATCGGCCAACAAAAACCAACTTCAGAAGTGATGTCATGTGCTGGTTTACTTTCCGTGTGTTTTTTCTTCTCTGAGAATGCCCAGTCTTGCTCATCACATTTTTGTCTGCCGAAATCTGTACTGACTGACGGAAAATCGGCCGTTCTGTTGATGGCCAACAAAAATTTTATAGCCTGCACACCAGATTTTGTTCGGCCGAAAAGTCGCAGTCGGTTGTCGGAAGCATCAATCAGCCGATCGGACGTTGGCTGACAATTCACGGCCAACAATCATTGCGTGTGTACGAGGCATAAGAGGGGAATCTATGGGGACCCTGCTCTAAAGGGGATCTATGGGGGACCCTGGCCTGGCTTGCTCTAAAGGAGGATCTATGAGGACCCTGCTCTAAAGGGGATCTTGACCTGCTCCAAAGGGGGTCATATTGGCTATATATATATATATATATATATATATATATATATATTCTTTGCAGGGAGAGCCTGGAGTACCTGCTGATGCAGGAAAACCTGGTGAACAGGAAAGACTAAATAGGGATCTATAGGGAACCTGGCCTACTCTAAAGGGGGATCTATGGGGGACCCTGGTCTGGGCTGCTCTCAAGGGGGATCTATGGGGACCCTGCTCTAAAGGGGGATCTATGGGGACCCTGGCCTGGCTTGCTCTAAAGAGGGATCTATGGGGCAAAAAGGGGGCGGAGCATGGGTGACCTTAAAACGATGCCCCCCCCCCCAAAAAAAAAGTATTGCGGACGCCCATGCTTGGAACCTGGCCATCCTCCCATTATCTACATAGAAGTGAACAGAGATGGGTTCGGGCGTGTTCAGGATCCTAGTCCCAAGTACCCTGCCCGATCCCGCCAGTAAGCCGACATTGCACACCGCTAATCACAGGCAGGGAGACATTTCCCGATCCCACAGCTGCATAGATCGGGAAATTTCTCACTGCCTGTGATTAGCAGTGTGTAATGTTGGCTTAAGCTGGATACACACTATACAACTTTTGTTGTTTGATTTCCTTTAGATTTACCTTCAACTGTGTAGTGCAAGGGCCTGCCTGATTGCATACAAATTGAAAGAGTTTAGGTTTGACATCATATTTTATGGTTTTGGTAAATCTAAAGGAAAAAAAATCTAAAGAGAATTGTATAGAGTGTATCCAGCTTTACTGGCGGGATCAAGCAGGTGGGTTGGGACAAGGATCTGAACACGCCTGCGCCCATCTCTAGAAGTGAAGGATGACAATCAGTGCTATGAAACCCATCAAGGAACCAATATAGCTAATGCTCTTCACATGTGTACTTAGCGAGCCATGGGGATAAATACATCTCGACTTGAGTTTACTAATGATTAGAAGTTTACCATATAGCTGCTTAAGAACCAGATGGTTTCCGGCCATCTCTATGACCCTCAGAGGCTGGAGGCGACATCATGACGTCACTTCTGGCGCCGGCAGATGTAAACACTTTTTACTTCCGGGAGGGAAGTGGTTGAAGTGATTGGGATACTCCATTCACATTGATCCGACTTGTCAGGCAACTTGTCAGGCTGACAAGTCGCAGTCCTCACGCTCCCACAGTGTAGTACAGGAGCCGTTCTAATTAGGAGCGACACAAGTAGCTCCGACTTAGAATTAGAAAAAGGGTCCTGTACTACTTCGGGGCGACCTGGAGGCGACTTGCATAGACATTCATGTTAGGAAGTCCGTGCAAGTCGCGCTGCACACAACTTCACAGGTCACCCCCTAAGTCGGAGCGACCCAATGTGAACAGGGACTAAAGGTAAATTTAAAAAAATAAATAAATACTTACTTGCTCTGTAATATTGCAAAGAGCATCCGCGAACCTCCTCTTTTTGGTTCCCCCCCAGGGGAAGCCACTTGTGCATGCCCGCACCCGAGCCCCGCCGCTGTGTGCATTGACACAGACAGCGGGACTTGGCCTCGCACCCCCCCCCCCCCCCAAAGCGAGATCAGGAATTGAGGGGAGAGAAGAGCTGCCGACATGCATGGCCCTGGATCGAATGAGGGCTCAGGTAAGGGTGGGGGGGTGAAAGGGTATGCTGACACCTAAGCATTTTTTAACTTAATGCAAGGAATGCACTAAGGTAAAAAATGTTTAGGCACTGTGGTTTCCAGGAGATCACTTACCAGCCATTGAGATCTTCGACTGTTTTGGTTTTGGCCAAGTTGATGTTACTTTTATACATACACAGGAGTTAATTAATCTCAGCAGATGCCGAATTTGTACACTGAGCTGAAAGGGGAACTTCATTACCACATCTCGTACCTTTTTTTGCTGAGGAATCTACAAAAAAAAATCATACCCACTCGCCCAATGGTGTTCTTTAAGGATTAACTGTGCAGCTGCTGCACTCCAGGTCCCATGCCACCATCTTCTTCTGTGATGTCATCGGTGGGGTGGGGGGGCAAATATATATTTCGGGTTTTTGTAATGGGTGGCCCCCTGGGAGGAGCGATGTGGGTGTCACAGGGGTCTGTATATGGGAAAAGGAGGTAAGATCGATATGTGGATCAGGTCAAAATTCCTATTTACTGAAAGGAACAGAGGGAAGAAACCCCCTAGAGGGACTTTACCGGTTTTACCACTAGGGGGTTTCTTCCTTCTGTTCCTCCCAGGAGTCTGTGGGCAGGAGAACCATGCTTGCCC
Organism: Pelophylax lessonae; assembly: GCF_965119305.1. Lineage (NCBI taxonomy): Eukaryota > Metazoa > Chordata > Amphibia > Anura > Ranidae > Pelophylax > Pelophylax lessonae. The sequence goes on along the minus strand of NC_138775.1, from coordinate 201,336,666 downwards.
AGGTGGGAATTTATCAAAAAAAAAAAAAAAGAAAAGGGGAATACATACATTTAAAAATTACGATTTTGACAGAGGAAAGAGGGGATTGGATGAGATGGTGGACATGAAGGGTGAAGGAACACTTAAAGTGGAGTTCCACCCTATTTTTATACTTACCTCCATCTTCTCGCTCCGGGTCACCTGAAAAAGAAATGGATAATCGCATATTTTTTTTTTTTTTACTTACCTCGTAGCGAACAAAATATACTTACCTTACTTCCTTCTTCCTCCTTCCTCGGCCGCGGCCCGTCGTCACTTCCTGGCTCTGCAATGATTCCTGGGAGCTGGACGTCATAGCTCCCAGGAATCATTGCGCCTGCACCGGCCCCGACGTCAGTTCCGGGTCGCGCGCGTCATCCCCTTCTAAACAGCTTCTGGGCATGCCCAGAAGCTGTGGAGGGGTGACGCGCGCGACCCGGAACTGACGTCGGGGCCGGCGCAGAGCATCGTGGGACCACAGAAGGCGGAAGAAGACGCCGAAGAGGACGCGCTGGCTTCAAGCTGCCCACATCTGAGATGGCAGCGCTGGACAAGACGTTTGCAAGGTAAGTATTTCGTCTTGCAGGTAAGTGCAACCCGGGACAGATCAGAGGCTAGCCATTGTGGAATGCACTAGCCCTGACTGCCCCGGGGGTATTAAAAAAAAAAAAACAAATCCAGGGTGGAACTCCGCTTTAAGGCCCCTTTTACACTTGTGTAATCTGAAAGCCGCGCAACTTTGTCACGATTTTGACTGCACTTGAAGCAATGCCTGTGTATTCTTAAAGCGGTTGTAAACCTAAAATAAAAAATAAAAAAACCTGCAAGACAAAGGCATAATGAGCTAGTATGCATCGCATACTAGCTCATTATGAATTACTTACCTTAGAACGAAGTCCCGACACGGACCCACGGACACCGCTGCGGGCGCTGACATGATCCCACAGCGTCCTTTCCAGGTTTGTCGGCTCATGCGCGCGGGAGTCATTTTCCGGCAAGCTCCTAGCAAGGGAAGCTGAAGGTCCGGCGGACCTTCAGAGCGCATGCGCCGCTCACGTGAGCGGCTGCATGCACTGCAAATATCTCCTAAACCGTGCCGGTTTAGGAGATATTAATTGTATAGGCTTACCTGTAGTTAAAAGTGAAAAAAAGCGGTATACTACCCCTTTAAGGGCTATGGACCTCAAGTTGCATCAAAGTCAGACCAAATTAGTGCAGGGACTACTCTGGAGTCGCACAGATAAGAATGGTACTCATTAGAAATCATGGGGTATGACTTGTCAGCGACTTTGCAGTCCCAAGTCACGGGACAAGTCGCAAAAGTGTAAAAGGGGCCTTCAAGTGTAACTGAACTCTTTTAAACAACATTAACTATTTTTAATTCTTATGCTGCTAGAGATAGTAAATCCATATTTATTCAGTATTTTATATTTGTTTTTAACTTTTTTCTTTTACATTTCAGCAGTTACTTCCTGGTTTCTGGCCTAGGCCAAAATTATGTCATACATCCCAGGAGTCTTCATGGACATGTTATTTTCATCTGGAGGAGCGGGCTTTCTCAGCTAAGCACACCCCCTTGTCTGTATGCCTGAGCTAATGGCAGATGGGCTCCAGAAAGTAAATGCTACATGAATCATCTTCCCTTACTCAAGATGGCTGCAATTACATACAACATTCTATGTTTTTCTATCTAGATCAGGTGTCTCCACACTTTCTAAAGAAAGAGCCAGTTAACTGTCCTTTAGGGGGGGTCAGACTGTGCACAGTTGGAGTAAACAATGCCCCATCTTTGGTATTAGAGGGAGAAATAGTTGGTGTCATTGAAAGGAACAGTGCTCTATTGATGTGTCAGCCGCAGGAGTCATGCCCCATTGTTGGGGTCAGGAGTCATGCCCCATTGTTGGGGTCAGGAGTCATGCCCCATTGTTGGGGTCAGGAGTCATGCCCCATTGTTGGGGTCAGGAGTCATGCCCCATTGTTGTTGCTGTCAGGGGCAATAGTCATGCCCCATTGTTGTTGCTGTCAGGGGCAATAGTCATGCCCCATTGTTGTTGCTGTCAGGGGCAATAGTCATGCCCCATTGTTGTTGCTGTCAGGGGCAATAGTCATGCCCCATTGTTGTTGCTGTCAGTGGAAGGTGTCATGTACTCATTGTTGGTGTCAGGGGCAGGAGTCATGCCGCATTGTTGGTGTCAGTGGAAGGAGTCATGCCCCATTGTAGGTGTCAGTGGAAGGAGTCATGCCCCATTATTGGTGTCAGGGGAAGGAGTCATGCCCCATTATTGGTGTCAGGGGAAGGAGTCATGCCCCATTATTGGTGTCAGTGGAAGGAGTCATGCCCCATTATTGGTGTCAGTGGAAGGAGTCATGCTCCATTATTGGTGTCAGTGGAAGGAGTCATGCCCCATTATTGGTGTCAGTGGAAGGAGTCATGCTCCATTATTGGTGTCAGTGGAAGGAGTCATGCCCCATTGTTGGTGTCAGTGGAAGGAGTCATGCCCCATTGTTGGTGTCAGTGGAAGGAGTCATGCCCCATTGTTGGTGTCAGTGGAAGGAGTCATGCCCCATTGTTGGTGTCAGTGGAAGGAGTCATGCCCAATTGTTGGTGTCAGGGGCAGGAGTCATGCCCCATTGTTGGTGTCAGGGGCAGGAGTCATGCCCCATTGTTGGTGTCAGGGGCAGGAGTCATGCCCCATTGTTGGTGTCAGGAGTCATGCCCCATTGTTGGTGTCAGGAGTCATGCCCCATTGTTGGTGTCAGGAGTCATGCCCCATTGTTGGTGTCAGGAGTCATGCCCCATTGTTGGTGTCAGGAGTCATGCCCCATTGTTGGTGTCAGGAGTCATGCCCCATTGTTGGTGTCAGGGGCAGGAGTCATGCCCCATTGTTGGTGTCAGGGGCAGGAGCCATACCCCATTGTTGGTGTCAGGGGCAGGAGCCATACCCCATTGTTGGTGTCAGGAGCCGGAGTTATGCCCCATTGTTGGTGTCAGGGGCAGGAGTTATGCCCCATTGTTGGTGTCAGGGGCAGGAGTTATGCCCCATTGTTGGTGTCAGGGGCAGGAGTCATTCTCTTTGTTGGGGTCAGGGGCAGGAATAATGCCTCTAGGGTCGGATAGAGGCAAAGGGTCACAGTTCGGAGAGCACTGCTCTAGATCAGTGTTTCTCAACTCCGCTCCTCAGGGCACACTAACAGGCCAGATTTTAAGTATTACCTTGGGGAGATGCAGACTAGAATACTGCAATGTATGTAATGGGGAAGGGGGGAGGGGGAAAGGGACAAGAATCACCAGGAATAAATTTCACCGTCCTTGAGAGTACCGAAGGGTGTGAAAATGTGACACCATGAGTTCATCGAATAGTATCAAAATACCATGTGGTGTATGACCGGTGAGCCAAGCAACTGGGAAAATATGAAGAAGGCAAAAACAAAAGGAGTTGCAAAAATAGGCTCAAACGCTGGTATAGAGAATTTAGAAAATTGTACTTTTTTAACACAATTAAATGGACAAATAATGCAAGTTGAGTAAAAAATATGACTTTTTTTTATAAAATGGAAATTTTCATGGGCCCAAGGCAAAATAATGAATGGAGACGGAGGCTTGACCGCGTGTGACATCAACGCGTTTCACGTGACCCAGCATGCTTCTTCAGGACTCCGCCCCCCCGCCCGGACCAACACACCACCGCTTTCTACTATTGAAGCCACTGCGGCGGCACTTCCTATCGGCAATGGGCTTCGGTCTCCCTCCACTTTGCGGGGCATCATCCAGATCTCCTGCACCTTGGACCTCTGTACCCCTGGGACATATGGACTGAGTCTAGTTCTACACGTGAGTTTTTGGGTGACATCTGATGGCTACCTGCAAATGCTGTGAATGTGCTTCAGCCATTAATGCTTTCACTTGCTTTGCTCTGCATGCATTAGATGTTTGACCTCCTCCTCATCACCCAGCTTGGTTGGAAGGGACTGTGAAGTTCCACCGAGCATGAGTGCACAGGGTTGCTAGCTCTTACGTCTAGAATACCTCACGGTCATTGTGCTATATCCTTTCACCTCAAGGTGGTATGCTGCACCCTTCATGTACTAGATCCAGGGATGAGTTGAGTCTGAATGGTCTGTCTACTGCTACGCTTGCTTGCTATAAGCTGCTGCTTGATGAATAGCCTGTGCTGTCTCCACTGCTTATGTGTCACCACAACTGTCTGATCAGATGCCATTTAACATTTAAGCTCCAGAAGATTTTACCCCCTTCCTGACCAGGGGGTATTTTGTGATTCGGCACTGTGTGACTTTAATGGACAATTGCGCGGTCGTGCGACGCTGTACCTAAACGAATTTGACGTCCTTTTTTTCCCACAAACAGAGCTTTCTTTTGGTGGTATTTGATCACCTGTGCGATTTTTTGATCATGCGCTATAAACAAAAAAAGAGCAACAATTTTGCAAAAATAACAATATTTTTCACATTTTTTTTTATATGAAATTCCCCAAAAAAAATGTAAAAATCAAAATTTAACATTTTCGGCCAATTTGTTTTATGCTACCTATGTTTGGTAAAAAAACAAAAAGCGTATTTTGATTGGTTTGCGCAAAAGTTATCGCGTTTACTAACAAAGGGAAAGATTTTTGTCATTTTTGTTGTTTTTTTTTTTTTTTTAATGTGTAATGGCGGCGATCTGCAATTTTTTTTGCGGGACTGTGACATTGGGGCGGACAGATCGGACCCTTGACTGACATTTTTGGGGTTACCAGTGACATTACTACAGTAATCAGTGCTATACATATGCACTGTTACTGTAAAATGACACTGGTAGTGAAGGGGTTAACTTTTTTTTGAGAGGGAGGGGTGGTGTGTGTCCCTAGGGGCGTGATTCTAACTGTGATTGGCTGTGGCTTGAGCTGTAGGAACAATGATCAACGGTCCTACATAGTAGAACCGTATGATCACTGTTTCTACACAAGGGAGAATGACAGGTGGCTTGTTTACACTAGCCGCCTGACTTTCTCCTTCTCCACCGATGATCGCGTGACCGGTGGGCATCGGACTTCACTTTGCCTGTGAGGGGCTGACCGCCGCAGTATATGTACTTGTGGCGGTCGGCAAGTGGTTAACGTTCGTAAATACAATACTGCTCAGTAGTCCCTTTTTTTTTTTTGGTGCAGAGACATTGTGATCCCTGACCCTTGGATTCACATTTGGGACCATCTGGTAGGGATTCAATTTTCATCATCTGGAGTCTTAGTGTCCTAAGACGTTTGGATATCATCAGCCCCCTGTATGACTATTTTCTTCTTCATGAATCTTCAATCAAGACTCTGCATGGGGTCATCTTCAGAAGTTTTCAGGGGGGTCAGCTGACCTTGGTCGGTGTGGGTCTGGGTGGGGGGTGGAGTCTTTGAGGCATTTCCAGCATTTCATAAGAGGAAGGACCATTTGTATTCATTGTTTTGCCTTGGGCCCATGAACATTTCCATTTTATAAAAAAAGAATTTCTACTTGTTTATTTTTTACTTAACTTGCATTATTTGTCCATTTAATTGTGTTAATAAAGTACAATTTTCTAAATTCTCTATACAGGCATACCCCGTTTTACGTACACTCACTTTACGTACACTCGCGAGTACGGACACAGACTGGTTTTTAACATTGGCGTCTATGGGAAATCTTGGTCAGCTTGACATGGCACTGCTCCAGAACCATAAGTGACAGGGACACCAAACTTGGGGAGCACTAAGAGGGGACCCAGGACTACAACATATATTTTGTGGCCGGCCAGCTTGCCTAGGTAATCTATCATGTCATAGTCCTGGGTCCCCTTAACGTACTCTCCAAGTTTGGTGTCTCTGTCACTTATGGTTTGGGAGCAATGCCATGTCAAGCTGGCCAAGATTTCCTATAGAGCTTGTGTATTTACATGCATTGAGAAGTGAAAAAAGGTATTGCTTCACTTAAAAGCGGAGTTCCACCCAAAAGTGGAACTCCCGCTATAAATAGTCCTAACCCCCTGACATGCCACATTTGGCATGTCATTTTGGGGGGGGGGGGGGGAGCGGGTACCTAGTTTTGACAGGTACCCGCTCCCACTTCCGCTCGGAGCGCCGCGGCGCCCTGAGTGGAAGTTCTCCTCTCTTCCTGCAATCTTCTGGTACATGTCAGAAGTCCCAGAAGATGGCCGGCCAATCACGACGCATAGCGCAACTCGCGCATGCGCAGTGCGTACCCGGCTGTGAAGCCGCAAAGTGTCACACCCGGGTGCCCACATCAGTGATGCCGGCGCCACAGAGCAGAGAGGGAGAAGACGGCGCATCGCTGGACCGTGGGACAGGTGAGTGGGCGGTTAGGCTGGAACTCCGCTTGAAGTACATTTTCGTTTTACATACATGCTCTGTTCCCATTGTGTACTTAAATGTGGATGTGGGGTATGCCTGTACCAGTGTTTGAGCCTATTTTTGCAACTCCTTTTGATTTTGCCTTCTAGAATACTGCAATCACTGAGCAACAAATGATATCACCTGTGATGCATTTAAGTTTTCTTGCAAACCTGGCCTGTTAGTGTGCCCTGAGGACCGGAGTTGAGAAACAATGATGACTGAATAATCAGTACAGAGATCAGACTCCCCCTATCTTTTCATTCCATGTTATTAGATCTCCTATGAGTGGAATGAGCAGACAATGTGATTGTAGCATGTGTGCCCCCTGTGTGCAGATACTGCACTCCCCTCATCTTCTGAATGATGAAATAGGACAGGCTCTACCCTGAGAGAGAGCCCTGACCTCCTCCAATCACAGAGCTCCCATTGTACTCTATGGCACAGCTATGTCCGCAATCAGCACCTCGTGATGTCCTCTGCTAATAGAATGGAACTACTTACTGCTCACGTCTGATATTACTGAACCAGCTGCGTCCTTCTCTCCCTGCAAACTTCACTGACCAGCATGTGAGGCGGAAGAGGAGGGCTGATCCCGTGTAAACCCCAATCTCCGCCTTTCTACAGTAAAGAAAGAACGCGATTGGAGGACGCCATAAATAAAGCAGCCATAAACCAATAGAGAGTAAGACCAGCTACCCGCCCTCCATAGCTTATTCGCCGCTTCCTTTTATCGGAGAATGATCGGTGACTGACAGAGTCAAAGACCAATAATACGAGGATTTATGCGCAGAGCGAGCTTCCATTGGCCAATCTGTGGACAGAGCGTATTCTGTAAGGCAGTAGGAAGCAACAGCTGACAGGCCAACAAAAGAGGCAGATGGGGTAGATGGGGACTGAGTCATGTAAGTGTCCATGTTGTGTATGTGTGTCAGGGATGAGCTGATGGGGTGCTGTCAGCATACACAGACCATGTCCTGACCTGTCTGTCTATAGGTGTAATGTGATGAGCAGACAGTGGGTGGGATCAGCAGATCTCATTACACTGGTGTCAATGGGCTGTCACTCATCACAGGGTGAGATGCCTCTGATGGAAGCTGTTCTCTATTCTCAGTAGCTCTAACTGTAGCTGGATGTGAAATGTCACCTGATGACCTGTTTCCCCTGTGACACCTGCTAATCCTGGTAGACAGGATATGTACAGAGATTGCCATCAGTACACACAGAGTGATCTGGATGAGCAAAACATCACCTTGGAGGTCCATACATAGCACATCACTAGGCATGTGTTCCCAGCACACTGCCTGCCTTTGTTTTTTGTGTAGCTGGCCATCCATAGGCATGTGACAGCTCTCAGATGCATGGTGATGAATAGATCTCTGGGAGGGTCATTATAGTCTATGGTAATTCATTGTGTTGTGTCCATGGCGATTTTCAGAATGCGGCTAGGTTCACAATGCGGAAAACGCACAGGAATCGCTGAGTTTCCTGCACCACATACCAATCACACTGTGTTCATGTGATCTGCTGCGGGTGTCAGTTAAAAGAAAATGACGCCCCAAAAGCAGGCCACAGAACGCAGTGTGTTTGCCTGAATCAGATCACATAGGTATGAACACTCATGTGATCCGATTCCAGCGCAGCAGAAAAAAAGGTGCCTGCGCCTTCTTCATGCAGATGCGGTGCAATTTGAGCCATACAAAATATAGTATTTAAATCGCACTGCACAGAATCCCATGTGATTTGCACAGGAATGTGGTGCGATTCACATGCGATGTGACCAGGTAAAAGGCCAAATTCACCTTTCCCAGAAAACAGCCCATGCCATCAGGAAGCCCAAGTAGAAATTAAAAACCTGAGCGGCTCTGTAAAATTATCATTAATGTGTTAGATGTGGGCCATTTGGGTCCCCTTAGAAGCCCTGCCTGAAAACTAGAACATAGCAACCCCCATGTTCTGTCCTGTTGCTAGGACATGAAAACCATTGGATGCTCACTCCCAGCATTGCAGAAATAAAAACCAATGTTTTTTTAAATCCTAGCAACAAGACAGGACATTGGGGTTGCAAACTAGGAGTTTATTATCCAGGCTTCTGGCCTACAGATAACAAAATAAGGCACCTGAGAGTTTTTCAGCTTGTAAAACGCTCATCTGTGAAGTCTCAAACGCCCAACAAGCAAAATCCTATTCATTTTAATGCCCCTGTTCACATATGAGCATTTTGTCGCCTGAAGCAAAACGCCTGAAGCTCAAAAAATTACATGAGCTTTTTGTTTGGTAGATTACCAGCGTTTTTGTTAGATGGCAATGCCTACAAAAAACCCCTGAAAAATGCTCAAAAAAATGCCTGAAAACGATACGCTCAGGTGTGAATGGAAACTAACATTATTGATCATTTTATAAAGAACCACAGATTTTTAACCACTTCTGGACCATGCCTTTTTCTGACACTTGTTGTTTACAAGTTAAAATCGGTTTCTTTTGCTAGAAAATTACTTGGAACCCCCAAATATATTATATATATATATTTTTTAGCAGAGATCCTAGAGAATAAAATGGAGATTGTTGCAATTTTTTTATCACACTGTATTTGCGCAGCGGTCTTATAAACGCAATTTTTTTGGGAAAAACTATACTTTTTTGAGTTAAAAATAAGAAAACAGTAAAGTTAGCCCAATTTTTTTCTATAATGTGAAAGATAATGTTACCCCGAGTAAATAGATACCCAACATGTCATACTTCAAAATTGAGCACACGCTTGTGGAATGGCGACAAACATTGCTACTTAAGAGCCGGTTCACACTGAGGCGACACGACTCCTTACTACTTCGGGGGCGACTTGTGCATTACCATGCACCACGACTTCGGAGCGACTTGCAGGGACTTCACATAATGGAAGTCTATGCAAGTCGCTCCGAGGTCGCCCCGAAGTAGTACAGGACCCTTTTTCTAAGTCGGAGCGACTTGTGTCGCTCCTATTAGAACGGGTCCTGTAGCGGTCAATGGACTGCGAGGGAGCGCGACTTGTCAGGTTGACAAGTCGCCTGACAAGTCGCGCTAGTGTGAACCGACTCTATAAATCTCCATAGGCGACAATTTAAAAATTTCTACAGATTACCAGTTTAGAGTTACAGAGGAGGTCTAGGGCTCAAATTATTACTCTCACTCTAATGATTGCGGCGATACCTCACATGTGTGGTTGAACAGGAAAATGGTCTGGTGCCATCTGTATTCCACCTCCATCCCGAATTTGACAGAAAAAGAGAAAATTGGCCCGTGGGACTTTAGATGAGGTGGGTACATTTGGCTGGAAATAACAAAAGATAGATGATTGGAAAAATAATCTTTATTGTAAAAAGTTGGGGTAAAGTATGAAAGTCAATATCATTATGCGCCTTAGAGACGCTTGTAATGGCAAACTATGTTGGAGATCTAACAATACATAAATGCATGGGAGTAACATACATAATGATTTGCGTACGAGTACAATACATCTTGGTCTCAAAAGTAAAAACATGGTAATATTAACATGGCATATATGTAAATGCATCTTGGGCTGACGCGTTTCGCGAGTAAATACTCGCTTCTTCAAGAGTAGGTGCATTGAAAACATATCTAAAGGAACAAAAATAATTGTTGGAATCTAACTTGAAAAACGAAAATAAAAATTATAAAAAAAAAAAAAAGGTTATTAGAAAAAATTCTGTAAGTAGTAGGAAACTCAAGAGTGCCCAATACTTAAACACCAGTGGAGCTGGAGTCAGAGAATGGACCCCCGTGCGGCGGTGGTGGTATGAGTCTGGCCCGGGAGATGAAGGGTCCCAGCGGACGACAAAACGGCGGAGAGGCCCATGGGAGGTGGGCAACCAAATATGTGGGGTAAAACCGTGAGCCTTCCATGTCTGTCATAAAGATTAGAGAGTAATCATAGTATAAGAGTATATATTAAATAGTAGATATAGGAGTATAATGCACGATTTAGGAAGGACTGGTGAAGAGGTGCTCAAAAATAATGAAATAGTGATATATGGGTGGAAATAGTGAAAGAATTGGGAATGGTGTAAGAAAGGGGAGGAATAGGGTGGACCTGAAGCCAAACCATGGAACAACCATAGTGATGGAAATAAGGTGAGCAAAGGAACCAGAATGTGAAAAATGCCACATGAACCAAAAGGCTGATGAATAGAAAAAGTAAAAACAATGAAAGATCAAGTACTTACCAAGTTGAAAAAAAGTGACATAATACCAAATTAATTTTTTTTCATTTTGGTAAGTTCATCTCCCGGGCCAGACTCATACCACCGCCGCCGCACGGGGGTCCATTCTCTGACTCCAGCTCCACTGGTGTATAAGTATTGGGCACTCTTGAGTTCCCTAGTACTTACAGAATTTTTTCTAATAACCTTTTTTATTTTTTATAATTTTTATTTTCGTTTTTTAAATTAGATTCCAACAATTATTTTTGTTTCTTTAGATATGTTTTCCATGCACCTACTCTTGAAGAAGTGAGTATTTACTCGCGAAACGCGTCAGCCCAAGATGCATTTACATATATGTCATGTTAATATGTTATTACCATGTTTTTACTTTTGAGACCAAGATGTATTGAACTCGTACGCATATCATTATGTATGTTACTCCCATGCATTTATGTATTGTTAGATCTCCAACCTAGTTTGTCATTACAAGCGTCTCTAAGGCGCATAATGATATTGACTTTCATACTTTACCCAACTTTTTACAATAAAGATTATTTTTCCAATCATCTATCTTTTGTTATTTCCAGCCAAATGTACCCACCTCATCTAAAGTCCCACGGGCCAATTTTCTCTTTCTCTTACATCCTCCGACAGTCGCCGCCCCTTCATAATCTTCACCAATGGGGTATTGACCTTTGCTCCGCAGGAGTAGCTAGGCAACAAGATTTGTTAATACAAAAGCTTTTAGCATAATCACACCCCTAGGGGGCGGTCCCCTCAGTCAATACCTCCCTGCTTCCAGCATCCTCAACTCAGTTTGAATTTGCCTAGCTTAGGAGTAGCTGGCTGTTCCTGTGCTGGGGCTTTTCAGTCTCAGCCTTCTATCCTTTTTTTGGTTTTATTTCTAGTATTTTTCTCTTTCTTTAACTTAGCTGTTATTTTATCAGCCTTAGTTTAGGTTTCTTCAGATGAAGATGATTATGCGGAGCTGGGCCTCGGACTGGCTGCCCTGGATCCCAGGGCTGAGAGCCAGAAGGTTCCCCAGCCTGCCATCGAGCGTTCAGCTTAGGTTTTGCCCTGGCATATTGAACGACCCATCCCTGTTCGCTGCAGGGATGCTGCCTGTGCGGTGGCTACCTCACTGGACGCCATTTTTGCGGTTTCGCACCTCCGTCCGCTGCGACACTCCCTGTCATCAGAATAGCGGTTTGTTCGCTGGAGACGGCTCCCCACGCCATCCGGTAAGGTAAGCGGCCCGCCATTTTTTTCGGTTGAAATGTGGTGACCGGCCCTGTCTAGTACAGCGCTGTGTTTGGCGCCAACCGCCGCCATTTTTCTTGTGGCCTCAGTCCCTCAGCCGAGCGGCCATGTTTGTGGAGCCTTCATAGGCTATATAGGTCGGTCAGTCATTGCATCACTTCCTCTTTCACTGAAACATCGATCGGTGGCAGCAGCCTGTGTGGTCTCTCCAGGTTTTTTACCTTCCTTATCCTGTATTTCCTTGCTCAGTGCTCATTATCCCTGCGGGGGTCGGTACATTCAGTAGTGTGCGGTGGGCTGCGCTCGCCGCGGTGTTAAAGGGGCAGTTCCTTTACTTCAGTTTATACTCGGGCATGGATTCTCAGGATTGCAAGTTTCCCCCCGCCTGGTGGGGGGCCAAGGGGCTACTGCACCCCCCGAGGGGGCTGATCTGGCTGCTGTTGTGGCGAACTTGGCTTCTCAGGTGCAGATGCTGATGGCTGATCGATCCGCAAAAAGGGCCAGGTTATCCATTTCCTCTGATTCAGAGGGCGATGTGGCTGCTGTGACTGGCGTGCCCTTCCCAGGGTCTCGCTCATCTCTGGACCTTATGGGGTCTGAGGGGAGGCTGAGGTAGAAGGGGTTGATACTTCTCCCCCCGGCTCGCCTGAAGAGCTTGCACTCATGGATGAGTTGATTACTTCTATCAAAGAAACACTGCGTCTGCAGGATGAACCAAGTCCTCCTGCTCTGATGTCCTCTTATGGGACGCAAAGGAAACGCAAATCGGCGCAGGTTTTTCCCTGCCCTGCGGAATTTCATCACGCTGTTGATGATCAATGGCGCAATTTAAAGAAGCCCTTTACTGTGCCAAATAGGTTCAAACTACGTTATCCATTTGCGCCCTCCACCGACGAGCGTTGGTGTGTGCCGCCTCAGGTGGATCACGCGGTGGCCGTTTTGAATAAGTCTACTGCGATTCCTGCTGAGGATACCCCGGTGTTCCGGGACCCTACGGACAGGAGGCTGGAGTCTCTTGCCCGTCATGCCTATATGGTTGCTGGTTCTATGCTGAAGCCTATTTTTGCTTCTATTATGGCGGCCCAAGCTATTACGGATTGGACACAGGTGCTCCGGCGCACCCTGGTGGCTGATTCGGCTCCGCCGACCACATTGGCTATGGTGGATCAAATTCATCAAGGTGTCATGTATTTGTGTGATGCGGACTTGGATTTGGTCCCCTTGGCGGCGCGCCTGTCCAGTGTAGCGGTGTTGACCCGTCGTCTGATATGGCTGAAGAGTTGGTCGGTTGACCAAACTTCTCGAAAGACGCTGGCTAATTTTCCCTACGCGGGATCTCGCCTTTTTGGTGAGGCTTTGGATACTCTGATAAAGGGAGTTTCCGGGGGTAAGAGCACTCTCTTACCCCACACTCACAAGAATAAGTATTTTCACGGTAAAAGGAATTCCTCGTTTAGGCCCGCTCAGGGGTCCTTTCGTGCCTTTCGGTCGCAATCCAAAGGCAAGCCTTTCAAAGGTCAAGGCTCCCAGAAGAAGCCGTGGGCGGGTAAGCAGAAGTCCGGCCAGTCCGGTTCCGCTTCCCACGCCAATTCAGCCTGAAGGGGCGCCCTCACCCGCTTCTGGGGTGGGGGGACGTTTGCGCGGTCTTCTACAACCCTGGTTGGCCCGCATTCGGCACAGATGGGTTCAGGAAATCGTTCGATCTGGTTACTAGATCGAGCTTCTCTCTCGGCCGGCGGGCAGATTTTTTCCCTCAAATCTTCAGCTGTCTCCGGAGCGCTTGCAGGATCTGCAGCTGGCGGTGCGGGACCTGCGGGCCCAAGGAGTAGTGGTTCCGGTGCCTCATCGGGACAGATTTCGGGGGTTTTACTCCAATCTGTTCACTGTGCCCAGAAAGGAGGGCAAGGTGCGTCCGATTCTGGACTTGAAAGCTCTGAACCGCTTTGTGCGGGTTCGCAAGTTCCGCATGGAATCCCTGCGCTCGGTGGTGGCTGCCCTGGTTCCAGGGGAATTCATGGCCTCCATCGATTTGAAGGATGCGTACCTTCACATTCCCATTTTCGAGGGTCACCAGAAGTACCTTCGATTCACCGTTGCGGAGGATCACTACCAATTTGTGGCGTTACCTTTTGGTCTCGCTTCGGCTCCGCGGGTTTTCACCAAGGTACTAGCGCCGGTCCTGGCTCTATTGCGAGCTCAGGGCATCTCTGTCTTGGGGTATCTGGACGATATCCTACTTCGGTCGGCTGCCAGTCAGGACCTGGTAACCGACCTGTCCACCACGATGCAGACTCTGCAGGAGTTCGTTTGGACGATAAACATTCCAAAATCGACTCTGTGTCCGTCGGTTCGTCTTCCCTACCTGGGGATGATTCTGGACTCTGTTCAGGCGAAGGTCTTCCTGCCGGAAGCCAAGCTCAGGACGCTTCAGGACGAGGTCAGGTCCCTCAGGGACAATCAATACTCGTCTCTCCGGACATGCATGAGATGTCTGGGATTGATGGTCTCGGTTTTCGAGGCGATTCCCTTTGCCCAGTTTCACACGCGGGGTCTTCAAGCGGAGATTCTGGCCGAGTGGGACGGGCGACCGCAATCTCTGGATCTACGGATCTCATTGAGCCATCACACCAGAAGGGATCTTCTATGGTGGCTCCGGTCCCCGGCGGTGTCGGGGGGCAAGTCTTTTCGCCCATTTTTGTGGACGGGGATCACCACGGATGCCAGCTTGTCGGGCTGGGGTGGTGTCCTGGGCGTTCTGTCCGCCCAGGGAACTTGGTCGGAGGAGGAGTCTTCTCTTCCGATCAACATTCTGGAATTGAGGGCGATAGAGCTTTGCCTTCTGCAATGATCGGAACGGCTTCAGGGCCGTCCGGTTCGGGTTCAGACGGACAATGTCACGGCAGTGGCCTACATCAACCATTAAGGGGGCACCAGGAGTGCCCGAGCGGCTCGGGAAGTGGCCGACATTCTGTCGTGGGCCGAGACGCACGTCCCGGCGATATCGGCAGTTCACATTCTGGGGGTGGAGAACTGGCAGGCGGACTATCTGAGTCGCCAGACCCTGGACCAGGGAGAATGGTCCCTTCACCCAGATGTCTTCCAGATATTGTGCGCGAAGTGGGGCCCTCCAGACGTGGACCTGTTCGCGTCTCGTCTAAACAACAAGGTGGAAAAGTTCGTGGCAAGGACGCGCGATCCGCGGGCGGACGCCTCGGACGCGTTGGTGGCGCCCTGGCATCAGTATCATCTGGTGTATGCCTTTCCCCCGATTCAGCTGTTGTCCAGGTTCCTTCGCAGGCTAACCTCGGGACCACACACTGTGATTCTTGTGGCCCCGGACTGGCCTCGCCGGTCTTGGTACGCGGACCTCGTCAATCTGGCAGTAGACGCTCCGTGGCGTTTGCCGCTTCGAGACGACCTTCTGTCTCAGGGGCCGATATTCCATCCTGCTTTACAGTCGCTGGCTTTGACGGCCTGGCTGTTGAAAGCCAGGTCCTGAAGGATAGGGGTCTCTCCCCTGAGGTCATTCCCACCTTGATTAAGGCTAGAAAAGCCTCTTCGGGGAAAATTTACTACCGTACTTGGAAAGCTTACTTTGCCTGGTGTGAGTCCAGGGGGTATTCCCCTCGCTCATACTCGGTGTCGAGAGTGTTGGCTTTCCTCCAAACTGGCGTGGATCAGCGTTTGGCGCTGGCCACGATTAAGGGTCAGATTTCTGCGCTGGCCATTCTTTTCCAACGCCCGGTGGCGTCTAATTCGTTGATTCGCACTTTTGTTCAGGGGGTGCGACATTTGGTTCCTCCTAGGAGGGAACCTTTACCTCCATGGGACTTGAACCTTGCTCTGTCCGTGTTACAACATGCTCCTTTTGAAAAGATCAGGGAGATCTCGTTGTCTCTGTTGTCCAAGAAGGTTTCCTTTTTGGTGGCGATCACTTCGGCTCGCAGGGTGTCGGAGCTGGCGGCTTTGTCCTGCTGCTTTCCCTACTTGGTGATTCACTTGGATAAGGTGGTCTTATGACCTAACCCTTCCTTTCTTCCGAAGAGGATCTCGGAGTTTCACCTTAATGAGGACATTGTCTTGCCTTCGCTTTGCGCGAAGCCTAAGCATCCGAAGGAAGTTGCCTTGCATTCCTTGGATGTTGTTCGGGCGATCAGGGTTTACCTGTCATCAACTAAATCCTTTCGCAAGTCGGATTCCCTATTCGTCCTTCCTGAGGGACCTCGGAAGGGCATGGCGGCGTCGGCTGCGACCATCGCCAAATGGATCAGACAGACCATTGAGCAGGCCTATGCTTTGAGGGGGAAGGTTCCTCCCTTCCCTGTGAAGGCGCACTCTACCAGGTCTCTGAGTACGTCTTGGGCCTGTCATCATCGGGCTTCTGTGGCCCAGGTGTGTAAGGCGGCGACTTGGTCCTCCATTCACACCTTCTCCAAATTTTACAAAGTGGATGTTCAGGCATCGGCTGATGCTTCCTTTGGCCGTAAAGTTCTCAGTGCGGCGGTGCCTTAGGGACCCTTGTTTTGGGCCCTTGGCTGTGGGGGTGTTTTACCCCTGGGTTACTTGTTCTTTCCTGGGTTGTTGCTCCTGTTGAGCACGTTTTCCTGTTACCAGGTTGGTTCTCTTACTTTGGTAAGGTTCCTTTTTCTGATGTGGGTACTGCGTTGCTTTATGCGCGGCTGCGTTTCCCACCCCTCATGTCTACACTGCTTTGGGACGTCCCATTGGTGAAGATTATGAAGGGGCGGCGACTGTCGGAGGACGTAAGAGAAAACGGAATTTTTGTAAAATCTTACCGTAAAATTCCTTTCTCTGAGTCCTCCTACAGTCGCCGCCCCCGCCCCTCTTTTTGGGGTTTGTTTATGTACTCTACTGCTATGCTACCAAACTGAGTTGAGGATGCTGGAAGCAGGGAGGTATTGACTGAGGGGACCGCCCCCTAGGGGTGTGATTATGCTAAAAGCTTTTGTATTAACAAATCTTGTTGCCTAGCTACTCCTGCGGAGCAAAGGTCAATACCCCATTGGTGAAGATTATGAAGGGGCGGCGACTGTCGGAGGACTCAGAGAAAGGAATTTTACGGTAAGATTTTACAAAAATTCTGTTTTTTCTGTCACGTGTGGTTTGAACACCATTTACATATGTGGGCGCGACTTGCGTATGCGTTTGCTTTTGTGCGTGAGCTAACAGTGACAGGGCACTTTTTTTTTTCTATTTATTTTATTTTTTATTTTTACACTATCCTTTTAGAAAAAAAAAAATTTTGATAACTTTTATTAATATTACAAGGAATGTAAACATCCCTTGTAATAGAAATAAGCATGACAGGGCCTCTTTAATGTGAGATCTGGGGTCAAAAAGACCTCAGATCTCACATCTAAACTAAAAAAGAAAAAAAAAAGTAATTTTTTTTTCATGATAAAAAAAAAAAAATAGGCTCTTTAAATCCGTTGCTAGGAAGCGAGGTATGACGTCGCTCCGGTCCTCCAAGGCCATAGAGTCGATCGAGGGCCATCTTGCCCTTACTCGACTTCCTGCCTGAGGGGACAGCGGACCGGATCATTTTCCCCGTTACCGACGGGTCCATTGAATGGGGAAAACTACCGGGAAGGGGCGGGAGGGGGGCTCAAAGCAGATATTTGAGATATGTGTCTCAAAGCAGTACTCAAGTCATCTGGAAGTGTGAACTGAGCCATATAGATCCATCAGAGATAGGAATCATAGTAGTTTCGTTGTAGTGAATAGCATATTAACAATTGGTATCACGCAAGTATAAAGCAATAAAATGCAAAACAATGAAAAAGCAACAAACAATGACGATTAGACAAGATGCAGGTACTCTGAGTACTCTGAGTATTCTGACAGATGCAGGAGCCAGCTGTCAGAATACAGTTGCCAGCAGGAAAACAATTGAAATTACCATGAAAATTAAAGCTTCCATAAGATAACTAATGCCTAGTACACACAATGAGAAAATTGTAAAAATATACCGCTTTCAGGGCAATTGAGCGATAATCTGACTGATCCTAGTACAAAGCTTTCAAGAGCCGATCATAACCATTCATGCAAAATTATCCGAAGGGACAACATGAAATTTTTTTTAGTACAATAACAGAATGAACGATTTTTAAGTCCGAACAATATTCGTCCGAAATAATACATTACAATGCAGCACAATGCATTACATCATCGCGGGAAGTTGTATTCTGTTTTACGAGAATTTTCGTAACTCTAGTAACCTACTTGTTTTCGATATGAGACCAGCAATGCAATAAAAAAAGGACAATCATTTGTCAGATATTCTTATTTCTGTTTACCAGGCTTAAACTTAATCTGGCCCCACAGGATGGCTCAAATTTCCAGTGAATCGGATAAAATACAAATCCTGGTTGGCCCTGTCGAAACCATCAGGCTTAACAAACCTAGGTTAAAAATTTGGAAGAGCTGTATCAGGAAATCTGGGAACGTGTTCCTGTCCTAAGATATGCACAAGGAATTGGCCACAAACCTGTGCACAAGATTAGAGCCACGTGCACGTCCGTCTGCGCTGAGGCACGTGCAAATTAGCGTGCATGTTGGAATTGACTTTTGGTGCCCAGTGACCTATTTACAGCACTGCAACGCTCAAGATAATTGCTGAGTAGTCGTCGGTCCCTGTGACCCATGACCAGACCCTGCTTGCTTTTATCTTCTACTCAGTTTTCCTTCTGATATCAGTTGATCTTGAATCCCCCTTTACCTAATTTGACACGTGTTGCCTGACTCCGCATCCTGCTTATCATTTGACCCCTATTTACTCTCTTGTCTCCTAAATCTGCATCTCTGCTGCTTGTCTGTTGCAGACCTCTGTTCGCCTGACCACGGTTCGGTTTTCTGCATTCGCAAGTCCTGTGACAACAGTCCTGCTCTTCAGCTTCTGCCTGATTGCATGATCCAGGTCTTCTGCTGGCCAGGACTTGCTACAGCCAGGCGCCCTTGCCACTACGCGTCCTGTCATACCATGTCATCAACCTCAGGGGGAGAGGACAGGAGATGTTAGGGAGAGCCATCACATCAGCTCAGGCTCTACCAGGCACGTGACAAGCTGGGTGAAAAAAAGTCGACCAAACAGTGACTGCATCCAATGATCTGCACTCACTGTTTAGTCATTCTGACAGCCGCAGGTGTCGGCTGTCCAAATGCAATAGCTTACAATGGGATATTCATACATCCATGCTGTTTTGAAGGAACATTTAGTGCTCCCCTTGCCACCCCATAAGCAATGCTACTGTTTAAATAGCCAGTGACTATGCCCATGCACAAATTACTGGGATTGGAAGGAGATTGCTTAGGCCTGTGCAGAATAACACAGTAATTTTAACTCTAGTGGCAGATAAGCTTGTGGAAGGTCAATAAATTCACATTATGGGTAATGTATGATCAAAGCACAGGTTCACTTTAGGAATAAAATGACATGCCTATAGTGCAGTGTGAGGAAAAATAAGAAAAAGTTGACATTTCCTCCAGATGGAGATATGGATTAAACCACTTCTCTGTTTTAGTTGCTGAATTGCACATTGTGAACCCAAGTCTCTCCAGATGTTGTGATGCAGCATTAGTAAGGCTGCATATATATTCAGAGATTTAAAGAGCCAGTACAATAGATTCAGATGAAGTAAAATCTTTGGTTAAAGCTACATCCAAATCTCCTGATCACTCATCTGTTTTGTAAAAATAAAAAAATAAAAAAGTTCTCTTTTGCTTATTGACGGACACAGCTCCTGATAGTCATAACCATTGGGTTATACTGCCCCCTACAGGAGTAGGACACTAGGCAGAAAATAATTCTAGCTACACCCATGGGCAGTCCCAGGGGGTATACTTCCTCTTAGTTATCGCGTCTACAAACTAGAGGAAAGATTTATGTCATATTTATTTATTTTTTTGCTATTAATGGCGGCGATCAGCGATTTTTAGCGGGACTGCGACATTACGGCGGACAGATCAGACACCTAACTGACATTTTTGGCACTTTTGGGGGGACCAGTGACATTACTACAGTAATCATTGCTATAAATATGCATTGTTACTGTTAGAAAGGCACTGGCAGGGAAGGGTTTAATCCAGGGGCGAATAAAGGGTTAAATGTGAACCTAGGGGGTGTTTTCTAACTATGGGCTTATGCAATCAACACAGAGAGCTGTGTCCATAAATAGGAGGAACACAGGGGCTCTGTATTGATTCATGAGAGAACAACGGTCTGCTGTGTTTACAATAGCAGACCTTCGTTCTCTCTCCATGGGGAGCGATCACGGTTGCGTGGCTTCCCCACTGGCGAATGGGGGTGTGCACGCGCCCCCAGGATCGCTCCCGTGAACCGCCATACAGGTACGGCGATTCACAGGGACCTGCCGCTGTATATCGACGGAGGCTGGTCGACAAGTGGTTAACTGGCAGAACTTGTAAATGATACAGAAGGCGTGGCATGACATTCATCTGTGCCTTTGTATTCTTACAGCATGGATATTTCCTTGCCATCAAAATACACTCATCAGTACCGCCGACGACAACGATCGAGAGAAAACCTTCCAACAGGCTAGTTGTCCACAAGTCAATCAATAGATCGACTTGTTTACAACCAGCCTTGCCCATACATGCATCAAAATTCGGTTGGTTCCTGCTGAACTGGCCAAATTTCGATCAATGTATGGCCGACCTAAAGTATTACTAAACCTAGGACTTTGCATTCACTACATCTGGTCTTCCACAGTACACAGAACATGGAAATGCGATTATTTTAGTAAATATAAACTTCTAAATGCCTTTTCTCATCAGCAGTATATAGCAGTCTTGTGACTTCTAGGAGTGTCAGGTTAAAGCTTATAGGAGGAGTTTTCATTCTGCAGCGACCATCCAGTCAGGATGCAGGACTCCTGACCCTTTGTCTGGACAGTGCTGATTAGCCCTGTGCTGATCACATGCACCCTCCCAAGGAAAAAAGTCTCTTTAGCAAAACAAACAAAACTGAGCATGTGCAGCCCGTCCCCTGGCTCTGTATTATCAGGAAATTTAATGGGGACAATGAAAGGAGGAGAGAATCAGAGGAGTCAGGATCAAACATTTTTATACAATGCAGGGGATTAACCCCATAGGTTCCACAGTGAGTATAACAAGCATGCTTTACTGCATATACACACTGATTTTACTGTTGTGGGTTTACTAACACTTTAAGTAATGCAGAGCGCAGGGTCAGGCGTATGTAATGCAAAGTTCAGAGGTGATTTCCTGCCTTTGTTTATCCCAGTTGCTAATAAATGGGTATTGGTGTGTTAGTGACGTTATCTCCACTATCTTCATTCATTCCTTCCTTCATCTTACCCCATGAGCACTTCTTGTCTAGTGCACTGAATGCACATTCATAGACCCAGTCCTTCATTTCTGTAATGAAAACATAATTTTATGTTGTGGTAGGGCCCCTTTCACACGGGCTTTCCAATCAGGTCCGCCTGTAAGTTTTACAGACGGACCTGATCGGATGCTCCATGTATCTCTATGGAGCAGCAGATGTCAGCGGTGACATCTCCGATCCGATGTGGTCCGTGAAATCCAGACGGATGGAAACCCTATTTTCCATCCGTCTGGAGGATCGGATGAAAACGGACAGGCAGTCCGTTTTCATCCGATCTTCCCATAGAGGAGAGCAGGGATCTGACAGCTCCATCTCTGCAAAGTAAGCGGAGACGGAGCTGTCATCTGCCTGCTCAGTGGGGAAAAAGTCAGTGGTGGAAAGTCCGTGTGAAAGGACCCTAAAGCCTAGTGCACACGCAACGAATTTCCACTGACCGGTCGTCCATCTTTTGTCCACAGTGGTGTTTTGTTGGTTGGAATGTGCCTAGACTGCACACGAATTTTCCCGCACGACAAAATTCTACTTCAGAAGTGATGTCATGTGTTGCTTTGCTTTCTTTGTGTTCTTTCTTCTCTGAGTATGCCCAGTCTTGCTCATTAGATTTTTCCTTGTCGAAATCTGTACTGACTGCACGAAAATCGGACGTGTTTTGACAGAGGACAAACATTTTATAGCCTGCACACCAGATTTTTTTCGCCCGAAAAGTCGGAGTCGGTTGTCGGAAGCATCATACTAACAAGCCGAAAATCGGCAGATCGGTCGTCGGACGAAAATTCCCGGCCGAATTTCGACTTGTGTGTACGAGCCTTAAGGCCATTCAAAAGTTCACTTTTTGGAAGAATGTTTATATAAAGCTATCCACCATCTTACATGTCAAAACGTTGTGAATTTAGATGGACTTTATGGTTGAAGATATTTGAAAGTAGCTATGCTGTGAGATGATACGTTTAGTCTGTGGTTAATCTCTGCAAATGTTTTAGAGTATTTATTTTAAAAGTAATTTTAGTTCCACTTTCAGACTTAATATATTTCTGTAATTCAGTTAGCTAATTATAACTTTATTTATATAATTGGTGCTCATAGATTAGAGTTCTGTCAGGGAAGATTCTCCAGCATTTAGTTAGTGATTTATCATTTCTCCTGGATCATATGCAGGTACCGCTGTTGAGTCTGATGGTTTTGCTTCACTTATATAGTCCAGAGACGCTGTGATAAATAAATAGCTGAGATATGAAATGGTCTGTGCCAAATACCATCCCAGTGTAGCTTCTCAGCAAAGTACAAAACAGACGATCCTCCAGGCTTGGAAAAAAATTTTCTTTCAGGTTTGCTGTTTAAAATGGCATCAGAAGAGGCTTAATTGCTAATGTTACCCAAAGATGGATATAAATCGTGGGAAGGACATATTGCATGGTGTGTGTATGATACAAAGCAGGGACTTGTCTATTTGGATATATGCCAGAGGCTGTTTCTGCAAATGACTGCATTAAAGCATAGCTATGGTGAAAATGTAGATTCCATAGCCGGTGCAGGTCTGGTTTGCAACCAAATAAACTTACAGGAAAGGACAACGCCAACTCTGCTCTATGGGCAAAAAATTACAACCATTATCATTTAATCCACTTTTTCTGAGCCCCAACTGTCATATCCAGGCCCTCAGCTTGTCACTGGAAAGTGAAGGAAAAGCAGCGCAGTGATGAGCTTATCCTATCCAATTCGCTTTCTTCTTTTATCATCTTGCTCCCTGTTAGCAAATTAACTGATGGGTTCCTTGTTCATCTTCTTCCTCTCCAAATCTGAGCTCTGTGGTGTAGACCTGCCTTTCTTAACCGGGGTGCTGTCTGAAGTCGTCATGTTAGCACCTGCGGCTGTGTTCCTACAGCTGTTTCGTCCCCATAAGCAAACATAGGCTGTCTGCACACCAGTGGCAGCTGGTGCTCAAAATATTTGGGGGGGGGGGGCGCAAACAGAAAAATATAATAGGCATTGCTTTGCGGCAAAAAACACTGTAAAAAATTGCGTGACTTTGAGGTCGCAAAGGTGTGAAAGGGGCCTTCAGTAATTAAGGTATAGTGTGCCCCCTTTTAATGCAGAGAGACCAGTGTGCCCCCTTTCAATGCAGAGAGACCAGCGTGCCCCCTTTCAATGCAGAGAGACCAGCATGCCCCCTTTCAATGCAGAGAGACCAGCGTGCCCCCTTTCAATACAGAGAGACCAGCGTGCCCCCTTTCAATGCAGAGATGCCAGCGTGCCCCCTTTCAATGCACAGTGACCAGCGTGCCCCCTTTCAATGCACAGTGACCAGCGTGCCCCCTTTCAATGCACAGTGACCAGTGTGCCTCCTTCAAAACAGTGACCAGTGTGCCCCCTTCAATGCAGTGACCAGTGTACATGCCCCCTTCAATGCAGAGACCAGCCTGCTTGCCCCCTTCAATGCAGTGACCAGCGTACATGCCCCCTTCAATGCTGTGACCAGCGTACATGCCCCCTTCAATGCAGAGACCAGCGTACGTGCCCCCTTCAATGCAGTGACCAGCGTGCGTACCCCCTTCAATGCAGTGACCAGCGTACATGCCCCCTTCAATGCAGTGACCAGCGTACATGCCCCCTTCAATGCAGTGACCAGCGTACATGCCCCCTTCAATGCAGTGACCAGCGTGCGTGCCCCCTTCAATGCAGTGACCAGCATACGTGCCCCCTTCAATACAGTGACCAGCGTACATGCCCCCTTCAATGCAGTGTGGCCCCGAGACCAGTGCACTTACCTGGAGCAGCAGCGGCTTCTCCTCAGTCCCCCGGTGCGTCTCCTCGAGTCCTCCCAGCTCCCGCCTCCTCCTCGGCCAATGGCATGGGGTATTAGACCCGCTCCCTGATTGGCCAGGAGGAGAATCCGGTGACAATAGCGAATTTTCATTCGCTATTGTCACACAATTGGTGGGCTCGGGGCGCACTGCTCTGCGCCCCGGGACCACCCTTTGCATCACCCTATTAGAGCCTCAGGCTCTAATCAGGTGATTTAAAAAAAAAAAACCCTTTGAGCTCCATGCGTCTGGACGCATGAATGGGGGGGGCGGCGCCCCTGCGCCCCCAACGCACCGGCCGTCACTGCTGCACACAACTCCCAGGCAGCTACATCCTCATAAAGAAACTGCTGATTAACACTGTACAGGCCACAGTGCCCATGTGAATAAGCCCCAAGAGTTTTTATCTTTTGGATTTAATAGGAATTTTGTAGGTTATGTTGTGTTTGTGTCCACTAATAATGATTTTAGTGTATTTTTTGCGAAAATATCATTTTGATTTTTTCTAGGAGAGGCTGTCAGGTAGGTAGTCCCAAAGTGCGAGTATGAGGCAACCCCAAGTGCAGCAATCACTCGTAGTCCATTGACACTTTCTCCAGCTCTCTAACTGAAAGTCTATGCGTCAGAATAGGCAGAGAGCTGGAGGAAGTATCTGCAGGCGCAATCAACTGATCGCAGGTGCAATGTTTTGCAAGCTTATTTACAAAAAAAATAATAAATGCACATTTTGTTCTGCAAACGTGTGCGTATGTGTAATAAAATAAATAAATAAATAAATAAATACACATATACACACACACGATATAAAAAGTCTACACACCATAAAATATAAGGTTTCTGTGATGTAAAATGAGGAGACAAAGATAAATCGTTTTAGACCTTTTTCTACCTTTTAATGTTACCTTAAAACTGACTCAGTTGAACAACAAACTGAAATCTTTTAGGTGGAGGGAAGTAAAAATAAAAAACTAAAATAATATGGCTACATAAGTGTGCACACCCTTAAATATGATACTTTGTTGAAGCACCTTTTGATTTTTTTCCAGCACTCGATCTTTTTGGGTAGCATGGCACATCTTGACTTGGCAATATTTGCCCACTCTTCTTTTTAAAAACACTCCAATTCTCTCAGATTGCAAGGACATCTCTTGGCCACAGCCCTCTTCAGATAACCCCACAGATTTTCAATCAAATTCTGGTCTGGGCTCTCCAAAACTTTAATCTTCTGGTGAAGCCATTTTTCTCTTACGTCCTCCGACAGTCGCCGCCTCTTCATATTCGTCACATATGGGGTATTAGACTTTGCTCCGAAGGAGTAGCTAGGCAACAGAATATGTTAACAATAAAGCTTTTAACATATCCCACCCTCAAGGGGTGGTCCCCTCAGTCAATACCCTCCTACTTCCTGCAACCATATCCCAGTTTTAATGTCTAGCTTGTCAGGAGTGGCTGGCTTTTTCTGTGCTGGGGCTTTCTGCCCCAGACTCTTTCTTCTTTTTAAAATTTTGTTTGAGTTTTCTCTCTACCTTTACTTAGCTGTTATTTTTGTCAGCATTAGTTAGTTCTTCGGATGAAGAGGATCATGCAGACTGGGTCTCGGGCTGATCCCCCTGATCGCAGGTCGTGGGTCAGTGGCTTCCCAGTCTGCCATCGAGCGTTCAGCCAGGTAACGCTCCTGGCACAGTGAACGACCCATCCCTGTTCGGTGCAGGGATGATTGGTGAGGTGGCTACCTCACTGGACGCTGTGCGGTTTCTTAACCCCCATTTTGTGCGTCTTGAATGTGACTCTCCCTGCCTCATGTGCAGCGGCTTGTTCGCCTGTGCGGGTCCCCCACGCCATGTGAGGTAAGTGTATCTATGTGGGGACCTGTCTGTCTGGGGGGGTGTCAGTCTGGGACTGTGTAACCTGCCTTTAATCACACTGCTTGTCTCCCTATCTCTCGGCTGCATGCTGTGGGCTGCAAGGGGGGGGGGGGGGGGGGAGATGTGTGACACTGTCTGTGTCAGGCTGATCAGTGTGTGAAGCTGTGTGCTGTGGGGCATGTTTTTTGGCATGTTTGGGCACTATACAGCGATCGCTGTAGCGATCTGACATGTATTCTGATACTGGAATGTAATGTGTGTTTTTTACTGCACTGTGGAGCGGCGGTTTCGGCGCCATTTTGCCTACACCCGCTCCGGCCGCATGTTTTACATGCATGGCGGCCATTTTCTTGTAGCCTCCATAGGCTTACATAGAGCGCCCTGGCAGCATCACTTCCTCTTTCCAGGAACACCGATCGAGGCAGCAGCAGCGGCGAGGGTCTCCTCAGGTTTTACCCTTCTGTTCTTGCTATCCATTGCCTGTGTTCAGTTTGCATATTCCCTGTGGGGGTCTTATTGTGCTTGAGTGTGGTGCGGTGGGCTGCGCTTGCCGCGCTTGCTTAAAAGGGACAGTTAACCCTTTGTTGTCTGGCATTACAGGGGCAATGTATTCTCAGGAGGGAAAATTTCCTACAGCCTTGGTGGAAAGCCAGGGGACCACTGTCTCCCCCCCCAGGGGGGGATTTGGCCACTATTGTGGCTGGCCTTGCTGCTCAGGTGCAGATGCTGGTGGCTGCTCAATCTACTAAAAGGCCCAGAGTTGCTCTTTCCTCTGATTCTGAGGGTGAAGGTGATAGGGCTGTTATGGCGGGGGCCTCCTTATCGGGGTCCCGCTCCTCTCTTGATCTAATAGGGTCTGAGGTGGAGGCTGAAGTTGAGGGGGTTGATAATTCTCCCCCTGGCTCGCCTGAAGAGCTTGCAATCATGGATGAGTTGATTGCTTCCATAAAGCAAACGCTGCGTTTGCAGGATGAGGTGTGTCCCCCCGCCGCCTTGGCGGCTTATGGGACGCAGAGAAAGCGCAGGACGCCGCAGGTTTTTCCCTGCAATGATGATTTTCAGCGCGCTGTTAAGGAACAATGGTGCAATCTACGCAAACCTTTTGCTGTACCAAGTAGATTCAAGCTGCGTTATCCTTTTTCACCTTCCACTGATGAAAGGTGGTGTGTGCCACCCCCAGTGGATCACGCAATTGCGGTTTTAAACAAAGCCTCTGCGATTCCTGCAGAGGATTCCCCTGTGTTCCGTGACGCCACGGATAGGAGACTGGAGTCTCTTACCCGTCATACTTATTCTGTTACGGGTTCTATGCTTAAGGCTCTGTTTGCTTCTCTCATGGCGGCCCAGGCGATCGCAAGTTGGACGCAGATGCTTAGGCGCGTCCTAGTGGCCGATTCGGCCTCACCGGCGACCCTGGATATGGTGGATCAAATCCCCCAGGGTGTCATGTATCTGTGTGATGCGGACCTGGACCTGGTTCCGTTGGCTGCACGTGTGCACAGTGTGGCGGTGTTGTCTCGCCGCCTGATTTGGTTAAAATGTTGGTCGGTGGACCAGTCTTCACGTAAGACCTTAGCCAATCTACCTTATGATGGGTCTCGCCTTTTTGGGGAGTCCCTGGATGTGTTGATTAAGGGGATCACCGGGGGTAAGAGCACTCTCTTGCCCCATTTCCCCAAAGCTAAGGGGGCTTCTGGGAAGAAGCATGCTAATTTTCGGCCCCCTCAGGGGTCCTTTCGTGCCTTTCGGCCGCACTACAAGGGCAAGCCGTTCAAAGGTCAAGGCTCTCAGAAGAAGCCCTGGTCTGGTAAACAGAAGTCCGGCCAATCCGGATCTGCAGCCCATAACAGTGCGGCCTGAAGGGGCGCCCTCACCCAGTTTTGGGGTGGGGGGACGCTTGCTCGGTTTTCTTCAGCCCTGGTTGGCCCGTGTGCGGGACAGATGGGTTCAGGAAATCGTTCGATCTGGTTACAAGATCGAGTTTCTCTCTCGGCCGGAGAGCAGATTTTTTCCCTCAAATCTTCAACTGTCTCCAGAGCGTTTGCGGGACCTGCACCTGGCGGTGCGGGACCTGAGGGCTCAGGGAGTGGTGGTTCCGGTGCCTCATCGGGACAGATTTCGGGGGTTTTATTCCAATCTGTTCACCGTGCCCAGGAAGGAGGGCAAGGTTCGTCCAATTCTGGACGTGAAGGCTCTGAACCGCTCTGTGCGGGTTCGCAAGTTCCGCATGGAATCCCTGCGGTCGGTGGTGGCTGCCCTGGTTCCGGGGGAATTCATGGCCTCCATCGATTTGAAGGATGCGTACCTTCACATCCCCATTTTCGAAGGTCACCAGAGGTACCTTCGATTCGCCATTGCGGAGGATCACTACCAGTTCGTGGCGTTGCCTTTTGGTCTCGCCTCGGCTCCGCGGGTCTTCACCAAGGTGCTTGCACCGGTTCTGGCATTGTTGAGGGCCCAGGGCATTTCTGTCCTGGGGTATCTAGACGACATCCTGGTTCGGTCTGCGACCAGCCAGGGTCTGGAGGAGGACCTGTCTGTCACGATGCAAACTCTACAGGAGTTTGGTTGGACGATAAATTTTCCAAAGTCGACGCTGAGTCCGTCGGTTCGTCTTCCCTACCTGGGAATGATTCTGGACTCGGTACAAGCGAAGGTCTTCCTGCCGGAAGACAAACTCAGAACTCTTCAGGAGGAAGTCAGGTCCCTCAGGGAAGTTCCGCACTCGTCTTTAAGGACGTGCATGAGATGTCTGGGATTGATGGTCTCGGCCTTCGAGGCGATTCCCTTCGCCCAGTTTCACACGCGGGGTCTCCAAGCGGAGATCCTGTCCAAGTGGGACGGGCGACCTCAATCTCTGGATCTTCAGATCTCGTTGAGTCATCGCACCAGAAGAGACCTTCTGTGGTGGCTCCAGTCCCCGATGGTGTCCGGGGGCAAGTCGTTTCGTCCTATCTCGTGGACGGTGATCACCACGGATGCCAGCCTGTCGGGCTGGGGTGGTGTTCTGGGCGTTCTGTCTGCCCAGGGGACTTGGTCGGAGGGAGAGTCTTCCCTTCCGATCAACATTCTGGAATTACGTGCGATAAATCTCTGTCTTCATCGCTGGACGGACCGGCTGCAGGGCTGCCCGGTTCGGGTGCAGACGGACAATGCCACGGCGGTGGCCTACATCAACCACCAAGGGGGCACCAGGAGTGCCCGGGCGGCTCGAGAAGTGGCCGACATTCTGTCTTGGGCCGAGACTCATGTCCCGGCAATAACGGCAGTTCACATTCCGGGGGTGGAGAACTGGCAGGCGGACTATCTGAGTCGCCAGACCCTGGATCAGGGGGAATGGTCTCTTCACCCGGCTGTCTTCCAGATGTTGTGCGCGAAGTGGGGTCTTCCAGATGTGGACCTGTTCGCGTCTCGTCTCAACAACAAGGTGAGAAGGTTCGTGGCAAGGACGCGCGACCCTCGGGCAGACGCGTCGGACGCGTTAGTGGCCCCGTGGCATCAGTACAGGCTGATGTACGCGTTCCCACCGATTCAGTTGCTGTCCAGGTTCCTTCGCAGGTTACTCTCGGAACGCAGCACGGTGATTCTTGTGGCACCGGACTGGCCTCGCCGGTCCTGGTACGCAGACCTCGTGAATCTGGCGGTCGACGCCCCTTGGCGTCTACCTCTTCGAGACGATCTACTGTCTCAGGGACCGATTTACCATCCTGCTTTACAGTCGCTGGCTTTGACGGCCTGGATGTTGAGACAGAGGTCCTGAAGGAGAAGGGTCTCTCTCCAGAGGTCGTTCATACTTTGATCAACGCGAGGAAGTCTTCCTCGGGGAAGGTTTATTACCGTACTTGGAAGGCCTATTTTGCCTGGTGTGAGTCCAGGGGGTTTTCACCCCGCACGTACTCGGTTTCCCGTGTGCTGTCTTTTCTTCAGACGGGTGTTGATCAGCGTTTGGCGCTGGCTACGATAAAGGGTCAGGTGTCTGCGCTGGCCGTTCTGTTTCAACGTCCCGTGGCTTCCAACTCCTTGGTTGGCACTTTTATTCAGGGTGTGTGGCATCTGGTTCCTCCTAGGAGGGATCCTTTGCCCCCTTGGGACTTGAATCTCGTTCTATCTGTGTTACAACGTGCTCCTTTTGAACAGATCAGGGAGATCTCGTTGTCTATGTTGTCCAAAAAGGTCGCCTTTTTGGTGGCGATCACTTCGGCTCGCAGAGTGTCGGAGCTGGCGGCTTTGTCCTGCAAGTCTCCGTACCTGGTTATTCATTTGGATAAGGTGGTCTTGCGACCTAATCCTTCTTTTCTTCCGAAACGAGTTTCGGAATTCCATCTTAATGAGGATATTGTCTTGCCTTCGCTGTGCGCGAAGCCTAAACATCCAAAGGAGGTGAGATTGCATTCTCTGGATGTTGTTCGGGCGATAAGGGTTTACCTTAAATCGACTGAGTCTTTTCGTAAGACTGACTCCTTGTTTGTTCTTCCAGAGGGTCCTCGGAAGGGCATGGCGGCTTCGGCCTCTACCATCGCCAAATGGATCAGGCAGACCATTGAACAGGCCTATGCTTTGCAGGGTAAGGCTCCTCCTGTCCCTGTGAAGGCGCACTCTACTAGATCTTTGAGTACGTCTTGGGCCTGTCGTCATGGGGCTTCTGTAGCCCAGGTGTGTAAGGCGGCGACCTGGTCGACCGTGCACACTTTCACAAAATTCTACAAAGTAGATGTTCAGGCATCGGCGGATGCTTCCTTTGGCCGCAAGGTTCTTAGTGCGGCTGTTCCATAGGGTCCCTTGTTGGGGACTCCTGGCTGTTGGGATAGTTTTTTGTATCCCCTGGTTTTTTGTCTTTTCCTGGGTTGTTGCTCCTGTTGAGCACTTGTTTTTTACTGTTGCCCAGCTGGTTTCCTTCCTTTGGTAAGGTTCCTTTCTTTTATGCGGAGACTGCGTTGCCTTTTCGGCGCGGATGCGTTTCCCACCCCTCATGTTTGCACTGCTTTGGGACGTCCCCATATGTGACGAATATGAAGAGGCGGCGACTGTCGGAGGACTTAAGAGAAAACGGAATTTTTGTAAAATCTTACCTGTAAAATTCCTTTCTCTGAGTCCTCCGACAGTCGCCGCCCCCGCCCCTCTTTTGGGGTTTGGTTGTATACTCTACTGCTATTCCACTAAAACTGAGATATGGTTGCAGGAAGTAGGAGGGTATTGACTGAGGGGACCACCCCTTGAGGGTGGGATATGTTAAAAGCTTTATTGTTAACATATTCTGTTGCCTAGCTACTCCTTCGGAGCAAAGTCTAATACCCCATATGTGACGAATATGAAGAGGCGGCGACTGTCGGAGGACTCAGAGAAAGGAATTTTACAGGTAAGATTTTACAAAAATTCAGTTTTTTGTTGAATTGGGTGTATGCTTTGGGTTGTTGTCATTCTGAAAGATTCCCTCTACCTTGACTAAGGCCCCTGTTCCAGCTGAAAAAAAAAAAACCCAAAGCATGATGCTGCCACCACCATGCTTCACTGTGGGTATGGTGTGGTGATGTGCAGTTTTGTTTTTGCGACAAACATATATTTTTGGAATTATGGCCAAAAAAAGTTCAACCTTGGTTTCATCAGACCAAAACACATTTTCTCACATGCTTTTGGGAGACTTCAGATGTGTTTTTGCTAAATTTATCCGGGCTTGGATGTTTTTCTTTGTAAGAAAAGGCTTCCGTCTTGACACTCTACCCCATAGCCCAGACAGATGAAGAATATGGGAGATTGTTGTAACATGTACCACACAGCCAGGACTTTCCACATATTCCTGAAGCTCCTTTAATGTTGCTGTAGGCCGCTTGGCAGCCTCCCTGAGCAGTTTTCTTCTCGTCTTTTCATAAATTTTGGAGGGACATCCAGTTCTTGGTAATGTCACTGTTGTGCCATATTTTAGACACTTGATAACTCCTCACTGTGTTCCATGGTAAATCTAAAGCCTTGGAAATTCTTTTGTACCCTTCTCCTGACTGATACCTTTTAACAATGAGATCCCTCTGATGCTTTGGAAGCTCTCTGTAGACCATGGATTTTGCTGTAGGATGCCACTAAGAAAATGTCAAGAAAGACCTACTAGAACAGCTGAACTTTTATGTGGGGTTTTTATTTTTAATCCCCCCCCCCCCTAAAAGATTTCAATTTGTTTTTCAATGGAGTTGTACAGTTTATAGGTCACATTAAAGGTTGAAAAGTTTCTGAAATGATTTAGCTTTGTCTCATTTTTTTTGTTTTTTT
Source organism: Pelophylax lessonae (assembly GCF_965119305.1). Lineage (NCBI taxonomy): Eukaryota > Metazoa > Chordata > Amphibia > Anura > Ranidae > Pelophylax > Pelophylax lessonae. The sequence continues at coordinate 201,304,506 of NC_138775.1, read as the reverse complement.
TACATCACATAAACCTGACATTTTTAACAGGGGCGTGCAGACTTTTTATATCCACTGGATTTGTATTATATTGTCAAAATATTGGGACGCCTGCCTTTACATGCACATGAACTTTAATGCCACCCCAGCAAAGTTGTATAAAGTACTCAAAACCCATACTTGAGTAAAAGTACAAGTGCTCGATCAAAAAGTGACTTGAGTAGAAGTGGAAGTGCTCAATCAAAAAGTGACTTGAGTAGAAGTACTAAAGTATTCAACATTTTTTGTGGTAAGACCAGCTCTGAAGAAGGGGGCCCGACCCCCGAAACGCGTTAGCGGTCCTGACTGAAGGACTTGTTCCAGCTCACACATGGTGGATGCTTGTAACATGATTTTATCATCTATATGTCTGTGAGTATGCATTTGGCATTTTATTAAAATTTTGCAAACAGTGACCACGGGTAATACACTAGGTGTTTGCGCCTCCTTTCTCTTCTTTTTTTCTATGTAACATTTTTTGTACTTAAGTATTGCAAGTAGTTTTTTTTTTAAATTTTGCTACTCAAGTACTGAAAGTAAAAGTACCAGTAGTTTTGAAAAAAAAATTGCTACTCAAGTACCGAAAGTAAAAGTACAAGTACTGTATTATGTAGTTATTAAAGAAAGAAGACAAAAGTTTGAACATCATATTGTTTTTTATTATTTCAAATGCAACTTTTATTTATACATACAGTAGCATTTATTTTCGTATGCGCTGATAATACACGTTTTGAGCTTCATGAAACCTGCCATCTACTGTTCTGGCAGTGGTAATTTTTATATTTGTAACGAGTAACTATGCAGCACAAAAAAAAAAATATTGGAGTAGAAGTATTGAAATCATCGAAAAAAATGTAGTGAAGTAAAAGTGGAAGTAGGAGAAAAAAATTATGCTCTAGGAAAGTACAGATACCGCCTTTCGGTACTTAAGTACAGTAGTGAAGTAGTTCTACTTAGTAACTATACATCTCTGCACCCCAGTCTTGTTCCGTAGGGTTTAGTATTGAGTTGGTTCACCCTTTGCAGCTATAACCGCTTCAACTCTTCTGGGAAGGCTGTCCACAAGGTTTAGGAGTGTGTCTATGGGAATGTTTGACCATTCTTCCAGAAGCACTGATATTGGACAAGAAGGCCTGGCTCGCAGTTTTCATTCTAATTCATCCCAAAGGTGTTCTATCAAGTTGAGGTTCAGACTCTGTGCAGGCCAGTCAAGTTCCTCCACCCCAAAGTCACTCATCCATGTCTTTATGGACTTTGCCTTGTTGGTGCGCAGTAATGTTGGAACAGGAAGGGGCCATCCCCAAACTGTTCCCACAAAGTTGGGAGCATGAAATTGTCCAAAATGTTTTGGTATGCTGACACCTTAAGAGTTCCCTTCACTGGACCTAGACTTAGAAAGTATTATTTTACTAAAAGGGTAGTGAATGCTTGGAATAGACTTCCAACAGAGTGAATCAGTAAACACAGCAAATGGATTCAAACATGCTTGGGACAAACCAATATATACTACAAAAAAGTTAAACTAAAAAAAATGAAATACTTTTAAAATAATGGGGCAGACTTGATGGATTATTTGGTCTGTTTTCTGCAATTACTCTTCAATGTTTCTATGTAACATGCTAAAAATGTATGGTCCCAATTCCTCCCGGAAGGTAGCTTAGGTAGTGTTCTGGAAATTTTATAGATAGGCAACTTATATCCTCCTCCTATTATTGTTGTTCCGAATTAAATAATTACTGCAGTAGGGAACAGACACAAAAGATACACTCAGCATCTTTCCAAATAACTGTTCTTTTTTATACTAGGTTACGTAGGTATCGCATTAACATTACAATTGTACTTTTATAGTAACAAGGGGCGTAACATAGGCAGGCTAATTCTAATCAGGACTCGAAAGAATGCAAACATGTAATAAAAATCCTATTAGTGCTGTGTGCAATACATAGACACACAAAGAATACAGCTATATACAGATTTTACAATTTCCTTAACATTTTGACTGATGAAGGCGATGTTTTTTTGTGCTCCGAAACGCGTATCCCAGCATTCTTCGTGCACTCACACAGCAGGAGAAATCCAGGGCCTTGTTACTGTAAAGAGCTTCTCTCACATTAAGCAAGCAGTGTCAGTGCCCTCTTGCATCGATGGCTGCTGCCAGACTCTGCAGCTATCCTTTAAGGATGAGCCTGCCTTTTTTTCTTGTTTGTGAGTGCCACACTTTTATAAAAAAAAATTTGCCCCCCCCCCCCTTTCTTTTTGTGTCTTTCACAGAATATGGTGTTCCCAGCTCAGTGAGGATGCAGCGCAGCACTTAGTTGACACCCTTACTTAGGATCAGCTACACCTCTGGGCATATAAGGTTTACCTATTATGGTTTTAAAGAGGAGCCCCAGCCATCTATGGGGAAAAAAGAGTCAGCAGCTACAAAAAGTGACTTTTAAAAAACAGCCACTCACCTGTCCCACGGTCCAGCGGTGAGCTCACCCCAGCCGTCTTCATCCACCATCCACCCTTGGCGGTGCCAGCATCTTCACTATGGGCACCCAGCTGTGACAGCTTGTGACTCGTGCATGTCCAGTGTATGCACAAGTCATGCAGCGCATCCTGGATTGGTGGATACAGTCTTCTGGGACATGTGTCCCAGAAGACTGGGGGAGGGAGAAGAACTTCCGCTCCCGAGCGGCGCTCGGAACGGAAGTGGGAGCAGGGATCTGTCAAAATCGGGTACCTGCTACCACTCCACTCCTCAAAAGTGCTAATTCTGCAAGAAGAGCAGGGGACGAGTCCTTAAAGCAGAACTTCCCCTTTTGGGTGGAGTTCCGCTTTAAGTAATCCATCCCAGTTCTGCACATGATTAAGTTTACAACTACAGAAAAGTTGGAAACAATTTGTTTATTTGCAATTTTATTGTTTTCAAAGTATTCTTTGTATTGTAACATTTAAAGAGGTTGTAAACCTCCGATATTTTTATTTTTTTTTTAAAACGAACACCTGAAAGAAAAACATATAATGAGTTAGTATGCATCGCATACTAGCTCATTATGAAATACTTAACTAAGAACGAAGCCCCCACAGTGCTGACCGCTTACCTGTCCATGGACGACATGTTCTGTCGCTCCTTCTTCCGGGTTAGCGGCATCCGGCCATCTGATTGGCTGGAGCCGCAATGACGGCACTCCCGCGCATGCGTGTTGGAGCCGACGGTAACGGCACAGGGATCTGAAGGAACGGCACGAGCAGCCGTTCCTTCAGAGCGCATGCGCCAGTGATGTCACTGGCTGCATGCAAAGTAAATATCTCCTAAACGGTACATATTTAGGAGATATTTACAGTACCTATAGGTAAGCCTTAATATAGGCTTACCTATAGGTACAAGTTGTAAAAGAAAGGGGGAAAAAAGCGCCAGTGGAGTGCAGTTTAAAAGAAGGAAGTTTATTAAAAAAAGGAACAGGTGACTCGATAATGGACTCACTTCAGTGCAGTCACTGTGGTGCCCTCCCTATCGAGTCACCTGTTCCTTTTTTTAATAAACTTCCTTCTTTTAAACTGCACTCCACTGGCGCTTTTTTCCCCCTTTCTTTTATGATTAACATTGAGCTGCTTCGCTCACCCGGAGAGCAGCCCGGAGTGCAACCCATCCTCATCCACCCACTAAACAGTGGATCGTCCACACCCGGACTCCCCCTCCCCCCTCCCCCCTTACAAGCGGGGTCAGCCCAACACTCTCAGCCTCCAGGCATCTGAGCCCTAATCCCCCCCAAGGCTGTTCCAGCTGACAACTAGTCTAAGTACCAGTGTCCTGCCTGAACCCCGCCTGACCATTTGCCTCTACTAGCAGCCATAATAGAGAGCAGCACCCCCTGTGAGCGCTTTAAATAACATACTTTCTTTCTCCATAGGTACAAGTTGTAGAGGAGGGTTTACTTCCTCTTTAACTAGTCTACTATGAAGTCCTCTAAAAGTTTAGAGAGGGGCTAGTAAATCCAAAGGTAATCATTATGTGGTAATGAGCTGATGGAAAAAGTAAAATTTCATTTTTTAGTTAGGCTTCACTGAAAAGATGAGTTCTCAGATTATCATTTCAAGATGAACAGAGTAGGAGATGGCCAGAGAGATTGGGTAGAGATTTCCAGAGGATGGGAGAGGCTATAGAGAAGTCCTGGAGGCATACTTGGAAGAAGGTGATGCAAGTGCTAGAAAGCAGGCCTTAGGAGAGGCAAATAGGATAGTTTGGGTGATAATTTGAGTCAAGGTTGGTGATGTAGCTTTTTTATTAATAAAACGTCTACTAATCCAATCAGATATAATTGATGTGACATCTGCAATCCTCTGTCCATGTTGGCTCCTTTCACATTGAATTCTTTATTTAGTAAACCTACTAATATATGGAGAAACATTAACATATTATTGTAAGGTAAGGGTCAGCTATGAAGAGATTAGGATTTGTGACCTATATATAAATCTATGATTTGTAGCATTCACTGATCCCATATATAGCAGCTTGTCAGGCTACTGCAGGATTGATCTAAACATTTGTTTTCCACAAACAAAACAACTGAGACGTCTTTCCCGTGGGATCATTTCAATTGTTTCCATGTTTCATCTCTTCCCAGAGCATCTTGGCTTACACAAATCTGAAATGTATCTGTGATATTATCCAGAAGGACGCAGCAGTATCTTTCTGGCTCAAAACTGATTGGTCAGAATCTGTCTTCTAGCCACTTGAAGACCAAGCCTTTTCTGGCACTTTTTGTTGACAAGTAAAAATCTGTATTTTTTGCTAGAACATTACTTAATAACCCCCAAACACTATATATATATATATATATATATATTTTTTTTTTTACAAAGACCCTAGAGAATAAAATGGCAACCATTGCAATTTTTTATGTCCCACGGTATTTGCGCAGCAGTTTTTCAAAGCCTTTTTTTGAGAAGAAATACACTTTAATGAACTTTAGTGCAAAAAAACTCATAACCCATTTTTTTTGTAAAATATAAAAGTTGATGTTATGCCGTGTAATTGGATACCTTACATGTCACGTTTAAAAATTGCGCACACTTGTGAATGGCGACAAACTAAGTATACTTGACACTTTAAAAGTTTTTACAGGTTACCAGTTTAGAGTTACAGAGGAGGTCTAGGACTAGAATTCTTGCTCTCTAACGTTCGCGGTGACACCTTAAATGTGTGGTGCGAACATAATTTACATATAAGTGCGTGACCTACATTTGCGTTCGCTTCTGCCTGTAAGCACAGAGGGATGGGGGCGCTTTAAAAAAAAAAAATATTATTTGTTTTTATACTGTCCTTTTTAAAAAAAATGTTTTTATCACTTTTTTATTGTTATTACAAGGAATGTAAACATACCTTGTGATAGAAATAAGGGATGAAATGTCCTCTTCATGGAGAGATCTGGGGTCTATAAGACCTCAAATCTGTCCTCTAGCTTTCAAATTAAAAAAAAAAACAAAAAAACATTTGATCTTATGCTTTAAAAAAAAAAAATTGTATACTTCCGCCCTAGACCGGAAGTGACATTGCTCCGGTCCTCCTAGGTCATAGAGGTGAGGAGAGACGATCTGGTCTCTCCTCACCTCTATGACCAACCATACGAACCATCGGATCATTTCCCCGGCTCACCGGTAAGAACGGTAAGCCCGAGAAACACCGGCAAGAGGCATTATTAACTTAAGGGGGCTGAATAATTTTGCACGCCCAATTTTTCAGTTTTTAATTTGTTAACAAAGTTTGAAATATCCAATAAATTTCGTTCCACTTCATGATTGTGTCCCACTTGTTGTTGATTCTTCACAAAAAATGACAGTTTTATATCTTTGTTTGAAGCCTGAAATGTGGCAAAAGGGCGCAAAGTTCAAGGGGGCCGAATACTTTCGCAAGGCACTGTATGTGTATATATATATATATAATGTGTGTGTGTAATATATTGCGGTCTTGAAGTGGCTAGAAAAGGTCAGGAAAGGTTTTTCTTAGATTAATCTGATTAGGTTTTTTTTTTTTGGGGGGGGGGGGGACTCATAATGATGTAGATCTGTAGCAGGGCAGTGTTTTTTAGGGACTTCTGATGGCTTGTTCACACTAGATACATTTGACCGCGCTGGGCTGCCTTGTCCAATGACGTCCCAACACACAGACAAAGCAATTTGTCTTATGTCCTATTTATTCAGTCAACAGCATTACTTATTCTTTCATCACAGTGTGTGGCAATGCACTAAAGATGAATTGAATATAATTTTGACATCTCAATAAAGTTGGATAAAAGTAGGGATGCACCGAAATGAAAATTCTGGGCCGAAACAGAAACCGAAAATTGAGGATGCCCTTGGCCGAAAACCGAAAATGACTTTTTTCCCCCAAATGATTTTAAAATAGTTTTTTCTATCATTTTATTAATATTAGATATCAATATAATGTAAGTCGGAGGACACCAACTGCGGCGGCCATTAATTTTCAGGAGACATGAAAAAACACATACATATAAGCGTTAAAGTCCATCCAACATAAATAATGACTGAATGCTAGAAGAAGGAGGGAAAGGGGGGGAGGGGGGGGGGGGAGTGGAAAAGGGAAGAAGAGGAAAATACAATCTAAAATAAATTGGTAAATAAGTATGGAATACTATATATATCCAACTGCACCAAGCAGCTCTTCTCAGAAGTGAGGAAAACTCTGGAACAAATGCAAAAAGCACAGAACAGCGCTCTAAGGCCCTGTTCACATCTGAGCGTTTTTCAGCCCAAAAAATGCTCATCTGTGAAAATCCAAAAAGCCCAACAATCAAAATAACATTCATTTCAATGGCCCATGTTCACATCTGAGCGTTTTGTCCCCTGAAGAAAAATGCCTGTAGCTCAAAAAAGTACAGGAGCTTCTTTTTGGGCTGATCAAGAGCTGTTCTGGTCCCATAGGACTGCATTAAACCGCCGTTATCGGTGTTTCACAGGTGTTTTTAAAACATACAGGTGGTCTCCACCCCATTTAACACACCCATTTTTTTTTTTTAAAAAACGCCAGAGAAACGCCCAAAAAACGATTGAAAAAACGCCCCAAAAAATGCCTGAAAACGATACGCTGAGGTGTGAATGCAGCCTTAGTGTAGACAGATTTTATTGAAGTGTGTTAAAAACAAATGTAGCAACTCACAAGAAGCCACTGCATGAAAAGGCTGTTGTATCAATGATTGAGCAAGACTCCTCTAGGTGGTGCCATCCATCCACATGTTAGGACAAAATCGAGGAAGCCGTCCATCACAGGAGGAGAGGTGCCTGCTGTCTCCTGTGATATACCGGGTCCCAAGGGGAGCTGTGATTCGGAAGTGAAGATGAAAGAATATGGCAGCGTCACCCGGAGGCTGAGGAAAGACCGCGCATGTCCGTTTGGGACTTGACACATGCTCAGAAACTAGGCTTCCAGGTGACGCTGCCGTATTCCTTCATCTTCACTTCCGCATCACAGCTCCGCTTGGGACCCGGACTATCACAGGAGACAGCCGGCACCTCTCCTCCTGTGATGGACGGTTTACTTTGGTTTTGTCCTTATATGTGGATGGACGACACCACCTAGAGGAGTCTTGCTCAATCATGCTTTTTGTATTAATTTTCGGCATATTTGACCCGTTTTCGGCCAAAATGGGATAGGCCCATTTTTTGCCCGAAAATTTTGGTTGCCGAAATTTTGGTGCACCACTAGATAAAAGAGTAACACAGGGCACACCACCTGGCCGTGTGTTGTAGCTCAGTGCTGGTGTGAACTAGCCCTAAAAACCTGCTCACTTTTACCAAAAACCTGCCTTTGTAGATAAAAACAAACTGTGTAGCTTTGATTAAAGTTGAATAATGCCCTTGTTATAGGTGTAGGCCATTTACGTACCTCCTGAAGCCTGACTAAAAAACTCCCAGAGATTGCATCATCCTGTCCTGCCTTGTTGAGATTTCAAGCTCTTACTGTTCACCTTCATCACAAACGCTGAGCTACTGCATCAGGGGAGAGAAAGCACAGAATCTGATTCTCTCCGGTGATGGTGGATGTGAACAGTAACAGCTGGACAAACCTTGGCAACATCCTAGTAACAAGGCAAGAGGGGATGATGGCATCTCTGGGACGGTTTCAGTCAGGCTTTAAGAGGTAAGTAAATGGCCCACACCTATATTAAGAGTAATATCCACTTGCTAACCAGGCCCTTTTCTGACATTTTTTGTTTACAAGTATAAATCAGTATTTTTTGCTAGACCATTACTTGGAACCCCCAAACATTATTTATTTATATATATATATATATATATATATATATATATATATATATATATATATATATATATATATATATATATATATATAAAAAATATACATTTTTTTTTTTTTTTAGCAGAGACCCTAGAGAATAAAATGCAGGTTAACAGTGTAGAGTTACAGAGAGGGGTTCTAGTGCTAGAATTATTGCTCTCACTCAGACGTTCGAGGTGACACCTCACATGTGTGGTGCAAACACCCTTTACATATGTGGGCGTGACCTACGCGGTGACGAAGGGGCTTTACTTTTTTTTTCTTTCTTTAATTTCTTTTATTATATTTTTTACATTTTTACACTCTCCCTTTAAAAAAAAGTTTTTGATCACTTTTATTGCTATCACAAGGAATGTAGACATCCCTTGCAATAACAATACAGCATGACAGGTCCTCTTTATTGAGAGATCTGGGGTCTAAAAGATCCTACCATTAAAGTGGGACTCCCATGCATTATTTGTACCTATAGGTAAGCCTATAAACTTGCACCATTTAGGAGATATTTACTGTAACAGCAGCCGGTGATGTCACTGGCACATGCGCTCTGAAGTAATGACCACCTCATGTGTGACGTCATCGCGGCTCTGGCCACTTACGCAGCCGGAATCTGCGAACCTGGAAGGAAGACCAGGTGAACATGGAAGCCTCGTCAGCGATGCATACTACCACAATATGGCTTTACCTTGCAGGTTGCAAAAAAAACACACACACAGCGGTTTATTACCACTTTAAAAGCAAAAGATTGAAACAAAAACATTTTTTATCTTTTGCCTTAAAAGAAAATCATGTTTATATGGCCCAAGAACCAGAAGTGGCGTCAGCATCACTCCGGTCCTCCAAGGGCATAGAGATGAGTGGTGGTCATCTAGCCATCCCTCATCTCTATGGAAAAACCCTGCAGATGCCGGATGTTACCCGGAGCTACTGATCATTAACTTTAGCCTGGGAAGCAGATGGGTGGGGGGAGCACTGGGATCGCTTTTAGGTTTTGTGCTGCCCTAAGCCAGACTAAACTCGTGCACCCCCTAATTTAACTACAACCCACCCCTTCCTGTCAAGGTCACACCCCTTCCTGTCAAGGTCACACCACTTCCTGTTTCAGACCCTGCCCTGTCATCTGTATACCACATCCCTTCCTCTTTAGGCTTCACCTTTTCCTCTTAGAGCTCCACCTTTTCCTATCTGTAGATTAAAAGTGGGTACAAAGTGCCTACTTGTAAATTTAGTTGTTTTGTATGGGTAAGTCAGTTTGCGGGAGGGCTCCTGGGGGCCCCCGCTAGACAGCGGGGATGCCAATCCATGGGGCCGGCGGCCGCAATTGCCGCCGGGGAGCCCACAATCGCTCCCCGCTGAGAGAGAAGGACAGTCAGCTGTTGTAAACACAGCAGACTGTTGTTCTCTCTGAAATTATCACAAAGCGCCTGTGTTCCTCCTATTTAGGATCACAGGTCTCTGTGTTCATTTCACAAGCCCCTCCCCCATACAGTTAGAAAACACTCCCCTAGGCTCACACTTAACCCTTTGATCACCCCTGGGTTAACCCCTTCCCTGCCAGTGTCATTATTACAGTAACAGTGCATATTTGTAGCACTGATTACTGTAGTAATGTCACTGGTCCCCCCAAAAGTGTTTAAAAATGTAAGTTAATGTCTGATCTGTCCGCCGCAATGTCGCAGTCCCGCTAAAAATCGCAGGTCGCTGCCATTACTAGTAAAAAATAAATTTAAAAAAATGACATCTTTCCCTTAGTTTGTAGATGCGATACTTTTGCGCTAACCAATCAAAATACGCTTATTGCGATTTTTTTTTTTTTACCAAAGATATGTAGCAGAATACAAATTGACCTAAAAGTATAAAAAAGTATAAAAAAATTTTGATTTTACATTTTTTTTTTATATTGGGAATGTTTTCTTAGCAGAAAGTAAAAAATATTGTTTTTTTCCAAATTGTCACACTTTTTTGTTTATAGTACAAAAAATAGAAACCACAGAGGTGATCAAATACCACCAAAAGAAAGCTCTATTTGTGGTAAAAAAAAGGACATTAATTTTATTTGGGTACAGCGTTGCACAACCGCGCAATTGTCAGTTAATGTAATGCAGTACCAAATCGCAAAAAAATGACCTGGTCATTGGGGAGGTAAAACCTTCCGGTCCAGAAGTGGTTAACATCAAGTCTATAAAATTTACTCAAATCATGTAATAACATTGGTAAATAGCAGCGCTGAAAAGCTAATCTAAAATGCCAAAAAGAAAAAGTTTAATTTTTTTTTTTTCAATGGTGTTAAACAATGCTCTAACAGTATCCACTGATCCAGTGCATAGTATAGATGGAAGATGGGAGTAACAGTAACACTTAGCAAAAGTGGAAAGACCGTTCAGTCCATTAGAGAGCTCATGTGCCTTAAATCTCTCAATCCATCTTCCTTTGTAGTGGAAAAACTGTACCCACATTCACACTGGTCATACAATCTTTTTAACACACAAAGCAAGGCACACCTGTCACTGCTTCCCCATCACATATACACTCACCACATGAGTATTCCTCACACTCTCATGCTCTCAAATGTATAGAGCAAACGCTTACATTTTCCATTTTCTCTGCCCTCTTGCCTTGTGGAGTGACCCTCTGCTCCCCCCCCCCCCCTCCCGCAGCCTCTTGTCCATCTCCTCCTGTGGGCAGGCTGGGGAGTGTAGTCTCTGCCCCCAGGGATTGATACGGGGCCGCTGGCGATAGAGACTACATGTCCCACAATGCTTTGCAGCTGCTGGAGTCCTGACAAATCATGGACTCCCTCCCCCTGCCAATGAGGAAGGAGGGGAGGGAACAGGGCAGGCGGCTGCTCTCACACACTGCAGTGTGGAGAGGGGGGAGGAGCTAACAGGCTCGCTCTCACTCAGAGCCTGTCAGAGGATTAGTGAGAGGCTGTTAGGGCAACCAGTGGGGCTGAGGGTGACAGAGCGCCCCCTCCCTACCTGAGTGCCACCTGAGCCGAATGCTGATAAGTGCCACTGTATAGCAAGCCACCAAGGATTGTATGAGTGTGGGAGGAGGCAGACACAGGAGCCAGGACTCAGAGGACAAATGTTTTTTTTTTTTTTTTTCATGTGTGGGAGGGGGGGGGGGTCAGCTTTTTGCCGCCTTAGGCCTGGGCCTTGTTGGCCTAGGCCAAAATACAGCACTGGTTATGGCATCTAGCTGCAGCCCTAACCCCAGTATTTATTGTCAAAATGAGGCAGTTCGCAAGTGGTTATTCAATTTTGGTCAAAGCTGCAGAGTTTGTTTTTACCTTTTTAGATGCCCCTGACTTGCCTAGGCAGTTTTTTTGGTAAAGGTGAAGTATGCCATCAAAGTATAACGTAAATGTTACAATATAGAGCAGCCTGAAGACATTTGCATAATACTTCTGAAAAAACTGAGCATTTGCAAGAAAAATATACACTATATTACCAAAAGTATTGGGATGCCTGCCTTTACACACAAATGAACTTTATTAGCATCCCAGTCTTAATCCATTGGGTTCAAGTTGAGTGAGTTGGCCTACCCTTTGCAACTATAACAGATTCAACTCTTCTGGACGGCTGTCCACAAGGTTTAGTAGTGTGTCTATGGGAATGTTTGCCCATTATTCCAGAAGCGCATTTGTGAGGTCAGCCACTAATGTGGACTAGAAGGCCTGGCTCACAGTCTCCACCCCAAAGGTGTTCTATCGGGTTGAAGACTCTGTACAGGCCAGTCAAGTTCCTCTACACCAAACTCGCTCATCCATGTCTTTATGGACCTTCCTTTGTGCACTGGTCCAAATCATTTGGTGTAGGGGGGATTATGGGATGTGTTTTTTTTTGTTTTTTTTTCAGGGGTTGGGTCTGGCCCCTTTGTTCCAGTAAAGGGAACTCCTAAGGTGTCAGCATACCAAGACATTTTGTACAATTTCATGCTCCCAACTTTGTGGGAACAGTTTGGAGATGGCCCCTTCCTGTTCCAACATGACTGTGCACCAGTGCACAAAGCAAGGTCCATAAAGACATGGATTAGTGAGTTTGGGGTGGAAGAACTTTATTGGTCTGCACAGAGTCCTGACCTTAACCCGATCTAACACCTTTGGGATGAATTAGAGTGGAGACTGCGAGCCAGGCTTTCTCATTCACATCAGTGCCTGACCTCATAAATGCACTTCTGGAAGAATGGTCAAACATTCCCATAGACACACTCCTAAACCTTGTGGGCAGCCTTCTCAGAAGAGTTGAATCTGTTATTGCAAAGAGTGGGCCAACTCAATATTGAACCCTCTGGACTAAGACTGGGATGCCATTAAAGTTCATGTGCGTGTAAAGGCAGGCGTTTCAATACTTTTGGTAATCTAGTGCATTTCTCTGTGAATGAAGTGGTGGCAAAGTTTAATTCTGAGAAAACCTGTCATAAGACGAATATGGAGGGTGAAGGTTCTAACCTCTACTGAAAATGCGATTGGCCTGATTTGGAGAATACTTGCTTTAGTGCTTTGAGTCAATGACCTGATACAGACATGCCAAACCTCTGTCTTTCCTGGTCCTTATGTGTGTATAAAACCAATGAGTTACCAGTTACAATGTGCAGGCTGAGGAATGGGAACTGGGAATACGCTTTACTCCTGCCTCTATCTAGCAGACTAATCACATCATTCTCTCAGACTCCTTCTCTTGGCAAAATTGTATTTTGGAACCACTAGACAGATCCAAGGAATGGCTGCAATAAGGGATGCTCACGCCCAGTTGTTTCAAAAATACAAAAAACTTTATTGAATGTAAGGCATAACACAATAAAATTACCCTTTATCAAAAGGGAATCATTTGGAGTACATATGATAAGCATCAGCTGTGATGACATACAAAACATGTGACATAAAAACAACAACAAAACAATGACTCACACATACATGGCCGGCCACACACACACTAGGAATGATGATACACTAAAGTAGCGGCTCCCAGCATATAGCTCATATGAGAGCTTTGTTAATGCTGTCAGAGCCGTTTCTCGTGCATCTGCATGCCACTGTTATGGAATGACAATATGCAAGATGGTTGGTACCCAATACAACACTGTAATATTTCAGGATAAATCAAAACATTTCAATATTACTCCTTCACCCTCATATGGCTTATCATGCACAAAAATATGTATATTTGGAGGAGTGTCTGCACCTGACAGAGGTACTAAACCATTGCTGGACCTGGTCAATTGACCAATCTACTGTGCATATTGGAGTGGAAAGGAAGAGATGGCTGAGGATCAGTCAAGGCGTCCTCCTATACTTCTTAATATATCTTGATGTATGTCCACACAAAAGGTATATGGGATGATGGCATGAAAAAGGGGGGTATGGGGAGGATGAAAGCTGGTCTGTCCTTGAAAGTGGACGATTAATTGGCCAGTCCTGAAATTGATGGAATCAATTGCAACTCGTTGTACCAAAATTGTGGTGTTGGGCAATTTAAACCATCGTGGTTGTCTCGAGGCAGGGATCACATCATTCTCTCAGACTACTTCTCTTGGGCCTAGGTGCAAGTTCATGGCAGTTGATCAATTTTTTATTTTTTTCATGAGAATTGGTATTTTTGTAAATAATATTGTTTATATATATATATATTGCAATATGCCATAAATGTATTCATATAGAATTGTAAAGTTAGAGACCCTGTCACACAGGTAAAAGAAGATCAAATATATATATATATATATTTTTTTTCAAAATTTTCGGTCTTTTTGTTTATATAATAAAAAAATTAATAAAACCCCGTGGTAATCAAATACCACCAAAAGAAAGCTCTATTTGTGTGAAAAAAAAATGATATAAATGTAATGTGCGTACAGTGTTGCATGACCGAACAATTACCAGTTAAAGCAGCGCATGGCCTGGTCACGAAGGGGATAAAATCTTCAGGAGCTCAAGTGGTTAATAATTGATCCAATTTAAAAGTATAAACACCCTAAAAAAAGGCAGCTTTCACTGATGTTGCTAAAAGCATGCCATTTTTTTTTTCACTGTTATCCAAATGCTGTTGAAAGAATAGTCATTTCAGTACAGGTTTCCTAAGAGAGCTGCTAAATGTGGTCATTAAGACATTTGTGTACAGCACTTTGTGCGTCAGAAAACATTTGTGATTGCACTTCTCTACAATTACAGGAGCCTGGAGAGAACTAGAATGCTCGCCAATCCCTTCTCTGTATTTCCTAATTGCTTTGTGTCTCAAAACTACACATTTTGTTCCGTGTTACAACAGTTTTCGTTTTTTTTTTTCTCTTCAGGAGGATGAAGATGGCACCAGAATGAAAGCAGAGATGAAGAGGCTGACGCTGTTTAAAAGATGCAGACCCCCTGACTGAAGACTATTCATTCAGCTTCTGACTGCAGCGTACAGGTAGGTGTATTCCCATCAGATTAGTATAAAGGCTAATGAAAAGACAAAGCTGAGCCAACATAGGGTGTATGTGTCTGCCAGATTGTCCTGTAACGACTCTTACCCAGACATGGCACAACTGCTGTAAGCAAAGCAAGGCACTTCACATGCTCCGTAGGACTAAAGAAATCCCAGGCCTATTTCTGACATTTGTTGTTTACAAGTTAAAATCCGTATTTTTTGCTAGAAAATTACTTAGAACCCCAAAACACATATATATATATATATATATATATATATATGTTATTTTTTTTAGCAGCGACCCTAGAGAATAAAATGGAGATCATTGCAATACTTTGTCACAACGTATTTGTGCAGCAGTCTTCCAAAAGCAATTTTTTTGGAAAAAATACACTTTTTTTAATTAAAAAATAAGAAAACACTGAAGTAACCCCAATTTTTTTCTATAATGTGAAAGATATTGTTATGCGGAGTAAACTGATACAGAACATTTCATGCTTCAAAATTGCTGACGCTCGTGGAATGGTGACAAACTTTGGTATTTAAAAATCTCCATTGGCGACGCTTTTAAAATTTTTACAGATTACCAGTTTAGAGTTACAGAGGAGGTCTAGTGCTAGAGTTATTGCTCTCACTCTAATGATTGTGGCGATAACTCACATGTGTGGTTTGAACACCGTTTACATATGTGGGCATGACTTGGGTATGAGTTTGCTTCTGCGCGCAAGCTGGGAGGGATGGGACGCTTGAAATTTTATTTTTATTTTTTTACTTTTTTATTTTACTTTTTATTTTTACACTGTCCTTTTAAAAAAAAATAGTTTGGCCCTTTAAGGTCATTGGGAGGAAGTGACGTTTGACATCGCTCTGGTCCTCCTAGGTCAGTGTTTCTCAACTCCGGTCCTCAGGGCACACTAACAGGCCAGATTTTAAGTATTACATGGGGAGATGCAGACTAGAATACTGCAATCACTGAGCAGCAAATTATATCACCTGTGATGTATTTCAGTTTTCTTGCAAACCTGGCCTGTTAGTGTGCCCTGAGGACCGGAGTTGAGAAACACTGTCCTAGGTCATAGAGTCGAGTGGAGGCCATCTTGCCCTCACTCAACTTCCTGCCCAGCAACACAGGGGACTGGATAATTTAACCCGCTACCGACGGGGGAGGGGGACACCTCTCCTGCCGCCCATAAAGTGATCCCATGGTGAATCTGCCGCTGGGACCACTTTTATGTGAAAGAGGACTGCCGGCCGTGTAAGATCTGTGGCCGTGGCCATGCTATCTGCTGCCATAACTCCGGTATTTAACGTCAAATTAGTAACGTAAATAAACATTGGGCGGTCCAGAAGTGGTTAAAGTGTTATATATTTATTACAGGTATTTATATAGTGCTGAACGCTTAAGCAGGACTTTTACATAGTGTATATTCACATCAGTCCCTGCTCTCAAGGAGCTTACAATCTAAAGATCCCTATCTTACATGCATATGTACACATACTAGGACTGAGGTACACAGGAACCACATAACCTACCAGCATGTACAGTGATGCAAACCTAATGCAGATAATAACCTGACTCTGATTCAAACAAGGACCCTAGTGCCAAAAGGCATAAGTGCTACCCAGCAAGCCTTTGTGCTGCCTTTAACCACTTGCCGACCGCCGCACGACTATCTACGGCGGCGGTCAGCCCCTCACAGGCAAAGTGACGTAGGTCTACGTCGCTCGCCTGTGAGGGTTTAGGGAGCGAGCGCGCGCCGCCGGAGGCGCGCTCCCGCGTGGTCACGGACCCCCCCGCGCGTGTGACCGGCAGACCCGATCGCCGCCTGCCACTCTGCGATCGGCGGGGGAGAGGGAGAAAGTCAGGCAGCTTGTGTAAACAAGCTGCCTGTCATTCTGCTCTCTGTATGAGAGATGATCACATGGATCTACTATGTAGATCCATTGATCACTCTGCATACAGTTGAAGCCACAGCCAATCACAGTTAGAATCACGCCCCTAGGGACACACACAGCCCATCCCTCTCAAATAAAGTTAACCCCTTCACTACCAGTGTATTTTTACAGTAACAGTGCATATATATAGCACTGATTACTGTAGAAATGTCACTGGTAACCCCAAAAGTGTCAAAAATGTCAGTCAAGGGTCCGATCTGTCCGCCGCAATGTCGCAGTACCGCAAAAAAAATCGCAGATCGCCGCCATTACGCGTTAAAAAAAAAAAACCAACAAAAATGACAAAAATCTTTCCCTTTGTTAGTAAACGCAATAACTTTTGCGCAAACCAATCAAAATACGCTTTTTGCGATTTTTTTTTTTTTTACCAAACATAGGTAGCATAAAACAAATTGGCAGAAAATATTAAAAAATTTTGATTTTTACATTTTTTTTGGGGGGAATTTCATATAAAAAAAAGGGAAAAATATTGCTATTTTTGCAAAATTTACGCTCTTTTTTTGTTTATAGCGCGTGATCAAAAAATCGCACAGGTGATCAAATACCGCCAAAAGAAAGCTCTGTTTGTGGGAAAAAAAGGACGCCAAATTCGTTTAGGTACAGCGTCGCACGACCGCGCAATTGTCCGTTAAAGTCACGCAGTGCCGAATCGCAAAATACCCTCTGGTCGTTTAGCAGCCAAATCCTCCGGGGCTTAAGTGGTTAAACCCTCCCTAGAAAAAATGAAATGTAGCAGCTTACCTTAAAGATGAATTCCAGCCAGGGCTGGCCCTATCTGATCTGGGGGTGAAGTAAAAAAGTCTAAAGTCAATATTGTGACAGAGATTCAGGGAACCAGCATTTCCTGTTCACTCAACAAGCTTCTGTACCAGGAGTCCCAACCCGTAATTAATGTCAGACAGGTAGTTCAGAGGAGGTGCAGGAGCGAACAGGTAATGTAAATGTGTTAGACTTTCAATTTGTGGTAGAAAAAGACTACCAAAAAAGATGGATGGGGGCTCGAGGTGTTCGAGCCTTCATCCAGAAAATACATGGAAGGCCATGAATGAGCATAGAAAGGAGAGAGGTGTAGAGAAGGGGGAAAACAAGAGCTGGATAAGAAAAGGGGGGAAGAGAAAAAGAAAATGAAGAGAAAGAAAAAGGGAGGGGGAGAGAAGGGGGACAGGAGGAGAAAAAAGAAGAAGGAATAAAGAAAAAGAGGAAAGAGAAGGAAAAAGAAGAACAAAAAGGCAAAAATAGAAAAATTAGAAAAAAAAAAAAGGAAGAAAAAAAAAAAAGGGGGAACAGAACAAAGATCCAAGAAAAAATTATGAGGGCTGGTGGGATTTTAATGGTACCGTAGGAAAAATCATAGAAGAAGTGATAAAATCAAGTATTTTATTTGTACATCATTAAAAACCAGGTAGAGGAAGACATTTGTATATGTATAAAAACATATCAACGGGTACATACAATACAGTAACAAAGGTATAAACAATAGGCGATGATAGATATATAGCTCATCCGGTGTGCAAGACCTCGGAGAATTAACCCAACATGTTTCGCAGCCTATTAGGGGCTGCTTCTTCAGGGGTCTGTAACATGCTATATAAGAAGAGAGTTTTAATAGACCTATGTAGAAACAAAACAAGTGATGAATAAACAAACAGGATACAACTTAATGATTAAACATGCACATGCGGCTCCTGTGTGTACAATGCACAGCCCATCACCACAAATAGTCACCCAGCAGTGCACCAAGGAGGAAGAGAGCCCGGGATCCCCACAATACGTCTTACCCACGGATGTGGAGGAGAAATAAGACAAGGATAGTCAAATGGCGTATGTGTTGTGAACCAAACGAGGCACCCAGAGGGATACCAATGGGGTTTGAAAAGTAAAAAAAGAGAGAACACCAAAAGTTTCCAAAGGGATATCCAAGGGAAGTGTTTGCTGAAGCAGGTAAGAGTAAAAATAAAACTTAAAAAGGCACTAATTTACCTTCAATGGTACTGAATTATATATGACTCGATACGAGTCATATCTCCTCCACATCCGTGGGTAAGACGTATTGTGGGGATCCCGGGCTCTCTTCCTCCTTGGTGCACTGCTGGGTGACGATTTGTGGTGATGGGCTGTGCATTGTACACACAGGAGCCGCATGTGCATGTTTAATCATTAAGTTGTATCCTGTTTGTTTATTCATCACTTGTTTTGTTTCTACATAGGTCTATTAAAACTCTCTTCTTATATAGCATGTTACAGACCCCTGAAGAAGCAGCCCCTAATAGGCTGCGAAACATGTTGGGTTAATTCTCCGAGGTCTTGCACACCGGATGAGCTATACAGTAAAACCTTGGATTGCGAGCATAATTCGTTCTGGAAACATGCTTGTAATCCAAAGCACTCTTATATCAAAGCAAATTTCCCCATAAGAAATAATGGAAACTCGGATGATCCGTTCCACAAGTCCTTCAGTTTATAGTCTATATACAAAGATTATAGCAATGTGATAGGTTGTGTAACCATAAAATGTCCATCCACAATATGCAGCCTTCCCAAGGGGATTAGAAGCAAAATCTAGCAGAGCTGCAGAATATAAGAGAGATGAGAGTAGCAATATGGTTACATTTAATGAAGGTTCAACATTTAGCAACTCACATGGTTGATGATTAAAATAGGCACATCTAACATTGCAGGCACCCGGGGTAAAGCTGTCCACATAGACCATCTTCTGAACCATCGGCTCTCACCACTGTCAGTCTGCAATCGTGACCAGGAAGAATAGCCTGCAGTAGAGTGATCTGAAAGTGAGGCTTTGAATCACTCGTGGAGTGCAGCGGGGAAGGGATGATGAAGATGGCTGTGCAGAGGATGGTCTATGTGGACAGCTTTACCCCAGATGCCGGCATACTTAGATGTGCCTGTTTTAATCATCCACCATGTGAGTTGCTAAATATTGAACCTTCATTAAATGTAACCATATTGCTACACTTTAGAGACTCCTCTTTTCTTTTTTATACATGACGCTACTTGTATATCAAGACATCGCTTGTATATCAAGTCAAAATTTATTTAAAAAAATTTGCTTGTCTTGCAAAGTGCTCTCAAACCAAGTTACTCTCAAACCAAGGTTTTACTGTATATCTATCATCGCCTATTGTTTATACCTTTGTTACTGTATTGTATGTACCCGTTGATATGTTTTTATACATATACAAATGTCTTCCTCTACCTGGTTTTTAATGATGTACAAATAAAATACTTGATTTTATCACTTCTTCTATGATTTTTCCTACGGTACCATTAAAATCCCACCAGCCCTCATAATTTTTTCTTGGATCTTTGTTCTGTTCCCCCTTTTTTTTTTTTCTTCCTTTTTTTTTTTTTTTTTCTAATTTTTCTATTTTTGCCTTTTTGTTCTTCTTTTTCCTTCTCTTTCCTCTTTTTCTTTATTCCTTCTTCTTTTTTCTCCTCCTGTCCCCCTTCTCTCCCCCTCCCTTTTTCTTTCTCTTCATTTTCTTTTTCTCTTCCCCC
Organism: Pelophylax lessonae; assembly: GCF_965119305.1. NCBI lineage: Eukaryota > Metazoa > Chordata > Amphibia > Anura > Ranidae > Pelophylax > Pelophylax lessonae. The sequence goes on along the minus strand of NC_138775.1, from coordinate 201,284,310 downwards.
CTTTTCTTATCCAGCTCTTGTTTTCCCCCTTCTCTACACCTCTCTCCTTTCTATGCTCATTCATGGCCTTCCATGTATTTTCTGGATGAAGGCTCGAACACCTCGAGCCCCCATCCATCTTTTTTGGTAGTCTTTTTCTACCACAAATTGATTATTCAACTGGGATGTCGGTACTTTGCTAACATGTCTTGTATATCAAACACTTTAATCCTTTATTGTTAGACTTTCATTCGATTAGGATTAGTGTTTGTTACCCTAAAAAACAAGAGAGATCCTGTTCCCTTATAGCAGATTAAACAGCACAGTGCTTGTGCTGTCTAATCTGCCCCTCTCGATGCTGTAAAAAATCTGACTGATCTTGCCACTTCCTGTGTCCCCCCTCTGTAAACTGACCATGGTTTATCATTAAAAGAGATGACTTTTGGTACTCTCAGCTCCCCCCCTGATCGTGGTCAGCCTGTGTACCTCCGTCACCTGCAGCTCTCCTCTGTCCCTCTCACCTCCTCCCTGTCTGTCGGCTCAGTGTCTGTGTCTCTGTCTCCCCCCCCCCCCCCCCCCACTGCTATTAGTAGAGATTAAAATGTTACCAATTGTCACTGCCAGCCCCTCTGTGTTATCTAGGCATACTACACTGTATAAGTGTTTTATTAAAGCAAAGCTTGTAAATACCTTTTTACAGCTGTCTTCAGGCCAGGCACGTGACTCCCGGCCGGTCTACTACTCCGATCCAGAGCTACAGTGAGAGGGGCTGAGTGGCCACGTGATCTCTCCAGTTGACTTCAGAGGGAGATCTTGGCCCCTCCTGCTGTTGTCTGGGGTTTGGAGTAATAGACCGGCCAAGAGTCATGTGACCAGCCTGAAGATAGCAACCTATGCCCCCTTATATCCCTCCTTACATCAGTAGTCTTAATCAGAATTCCCCTTTACATCAGGTGACCCCCTCAGAGTGCCCCTTTACATCAGTTGCCCCCCTCAGAGTGCCCCTTTACATCAGTTGCCCCCCTCAGAGTGCCCCTTTACATCAATTGCACCCCTCAGAGTGCCCCCTTACATCAATTGACCCCCTCAGAGTGCCTCCCTACATCAATTATCCCCATCAAGTCTCATTGATTAGTGGATGCACTCTGAGCTCCCCCCTAGATCTGGGCCTGATTTCAGGTGTGTAGACAGAGATGCAGGGAACATTGGTCTAGCTTTTACAATGGCACAACATACTCCAGTGATTTCCACTTTCTTCTAGGTCCCACACCGAACAGCTACACTGCTGCACCCTGAACACAGGAGGTCAACTTCTTAGCTCGGGTGCCAGAGAATGCTTTGCACTATCTGAATGAATGCAAAGCGTTCTCTAATTGGACAAAGGGGAGAGGCGGGTGGTGCCATTGCCTGTGTGAATAAAGCTTTAAGCATTAACGTATAACTAAAGGCAAAACTTTATTAATTTTTTTAAGTTTTGGATAGAGTGGAGAGGGATTAGAAGAAACTATTTTGTTTTTATTGATGTCTGTGCCCCCATTAGGGAGATTCACCCTCTCAATTTGTCCTGTTTACCATTATCATTGAAAGCGAAAAGTAAAAGAAAATGCCAAATTTTGAGTTGTCCCCAGAAAAGTAATAGAGGGGAAATCTTCCAATGAGGACACTAGTTCTGGTGACCTGGGAGGTCCCAAAGATTTCCCTTAATTTGCAGAGATTTTCTCTCACTTCCTGTTTTGGCTATGAAATTTTCTCTCACTTCCTGTTTTGGCTATGAAGGTAAATCTCCCCAATGGGGCACAGATGGCAAAAAAAAATCTGACCGGATATAACCTTCACTTATTCTGTCTAAAATGAAAAAAAGGTTTTGCCAAGAGTTCTACATTAATCAACAATAGTTAATGCTAAAGTATCAACATTTATACAGTATGGTCATACAGTAAGTCCCCTTACACGGTGCGTACTCAGTTGGAGTTTGCCTGCTCAGTGGGGAACCTGTCTGCTAATCCCCCGCTGGGCAGGTGGATGGCTGGTCCAGGTCTGCTCCGCTTATGCAGAGCACACACAGCCCGGGCTCCTCTATGGGCAGTCGGATGGAAACAGACTGCCTGTCCGTTTTCACTCATATGCCATCTGATCCGTCAGATCCCCAGTTGTCCGTTTTTAGCGGACAGGACCAGATCGGATGTCAGCGGGTGCTCCATAGAGGAGACTGGAGGGTCTGATCGGGTCCGCCTGGGTCCCCCTGAAAAACTGTCAGGCGGACCCGATCGGTCCGCTAGTGTGAAAGGGGCGTTAGTGATTCTGCTCTGATAAATGAATGCATCTCTGACTAAAATTCATCATATAGCTTGTTTAGATTACCCTGATAGTTGGTTTATATAAAAATGTGTTTAAAAAACCTTTATGAACAAACACAAAAAAATTTTCAGAACTAAACATTTTAAAAATGAAAGTGATATAGTGTGTGTTAGAAACTTATTTTCTTTGTTTCAGTTGTAGGCCTACAAGCTTGTCTGAAAAACTCCTAGGTAGGCAACCCCTACTCCGTTACGTTTAAATAGACTCTCCAAGACAATGGCAGGACAGGGTGGGGGTCACCTACCTAGGAGTTTTTCAGACCGGCTTGGGAGAGGCTGTGCACAGCCTACAGGTATAACCTTAAAAAAGAGGCTTCTTTTTTAAAACCTGAGAATTGTTTTAATATATTGGGAATTGGGAACGCTGGAGTACATGGGCAATTTTATTGTTATGGTGAACTAGCCCTTTAGGCTATATTTAACCTATATTCGGCCCTGGTTTTCCTGCATTTTTTAAAGGGAGTCTGGTGCAGTTTTGTTCACCGATTTCAGGTGCCTATTTTTTACTTAAAATTGCACCTAAACCAGAATAAAAAAAGCACAGGACTCTTTTTAAAAATAGATCCCGGCCAGCCCACAGATATGTAAACCTGATTCATAGAGAAGGCTGTAAGGAAAAGAACTCCCTGGAGCCGCACATCTGTGCTGTCCCTATGCTGGCTGTATGAATGGCAACCTCAGCCTGGACTCCGACCAGCCCATGTCCCCAACGCATTTCACTCCACTCCTGAAACGTGTTGGGGGCGTGGCCTGGTCAGAGTCCAAGCTGAGGTTGCCATTCATACACCCAGCATAGGGACAGTATGGATGTGTGGGCTCCAGGGAATCCTTTCCTTACTGCCAGTGATTATAGAAGCTGGGACGAGCTCCCTCCCCTGCCGCCACTCCAAGCGGCACACAAAGCAGTTCAGGGTCATAGAGAAGGCTGTCGGTTCACATGTCATGCGAATTGGATGCAGTTCAAAAAGCATCCTATTCGCATATATGTGAACCGAGCCTTAAAGTGAACCCTTGGCTCATCTGTCTTGTAAAGTCTATAAAGCAGCTCCGTTTTTTTTCAGAGTTTTCAAAAATTCTCATAATGCTGGAGCAGTTCTATGCAAATCTTGATCACACACTATCCTGTTTACTTGACCCATCTTCTGAAATCCCTGCCTCCTTATTCCCTCATACCGTACTATCGGCCATTGGGACCAATGCCAATATGGGTGAGAGGATGCAGCCCAGTTATCATCCAGAAAGCTTTGTGGTCAATAATTGCCCAGTGCCCAGTGTTGAGGTTTTGGTGATCCCTATGTGCTCTGAAGATCATCTAACATGATGAGATGTTTTATGGATCTACACCACCTTACAAGGTAAAGCAACCCCTCAGTTTCCTTCAAACAGCACAGGATACCAGTCAAAGACATTGTCAGTTCTTTCCAATATTGTACAGGGATGAGTATGTTTCCATACATGTCTGTAAATGTAACTAATGGAACCTATTATGGGTTTAGATTTACTAGGTATATACTGCTGTATACAGCAAACTGGAAGCAGTGCTGTGCATATGCTGATTTATTCTTGGGGGTAAGAGTTAGTAGCACTGAATGTCCATTTTGTATATATAAGATATATTTTATTACTCAATGTTACTGTAAATCACTTTTTCTATTTGTCCTTTTCTCCTCTCTTATTCCAGGCAGCTCCTTTATTTGTCATTGGCTTTCTAAGCAAACGGTGATGAAGAAATATGTTTGACCCATAACCATTAAACAACATATTTCCAGTGTAAATTTTAGAGAGGTCTGATAGGAAGATTACAAAAGTCTGTAATACACAAACACAGATTTATGCAAGTTATAAACTGACAGTAAATGTTAGTGTACTGCTAACATAAATAATTAGGGCACATGAGTAATGTTGGAAATTCAATACTTGTTTTTGCTTATTTTAATAGTATTGTATAAACCTGTACTGCAGGACATCCAAACATAGAATGAAAGACCTCATAATATAAATAGGATCATTTTATAAAAAGAAATGCTCAGGTGATCCCAGTGTGCATGTCTATGGCCTAGTGGAAAGGGTAACTTACCTGCATTTTTCTATCTTTGGTGGTGGAGAGAGAAAGTTATTGGTCAACACACAACTTCCCCCATGGCAAGTGGATTCTTTCCTTGAGATCAGTTGCCCAGGGGGTTTCTGGAGAAGGCGGCGTATACACATGAATCTACAATCATATAAAATGAAAGCAAATCAAATTGGGTAACTGTATAATGTATTACAGTTACATTATACAGTTACATTAAGCTAGAAGCTAGAAAGGGTTTTTAAGCAAGTGAATGAAAATGTAAAATGTAACTAGCAATTTTTTATTATTTTTTACAGGTATGCTATGAGAATAAGAACATGTAATAAATATAAAGTAGGCTTTATCTACATTTAGCTGCAAAAGTGGAAAAACACTTTAAATCTGTTTTTAGTAGAAAAAAAAAAAAAAAATCGCTCCTATAGCTGCAGTCACATCACTTACCTGTAATGAAATATGCCCCATGTCTGTAAGGCAGTTCAATTCTGTAGAAATCCTCTGTGCAGTGATGACAGGTTCTCTTCCTGTTGCTGAACTTCTGGCACCGTAGGAGTCCATTGCTCCGAGTCTTCTGTGAGCTGCAGCAGAAAATAACCACCAATGGCCTGCCCCCTCCTCTCTCTTTCTCCATTGAGAAAGTCTGTGTAGTAATTACAGTGCATGTGACAGTCTGCGAATGGGAGAGAGAATCCTGTCATTCATCTTACTCTCCCCTATTCACAGATCATGTTACATGCAACAGAAACCTGACAGGTGTTCTAATCCCTCTCCACTCTATCCAAAGATTTAAAAAAGCTTTGTATTTAGTTATGCTTTAATGGCTAAGCTTACCTTTGGAACATGTTACATGCTATACCTTTATTTAGAGTATAACCCGTTCCAGCAGCGCCCCATCATGCCCCCCCACTCCACTTCCCTGTGATGGCATGCAGGGGTTCTTCTCCTCCATGCCCGCTGTCACATTTTAAATTGGCATGGCTGTGCAGGGCTCTGCTGGCACACTGAATCATGCACAGGGATCTGTAAATAAATAAACTACAAGTCCCGTCTGCCACCACAGCATTCTTGTAGTTTCAATGGACTGAAAGCATGCTGATCAGTGTGTCCATTCACTCGTAGTCCATTCACTCTTCCAGCTTTCAAGCAAAAAGCCAGTTCAGAGATATAGGCAAAAAGCTGTTGGAGGAGGGTGCAGGAGACTGACATTGCACCTGCAATCCACTGATTGTGGGTGTAATGCTTTCAGACTCCTGCAGGGAAAAACAATAAATGCACTTTTTTTTCTGCTAAAATATGTGCAATTATTATTTTTCCCTAAAAGGTGAATTTCTCCTTTTAAGTACCTACATTTGACTTGATATCCATTTTCCCTATACTGCAGACTGAAAGAGGGCGGGGTAGGACTGGGAGCCTGCATTCAAATGTGTTGAGTCACATGAAAATATGTTGACAAGAAACATGCTTAAAGGAGGAGCAAGCAGAATGAGCAGAAGGAGAATCTCCTCCGTCTGCTGCTTTTTTCACTTTCTATTCCTTAGGCTGGGGATAGAGAGAAGATGCCACAATATTTTTAACTGTAAATTGAACTGTCTATTTGGCTGTTCTACGTCAGGGGGCTGTTTAAATTTAATGACCAGTCACAGCCTGAGGACAGGGAGATGGCCTAGCTTTGTTGTATAACTGTAGTAGAGAAAAGAACATATTCCAAACGGCCCCACACCAGAACAAGCCAAATACAAAGCCAGTGAAAAACTTAGCTTCAGCCCAGCTTCACCAAGACCACCCCCCCCCCCCCGATGCGTTTCACCTCGTCCACAGGGCTTAGTTATGGTGTAGGCATTTTATAAATCACGAGCTGGCAGTATAACAAATAGAAGTCAAGTAAGGAAAGCGCAGTCAGCTAATACCGAGTTAAAAAAGTTAATGTCAATAATCCATTAGATGTCAATAAGTCCAAGGTAACCCTTCAAATCAACACATTTGTGGCACACAACAAATATTCATTGTCCTAAAAATAAAAAAACTGCCGCAGCAATTCAAAGTATAAATGTAAATACAAAATTCAAAAGATCATCGAAAAAGGTGATCATCGAAAAAAATAAAGTCGAATCCCCTTAAAAAACCCAAGAGAACTCCCCACGCCGAAAAATATTAAGATGTCAACATTTAATAATATCATAGATGAAAACATAAGGAAAGGAATAAAATTACAATTAAACAAAATCTGTAATAAAATGAAAATAGAAAATAATGAAAACATTTGAGAAGGAAAAACTGAATGTAAAAAAGGAAAAAAACAAGAAGGGTGAGGGGATTTCTTCTTAACAAGCACAAAAAAATAGCAGAGAAAAGTCAGGTCACTTATGCTATCTAGTAGGGCTGTTTATTTAGCTATTTGCCTAGAGTTGAGATTTAAGGTATTTTAGGAATTTGAAATTTAAGAGAGAGACTACTTTTTTACTTCATATGTACCATGTGCAGTGTCACTATCATGATAGTCATGTCAAATTCAGCGTGTTTAATTTTTGGAAATTTCTTTGTTACAGCTGCCTTAGTCCGGAACCATGATAACGGTCACAGAGCTGAGGTTTTTGGCAGATGCCCAGACATCCTATCATATTCTAAAGCCATGGTGGGATGTGTTTTGGTATTACATCACTATGGTCATGTTGATGATTGCCGTGCTGGCAGGTGCGTTACAGCTCACTCAAAGCCGAATGCTTTGTCTTCCCTGCAAAGCGGAAGTAAACAATCAATGTACACATCCTCTAGAGCAAGTAATCTCAAGAATTCATTTGCCAGCTGGTTCCTACGGAAAATTAAGTAACTCAACAGGAATACAAACCGATTTGGACCGCCAACAATATTCCTATATCGATGCCGTGTGCTATGAGAAACAGCTTCACTGGTTTACCAAATTTTTCCCTTATCTGGTGTTCCTTCATACTATTATATTTGCCATCTGCAGCAATTTCTGGCTTCACTACCCAAGCACAAGTTCCAGACTGGAACACTTTGTTTCCATTCTTCATAAATGTTTTGACTCCCCCTGGACAACCAGAGCTTTATCAGAGACTGTTGCAGAACAAACTGTGAGTAATAAGACACGCAAAAGGTTACGCCTCTTGACTTCCATATCTTCAAACGCCGAAGACACAGACACTGGGAAACAGCCTCTTCAGGCAGGGGTTGAAGCCACTGCAGTGGAAGATGATGCTTCAGGTGTGTTAGACAAAAAAGAAGGTGAACAAGCCAAAGCTTTATTTGAAAAAGTTCGCCGGTTCCGCCTTCATGTTGAGCAAAAAGAAATAATCTATAGACTATACCTGAAACAGATTATCGTTAAAGTCGTTGCACTACTTGTAATTATTACATACGTTTCATATTATTTGCTGCATATAACATTTGAAATTGACTGCATAGTTGATATTCAAGCTTTTACAGGGTACAAGAGATATCAGTGTGTTTATTCCCTGGCTGCTATTTTTAAGGTTTTGGCAACATTTTATGTCCTGCTTGTGTTTTTGTATGGGTTTGCTTGTTTTTATAGTCTGTGGTGGATGCTTAGAAGTTCATTGAAACGATATTCATTTGAAGCCGTCAGGGAAAAGAGTAATTACAGTGATATCCCAGATGTCCAAAATGACTTTGCTTTTATGCTTCACTTAGCTGATCAGTATGATCCACTGTACTCCAAGCGTTTCTCAATATTTTTGTCTGAGGTTAGTGAGAACAAACTGAAACAAATTAACCTGAACAATGAATGGACTGTGGAAATGCTGCGAAATAAGCTGACCCGAAATTCAAAGGACAAATTAGAACTTCATCTTTTCATGCTGAGTGGGTTGCCAGACCATGTCTTTGATCTCAATGAAATAGAAGTTCTGAAGTTGGAACTCATAACCGATGCCAAACTTACACCAATGATCACTCAGTTGGTCATCCTCAAGGAGCTTCATATTTACCACTCAACTCTTACTGTGGATCTACAAGCTCTTAGCTTTCTAGCAGAAAACCTTGAGTCCCTGCATTTGAAGTTTACTTCCTTTGAGAAGGTTCCATCTTGGATTTTTCATTTGAAAAATCTGAAAGAACTGTATTTTGCAGGACCTCTTGATAATAACACCTTTGCACAGATTGAAGGTCTTCAGGACCTGAAGAACCTGAAAAGTCTTTCCTTGAAGAGTAGTATACCACGAATTCCTCCTGTAGTTACTGACATGTTGCCATTTCTTGAAAAACTTACCATTAATAATGAAGGAAATAGGTTGTTGATATTAATAAGTCTGAAAAAGATGGTTAATCTTACCAGTTTAGAACTAATTAACTGTGACCTAGAACGAATTCCACATTCCATTTTCAGTCTAACTGAACTGCGAGAAATTGACTTTAGAGGAAATAACTTTAAGACCGTTGAGGAAATTATTAGCTTTCAGCATCTGCAAAAACTGACTTGCCTAAAGTTGTGGCACAACTCCATTGCTTACATTCCACTTCAGATTGGTGCATTATCCAACTTAGAGCAGCTGTACTTCAACAACAACAATATTGAAATTATACCACTTCAACTCCTTTTGTGCAATAAGCTGCGAGTTCTGGATCTCAGTTACAACAATTTAAGTTTCATCCCTGAGGAAATCCAGCTTTTAAAGAATCTCCAGCATTTTGCTGTGACAAAAAATAATGTAAGTATTTTCCACCATCAACCTGTTTTTTAATATTTTGTTTTGATTTATAAATCCTAAGTAAACTACTAATCTTTTCTGAAAGCAAAGTTACATTATACATTTTGCCTAAAGATATGCTAATGTTTTTAAAAAAATAACACGGTTAAAACTATACAAAATTAACTGAAAAATGTTTGTTGTCTTATAGGTAAATTGCATTTGATAGTTTACTGTACAGTTAGTTTACACAAAAAGCAAAATCAGACTATACTGGCCAGACAAGGAGTACACAAATGTATATAAATTTAAATTTTATTACAAAATTACTTTAAAATTCATACAATGAAGTATGTACATATCCATTAAAATAGTGCTTACAGGCGGAACCAACTGCAAATCCTTGTACACATACTCATCATAAAGTACATCATACATGGCTTATATGCCCAATACAAGTGCATATTTGATTCACATAGTACATAGGAACAGAGCTGAGGCTGGCAATCTGTTGCAGCTCCCTAACCTGTCACCATTTTTCCCTTGGTGTCAGAAATATTTGTCAGAAGTGATTCATACAGTAGGGGAATTAAGCAGCAGACATAAATTGCACTTAGTGCTCTAGGTTGAGACAAGTACACACTATAGAGGGATTTAAATTAAGCATGCCATATGAGACCTCATTCACACGGAGTGGCTACATCCATGTCTCATGCAGGACCATATTTTGCCAGAACAGGGATGCACAAGTGATCCGTCAGTTCCTATGCTGGCAGTCTCATTCATGTCTATTGGCACACAGCAGCTGCGCGAACATTGCCATTGTGTCCCAACAGGACATCCATGTGGGTGCATCGCCCTGGACACACCCAGGGTGAGTTTGGGAATACGCACCCGCACACATTCACACCCACATGAATGTCATATTGGGACAAAGCTGGTGTGTCCCTTCAGCTGCTGTATGCCAGTGAACATGAATGGGACTGCCAGCACGGGGATGCCCAGAACACCAGTGCATCCCTGTGCCAGAAAAACACGGCCCAGCATGGGTCAAGTATGTAATCCCTTGTGTGAACAAGGCCTAACAGAAGAACATCTATACTTACTTTTCCCACAGTCCATCTCTTTAGATACCCACTCTTAGCGGCGCTCCAGCCGCTGTAGATATGTGACACTTCTGTGTATGCTTCCTCTGTCCCACGCTGTGGTTCCTTCCGCCAGCTATTTTGTCTTGTAGTGACATACTAGCTGCCAGTAATGTGATGGGGCCACAGTTTCCCTGAAAATAAAAATATGATAAAATTATGGTTTGTGTGTTGGGCCTAGCTATACTGGTATTTACTTATATTCTTCTTTTTTTATAGATTGAAACGTTGCCAGATGGGCTGTTTAAATGTAGCAAGCTTCAGTATTTGTTGCTGGGAAAAAACAGCCTGACCAGCCTTTCCCCACAAGTTGGTGACCTCACAAACCTTATTAAGATTGAGCTGGTAGGAAACCAAATCGAAACTCTTCCTCCAGAACTTGAGTCCTGCCAGTCTTTGAAACCAGGCTTCATTATTGTGGAACCCATTGTCTTGCATACACTCCCGTTATATGCAAAGGAGAATTACAAATCTTCTCAAAGATAAGAATTTTGAAGATGAAGGATTGGTATTGCATTTTTGTTTATTGCTGTTCTAACATTTCTTCACTTTAGTCACTTCTCAAAAATTGAATAACAAACATTTTTATTTTTACTTCTTCTCAAATTAAAATCCGTGATTTTTTTTTTTGATTTTTTTTTTAGTTGAATCACCACTGAAAAAAAAATTAAAAAAAATAAAAATAAAGGAAGGGATGTAAGATACAATTTACACTTCACTACACATCATAAAGATTTTTCAGGTTTTAAAGTTTCCCACTAAAAAGACTTGATCTAATCTCACAAAAAATGACCATATATAATGACTGTATAAAGACAAAAATCAAGATGGCAGTTAGCAGATACAAGAGGCATTTTTATTTTTTATGAACAGAAAAGAGGCCAGAAGAGTTCAAAGGCCTCTAAATTTTTTTGGAAGATCCCATTCCCATTGTCCAAAAAAGATCTAGATAAAATGTTTAAAGGGTAAACTCAACTTTCGTGGGGAAAAAATAGCTAATTGATAATTATGAAACCACTTCCATTAAACACACTTAGGGCACAGAGGAACAAACAGTGATTTTCTTCAGAATAACAAAAGGTAGGAATCTGCAACAAAGTTTGGTAAAATCCTTGCAATGTACATAAATCCCCCAGGGGGAAATGTTTTTTTTTTCTCAACAAAAATAGAGTTATACTTTAACCACTTAAGCCCCGGAAGATTTTACCCCCTTCCTGACCAGGGGGTATTTTGCGATTCGGCACTGCGTGACTTTAACGGACAATTGCGCGGTCATGCGACGCTGTATCTAAACGAATTTGGCGTCCTTTTTTTCCCACAAACAGAGCTTTCTTTTGGTGGTATTTGATCACCTGTGCGATTTTTTTGATCATGCGCTATAAACAAAAAAAGAGCGTAAATTTTGCAAAAATAGCAATATTTTTTTACATTTTTTTATATGAAATTCCCCCCCAAAAAAATGTAAAAATCAAAATTTTTTAACATTTTCGGCCAATTTGTTTTATGCTACCTATGTTTGGTAAAAAAAAATCGCAAAAAGCGTATTTTGATTGGTTTGCGCAAAAGTTATTGCGTTTACTAACAAAGGGAAAGATTTTTGTCATTTTTGTTGTTTTTTTTTTTAACGCGTAATGGCGGCGATCTGCGATTTTTTTTGCGGTACTGCGACATTGCGGCGGACAGATCGGACCCTTGACTGACATTTTTGCCACTTTTGGGGTTACCAGTGACATTTCTACAGTAATAAGTGCTATACATATGCACTGTTACTGTAAAAATACACTGGCAGTGAAGGGGTTAACTTTTTTTGAAAGGGAGGGGCTATGTGTGTCCCTAGGGGCGTGCTTTCTACTGTGATTGGCTGTGGCTTCAGATGTATGAAGAGTGATCAACGGTTCTACATAGTAGAACCGTATGATCATCCTTCATACACAGGGGAGAATGACAGGCAGCTTGTTTACACAAGCCGCCTGACTTTCTCCCTCTCCCCCGCCGATCGCAGAGTGACCGGCGGATATCGGGTCCGCCGGTCACACGTGCGGGGGGGTCCGTGACCGAGCGGAAGCGCGCCTCCGGCGGCTCGCGCTCGCTCCCTAGACCCTCACAAGCTAGTGACGTAGCCCTACGTCACTTTGCCTGTGAGGGGCTGACCGCCGACATAGATAGTCGTGCGACGGTCGGCAAGTGGTTAATACAAAGTACGTGGATAAGAAAATGCTTGGGGTAGTTGTAGCCATATTAGTGCACTTGCGACAAAAAAATTGAGTACTGTCCGTGATACTTTTTTTTTTTTTTTGCACTAACATACAGTTTCTCAGGACAAGCTTTCGGAGTTTGTCCCCTTCTTTAGCAGTACTAATTCACAAAAGTTTTAGCAAAATGTTAAAAGAAGGCAATCTCTGAGGGAAAGGAAAAAAAGAAAAAACAAACAATTTTTTGTTTGTGTTTGTTTTTTCTTTTTCTTTCCCTCAGAGATTGTCTTTTTTAACATTGTGCGAAACCTTTTATGAACTATTACTGCTGGGACTTTGAAGAAGGAGACATACCCTGAAAGCTTGCCCTGAAAAATTGTATGTTAGTGCAAATAAAAAAGGTATCACGGACCATACTCAATTGTTTCTGTCTTGGATAAGAAACAAAATATGAAAAACCAAATAATTTATCATTCAATGCCTATCCTAAGCCTGTTTTTATCATCTCCCAAAAATTCACTCTGGTAGTTCCCCGGAAGACCAATCACATCTGTTATTTATTCTCTAACACCTAACCTTCTTTGTTAATAAATTTTCATTTTCAAAAATGTCATCCAATCTTAGAGAGTCATCAGATCTACTTCATGAATGAAAGCAATTGGCTTATTATCTAGGTATCAGTACTTTATTCTAACATAGAATTTTCTATAAAATTTATAGTTATTTAAACTAGGACCCTTACTGAAAAGAAAGCTAACCAAATTATTTCTGCAGGCCATTCACTTAATTTTAACAGATGATTTCTTTGAATATGCATTTTATTTATATTTATAGGGATTGATGATGAGGCTTCTACTGTGCTGTACCCAGTTAGCCATTGGCTAATTTAGAATTGAAATTGTAATTTAAAACCTTGTTTTTTTTTTTATTGTAGCTATATGGTCTTGTCATATTCATCCCAATCTGAATCCTCGTGGCCTCCAGTTTACTTCTAAATATGATAATAATCCTAGCAAAATGTTGAACACAATACTCTGATTCTGACAGTATTATACATTTGAAGACTTCCTCAATGTGAACAATTCTGTTAAATCCCATTATTATCCGAAATCGTAGAAGACAAGTATACAATTTGGCAGTGTACATGAATCAGTTGGAACGGTTAAGACTGTGAAGATCAAGAAAACAATTTACAAAATGTTGAGCTCAACTCTTACTGTAGATTTACAAGCCCTGAAACGTCCAGCTGAGAACCATAAAAACTCTACATCTGAAGATTACTTTATTTAAAAAATGTGGATTTTCCATTTGAAGAACATGAAATAACTATTTGCAGGATCTCTTGATAACCACAACTTTGCACATATAGAAGATCTTCAGAAACCATACTTGAAGTGTAGTTTTTTTGGATTCCTCCTGTAATTTGTGATGTGAAAAAAAAATAGGTTGCAGATACTAAGTATGGAAATGAGGACAAACCTCATTAGCTTAGACATAATCAACTGTGATCTTGAACAAATTCCACATTTTAATTTTAGGCTAACTGAAATGCAGATGATTGACTTTGAAGGAAACCACTTATAGATCGTTAAGGACCAGGCTTTCAGAATTTTGCAAAAAACGGTTTTGGCACAACTCCAGCGCTGACATTTTTAGCATGTCATTCTGAAGTAGCCATACTTAAACCATCATTGTATTAAAATATTCTCATTGCCTTTTTTTTTTCTTCAACCAACATGCTATGGGTCCTGGGCTTCAGTTACAGCAGTTTAGATTTAATCCCTGGGGAAATCCAACATTTTAGCCAGTCCCTAGTATTTTGTTGTGACAAAAATAACGTAAGTATTCTATGTACATAGAAATTTGTAAATGATGACTGTGACTTTAAAATATATTTGAATGAAGTAGTTTAATACATTTGGCCTACAGTGATACTAATATTTTAACTGAGCTAATTTATGGAAACATGTAGAAAAGTGTCTGTGTTGTCCATACCAATGAATCAAGTCCAATTCATCATTTGTATGTACAAGTAAAAAAACAATCCCTGATATCTGATTTGGTTGCTAAGGACAATATTAATCCATTTTTTTCTTCAGTTTTTATAAATCTAACTTCCTGTAATGTTATACTGTATCAATGGCTAACTGGGCATTATTTAAAAAAAAAAAGAAAAATCGGCTAAATAACAAATGTAATCCTGATGGTGTTCCAAAAACCCACTGGGGTATAACCGAAGGCTGTATTCACCCTCTCCTTCTTTGTCAAGCTCATTAATATATTTTCATGCTTTTGATTTTTCTATTTTTATTTATTATAACATCTTTGCACTAGTGTTCATAAAATAAAAGTATTTCAGACATCACTCACACCAGTGTAAAGACTTGGTCATACTGTACATAAATATTTGGATTACAACAGTTTAATAATTAATTACAATTGAAGTTAAACACCTGTGATGCTTGCTTATTTTTTCTATCTGTAAATTTTGCCAGCAGTGAGTGCATTTTTCATACAAGCACTGGCACAGTACTTAACTATACTGGATATTGTTTGTTCCATATTGGTAGCAAGTGTGTGATTGATTTAATTTATTTTTATTGTAATAATAGCAGCACTTTTGATCCTCATCTGCAGGGTTAAATTCATGATACTATGATATGGGAAAGATTTCTTAACAGATTTATGTAAATCATGACCAAGTCTTTACACTAGTACAAGGGCTGTCTGAATTACTTTTTATTTTTTCCTTGCTTATGCTGTTTGAAGGATTGAGTTGTTTCAGTATGGCTGCTAAACATATTTGTGTAAGCCTCCTCTCTACCTATTTAAGCTATGGGATTGTTCTGTCAATATTAAAAAAAAAAAAAAAGCACATACCCTTGCCCTGTTTTCCTTTTCCAATATGTAAAATTGTTGCAGGCAGCATAACTTTCTCTACAGCTTCTCCAGACCCTTTCACATCTGTCACATGTGCTGAACCTGCTCTCTTCTGTAAAAAGCACAGGTCGCCAGTGGCGGACCTCCCAATTCTGGTGTTCAATGGAAAATGCCAATTGAGCTCCATGGCGCCAGGTAGTGAGCATAGGGCCCTTAGGCCACCCTCATGAAGTCTGTTTGATTGTTTGGTCAGAACAATTAGCACCAGTGGCTTGCTGGAGGTCATTTTGTAGGGCGCTGGCAGTGCTTATCCTGTTCCTCCTTGCAGAAAGGAGAAGATACTGGTCCTGCTAATGGGTTAAGGACCATCTACGGCCCTGTCAAGCTCTCCTAGAGTAACTGCCTGTCTCCTGGAATCACCTCCATGCTCTTGAGTCTTGTGCTGGGAGAAACTGCAAACCTTCTGGCAAAAGCACGTATTGATGTGCCATCCTGGAGGAGTTGGACTACCTGTGCAACCTCTATAGGGTCCAGGTATCACCTCATGCTACCAGTAGTGACACTGACCCTAGCCAAATGCAAAACTAGTGAAAAGATGAGTAGGGAAAAAACATGTCAGTGGCCTCCACCTGTAAAACCATTCCTGTTTTGGAGGTCATCTCATTGTTGCCCATCTAATGCACCTGTTGTTAATTTCATTAACACCAAAGCAGCTGAAACTGATTAAAAACCCCCTCTTCTACTTAACTGACCAGATGAATATCCCTTGAGTTTAATTGTTTTTTTGACTTGATGCTTTACTCTGATTAAAAAGTGTCCCTTTCATTTTTTTGAGCTGTGTGTGTGTGTGTGATAGATAGATAGATAGATAGATAGATAGATAGATAGAATATATAAATGGCAGCACAGTGCTTGTGCTGTGTCATTTGGCCCCTTGTATAACCTGAAATACCTGGCTGATCCTGCCTGGTTCTGCCCTCCCCCCTGTAAACTGACCACGATTAATGGCTGCTGAGCCCTGACGAGAGAGAGCCAAGGAGTCATGTGAGTGCCGGGAGGCGCTCTGAGAGAAGGTAGTAATTGGCATTGTTTTGGATACAGCACAGGCACTGGGACACATATCATTATATAAAAGATGGGATGGTATGAATATAATATTGTGCCTTCACAACCACTTTAAAAACCTTTTTGAAAAAATCCAACATTATAATTTCCCATCCTTACAGGTATCTTCTCTTAACCACTTTACCACCGGAGGATTTTGCTGTCTTACCTCCAGGCCACTTTTTGCGATTCGGCGCTGTACAAATTTAACTGACAATTGCACGGTCGTCCGACGCCGTACCCAAACAAAATTTACGTCCTTTTTTTCCCACAAACAGAGCTTTCTTTTGGTGGTATTTGATCACCTGTGCGATTTTTACTTTTTGCGCTATAAACAAAAAATAACAATATTTTTAACATTTTTTTTATATGAAATTCCCCCCAAAAAAAATGTAAAAATCAAAATTTTTTTCAATTTTTGGCCAATTTGTTTTCTGCTACCTATGTTTGGTAAAAAAAAATCACAATAAGCGTATTTTGATTGGTTTGCGCAAAAGTTATTGCGTTTGCTAACTAAGGGAAAGATTTTTGGTGGTTTTTTTTAACGCGTAATAGCGGCGATCTGCGATTTTTTTTTTTGCGGGACTGCGACATTGCGGGCGGACAGATCAGACCATTGACTGACATTTTTGACACTTTTGTATATATATGCACTGTTACTGTAAAAATGACACTGGCAGGGAAGGGGTTAATTTTATTGGAGAGGGAGGGGTTAATGTATGCCTGGTGCTTACTAACGTGTGGGGGGGGAGATGACTGAACACTGCAATCTGTCACTGAGGAGATCCGCCCGCTCTGTTTACACAAGCGGGCGGATCTCCAAACTAGATTCCCTGACGATCGGGGAAGAGCAGCGGCGATCGCCGCCGCTCCTCCCCTGGCCTGACTCCCGTTGTGACTGAAAACAGCGGAAGCGCGCCTACAGGGGGAGGAGTCCAGCGACGTAGGTCTACGTCGCTGGACAATAACGAACCACTTTGCCGCAGTACAGTCAATGTGACTGGTCGGCAAGTGGTTAATTACTTTATTTCTTATCATTTTGATTTGCAATTAAAATCTGTTTGTCTATTCTTTGGAACTACTTGTAGACACACACTGTTTCAGCCTGACCTACTCTTTTTTTTTTTTTTTTTTTTTTCATTCGATTAGTATCTGTTTTACAATAAGGAGGGGTATGTTTATCATTTATTGACTACTATGGCAAATAAAGCCTGCAGAGTGATATAATTAAATCATGGATTTTAATGCTGTTTTTTGTATTGTAACTGACATACTGTGCTGGAAGTTTTATTATTATATTTTATATATTTTGTTGCACTTGTTTTAATTTACTAACAATGGTTTCAGTGCTTTTTACAGATGAATGTTAGTGTAGATTTGTTTCCATTTTTTATCAGGGTGAATTGCAAGAATTTGTTTATGACGTTTAGTTACATTTTGCTTCTCTTTTACTGATCATTTTTACCTAGTTTTTTTATTATTAATTGTCCTTATGCATGTTCTTGCTTTGTTATATTAGATTTTGTTTTTACTGCCTATCTGTATGTGGGGCCTTTCTGTACCTTCTTCCCCAATACAAAAGCGAAACAAGCCTTTGTTTTAATACACTAAACACATGTGCAAGAGTGATCATTTTATATTTTGGGTGTTCTTTTGTATGTTTGAAGCTGGTTCCTTTTTAATAATATTATTTTAATATTTGGTATATTTTGAAAAGACAGTAAAAACTCAACATAGGGGTAGTAAATCTGCATGGTGTGGTAGGGTGAATAAGACGGGAACTCTATTGGAAGGATCTCGCTGAATCACCCGCTTACTTTAAAACTACTAAACTGATAAAAGAACTAAGCAACATGGATCACTTAAATATCATGCTACTAAAAGATTTAAAGTGGGCCAGTATATGTCTTTCATAAAGCAAAATGCCAATTCTGTTTAAATAAATACTTTATATAATATATGTATAAAAATTTAATGGAACACTAAACACATCAGATTTTAATGGAGAAAAATATCACACTGGATATCTATACTGGTATGGATTGGGTGATGTGTTAGGAAGGAAAGGATGCAACATAATTTGATGGAAATGAAAATTATCAACCTACAGAGGACTGAATTCAAAGACACCCCAAAAATCAAAGTGAAAAAATGATGCAGCAAGCTAGTCCATTTTGCTGAAATTTAATTGCAGCAACTCAAAATGGTACTCAGTAGTTTGTATGGCCCCCACGTGCTTGTATGCATGCCTAAAAACGTTGGGGCATGCTTCTAATGAGACGACGGATGGTGTCCTGGGGTATTTCCTCCCAGATCTGGACCAGGCATCACTGAGCTCCTGAACAGACTGAGGAGCGTCTGATGGCCTGAAACACTAAGTCCCAAAGGTGTTCTATTGGATTTAGGTCAGGCAAGTGTGGGGGGCATTCAATGGTATCAATTCCTTCTTTCTCCAGGAACTGGCTGCATACTCTCGCCACATGAAGCCAATCATTGTCATGCACCAGAAGGAATCTAGGACACACTGCACCAGCTTAGGGTCTGACAATGGTTTCCAGGATTTCATCCCGATACAGTCAGGGTGCATTTGTCTAGCCTGTAGAGGTCTGTGCGTCCCTTTATAGATGTGTCTCCCCAGACCTTCACTCACCCACCACCAAACCGGTCATGCTGAACGATGTTACAGGCAGAATAACGTTCTCCTTGGCTTCTCCAAACCCTTTCACGTCTGTCACATGTGCTCAGGGTGAACCTGCTCTCATCTGTAAAAAGCACAGGGCGCCAGTGGCAGACCTGCCAATTCTGGTGTTCAATGGCAAATGCCAAATCGAGCTCCACGGTGCCTAGCAGTGAGCAAGGGGCCCACTAGAGGACTTGAGGCCCTCAGGCCACCCTCATGAAGTCCGTTTATGATTGTTTGGTCAGAGACATTTACACCAGTGGCTTGCTGGAGGTAATTTTGTAGGGGTGTGTAGGGTTCCTCCTTGCACAAAGGAGCAGATACCAGTCCTGATGGGTAAGAGACCTTCTACAGCCCTCTCCAGCTCTCCTAGACTAACTGCCTGTCTCCTGGAATCTCCTCCATGCTCTTGATGTGTATTGATGTGCCATCCAGGAGGAGTTGGACTGTGTATGTGTATAGATATACATCTATATACACTCCTCCACGGACCCACACTGGGAGACACATCAAACCTTCTGGCAATGGGATTGATGTGCCATCCTGGAGGAGTTGGACTGCCTGTGCAACCTCTATAGGGTCCAGGTATAACCTCATGCTACCAGTAGTGACACTGACCCTAGCCAAATGCAAAACTAGTGAAAAACAGTCAGAAAAGATGAGTAGGGCAAAAAACATGTCAGTGGCCTCCACCTGTAAAACCGTTCCTGTTTTTGGAGGTAATCTCATTGTTGCCCATCTAGTGCACCTGTTAATTTAATTAACACCAAAGCGGCTGAAACTGATTTTAACAACCCCCTCTACTACTTAACTGACCATATCAATATCCCAGGAGTTTAATTGACTTAATGCTATACTCTGATTAAAAAGTGTCCCTTTAATTTTCTTTTTTGAGCAGTGCGTGTGTATGTATGTATACATTCAGTATGTGTGGGTGTGTATATGTTTATGTGTGTGTATATATATATATAATACGTTTTTTTTCCTGCACTTACCTTTTTTGTCATTATTAAAATTTCCCAACCATGATTCTCTGATTGGCAAAAAAATGAAAATATTGCTTCTTGTATGAAAGGTGGCGGGTTACAGTGTTGATCTACAGGACTCCCCTGAAATATAATTACAATCATATGACTGTGCACTGTTGTTGCCAGCAGATGTTCCCATATTATGATACTGGGACTGGACATGTGACTGTAGAATAAAGACCATACCACTCAGCACTCAGAAATAATTAATTGTCTACAGGAAATATTGAGTGGATTTTTTGTATAGGTCCCAGCACAAAAAGCTGTTTATAGGACTGTGGTGAAGTTTTTGTAAATCCTTGCAATTCATGTAAATGTCCAGGTTCTTAAAATAAAGGTAATTTAGTCACTTGATAGAAATCGCACTGTACATTATATAGCATCATGATTTTAGTGCATTGCAAAAGTGTTGAATGCCAAAAAAAAGGTACAGACCCGATTCCAAAAAAAAGTTGGGACACTGTACAAATTGCAAATAAAAACAGAATGCAATGATGTGGAAGTTTCAAATTTCAATACAACATAGATGACATATCCAATGTTTAAACTGAGAAAATGTATCATTTTAAGGGAAAATTAAGTTTATTTTAAATTTCATGGCATCAACACATCTCCAAAAAGTTGGGACAAGGCCATGTTTACCACTGTGTGGCATCCCTTCTTCTTTTTATAACAGTCTGCAAACATCTGGGGACTGAGGAGACAAGTTGCTCAAGTTTAGGAATAGGAATGTTGTCCCATTCTTGTCTAATACAGGCTTCTAGTTGCTCAACTGTCTTAGGTCTTCGTTGTCGCATCTTCCTCTTTATGATGCGCCAAATGTTTTCTATGGGTGAAAGATCTGGACTGCAGGCTGGCCATTTCAGTACCCGGATCCTTCATCTACGCAGCCATGATGTTGTAATTGATGCAGTATGTGGTCTGACATTGTCATGTTGGAAAATACAAGGTCTTCCCTGAAAGAGACGACGTCTGGATGGGAGCATATGTTGTTCTAGAACTTGGATATACCTTTCAGCATTGATGGTGCCTTTCCAGATGTGTAAGCTGCCTATGCTACACGCACTCATGCAACCCCATACCATCAGAGATGCAGGCTTCTGAACTGAGCGCTGATAACAACTTGGGTTGTCCTTGTCCTCTTTAGTCCGGATGACATGGCGCCCCAGTTTTCCAAAAAGAACTTCAAATTTGGATTTGTCTGACCACAGAACAGTTTTCCACTTTGCCACAGTCCATTTTAAATGAGCCTTGGCCCAGAGAAAACTCCTGCGCTTCTGGATCATGTTTAGATATGGCTCCTTTTTTGGCCTATATAGTTTTAGCCGGCAACGGCGAATGGCACGGTGGATTGTGTTCACCAACAATGTTTTCTGGAAGTATTCCTGAGCCCATGTTGTGATTTCCATTACAGTAGCATTCCTGTATGTGATGCAGTGCCATCTAAGGGCCCGAAGAAAGATCACGATCATCCAGTATGGTTTTCCTGGCCTTGACCCTTACACACAAAGATTGCTCCATAGTCTCTGAATCTTTGGATGATATTATTCACTGTAGATGATGATCACTTCAAACTCTTTGCAATTTTTCTCTGAGAAACTCCTTTCTGATATTGCTCCACTATTTTTCGCCACAGTATTGGGGGAATTGGTAATCCTCTGCCCATCTTGACTTCTGAGAGACACTGCCACTCTAAGAAGTTCTTTTTATATCCAATCATGTTGCCAATTGACCTAATAAGTTGGAAATCGGTTCTCCGGCTGTTCCTTATATGTACATTTAACTTTTCTGGCCTCTTATTGCTACCTGTCCCAACTTTTTTGGAATGTGTAGCTCTCGTGAAATCCAAAATGAGCCAATATTTGGCATGAAATTTCAAAATGTCTCACTTTCAACATTTGATATGTTATCTATATTATATTGTGAATAAAATATAAGTTTTTATGAGATTTGTAAATTAGTCCATTCGGTTTTTACTCACAATTAGTACAGTGTCCCAACTTTTTTGGAATTGGGTTTGTAAATGTAGCATGAGAAAAAATTTGAAATCAAGGCAATTTCTTTCATGTGTAGTAATTCATATCCCTAATACGTGTGCCTTATGTTTTACACTATTCCTCCGAAGCCAGCATTCTTAATTTGTCAGGCACGAGATTCCTGCCCTGATCTGAGCTACAGTTATTTTGGGCTGTACAGGTGACACCAGAGTAAAATGGGAGCAGTTCTGTCACTTCTGGTGCCAATGTGGGGTCAGAGTGTGCATTGGTGGTGGAACAATCAAGTGACATCAGCACCTTCTACCTATAGAGGTTTATTGACAGCTTAGTACCCACCTGTGTCAAATGTACTGAATGTTTTTCAGAGAAAATGTCCTTCCAGTATAAGCGGACTACATCACATGTTTACTTGCTCCTCTGCAGCAATCCCTCCCCTAGGCTGCATCTTTTAAGATTGAAAGCAGACCAGCAGGGTCAAGTGACCTCATTTTAGAGTTTTTAGATTTATTTTATTTTTTTTTAATTAGATTTAAGGTTTTTTTGATGATTGTACTAGAGGGTTTTCTACTGAACCATGTGTTTAATGCCTTGACTTTCCCATTAAAGTGATTTAGACCATCAATATCTATGCACTACCAAACTGTCAGTTTTGGGTAGACTGGATTTATAATCTCTTGTTCATACTGCCGCGGCTTCAAAGTTGCGCAACTTCGAATTCGGACGTCCCTGTGTGACTTCATCGCGGCTTGCATACGACTTCTTTAGTCAATGCAAGTCATGTTGAAGTTGCACCAAAGTAGTGCAGGAACCTTTTTGACTTGAGTCGCACTGATTAGAACGGTTCCATTGCTGTTAATGGGGCAAGACTTGTCATGTGACTTTGAACTCTCAAGTCTCATGAGAAGTCGTGGCAGTGTGAACCGGGGCTAAATGGTAAAAAAAAAAAAAAAAGTTTGTATAGCACAGCATTTATTAGACAATATACTTAAAAAACCTAAATCTGGACCAAAAGGTATCATACTGTGCATCTTGCCCGCAGCCAGAATTTGGTTAGTGGCAAAACGTAATTTAAAGTTTACATGTACTACTCTACTGTATTAACAAAGCTTGCTGAAATGTGTGCATGTGTGTAAAATGTTTGCTTTTACTGTATAGCATTTCTAAACATTTGTTAATGTACGTTTTTGACTACTCAATCTGCTGAACGTGATTTTAACCCTTTAAAGTCCATCTCCAGCTTGCAAACTGTTAAAATTGTGTAGGGTTTACATACAGATTAAAGATCTCTAGATGGCCACCACTTGGTTGTGGTTAGTTTATGCCATATAGCTAGGTCAATTATGCTCCAATATCTTGATCCACGATCCAATTTTCAGTAGCTGAAAACTAAAATATTAGATCGGGAGTTCTTCACTTGTTGCATACTAGTTCTAGAGTTGCATACTAGTTCTAGAGTCAGAAAGTGGGGAAGCCCAATATTTGGGCAAATAGAATTTTCAGCAATACCAGCCTACCTATTACTCTTGATACAGATTTCTTTGAAAACCAGATAATTGTTTACAAATTTAGGAAATTGTGAAAAGTTACTAATGTATCTACTTCCCTTGCAATGTGAAATCACCCAATATGCACCCCAGTACCTAAAGTGTTACTAAACCCAGGTCCCTGCATTCACTATATCTGATCTCCCACAGTACAAAGAACTTGGAATTGCAAATATTTTAGCAAATAAAAATTGCTAAATACCTTTCTCATCAGCAGTATATAGCTTGTGACTTCTATCAGTGTCTAGGTAAAGTTTGTAGGAGGAGTTTTCATTCCACTCTGACTGTCCTATGAGGCTGCAGGACCCTGATACTCTGTCTTGACAGTGCTGATTGGCCCTGTGCTGATCATATGCCCTCTCCCAAGAAAAAAAAAAAAAAACTATCTAGCAATACACACCAAACTGAGCATGTGCAGAGTGACTCCAAAAACTCTGTACTATTAGGAGATGGATTAGGGACAGTGGAAGAAGAAGATGATCAAAGAAGATAGGATCAAACAGCCTTTTAACACAATGCAGAGTATTTATCCCTTAGGTTCCACAGTGAGCATAACAAGCATGCTTTACTGTATATAAAGACTGTTTTTACTGTTGTGGGTTTAGTAACACTTTGTTTTCCCTTATCAAGGTCATTCTTGAAGCCAAGTCATTCCATCACATCATGCTGACTGATATCACAGCTTATATAGTGAGAGTGCAGGAAGCACCCTTTGCATCATACTGGCAGAGGTTTTTTTTTTTTTTTCCCGGTTAAGACCTGTGTTCTCCACAGTATTGAATCTGATTTACAATGTTGTGTTGTGTTCAATGCATTCATGATTGTATCAAATGGTCAATCAACTGGCTTTCTTTCAGCTAGTGCACTATTGCTACGTTTGTTGGGTGTAGACCACATACCGCACAACAGTGCTAGCTTAGCAGCCCTTTTGAAAAAAGAAATGTAAAAGCTGTACTGAAGCCTTAATGAAAACTTGCAACAGCAGGACTAGCGTGGACATACTTAGAGAATCTCCCCAAGAGAATGCTACAAAATCTTGGTTGTCAGCTGAACTTCATGTTTACCATCTAGATTAATTTTGGCATCTCCAGTCCTTAGATTATTCTCCAAAAGAATACATAAACATTCTATGTATAGCTATTTAAGGTTCAACTCCTAGCCCTGGCGGTCACAGCAAAGCCAGAGGAGAGAGAGCAGAATACGCTGATAATCAGTTAGGGCTTGAAAGGGAGAATTCAATGTCATTCCACCAAAAAGCTTTAAAACGTTTTGGGTGGGGCTCTACTTTACTTTACTATGCAGTTGTGTTACTTGTCCAGTATAACAGCTGGAACATTTGCACTGAGTATTTACACTTTCCAAAATATGGATTATTCCTTCAACTTACCTGTAAAATTCATTACTTGGAGTACATCATGGGACACAGAGCAGCCATATTCGTTACTATTTGGGTTATACACCACCTATAGGTGAATGGATACTGGCAACCAATTATGACAGGAAGTCCCCCTCTATATAACCCCTCCCATACAGGAAGTACCTCAGTTTTGTACCAAGCAATAAACATCCCAGACAAGAGGGGAGGGACCTCTGTGTCCCATGATGTACTCCAAGAAATGGATTTTACAGGTTGTTTACAAGTTGTAGGAAAAATTTATATTTATTTATCGTACATCACGGGACACAGGGCAGCCATATTCATTACTATCTGGGACGTCCCAAAGCAATGCACCTGAGGGGAGGGGGACACAATAAAAACACCGCCATCAGACCGCAAAAGATCCACATAGCTGCCTGCAGAACACTGAATACTTCTGGTAGAATGTGCCTTTACTGGAAAAGGTGGAACCTTCCCTTTTAAACCATACTCCTGGATAATAACCTGGCAAATCCATTGATTGCCCTTTCCTAGGCTCTTCTGGCAGCACGAACAAAGGGTCGGTCTTATGAATCTGAGCTGACCTCTTCAAATAAAGCTTGAATGCACGTACTACATCGAGAGAATGTAACAACCTCTCCTCTGCTGTTGGAGGATTTGGAAAGAAGGAAGGCAGTATAATGTCCTAATTTAAATGAAAAGCAGACACCACAGAGGGCAAAAAACCTGGGTATGGACGTAGAATCAACCCATCTTGATGTAAAATCAAAAATGGCTCTTTACAAAAAAGAGCCGCCAATTCTGATACTCTTCTGGCTGAAGTTACTGCAACCAAAAATACTAACTTTCTGGTCAAAAGAACCAGAGGAATATGCTGTATGGGCTCAAAAGGCTGCTTCTGTAAAACTGCCAGCACCAAATTTAGATCCGAAGGACACAATGGTGGCCTCACTGGCGGAAGCATATGTAACACCACTTGAATGAAGGTTCGAACTAAGGAATGCAAAGTAATTGGTCTCTGGAATAAAAAATGATAAGGCTAAAATTTGACCCTTAATAGTGCCTAAGGTTATCTTCATATCTACCCCTACTTGAAAGAAGGCTAGAATTCTCTCGATTATACATTTACAGGGATGCCATTTGCTGGCCTCACACCAGGAAACGTAAGCCTTCCAGACTCTGTAATAAATGCCTCTAGAGACTGGTTTTGTAGTGTTTATCAGGGTAGGGACTGCAGAGCCAGATATACCTTGTTCCTTCAATATCCAGGCTTCAATAGCCGAGCCGTCAAATTTAGAGACTGTCAAGCAGGGTGGAATATCGGACCCTGAGAGAACAGGTCTGGACGTGGTGGAAGAACCTAAGGACTTTCCACTGCCAACTTTAGAACTTGTACGTACCAAAACCTCCTGGGCCACGCTGGAGCCACCAGGATTACTGATTTCCCCTCTACCTGGATCCTGCATAGAAGACGCGGCAGCGGCTGAACTGGAGGAAAGGCATAGATCAGGGAAAACTCCTCCCAATGAGTCACCAAGGCATCCATTCCGACTGTGAGTAGATCCCTGGTCCTGGACACAAACTTTTTTAACTTTTTGTTGAACCTGGATGCCAACAGATCTACATCCGGGACCCCCAGTGTTGACAGATCAATTTAAAGATCTCAAGGTGTAAGGACTATTCCCCAGAAACATCTGCTGATGACTCCAAGTCTGCCTGCCAGTTTTCTATTCACGGAATGAAAACTGCCGACAGGTATGGAACAAATTTTTCCGCCCAGGATAGTATAAGTTCCACCTCATTCTGTGCTGACTGACTCTTGGTGCCTCCCTAATGGTTGATATAAGCCACAGCCGTGGCATTGTCGGATTGTACGCTGACAGGGTAACCCTGAAGTCTGGGTGTCCAGTACTTTAATGCCCGACAAACTGCTCGGATTTCCAGAATATTAAAAGGGAAGGATCCTTTTTACCTAAGAAGACCATTTTCCTTAGACAGTGGCTTTCTCCAGAACTGCTCCCCAGCCAGAAAGACTGGCATCTGTAGTCACAACCTTCCAGACTACTGGAAGAAAGGATTTCCCTCTTTCCAAATTCCTGGCGATCAACCACAACCTTAGACTGACGTACTCTCGGTACCAAAAACATACACCATTCTATGGCCTGACATACCCTTGGTACCAGAGACATGCACAAATCTAAGGACTGTATTTTTCTGCTCCAGGTTGACAAAATGTTGTTCTGTAAAGGTCTGGCATGGAATTGAGCATAGGGAACTGCTTCGAAAGAGGACACCATCTTCCCTAATAACCTCATGCAAAGACGTACAGAAGGATACTCTTTCCTTCTTACGGACTGAACCAGATCCTTTCAGGTCTACGACCTTTCTTGACAGCAAGAATACCTTTGACTGTACTGTATCCACAAGGAAACCCAGATATTCCAGACGCTGGACCGGCTGCAATGCTGAATTTGCTAAGTTCAGAATCCAAACCAGACGTTCCAAGAACTGAACTGTCCAGAACACATTCTGGCTTAGAGCCGAAGCTGATCAGTCTACAAGTAATAGATCATCTAGATATGCTACCACTGCTATCCCTTGAGACCTTAGAGCAGCCAATACTGGGGCTAGGATCTTTGTGAACACTCTTGGAGCTGTGGCCAGTCCAAAAGGCAGAGCCACAAACTGAAAATGATAGTTTTCTACTGCAAAGCATAAACACCTTTGATGGGCCTGAAAGATAGGCACGTGAAGGTATGCATTACTAAAGTCTATTGATGCTAGAAATTCTCCTCCCTGCAGAAAGGCCATGACTGAGCAAATTGACTCCATTCGGAATGGAGTGCGAATGATTAGAAACTGGTTCAGAGGTTTGAGATCCAGAATAGGTCTCTTGTCTCCATTTGGTTTGGGGACTACGAAAAGGTTTGAGCAAAAACCCTTAAATCTTTCATCGTTCGGAACTTCTGTAATCACTCTTTGAGATCTTAAATGATCTAGGGCCAGAAAAAGAGATCTTCTCTTTAGAGGATTTGTAGGTATGTTTGACTTTACAAACTGAGGATGAGGAAACACCCGAAATTCTAGTTTGTACCCCTGCCAGATAGTGGAAATAACCCAATTGTAAGGAATTATTTTTACCCATACCTCCGAGAACTATAGCAGCCTCCCCCCCCCCACCCAACTGAGTGGAGGCTCCCCTTCACAAGATAGATTTAGAGCTAGACTTGGTAGCTCTTTGAGCCCAGAGTTTCTTCTATCCTTGACCTGAAGACTTGGTTCTAGATCCAGACGGCTGGGGGCTGTCAAAACTGCCTGGGATTAGAAGTACTGGCAGTCTGAGTGTTGGAAACCTTAAAAGGACGCTTGCTTTTCCTTTTAAAGAGGAAGTAAACCCTCCTCTACAACTTGTACCTATAGGTAAGCCTATGATAAGGCTTACCTATAGGTACTGTAAATATCTCCTAAACATGTACCGTTTAGGAGATATTTACCTTACATGTCGCCAGTGACGTCACTGGCGCATGCGCTCTGAAGGAACGGCCGATCGTGCCGTTCCTTCAGAGCCCCGTGCCGTGACTGTCGGCTCTAGCGCGCGTGCGCGGGAGTGACGTCACCGCGGCTCCGGCCAATCAGATGGCCGGATGCCGCGATCCCGGAAGACGGGCGACTAGACATGTCGCCCGTCATAGAGGTGAGTGAGCGGCACGGCGGGGGCTCGTTCTGAGGTAAGTAGTGCATAATGAGCTAATATGCGATGCATACTAGCTCATTATGTCTTTCTTTTGCAGGGTGTAAAAAAAAAAAAAAAACTCAAACGAGTTTACAACCTCTTTAACTAGCAGCGCACTCCCCCCCCCCCCCCCCCAAAAAAAAAAAATATTTTGGATATATTTATCCAGATTGTCACCAAATAGATGCTCCCCATGAAAGGGAAAGTCATACAGCAGTTTTTTACACAGTAATTCTGCAGACCAGCTTTTTAACCACAGGATTCTGCGCATATGTACTGCCAAAAGAGCACACCTTGATATTTGCTGAATGGAGTCTTTAAGAGCATCTACTGCAAAACCATAGATGTAAACAAAAAACTGACCTAAGTCAGCAAGTCAGCGCTCACTGACTCACAGTGGAAGGTAAGTGCATAGACCATATGTGCAAAAAACACACACAAGCATATATAAACATATAAAATGGTAAGGCAAAAAATTCTACAGGGGGGGGGGGAATGTATATATAACAAACAAGTCAAAGATGGGAGTGAAAAAACCTCATCTATGAACGAAGTCCTTCCACAGTCCGGAAAAAATCACAGTGTAGATGATTCCTTGTAGTGGATGGTCATGGAGTCCAAATCAAGGTGTATGTGGCATATAGAGTGCAGGCAGCTCCTCGGGAGGTGAGGGACCCTCCAGGCATATAGCAAAAAAGGAAGAAGACAAAGGGCGCCAGGTCACAATATAGTATGAGAAATATGACAATTTATTGTAGTGACTTACATGTACAAACGATCCAAAATACAGCCAGTAAACCATGAACAACGGTACGAAATGGGACACATCCGGGATGATCAGATCCGGGGACCTGCTAAACGGTCCTGTGCTGTGATACAGGTGCCGGTTGCTGCTGTAGGTGGTGCAGGCTCCTTGGATGGGCAGCCTTGCAGATGTCTGTGTACAGCAGGGTCGATGGAAGCAGTCCCCGGATCTGATCATCCCGGATGTGTCCCATTGCGAGTACCGTTGTTCATGGTTTACTGGCTGTATTTTGGATCGTTTGTACATGTAAGTCACTACAATAAATTGTCTTATTTCTCATACTATATTGTGACCTGGCGCCCTTTGTCTTCTTCCTTTTTTGCAAAACCATAGAGTTCGAGGTAGATCTGCCAAATCTTCCACAGACTCTCCTTGAGAAGGAACCATCCTAGAAACTTCTTTAATACGGTCTTTTAAAGACTGACAAATGACTCCTATAGCTGCCACTGCCGGTTCTATTGCAGACCCTGCAATAGCAAAGGAAGCCTTTAGTAAAGATTCCAACTTCTTATCAGCTGGTCCTTAAAAACCTGGGCATTATACACAGGACAAGTTAAGCGTTGTTAACAGAAGAAATGGCAGCATCCACAGTAGGTATGAACTTTTCCTCCATAGGATACAACAAAGAAAACCTTTTGGGAGGAATAAAAATCCTATCAGGATGATTCCAATCAGCATAAACTATCTGCTCTAAGAGCGGATGTAATGGAAAAGCCTGAGGACTTAGAGGAGGGCGCAATGAGCCTAAAGAGGAAAAATTTTATATCCAGACCGGACCATTTCAGTGAGAGACTGAATAAACAATTTTATGGCACACTGGGAGGAGGAGACCATCTTTACAAACTGACCCCCTCAGCTTAGTTGCTATCGACGTTTCATAGATGACCTTATCCTGATTTGGAAGGGGGACCTCCCGAGTCTCGAACTGTTTATGGGTAGGTTGGACGCCAATAGTAGGAATATTAAACTAACTTGGAATGTCAGTACAGAAAAAAACGGTTTTCTTGGATCTCAAAATTTTTAAGGAGGGTGACAGACTTCATACTCGCACCTTCTTTAAGCCGACCGATCGTAAGCCATCACTTGTGGCTATGTAACATACCGAGAGGGCAATTCATGCGTATTAGATGCAATTGCTCCTCGGACGTATACTATCGATCACAGTTACAGATGCTAGTAGCTAGATTTCTGGATAGGGGTTATGACCCGTCCCTCATTAGTGAGGAAATAGAAAAGGTTGGTTCTATTGAAAGAGAGGAGATTCTTGCTGGGTCTCGCAAGGCCACAGCCAGTAATGAATTTAGTCTGATATTGGACTATAACGTCCAGTACAGAAAATTTGAAAATATCGTGGCTAAGCATTGGAATATATTAAAGAATGACCATATTTTGGGCCCTGTTCTCCCAGCACGACCTAAATTTATATATAGGAAGGCCCCCTCACTACGTGATCGGTTAGCACCAGGGGTGGTTGACCCCCCAGTGGCTGTGGATAGAAGATTATTCCCTATCCTGAAAGGTTTTTACGCATGCGGCAAGTGTGCGGCATGCAGAAGCTCTAAAACTAATTTGAAGAAAAGGAAGGAATTTACAGCCACTCCTACCGGGGAGACGCATCTTATAAAAGGTTTTAATAACCGGCGCCACAATAGGGGTGGCTTACATGCTGCAGTGTGGGTGCGGGCTACAATATATTGGGAGAACTTCTAGGGCCCTTCATGTACGAGTAGGGGAACATATAAGTAAAATAAGACAGGGTAAAACAAATCAGTGTCCCCAGGCATTTTAAAAATTGTCATCAACGTGACCCCTCAGGTTTAAAATTCTGGGGCTTGGAAAAGGTGGAGCGCCACTGAAGGGGTGGGAACTTCATCCGCAAGCTTAGCCAGAGAGAATCCTATTGGATTTACCGCACACATGTTTTGTCACCTGGGGGTTTAAATGTTGATTTCGATTTAAATTGTTTCATTTCCAATAGGTAGTTTTTGTGGGCATACATATTTATGTTGTATAATTTTTATTTTATTTATATTTATAATTTTCAGTTTTCATAATATACATTGTTTGGTTAATATTGTTTATTATTGTCACATGATTATTGGTCATTTTTAGCTATTTAAATATTCAAATATTTTAATAATTTTAGGGATGGCTTCTTTAACATATTTTTTTATGTAAATGAGCGGCCGTGGTTCACATCAAAACTTAGTATGTATTGGTATGTGATTTTATTCATATATATGTATTTTTTAAGGAGAAAAATTATGTCCTTTTTCTGGAAAAAAGGAATCAGGTTGTTTCAACCATATTTGTCTCCGTTTTATTGTTTCTTGGGGTCAATATATTTTTCGCCCTTTGTTTATGCAGGCTTTTTTGTTGAAAAGGTTCCCCAGGGTTAATAACATAGGGCGGGTCCCAGTATAAGGAGAATGCAGTGGTGTGGCTTCTCTTACTTCCTGGTGAACTCACTGTAGCGTCATGTTGCTAGGCTACAGTATATTTAATGAGTGGGGGTTAGACGATGCCCCAGCCCCGCTGACGAAGTCACGCCCAGTGACGTAACGCGTACGGGGGAGGAGCTTGGAGTCACCCGCGGCCGCCCATGGTGGAAGACGTGCAATTGTTTGTATCATGCCTGCATTAAGCACTGAGACAGTGCTTCTTTTTTAAGTACCTTTTATCTCAATTAATAAAGCTAACAAGGAAGACAGAGAGCACTTAGATCTTTTTCTTTCTTTCCTTGTATGATGATCCGTCCATATTAAGCCCAGGATTTTGTGTGGAGGTTACATGTTATTTCCTTACTTGCCTTGCTGATGACCCCTAGTGGTCAAGTGTGGAAGTTCAGGATTTCGTTAAAGGATTTATCAGCAATTCCTGCTTATATTTGCCTGATGATCCTTAGTGGTCAAGGATTGGAGGTGAGAGGCAGTATTACTCACTGGTGGAAGGTCTCACTGAATTGGTGTTTGATCCACTCCTTTCTCACACTAGAGCAGTGTTTCTCAACTCCGGTCCTCAGGGCACACTAACAGGCCAGATTTTAAGTATTACCTTGGGGAGATGCAGACTAGAATACTGCAGTCACTGAGCAGCAAATGATATCACCTGGGATGCATTTAAGTTTTCTTGCAAACCTGGCCTGTTAGTGTGCCCTGAGGACCGGAGTTGAGAAACACTGCACTAGAGGCATCTCCACTTAATATCTTCTATTTCTATAGACTACTATGGACTTTTTATTTATATAATAGTATTGTCATCATTTTAAGCACTGCACTATGTTTTGTCTTACTGAATAAACAATCTCTGGGATTGAGAGGCCAAGAATGACTCTTCAGATCCTGACTTCCCAGAGGACGAAACTTCAGCTTGATCTTCTATTGGGTCATTTACAGCTACTTCTTCCACATCCTCTGCCCAATCCTGAACTAAAACAGGGAGGGAGGGGTTAGGTGACAGGGATCTATCATGTTTCCTCCTTCCTTGTGATGTTGCAATCATGGCAGCAATTTTACCCTCAAGGCTGACTAATACAGATGCTAAATCGTCCTTAGTGGCATAGGCTGAGATAGAAGCACTGGATGTGGCTACTATGCCTAACGACCGTAATGGCTCAGATTGGCTAGTTGCCTTTTGGCCCTTCAGGGGAGGTAAACCCAGAGGAAGCACGGCTAGGATCTTCTAATCTTGATGATGGAACCATAGTGCCCCTTTCAGCTGTGCCCCCCCCCCACTCCTCTTTCGGGAGGGCATTGCTCCAGGCAAGAAAACCTGAGGTACTAACTTTAACTCAAGGCTTGTGCTAAGCTATAAGCTTATCACACACACCACTGCTTATCCCAAAGTAACAGAACCTATCCGTGCCTGTAAACATGCACCCACAGTGACTCACGCACCCATCTGCTGCTGCTTTGCATCCTCTTCAGTCTCTGACAGAAGCTTGCGTGCTGGGAACACTTCCTTAAAAGGTTGCTCTGCTTGTTACTGGGCATGTGCAGCGTGCTACGTTCACGCCAATCGAATCAAGACACACCCCCTCCTGGCTCCAGGTGCATGCTTCTGCCTGTAAATAGCGAATATTTGCGTGTGACAAGGATGCCACTGAACCTGGAGCCACAGAGGGGAACGAATGCGCGGGCAAATCTTCGTCCAGGCGAAAACCTGCATGCCAAGCATCAGGGCGTGAGAGCAGAGTGTAAGCAAACAAGGTACGCTTTGTCACAGCTAATACATCTACTGTCTCAGGTGGAGATCTAAACATGGCACTCAGTATCTGTAACTCAGAAGGGAACAGTACATACAAATATTTTTAAAGTGAACTTACCATTGTCGTGGCAGGATTCAGCTTACAAAAATAATCCAATCTTGACCCATCACAGTGGGTTTATGTTACTTGTCGACCTTCAAGGACTGGGTCCCCTTGTTTTTTAGGGGCCACTCCCTTGGACCTGTAGAGCACCCTGCGGGAATGCCTTTGGGGTTGGTTTTACCAAGGGTCCAGATCCAAGGGTCCAGCGCCTAAGAAGGTCCCATTGCAGGCAAAACCTAGTTTTCTCCTTTACCGAGGCTCAGTTACTATCCTTTTAGTCTTCTCCTCTCGGATGCTCTGATTGCAAATCCCCTTAGATCAGAGATCTTGATCGGGGTTTGTAGCATAATCTTCTTTCTTCTTCTTTGAAAAAAACATAAAACATGGAGAGCTTCTCCAACCGTGACCATCACCTTTAAGACAGTGGTGAAACAACGGAGGTTCTTCCTGTATGGGAGGTGTTATATAGAGGGGGACTTCCTGTCTTAATTGGTTGCCAGTGTCTATTCACCTGTAGGTGGTGTTCAGTGAGACCCAGATAGTAAAGAATATGGCTGCTTTCAGTCCCGTAATGTACGATAAAGAAATAAAGCCAACTAGTTGTTCCTGTATATTTTCAAAAATACATTACCTTTTTTAACAATTTACATTATCTTTGCAAAAAAATGTTCAACTATATCAAAGCATCCCATGGAAAAAGTGTGTGTATGCTTACGTTTTGAGTTTTACATTTTTATTGTAAAATTTGTTTGTTTGTTTTTTAATGCTGTGTATGTGATGAGCTACTTTTTATCTCTGATATGCAAGTT
Organism: Pelophylax lessonae; assembly: GCF_965119305.1. Taxonomy (NCBI): domain Eukaryota; kingdom Metazoa; phylum Chordata; class Amphibia; order Anura; family Ranidae; genus Pelophylax; species Pelophylax lessonae. The sequence continues at coordinate 201,249,635 of NC_138775.1, read as the reverse complement.
AAAAATATTTTTTTGGCAGCTACATATGACAATTTGTCCGGGTTTTCCATAATACAGCAATGCTGAGAAAAATAACAAATCAAAAAGAAATAAAAGACAGACTTTGCTCAACGAACATAAAAGAAAAAGTTGTAAATAAATGCGATGCAAGATAGTTGGCAACAGTCATGAGGCAATATAAAAACAAAACTGAATATGTAATGGCCTAGCATCTAATCCAAAGCTTCACAATCAGGTGTGAGCAAGGCAATGTGGAGCGAACTGAGAAGCGTGATGATAGGGATAACCCTGTCAAATACTGTGAGCGCGGCAGTAAGAAAGAATAACAATATCAAACGTTACAAAGAAATACAAATAGAAAATACAGGTCTTTCTGGAAAAGATTATAGGGTAAAGACATTTCCAATAGAGGATGGTTGCAGAAAGCACTCTGCAAGGATAAGGGGGTTCAGTGCCCATATTTGATATAGAGTCTAGTAGTTTAAGTTTGCCCAAGGAATTGGTAAAATTTGCCTTGGCATACTAGGCGGTGTATTGAAAGCTGGCATGGAGTTGGTGGATTTCTGTGAGTGAGAAAGAGAGTGTTCAATAAAGACTTTCCAATGAGTAAAGAAAGGCTTAGTGGACCCAAAAGTTCTGTAGCATAGTGTCCAGCTTTTCCAGATAGAGGAGCATTTTCAGCTCTTTCTTAACTGTGGAGAAGCACAACTAAACAGGCAGATTATTCATATCACAGTTTTTATCACGAACCACAGGCATCCATCTCCATTCAGTAAGGTTTTGCTGTATCACTCATACTACAACTTGGATTTGATCTATACAAAATATTAAAAAAAAAATATTGTATTAAAGCAGTTGTAAAGGCAATTTTTTTAAATTAAAATAATAAACATGTAATGCTTACCTGCTCTGTGCAATGGTATTGCACAGAACGCACATGAACTTCCCCTTATGAGATCCCCCCTTCTCGGCTCCTCCTCTTCTCACTCCCAAGGCGGCCTGTGTGCATACATATGGCGCTTTTCCACTGCATGGAACCATACCGGTTCGGCACGCTTTTGTGCTTTTCCACTGCGTTACTGCATGGTATATGGTCGGAACAGTTCGGTACGGTACGGTATAGGTTTGCTTTTCCACTGCATGGAACCGAACGGTACGGTACGGCTCTGAAAAAACAGTACCTACTCGATTGTGATTCCAACAGGTACCAGACTGGTACCATATCCCACAATCCTTTGCGTGCAGTCACTACAAGCCACTGATTGGTCAGAGAATCACACCCACCCCGTTGTTATCCCACCCACTTAACTTTAGTACTACTTTAGTGGAAAAGCAAACCTATACCGTACAGTATCGAACCGTTCCGACACTATACCATGCGGTACCGCAGTGGAAAAGCAAACCGGGCCGAGCAGGGCCGAGTAGAGCCGAGCCGGTACTAGCCGGTACTTGCAGTGGAAAAGTGCCAATAGACATACGTAGCACCACCCCACACTTCCTCCTCCAAGGATTTGATTGACAGTGGCCTCTGTCCTGTAAAGAGAGGAACACAGATTAGATCCACTGCAGATGGCCACAGTGCTGGATCGGGCTCAGGTAATGTGTTGCTATAGATATTTGATGATTTTATAGCAAATGTATTTGTTAGTAAGATTCTGTGTTAAGAAACTAGGTCCCCCCTCCACCATTAATATGCATATAAACCAGTCCGATTGGTTTAGGAGCTAAACAGAGGAAGAAGAAGTATGGGGAGGTAGTATTTAGGACTTTTGAAACAAGCATGTGTTCAGACAAAGGAGAGGTTTTTTTGGAACACAAAAAGGAACAATATGTCTGCTTTAGGCTTGATCTGAGGATTTTAGAGAAAGAAGTCCATCTCCATAATAAGAAGTTGAGTAACTGTTTAGGATATTTATTGCATACACATTGTACGTGCTTATTTGAAGACAATTAGCTTGTGCATGTTGTAGGCATATTTTTGTAACTATGAATTGTGTGATGTGTATATAGGGGAAAAAAGCATTGCGGAAAGCTAGGCCCCTACAAGAAGTAGAAATGTATGAATTTTAATTATTGCCTATGTATGAGATCAACAGGTGAATTGTATCAGTTGTGGATATTTTTAACTGATTCATGACAAATGTTCCCATACATGTGTAATAATCTTTCTCACCCACAGGTAGTTTAGTGAGCGTTTGATGTTGTGTATTTAAAAATGGCTGCCGCATATCCAATTAACCGTGTGGTTGTGGGGGGAAGTGCAACCATGAGTTGAGGATCTCACTCACAAAATGACCTGTGAGTGATTAAGAGGAATGATTACATCCTGTGGGTGGTCTCTGGTATACAGGACTATAAAAAGAGTCCATTGCATGAGGAATAGGCTGTTCTTTTGGAACTGTGGAAAGACCAAGCATGCAGCCAGGATTTCTTATTGTCCTGTTCCTCCAGCTATCCAGTGTAAGCTGTTGACATTCAACTACTAGAGTTAAGTATTATTTGACCTTTCTTTGGGATGTTGGGAATAGGAGTGTATGTTTGAGGCTTGGTAATGTCTATGGTAACTTTCATGTGCAAGAAGCTTTATGTATTTTGATGTCCAGTAAAGTTTGGTTTTATGCTTTTTCAAAACTGCTCTTGGTGTGTCTGATTATTTTAAATATTCACTAGATATTTCAGTGGCTATTCAGTATACCTTCATTATAAATTTTGTTCTTCCCACCTTTGATACAGGTAAATATATAGGGAGGTTAGGAGGTGATACAACTAGTAGAACATTGTTTAACTTAATGCAAGGAATGCATTAAAGTTAAAAATATCTTGGCTATTGAATCACTTTAAGCGTCTATTTTAAAATTTGTATTACACTTTTTGGGCTCGTACACATAGGTGTCCTCTCCCAAATAGTTTGTGTTTCAGCGCCTGTAATGCAAGTCAATGAGAGCAATTAATAAACAATTAGCAAATGCCTGGTAGGCATCTGAGAAGAGCTTATTCAGTTACTTTATTTCCAGTTCCTTGAGGATGCTATAATGTCCCCAATGTCCTTTGTGCACCTGAAGAGCTTGACATTGGAGGAGCTTTAAAAATAGCTAAAATAATTCATGTTATCGCTAGCATGTTAGGTTTAAGAAGCTTTCTAGAACACCCATGTGTATGAGCCCTTACTAATCTAGCTGAATTATGTTGAAATTGAATTGGTTGCTATGACTTATTGTCAGAATATTTATACTGCTCGGAATATAACAGTGTCTCTATTTATGTAAATAAGCAAAGATCTGTGAGGTAGGAGAATCTCCACTTATTTCTACTAATCAATATGTAGCAAATTCTTTTTATTGATTTATTTATTTTTAAAAGCATATACCAATCTTAGTGAAAACAGTCTACAGTATGGAATATATAAGAATATTTATTCACAAGATATGTATTCACAATAAATGATCAGACTTGAGATGACACAAAAAGATAACTTTACATAAAATACAAACTTCAAACAATAAATGCAATGTGATGTGTAGCTCAATAATGAAAGTAAAAGTAAAACAAGATTACGTTTTCTCCAGGTATAGTATAAACTATAAATGAATGTTCTATATAATCATACCACAATTGTCTGTGCAATGCGCAGCCGATAGTCACTCCACTGTAGATGAAGCGAGAATAGGCTATGCAAAACGTGAGACTAATACGCCAATATGCGCTAAATCTGATATTATTAAAAATGTATAAAAAGCAAAAATCAGCTTTTTAGAGAAAATCTACATGGTTCATACGGCTGGGACTGTAATCTCGTTACCCTAAAATATGAAATGTAAAACATGTAAGGAAGGAAATAAATTATATTAAATAATATCAAATAACATCAAGGTATATTTACCATATTTAAGATGGCTGCTAGCTTAGAATGGTCGTTACCAGAGTCCTTAAGATGGCTGCATACCCAAAATGGTGGCCAGTTAGGGAGGAGTTTCGTTTGGCGTCCTTCAAAGTTTCAGATACATGATGGAGCAAGATGGAGTCTGTATAGATGAGTATATGCATGGCTGTAGTAGAGTGTTTGTTGTATGTGTAATGTATGTTGTGTAATGTGATGTGTCACATCTGGGTTCTCCTTTTTATATTGTATTGAACAAAGGACTATTAAAATAACCATAAGTTAAACCCAGAGGGAGGAACATTATCCCCATTGGTTGGGATATTCTACCCATTAACTGGTGATGTCATTGGGTGACACCTCCTGGTTGACCAATATATGGATATTAAAACTATATGATTTCTCCATTTAAGACTATCATAAAAACAACATAAAAATGTATCCATACTCTCATCTATTACATGTCCATTTAATATATCCATCATGTATCTAAGTAAGGATTGAATCTGGTAACACCATTTTTAATATTATTAATGTATCTATATATATATATATTGAAAATTACTTTTAAACCTAAGACTTCAATTCGTAGCAGTCAGCAAAGATGGCAGTATAGTGTTGCTCTTTAGATTTAGTATATAGCATTGTTTACTTACAAATAAACTTTGAACCTTATTGACAAAGAGCTTACAAATCCAGACCTTCTAGAGAAAAGTTTTATGATACTTTACCACTTACAAAGGTTTAACAGGGAGTCTTTCTTGACATACAGAGATGGTCATCAATATCAGTTAAAGCTAGGATTTAGCAAGAATGAAACCACTATAATATAGAAGGTTGTCCTACATATTTATGTATGTTATTATATATATATATACTTCGTTGTTAATATTGTTTTTTTTATATAGGATTATAATGTATCTGTAAATCTTATTTTTTAAATGAGTTTAAACACCGAATACTTGACCAGTGTTTTATGATGACCAAACAGACAAGATTATCCTGGTATAGCGTCAGCTAGACTTTATCTAAAGAAAGTTAAACAGACTATTTATTTATTACCTTAGGTCAACACAGCATGTTTGGGTAAACCTTTTAGAAATCTGTTGAATAGACACTTTTGCCTAAAAGGAGGTTTGAACTTTCAGTGACCTTCTACAACATGGACGCCACTGCTCAAAATTTCTTCTAAAACAGAATATGACATATTTCATTTTTTTTTATTTAATATCCCCCAATAATTCTGACATTTTTCACATCACGATGCTCTCTGTAGCATTTTTATTTAAACACACTGTACAGCAAATCATGCAAAAAGAGTCTTTTATGCTAAGAACTTCTATCAAAACAAGAAAAGAAAGCTAAACAACATGTTGTCTGGGCTTCCCCACATCCAATTCGCATGACAGGAGACTGTGACTGGCTCTCAATGGAACTGGTTCACACATCTCTGGGGTGGCCGCAGAGCACATGGCACAAGGGTCCTGTGTGCGTCTTTGGCTCCGTTTCAGGTCCGAATTCAGGCAAAAATTTGGGTCTGATTTGTCCCTGAAATGGAGAACAGGGATGTACCAGTTCCCCTGCTGTGAGCCGCGGCTGCACACAGTCACTCAGCCTTAATGTGTATTTGCAATGCAGGAGCACAATGAAAGCAGACATTTTGAACAGAATAAGGGGATCTGTATTTAAAATCCCACTATAGGGCTGAAATAGTACATAATAAGAAGTGGACATTCCCTTTTTTTTTGTCCAGAAATGCTGCTCAGCACTGCCAGTATTGGGCTAGTGCTTATACCTCTGGTTTCCTGAATGTTTCATCAGGGCTGGACATTGACCTGGAACTGTAGATGATGTTGTATCCTGAGTTGGCCATTTTTCATTAGCTTGATTGATCCCCACTCCCCCTCTATTTCAGCGTGCCATTTAAAGCAGAACTAAAGTCTAAAAAGAAAAACTGCAAGTAGGCAGGCTCTTTACTACAGAAGAGACATGGGACAATGTCTGTCTTTTTTTGCAAGAAAATAAACCTACCTGCTGGCTTGCAGTCTTCTGTAGAATGTACAATGAGTTGTGTATGTGTGCCTGTGCATGCACAATAGTGACATTATCCCATAATAGCCAATTAAGATGGCTTAAAACCAGCACCCAGACAAAATCAAGGAGACGATACTGGCGCCAGCAAAAGACTTTGCGGGCATTAGACTGTTGAAGCAGATAAGTACTTTGGTGGTTGTAAACACTTACATATAGCTAGTGAAGTGACTGGCCTCCGTTGATGCACAGGAATGAATCAAATCCTCCTAGATTAGATGTACCTGTTTATCTGACGCCATTTCTATTGTAGAGCCTTCTAAAACACACAGATCAAAGGATTTTTCACAGCAGCACAAAGAAGGGGATGATATCTGGTGTCACCCACTGCAGAGCTAGAGTTTCCTAAAACCTGATACCGACACGCCCTCCTGTGCTCAGGCTCATAGAAAAACATACAGATCACTTGCTGTGTGCTGGAGAGAGGCAGGCATTCTCCCTGAAGCTGTTGTTAAAATAAGGTAGTTGTAATTCTAAACATGAAGGTAAAAAACATGTGTACTGCTCCCCCCACAGCCCCCCTAATACTCAACTGAGCCCCCTCTCAATCCTGTGATATGCATGATAGCCTAGGCTGTTCCGAGGCTCCTTCTCCTCATTGGCTGAGACAGCAGCACTAGACATTGGCTCCCACTGCTGTCAATCACAGCTAGTAAGCCTATGAGGAGAGAGCAGGGGGGCGAAACCAAGCCCCGGCTTTGTGTATTATGGACACATAGTGCAGGGCTCAGGAGCAAGCATGCATCAGTGGCCACATGACAAGGAGCATGCTGATGGTGGCACTAGTCATGGGGGAGGAGCTAGGAGCACCGACGTGGGAGTCGAGAAGCAAAGGATCGGGACTACTCTGTGCAAAACCATTACACAGAGCAGGTAAGTATGACATGTTTGTTATTTATATAAAAAAAAGCTGAACCTTTAATACCCCTTTAACGCCTTTTCAGTTACTTGTGCAGAGAGGAGAGATCAGAGAGGTGCTGCATTTAGTGCTTTGGATTCAGGATAGTATAAACTTTAGAATGATGTATTATGTTCTTTTTTAATGTCTGAGGTTTACAACCACTTGAAACTATATAAGGCATGCAGTTTAATATACAGTTGTATTTTAATAGGCTTTACCTTCATCATTTGTCAAGCTCACCAAATGGTGTTTTTTACTAGTAATGGTGGCGATCTGTGATTTTTAGGGGGACTGCGACATTGCAGCGGACAGATCAGACCCCTAACTGACATTTTTGACACTTTTGGGGGGACCAGTGACATTACTACAGTAATCAGTGCTAAAAATATGCACTGTTACTGTAATAAATTATATTGGCAGGGAAAGGGTTAACCTAGGGGTGAACAAAGGGTTAAGTGTGAGCCTAGGGGACTATTTTCTAACTGTATGGTGGATGGGCTTGTGAACTAACTGTATGGTGGATGGGCTTGTGAACTGACCACAGAGACCTGTGATCCTATATAGGAGGATCACAGGCGCTCTGATAATTTCAGAAAGAAGAACGGTCAGCTGTGTTTACAACAGCAGACTGTCCTTCTCTCTCAGCAGGGATTGATCGCGGTTGCCCGGAGGCAATCACAGCCTGCTGGCCCCGTGGATCAGCATTCCTCTGCTTAATGGGGATGGGAGCCCAGCACCACGTGCGCAACCGACATAGAGCCCTGTTGATTCGCGCAGGAGAACCAGCCTGCCGCAGTAAAACTGCGGCGGGCTGTCGGGAACCGATACAAACTGTTCGTATTTAACCACTTAAGCCCCAGCCCTATTTCGGACACTTTTTGTTTACAAGTTAAAACCAGTATTTTTTCCTAGAAAACTACTTAGAACCCCCAAACATTATGTATATTTTTTTAGCAAAGACTCTGGAGAATAAAATGTCGGTCATTGCAAAACTTTTTGTCAAGCGGTATTTGCGCAGCGGTCTTTAAAAATCACATTTCACTGCATTTAAAAAATACTAAACAGTAAAGTTAGCCCATTTTTTTTGTATATTGTGAAAGATGATGTCACGCCGAGTAAATAGATACCCAACATGTTACGGTTTAAAATTGCGCCCCCCCCGTGGGATGGCGACAAACTACGGTCAATAGAGATCTCAATCTGCGACGCTTTAAATTTATTTAACGGTTACCAGTTTAGAGGTAGAGTGTAGCTCTTTTTTTTAAATTATTGCGCACGCTCTGGCGATCGCGGCAATACCTCACATGTGGGGTTTGAACAGCGATTTCATTCGCGGCTCGACTTGCGTATACGTTTTTTTTTGTGCGCGAGCTAACGGTGACGGGGGCGGCAAAATTTTTTTTTTTTCCTATTTATTTTTTTTTTTTTTAAACTTTATTACAGGTTTATTAAAAAAAAAAATCTGATCACTTTTATTGCTGTCACAAGCAATGTAAACATCCCTTGTGACAGCAATATATGTGACAGGTACACTTTATGGAGGGATCGAGGGTCTAAAAGACCCTAGACCCCTCCACTATACTTCCCTGTATGCAAAACGCCGAAAACGGCATTTTTGCATACAGCCGTTTTTTAAATTTGCCGCCTTTTGCAGCACAGTAACCCGGAAGTGACGTCATGGACGCCGCCTCCGGGTTACGTCATCGGAGCCCCGATCGATGCCGTTTCCGGCATTCATCGGGACTCCATCCAGCCGGCGGACGTGCCGGCTGGGTGCTCGGAGCTCCCGGTGGGACGGGAGCCCCGGTAAAAGCCACGGAAGGCGGCGGGGGGGGGGGGACGTCCCCTCCCGCCCCCCCTGGGTAACGGCGGCGGGGGGGGGGGACGTCCCCTCCCGCCGCATCGGTCGTTACCGACGGAAAGCCGACCGTCGGCTTCAAACCACGGTACCGGGATGATGCCTCTAACTAGAGGCATCATCCCGGTATAAACCCGCAAAGTGTACCGACGTATCGGTACGTTACTATGTGGTAAGTGGTTAATAGATTGTCCCTAGGGGTTATGCTTTGAAGGTGTACCATTGCTTTTTGTTTCATTAATCTTAAATATGTCCTTTTAGCAAATATGCACTAGTCAATGATAATGGCTTACATTGTACTGAATGAAAGTGAAATAAAAACAGTCGGTCCTACAATTTAAAAAAAAAGCTATTTGTGTACTGATGTGTATGCCGTCATTCTGTTACTTTGTTAAAAACATTTTATGTGCTTTTATTTTCTAATAAACATTATTTGTTGCCATGCACCGATTGCAGATTTATGTGATAAATTGCTCTACAGGGAGATTGTAGACATGATATCTTTGTTGCTTGTGTATTCCATGGTGTTTAATGAAGCATGTCAGGGTCCCAGTTTAAAGTTTACTTTTACTGACTTGTCCCTTGGATAGTTCACCTATAAATACCATTTACTTTTATTGCTTACAGCAGTAAAATTATTCTAGATTAAAGTTAGTCATTGATAGTTGTTTATTATCTGAATATAAGCCTGAATAAAAAGATCACTTAGCAGTCTTTACCGTTTGTAAGAGATAATATAATTTCCAGGTAAATCAAATGCTGGGAAACGACATAGCAAAAGCCTACTAACCTGTCTTGGTGGAGGTGTACTTATGTACTTTACAATAGCTCAATAGAAAACTTGTACTAAGAGAAGGTCATTGGTGACCTCCCCTTCTGAAAATGCTAGTTGCCTTCCTGTAATACAGTAATTGACTTAAAGAGGTTGATTTACCAAAGGCAAATAGGCTATTCATTTTGCAAGGAAATTTTCCTCTAGCTTGGTGAATGAGGTGAAGCTCTGCTGACTTTCATCATCCAATTACATGCTAACAAAAATACATTTTTATTTTCCTTCCACATTATTATTCTTTTGAAATTTTAATTTTCACCACATTTACTAAGCTAGAGGAAAATTCCCATTGCTGAGTGAAAATTGCCTTGTGCTATAAACCTGTATATACTGTATATAATATGCATTAACCGGCCACTTTATTAGGTGCACCCGTTCAATTGCTTGGTAACACAAATTGCTTATTAGCAATCACATGGCAGCTACTCAATGCATGTATGCATCTAGACGTGGTGAAGATCAGTTGCTGAAGTTCAAATTGAGCATCAGAAAGAGCAGGGCCGGCGTTAGGGGGGGGGCAAACTGGGAAAATGCCCAGGGCTCCGAATGTCCAGGGGCCCCGGGCCCCGTGTCCATAGGCGTGCGCAATCACCCTCAGTTGCCTCACCCACGTTCCGCCATGGCCGCCGGACCGCCGCTGAGTCTCTTCTGCGGCGCTGCGGCTGGCCTCAGCTTGGCGGCTCGGATGCTCAGCTACAGCCTTCAGACCGGCCGGCGCCGCCCACTGTGGTGGAGGTGGAGACAGGCGTGCGGTATGTGTAGTATGTGCGGTATGTGCGGTATGTGTGGAATGTGTGGAATGTGCGGTGGGGAGGAGGGACTTTGCTGTGCAGCGCGGGAGAGAACCAGCAGAAGAAGCCTGTGGCGCGGCGAGGAGGACAGGACAGACAGCAACAGCAGTTCAGCAAAGGAGGGGGAGAGGCCAGAGAGCCTGAACTTCAAGCCCTGAAGCGTGGTGATGGATGGTCTGTGGTGCTGCAGGAAAATCTTGCCTGGGGACAGGTGAAAAAAAGGTAAGAGGGAACCTGCCCTTGCCTGGCCTGCTGTAAGGGGAGGGGGGAGAATCTATATGGGGGACCTCACCCGGGCCTGCTGTAGGGGGATCTTTATGGGGGACCTCACCCTGGCCTGCTGTAAGGGGGACTATATGGGGGACCTCACCCTGGCCTGCTGTAAGGTGGACTATATGGGGGACCTCACTGACCCGGGCCTGCTGTAGGGGGATCTATATGGGGGACCTCACCCTGGCCTGCTGTAAGGGGGACTATATGGGGGACCTCACCCTGGCCTGCTGTAAGGGGGACTATATGGGGGACCTCACCCTGGCCTGCTGTAAGGGGGACTATATGGGGGACCTCACCCTGGCCTGCTGTAAGGGGGACTATATGGGGACCTCACCCTGGCCTGCTGTAAGGGGGACTATATGGGGGACCTCACCCTGGCCTGCGGGGGACCTCACCCTGGCCTGCTGTAAGGGGGACTATATGGGGGACCTCACCCTGGCCTGCTGTAAGGGGGACTATATGGGGGACCTCACCCTGGCCTGCTGTAAGGGGGACTATATGGGGGACCTCACCCTGGCCTGCTGTAAGGGGGACTATATGGGGGACCTCACCCTGGCCTGCTGTAAGGGGGACTATATGGGGGACCTCACCCTGGCCTGCGGGGGACCTCACCCTGGCCTGCTGTAAGGGGGACTATATGGGGGACCTCACCCTGGCCTGCTGTAAGGGGGACTATATGGGGGACCTCCCCCTGGCCTGCTGTAAGGGGGACTATATGGGGGACCTCACCCTGGCCTGCTGTAAGGGGGACTATATGGGGGACCTCACCCTGGCCTGCTGTAAGGGGGATCTAAGACCCCATATAGATCCCCCTTACAGCAGGCCAGGGTGAGGTGAGGTCCCCAATATAGATCCCCCCTTACAGCAGGCCAGGGTGAGGTCCTGCTGTAAGGGGGGATCTATATGGGGGGACCTCACCCTGGCCTGCTGTAAGGGGGGATCTATATGGGGAACCTCACCCTGCCTGTTGTAAGGGGGATCTATATGGGGGATCTCACCTCACCCTGCCTGCTGTAAGGGGGATCTATATGGGGAACCTCGCCCTGGCCTGCTGTAAGGGGGGATCTTTATGGGGGGGACCTCACCTCACCCTGGCCTGCTGTAAGAGGGGATCTATATGGGGGACCTGCCCTGGCCTGCTCTAAAGGGGGATCTATGGGGACCCTGCTCTAAAGGGGATCTATGCCATAGATCCCCCTTTTAGAGCAGGATCGCCATAGATCCCCCTTTAGAGCAGGGTCCCCATAGATCCCCTTTAGAGCAGACCAGGGTCCCCATAGATCCCCTTTAGAGCAGGGTCCCCATAGATTATATTTTAGTTTAAATTTATTTATAAAAGTGTGTGTGTATTTGTATGTGTGTGTGTGTGTGTGTGTGTGTGTGTATATATATATATATATATATATATATATATATATATACACACACACACGCACATGTGTTTGAGCTTTTGGTTTGAGGTGCACACCCTAATGCCATAGGCTGCGCACGCCAGTGCCCGTGTCACTGTCAGCAGCGGGCTCCATTTTACAAAGGGGCCCCGTCACTGTCAGGAGCCGGCTTCATCTTCCAAAAGGCCCCCAGCCGCCCCCTGTCAGTGTCACGCTGCCTCTGCTCCGCTATGTGCCGGCGGGCGGATACAATGCGCTGCGCAGCGCTGTGCTGCCTGTGGCCGGGCCCAAATCCCCTCCCATCTTCCCCTCACCTCTGACCTTCTCCTCCGCTCTGGGCTCCGGCTCCCCCTCCCCTCTGCCTCTGGGAACGTCCGTCCCCCAGTCCCAGGCTCCAGCGTGGGGGCTGCTGGTAACTGACGTCACGTGTGCGCCATCACGTCTGTTGCCAGGCAGCAGAGACTGACGTCAGTGACGTCGCCAGCCCCACCGGAGAGGAGCCGGGCAATTTAAATTAGTGGAGCCGCTGCCACAAGTCTGCACCGCATAAAAAAAAATAAGGGTAAGGGGGGTGGGTGGCTAGAAAATAATATATAGTGCAGCAGCAGCTGCATAGGATGTATCAGGGGCCAGGCATGCTGGGCATTGCAGTCACTAACTGCAACTCCCAGCATGCCCTGATACAGCCTATGGCTCTGCAGCTGCCCCAAAACACAACCTGCAGCATGTTGCACTTTATAGTATTATATTATACTATATAGTGCAACATGCTGCAGGTTGTGTTTTGGGGCAGCTGCAGAGCCATAGGCTGTATCAGGGCATGCTGGGACTTGCAGTTACTAACTACAATGCCCAGCATGCCCTGATGCATTGATTTTGTTATATTTTATTTATTCTATTTAATGTTATTTAATTAAAGCATATTTTCATGTAGTTGTATGTTTTATTTGGCTAAATTGATTAAATGCGCCTATATTTTTGGTAGAATATAAAAAAATTTGGGGCGCCACTTTTAGGTTTGCCCAGGGCCACACTTTGTCTAAAACCGGCCCTGAGAAAGAGGATTTAAGTGACTTTGAACTTGGGAGGTTGTTGGTGCCAGACGGGCTGGTCTGAGTATTTAAAAAACTGCTGATCAAATGAGATTTTCACGCACAACTATCCTTAGGGTTTACAGAGAATGGTCTGAACAATATCTAGTGAGCTTCAGTTGTGTGGACAAAAAGGCCTTGTTGATGTCAGAGGAGATTGGGCAGAATTTGAGATGATAGAAGGGCAACAGTAACTCAAATAACCACTGGTTGCAGCCAAGGTATGCAGATTGCAGAATAGCATCTCTGCATGCTCAACACATAACATAACAGGAAACTAAGGCTACAATTGGCACAGGCTCACCAAAATTGGACCATAGAGGATGGGAAAAATGTTGTCTGGTCTGATGAGTCTCTATTTCAGCTGCAACATTAAACAAGAAGAGGGAAAAAAAATAAAGAGAATAGTCATAGCATCAGGGCCGGCGCTACCTATAGGCGAGGTAGGCGATGGCCTAGAGCGCACATTAGCCAGGGTGGCCGCCCGCCTGCCCATTCACAATGTAATTCTTTTTATTGATGCAATCTCCAAACTACGCTCCGACCGCCGCTCTCTGAGCCGGCTGGGTTGGCCGAGCGCAGGGATGGACGGCGGGTGCCCTGTGATTGACCTAACGGGGTCATGTGCGGGAGGCGGGGCTGGCATGTCACCGGAGTCACCTCTCTTCCTGGCGTGCGCTTTGTCTCCTCTGCTGCGGACCGGATGACATCATCTCCTCGTTGTGACAGTCTACTCTAGCAGAGCAGATGGGAGAAAAAAAGAGCAGGCTGGTGTTTGGCATAGGAAAAGAAAATGGGCATTCGGGAGGCTGCAGGGTTGTTGCCTGAAGATATGACAGTGGCTGCTTAGCCAGATTATGAAAAGAGGTAAACCAAATATTGCTTTTCATAACATTGGCTTTTTTTTTAGTGCTCACCTTTCAACCTCAGAGCGTTAGTAAACCACACTTTTTTTTTTTTTTAATACCCTGCAAGACAATGCATAATGTGCTAGTATGCATTTCATAGTAGCACATTATGATATACTTACCTTAAGTGCTGGTTCACACATATGCGATGCGGGAACCCTGCGAATCCACTGTGGGTTCCCGCATCGCATTCAACTCGCAGGCAGTTCACACTGCCATATGCGAATCACTGTCAGTGTCAATACAGAGTTAGCGACACCCCCAGATCAGTTCGCATATCGCAGTGCAAACTGTCAGTTCAACCATTAATCGGATCACATAGGTGTGAACACCCATGCAATCTGATTCTGGTGCGGACCAAAAAAAGGGTCCTGTGCAAGTTGTGTCCAAATGCGATGCAAATTCAGCCATACAATCTGTATGGCTGAATTTGCATTGCACAGACATCGCATGTGATTTTCAGAGCAGTGCGCTCCGAATCACATGCGATGTCTGACATCACATATGTGTGAACCAGGACTAAAACAAAGCTCTTCCCCCAGCCTTCCTTCCAGGTTCACATGTTGTTCCCGACATCACTCCTGAACATAACTGGCTGTCCTCACCACACACTACTTACCGCACACTGCTCACTGACTGGCTGTCCTCACCACACACTACTCACTGACTGGCTGTCCTTACCGCGCACTGCTCACTGACTGGCTGTCCTCACCACACACTACTCACTGACTGGCTGTCCTTACCGCGCACTGCTCACTGACTGGCTGTCCTTACCGCGCACTGCTCACTGACTGGCTGTCCTCACCACACACTACTCACTGACTGGCTGTCCTTACCACGCACTGCTCACTGACTGGCTGTCCTTACCGCACACTGCTCACTGACTGGCTGTCCTCACCACACACTACTCACTGACTGGCTGTCCTTACCGTGCACTGCTCACTGACTGGCTGTCCTCACCCCACACTACTCACTGACTGGCTGTCCTCACCGCACCCTGCTCACTGACTGGCTGTCCTGACCATGTACTGACTGGCTGACCTGACCGCACACTGCTCACTGACTGGCTGTCCTCACCGCACACTGCTTACTGACTGGCTGTCCTTACCGCACATTGCTCACTGACTGGCTGTCCACACTGCTCACTGACTGGCTGTCCTCACCACACACTGCTCACTGACTGGCTGTCCTTACCGCACACTGCTCACTGACTGCCTGTCCTTCCTGCACAATGCTCACTGACTGCCTGTTCTGACCGGCTGCCCTCACTGCACACTGCTCACTGACTGCCTGTTCTGACCGCACACTGCTCACTGACCGGCTGCCCTCACTACACACTGCTCACTGACTGCCTGTCCTTCCTGCACAATGCTAACTGACTGCCTGTCCTTCCTGCACAATGCTCACTGACTGCCTGTCCTTCCTGCACAATGCTCACTGACTGGCTTTCCTCGCCGCACACTGCTCACTGATTGGCTGTCCTTACCGCACACTGCTCACTGACTGGCTGCCCTCATTACACACTGGACTCCAGGAGCGCTAAATGTCCATTGGTTAGGGGGCGCTAATTACTGGTCTTGCCCCTGGCGCTGACAACCCATGCTACGCCCCTGTATATACTGCCCTAGCCTTTCCATATACCTGGGGACCATGGCTAGAGTGAGGAAGTGAGCCAGTGCCACCACTATTTGTCTTCAGACCGGGTCCAGAGGCGCAGGTGTAGGCCTACAGACCACGGCTGAAGAAATAGGTGGAGAGCAGCTGCAAAAAACTCCACCCCCACCACCTCCACTGTATTGTCGGGCCTGTTGGGGGTTATTAAAATAATAATAGGTAAAAAGAAAAATGATTTTAAAAGCCATGTATATTTCGTATTATGCATAAGAGATTCTGAACAGGATGGCGTCCATCTTGTTTTAAGGTGAAACAAAGTTCATATATACTTGTTAAACAAAATGTCTCTCACAGGCTTACAAAGGGTCTATGGTTTCAACAGAGATCTTTGTATTTCTATGTAATCGTAAATAAGATCCCTTTTGACATCTCGATCAGATAAAACTTAGTCAGTCTGACGCTATGTTAAGGGGGGATATCTCAGTCTGTCTATAAGTATATAACAATGGACAATACCCCAGTATATTCTAGCAGACATTTAAAGATGAACCATATAAGTTTTTATAGATACATTATCATATGTGAGAAGATATTAGCCATAATTATGTCATTATATTATGTAAGGCATATACATATATATTTAGGAATGTTATATCACATTTTGGGTTTATATTCTCAGTAATAATCTTACTTAGAATTCTTTTTCTAATAAGTGTAAGGACATATGTATCTCGTCACTAGTTGCCTCATTTCAGAGAAGTCTAGTCTAAGTGCTCAAGGTGTTGTAAATCCTACAGGCCAGACATCTTAATTGACAGTGTAAGACATGGTCAAAGAAGTAATGGCTATTCACTAGCCAGAGGTCAGAGAGGTCATCAGATAAGGACATGGTGGTAATTAAGTTGAATACAAAATCTAATGAACGGTACAACACTGCCCTCTGGAGACAAAATACCAGGTGCAGTCTTGAGATAATTTCAGATTTCCATATAAAAATATGATATTGTGTTAAATAATATAATTATTGGAATGGCATTACTTGCCCAGGTGAATTATGGAGATACAGGTGGACATTTATGTATGTGCTGGGAGTCTAGACAAAGTTTTATATGTGTTATATGATTAATCTTGCATATAGAGGAATCATCCTTAACTTTATTATCCAAGTATGGGGTTAATTATCAAAAGGGGTGTGTCTCTGACCTCACTAGTTTAGGTATAGAATATCCCGACCAATTGGGATAATGTTTCATCCCTCTGGGTTTTACTTATGGTAATTTTTATAGCTCTTTGTTCTTACCATATAAAAGACCAACCCAGATGAGAGAGAGACACATTACACTACTGACAACACACCTCACACTTACACCACACACGCTATTACATTTTTCGAAAGACTCATCCAGACATACTCCCTGGTCCATCATTCATCTGAAACTTGAAGGGAATCCACCATCTTAAGACTGGCATCCATCTTAGGACTCTGGTAACACTATCTTAAGTGTGGTAATTATGCCTTGCTGTATTATTTGATTTTATTCAACAATTGTTTATTCCTTCCTTATATGTTTTATATTGCATATTTAAGGGTAATGAGATTACAATCCCAGCCGTATAAGCCATAGTAGATTTTTCTCTAAAAAGCTGATTTTTGTTTTTATACATTTTTATTAATATCAGATTAAATGCATTATTTGCAATTTTAAGTCTTCCGTTTTGCATGGCTTATTCTCATTCCTTCTGCAGTGGAATGACTTTGGGCCCTGTGATTCGCAGACCATTGTAGTCTGTTTATATAGAACATTAATTTATGGCTTATACTATACCTGGGAAGAAATGGTAATCTTGCTTTCATTTTGTTTTGGTTTCACTTTCACTTTGTTTTACTTTCACTTTCATTATTGAGCTAAACATCACATTGCATTGATTATTTGAAGTTAGTATTTTTCTTGTAGAGTTATCTTTTTGTGTCACTTCTTGTTTGATCATATATTGTGTTTGCATGTCTGGCGAATAAATATTTTTATATATATTCCACGCTGTAGACTGTACTCACTAAGATTGGTATATGCTTTTAAAAAGAAATTAATCAATTAAAAAGAATTCACGACATTGATTTATGGCAATAGGTGAAGACTCTCCTTTTTCACAGATCTTTGCTTATTAACCATAAATAAATACACTGCTATATTCAGAGCAGTATAAATATTCTGTACGAGCGCAAGATATTTATTATTAAATATTCTTACATATAATGGAGGCCCCAGCGAGATAATTATTGATTTCTTACATATGCCAATCATAAATATTGATCAGGTGACATAATCAATAACTTAAAAAAAAAAAAAATTTTTTTTTTTTTTTGGAATTTTTTTTTTAAAATTGTGAATGTGATAGAAATGCATTAGAAATGTCCACAGCAGGTAATGTTCACGCTGCCAACTCTGGCAAGGTGCGAGTCCCTAGTGGTAATGTCACAACCCCAGTAGATTTGGCACAGATCATAAATGTGTGGAAACACCTCTCTGAGTCTGAAATGGTGGAATATGTAAATGCTGGTTAGAGTCATATCAAAATCCTCAGAAAGTCGGGCCAATAAAGGGCATCTGACATGGGTAGAGGACAACCTGTATGTATGAACTCACCAATAGCTTATCTAACACCAAAGACATCAGGAAGTGTGATCACATATTTTTGGTCATGGCTAATCTTACTGTACCTTTGTGAGGAACTGCACCAGAAGGCTCAGCAAAAAGGAGTTTAGTAAACTTTCAATCTCAACTCCAAATAAATGAGAGAATGAGATTAGGAACCTCCTTGAGCAGGTGAAAGTAACCTCTATTGGGACACATAAGTTAAGAGAATGTAGCGTGAAACTGCAAAATGAAGTAGAACTGTGGCAGAAGTATTATCAAGTAAACTGTAATGAAAGTAACCATGTGAAAGTGAAATGTAAATGATTAATGCAATAATTAGGAAGTTTTAAGCAAGGAAAAATGTTTTCTAGCAAAAGTTGCTGAGTAACCAGCAGTGGAAAAATTAAAAAAAATTAAAAAAAATAAATAAAAATGTAACAGTTCAATTCATGACAGGAACTCATAAGTAAATAAATAGCAGAGTTCCAGAAGGTCATGGTGTCCATACAAAAGGGCAATGCTTTATTAGTCCTGCATTTTAAATATGAAATAATTATTCATAGACCCAGATATGATTCCCAGTCTGTTGGTTATGACCCAGACAAAGGGGGGGAGTCAGGCAGAGAGTCCACATCCTACCCCAGCCATATTCCTAATATAGGAGGGCAGAAATTGGGCAGCCATGCATAAATAGGTATGAGTCATATCAGGTCACTGCAAAAAGACTAGCACCCCTAAAAAGACACCATACACCTCCAGAATAATAAGTTTTTAAAAAGAGTACTGTCCTGATTTTTGTCATGAAAAGGTCCTTAGATATTATTGATTACCCTGAGGCCTATGAAAACAACTGTCTGTGTTTTGCTTGCAGGGTGTCATTTAAAATGCAGCCCATATGAAACTTTACTGCTGCTAGAGCTGTAATCTACAATTTAAAATGTACACAGCACCAAAGCCCCACTAAAAGTTCTTTTTCAGCTGTACTCAAAAGTGCCTAACACCCTTCAATGAAGGAGCTGAGTACAACCATCTGAAATTTAAATCCCTGTGCTTTGATGCATTGCCCATGTACATAATAATAAGTTTGGCAAAGGAGCAAGACATGCCACCTAGGCCCCAAGGGGAACACCGGATACCTTAAACAGGACACCGGACATCCCATTAACAAGGGGGAGGGGGACACCCGCAAATAAATAGGAATTTGCCCCATCCTTGGGTTCCCCAAAATCCTCGGGAAAATTAAGTGACATTAAGGTCCAGACCTCACGCCAGAACCGAGTAACTGGTTCTGATGGGGATCTGTCCCATCTGTCTGAACCCGAGAGACATAGGCACCGCAGGAGGTGGAGCCAATAATTCAACTCTGTAGAAGTTTTCAGCTGAGTAGAAGCCAAATTGATCAGTTGATCACTTGGTTCACTCTGGGTACTACAGCCCAGAACTAAAATAAATTCCTCTTTAGGAACAAATCCTGTGGCCAGCCAAAGGCCACAAAATCTTTAAATGCCCAAGTGGCAGGAATCAGTAGGGATACACTGAATAGAGGTATAGGATACAGAGGTTCTAACACCATTTTATTCCAGGTCACAGCATTGAGGATCCTGAAATCCCTATCAGGGAATCTTGGTTGTTATATACTAACTACCCTCCTATTTTTCAGTGGTCACTTCATCCCTCTGACTCAAACAGGTCACTCAAAGCGGGCACATTTTTGAAAAATCGCCAATGACGGTGATACCAAGGAAGATCAAACCCTAATGACGTAATGCAGTCAAGAGGTTAAAGGTTGTATACGGTAACCAAGAAGGAATCCTCAATGCCAGGTAGTTTGTTGCCTACAATAAATTGCATTGATGCCCCAAAGGGGGAGATATTTTTTTTTTCTCCTAAGTAGTAGGTAAATTTTAAACAAAATATTGTATCATTGTATAATTGTCCAATGTGTAGTATCCATGGTGATAAGTACATCTCCATGCTAATAAGCCCCAGAAGTCAGTCGCCCTAGGAAAGGTCGCATATATAGTCTCACCTTCCATGGTGTCATATAAAAAGACTGATCACATGGTGGTCTAAAGGAGAACTCTAGGAAACTTAGGGTCCCAACATCGCATTGAAATGTCAATTGATAAGAATGTATATTCATACTATATGTTTCATCCAATAGGAAGAGATTAACCTTCCATGCCAGGTCGTTGATTGGTACAGACGATGATGTTTGCCAAAGACACAGCGATTGGATGGGTCATCTCTCCTTAGAGTCCAGTTCTGGATGGAACCCCTCATTGAATCGGATCCCTCTTCAAGAATCAAGCTGCGAGACGCCCCAGATTCTTGTTGACGGAGAGGAAGATTTGTTTCAACTGATCTTTGTGCATTTGATCCGAGGAAATCCATTGAGAGAAATCGCACTACCTCCTGTATTCGGTTGAAGGAGATGTGAGAATGGTGCATTGCACATGTGAGCAAAACCTCAGTCTAGGTGTATGACACTCTAGGCCATGCTGAAACCATTCATTATCCAACCAACATCCAAGGTTGAACGTTCAAACAGATTTCTCGGATTCCTGATTGCCAACATTGTTTTACTGCGCTTTGAATGGTAGTTGCCAATGCCATTGCAGCAGTTAACTTCTGTCTCCATCAAGACTTTGCAAGCTGATGTTGCAGATTTTCAAGGAACATTTGAGTTTCTTTACCAGGAGATCAGAATTCAAAGAGACTAATAAGGAACAGTTTGTGACATAGCTAACACTAGCAAAGTCGCTACGAACTGATATTTTGAACTGATTTTTTTTTTTCTCATTTTTTACCGCTTTACTTAATAAAAGTTATGAACAATTCCCAATATGAACTATTCTCTTACAAAAAGAGAACAAGATTTTTTTTTTTCCACTACTCCTTAAAAAGCTTTCTTTCCAGATAGGCCTAAGTTGCTCACTTGTCTACTGGGAAGAAAGGGGGGGGGGATATGTCGGGCCTGTTGGGGGTTATTAAAATAATAATAGGTAAAAAGAAAAATGATTTTAAAAGCCATGTATATTTCGTATTATGCATAAGAGATTCTGAACAGGATGGCGTCCATCTTGTTTTAAGGTGAAACAAAGTTCATATATACTTGTTAAACAAAATGTCTCTCACAGGCTTACAAAGGGTCTATGGTTTCAACAGAGATCTTTGTATTTCTATGTAATCGTAAATAAGATCCCTTTTGACATCTCGATCAGATAAAACTTAGTCAGTCTGACGCTATGTTAAGGGGGGATATCTCAGTCTGTCTATAAGTATATAACAATGGACAATACCCCAGTATATTCTAGCAGACATTTAAAGATGAACCATATAAGTTTTTATAGATACATTATCATATGTGAGAAGATATTAGCCATAATTATGTCATTATATTATGTAAGGCATATACATATATATTTAGGAATGTTATATCACATTTTGGGTTTATATTCTCAGTAATAATCTTACTTAGAATTCTTTTTCTAATAAGTGTAAGGACATATGTATCTCGTCACTAGTTGCCTCATTTCAGAGAAGTCTAGTCTAAGTGCTCAAGGTGTTGTAAATCCTACAGGCCAGACATCTTAATTGACAGTGTAAGACATGGTCAAAGAAGTAATGGCTATTCACTAGCCAGAGGTCAGAGAGGTCATCAGATAAGGACATGGTGGTAATTAAGTTGAATACAAAATCTAATGAACGGTACAACACTGCCCTCTGGAGACAAAATACCAGGTGCAGTCTTGAGATAATTTCAGATTTCCATATAAAAATATGATATTGTGTTAAATAATATAATTATTGGAATGGCATTACTTGCCCAGGTGAATTATGGAGATACAGGTGGACATTTATGTATGTGCTGGGAGTCTAGACAAAGTTTTATATGTGTTATATGATTAATCTTGCATATAGAGGAATCATCCTTAACTTTATTATCCAAGTATGGGGTTAATTATCAAAAGGGGTGTGTCTCTGACCTCACTAGTTTAGGTATAGAATATCCCGACCAATTGGGATAATGTTTCATCCCTCTGGGTTTTACTTATGGTAATTTTTATAGCTCTTTGTTCTTACCATATAAAAGACCAACCCAGATGAGAGAGAGACACATTACACTACTGACAACACACCTCACACTTACACCACACACGCTATTACATTTTTCGAAAGACTCATCCAGACATACTCCCTGGTCCATCATTCATCTGAAACTTGAAGGGAATCCACCATCTTAAGACTGGCATCCATCTTAGGACTCTGGTAACACTATCTTAAGTGTGGTAATTATGCCTTGCTGTATTATTTGATTTTATTCAACAATTGTTTATTCCTTCCTTATATGTTTTATATTGCATATTTAAGGGTAATGAGATTACAATCCCAGCCGTATAAGCCATAGTAGATTTTTCTCTAAAAAGCTGATTTTTGTTTTTATACATTTTTATTAATATCAGATTAAATGCATTATTTGCAATTTTAAGTCTTCCGTTTTGCATGGCTTATTCTCATTCCTTCTGCAGTGGAATGACTTTGGGCCCTGTGATTCGCAGACCATTGTAGTCTGTTTATATAGAACATTAATTTATGGCTTATACTATACCTGGGAAGAAATGGTAATCTTGCTTTCATTTTGTTTTGGTTTCACTTTCACTTTGTTTTACTTTCACTTTCATTATTGAGCTAAACATCACATTGCATTGATTATTTGAAGTTAGTATTTTTCTTGTAGAGTTATCTTTTTGTGTCACTTCTTGTTTGATCATATATTGTGTTTGCATGTCTGGCGAATAAATATTTTTATATATATTCCACGCTGTAGACTGTACTCACTAAGATTGGTATATGCTTTTAAAAAGAAATTAATCAATTAAAAAGAATTCACGACATTGATTTATGGCAATAGGTGAAGACTCTCCTTTTTTACAGATCTTTGCTTATTAACCATAAATAAATACACTGCTATATTCAGAGCAGTATAAATATTCTGACATAAGTACGAGCGCGAGATATTTATTATTACATATAATCTTACAGTATACATGGGCAGGGCAAAGGGAGTGGAGTAAGGGGAGAAGCCAATGGGGGGGCGGCAAAAAAGGTTTCACCTAGGGTGTCAAAAATCCTTGCACCGGCCCTGCATAGCATACACCACTACTCAAAAAAATGAGAGACATCCCATTCAAAGTTCAAACCTGCTGGCTTCCTAGTATTGAGGCAAAAAATCCAGTATACCTCTCTTTTGCATAACATCCTGAATTTATAACCCCCTCTGGTGGGTAGCACAATCTTTTCTAATCCCTGATTTACAAGACTAGAAACATCTCCAGAATTACACTTGTTCCAATGTTTGTCCCAGTTTGTGGCATGATTCTTCTCTATATCATGAAGGTGTTTGCAAAGACAATCCCTTAACTTGTGGGTTTGCGTCCCCTATATTGAATTTGGCACAAAATACATGTGATGACATAAACCTATTATTTGGTATTACAATTTATAAACTATGTAATTTTAAATATTCTGTTGGTTGATGCTGAGTGTATCGTGTCGCCTCGTTTGATGTGTGGACAATAAACACATCCCTCTAAACCACATTTAAAGGTACCCTTGAAATGTAATCAGTTTGTACCACATTTAGTACTAGTATATAAATTGGGGGGCAAAGCTCGACCTAAAGTGGGTGCTCTACAGGAGACCATTCTGATCCCTTTAGATATAATCTGAGCATAAATGGATAAATGCACAGCACTGGAAGATATTTAAGAACAATTCTCCCAATTTTGTCATATTCCACATTATATGAAGTAGAAAATACTGGGATATATGGTTGACTCGATCCTTTACTTTGTCTATTCCTCTGTCTATAAATACCGTTATTCCTATTTATAATTCTGCTCTAATCTAGTAATAAGCAATCCTGTGGGGTTTCTTCTGCTATCTTAATGGCCCTTTTAACAATGTTATCAGGATATCCTCTCCCTTTAAATCTATGTGCCATATGTGTGGTCTTGTAATGTTCTGGTACCTTTGGGTACCCTAATTACTCTTTCATAAGTGTATGCGCCCCACCATTCTCTTTTGGTAAGGTGCGCATACACCTTTAAGACTGATGCTGTCATCACTGAGCGCCGGACTGGATGGCTATTTAGATCGCCGGCTCTCACTCACATGTGTTCGTTCAAACTGCTTTGTGCCTTGATGCTAACCTGTCTTGAAGCTCTCATGCTTGCAAGCATACCTCGCTGTCGGAACCACGCTGCGCTGATCCCTGTATCCCGCTACCGGATCATCCGCTCTTGCCGAACCTCTCCTCTGCTACATTGCTATTAGTGATAAGTACCCCACAGGGGAAACCTCTATAACTTTCATACTAAAGCTTACACTATCTAGCTCTGCATACTAAGGACTATTACTACATCTGCATTATCTAAGATTGCTAGCTCTTGAGCCTACTACCACCTGTTCTTGCACTGGGTTGATCGCTCTTGTATGTCCACCTGCTACTCTGTCATCTGCTACCATACATGATTGCTAAACCTATCTGCATCCCATCTGCTACTATCTTACTTTCAAGAACATTTCCTTTCAAGTGTCTGTCATCTACCATCTCTACCCAACCTGTCTCTTCAGCCTATCATCACTGTGTTACTATATACATAAGTCACTCTAGGAAACATCTTATTGAGTGTGTGTATTTACTTGCTGAATTGAGATCATCCACACATGATGAGTCATTGAGAGTTGGGATTGGTGTCTCAGCGTTTCTCTACATGACTACTGAAGTGGAATATTTCTGCAGCTGAAAATCCACATCATACATAAAACGCAGGAGCGTTACAGATTGAACGAACCACAAATGGATTCAGCAGAAATAACCACTCAGATGACACAATTAAAACAGCAAGTGCCTGCGTTAATACACGCACTTGCTGAATTAAAAGAAGACAATCAGGCTCTGTCGCAGCAGGTAATTAGACTGACACAACTTACCACTGCTCAGTCCCCTGAACCCAAAATAAATCCTCCTTTGGTATTTACAGGCGATCGCAAAAAATTTCGCGAATTTAAAAACGCATGTGAGTTACTTTTCTTGCTAAAACCCCTTACCTACCTTACTGATCACATTAAGGTTTGTACTATTATTTCTTACCTAACAGGCGATCCTCGGGCCTGGGCAGACTCTCTTTTTGAGAAAAGCGACCAGCTTTTCAACTCCTATGCCTTGTTCCTAGCAGAACTCACTAGCCTATATGATGATTCCAATAGGCAGAGTACTGCCGATCTTCAATTAAGATCCTTGAAACAAGGTGGGAGACCTGTAGAAGACTTTGTCGCAGAATTCAAGAGATGGACCCTTGATTCGGAATGGAATGATGCATCTCTGAAATCCCAATTTAGGCTTGGCTTATCAGAGGCCGTTAAAGACAAGCTCGCCCGAGCGGATCTGCCAAAAACCCTGGATGCATTGATACAACTCAGTATCACCATAGATAGAAGACTACGAGAAAGAAAGGCTGAGAAAATGGGAATGCCATTATCCAGTTCTTCTCGGATCTCGGCCGTTGACCCCGTTCCTATGGAGGTAGGAACCATACGCCCACCTCTATCAACTATGGAAAGAGCCAGAAGACGATCTGGTAATCTCTGCTTGTACTGTGCATCCCCAGGACACAAGATAAACGTCTGTCCCCTAGTCTACAAAAAGAAGGGTGAGTGTTCACATGTCCTCCTAGGGGGATTGACAACTTCAATCACTAACCCTTACCTTTCTGTTTGCTTAACATTACAGTGGGACCAGAACAGGATTACTACTAAGGCCATGATTGACACAGGATCTTGTGGAAATTATATTGACATACGTTTTGCTGCTTTAAATAAAGTTCCTATTATTTCTAAACTTAAACCTGTCTCAGTGAGTCTTATTAACGGTGTTCCTTTATCCTCTGGTCCGATCACTGATCAGACACAGGTACTCCTAGTCACTACTAACGGGTCTCATATGGAGACCACTACCTTCGATCTAATACCTTCACCCCACTTTCCCATTGTTTTGGGACTTCCCTGGTTGCACACACATCAACCAACCATAGATTGGAAGGAACGGACCCTGACCTTCCTCTCTTGCTATTGCGAGGGTACGTGTAACCTCCCGTCTTTCGGGAAGATCCTGTCTGTGGTGACAGATGAGATTGCACCACTATGTTATCAGGATCTCTCTGAGGTTTTTCTTGAGAAAAATGCTCAAGCACTACCTCCCCATCGAGACTATGATTGTAGCATTGATCTACTCCCAAATAGCAAATTGCCGTTCGGTCATGTTTATCCTCTTTCACAGGATGAACTTTCCCATCTCAAAGACTATTTGGATGAGAATTTGGAAAAAGGTTTTATTAGACCTTCCACTTCTTCCACAGCAGCAGGACTCTTTTTTGTCCGCAATAAGGACTCAAGTCTCAGGCCTATCATCGACTATAGGCAATTGAATGCTATTACAATAAAAGATCGCTATCCTCTACCGCTTATCCCTGAGCTCATTGAGCAGGTGCGTGGAGCTACCTATTTTTCAAAATTGGACCTGAAAGGAGCATACAATCTCATTCGAATCCGTGATGGACACGAGTGGAAGACTGCATTCAGAACCAGATACGGATTGTTCGAATATCTTGTAATGCCATTCGGGCTATGCAACGCCCCTGCAGTTTTTCAACGATTTATAAACGATATTTTCAGAGACTTACTAGGATGTCTGTGTTGTGGTATATCTGGACGATATACTTATATATTCACGATCCCTGTCTGAACACATAAGACAGGTAAGACTAGTATTATCGAGATTGCTTGCACACAACCTTTATGTGAAACTGAAAAAATGCTTGTTTCATAAAGAAGAGGTACTGTTTCTAGGCTACATCATATCCAAAACAGGAATCGAGATGGACATGAGTAAGATATCCTGCATTCAGGATTGGCCTACACCAACCACACGCAAGGCGCTACAGCGATTCCTTGGATTTTCGAATTTCTACAGGAAGTTCATTAGAAACTTCTCTGCCATTGTGAGACCCCTCACACAGCTCACTAGCATTAAAAAACCATTCAAATGGTCAGATGAAGCAAATAAAGCTTTTCACCTGTTAAAGACAAGGTTTACTTCTGCTCCCATACTACGCCATCCAGACCCATCCCTCCAATACATTCTGGAAGTAGATGCGTCAAACATGGCAGTAGGAGCAATACTCTCCCAACGACCAACTCACACTTCACCACTTCATCCAGTCGCCTTTTTTTCTAAATCCCTAAGCAGTCCAGAGATAAATTACCCCGTGGGTGAAAAGGAACTGCTTGCTATAAAATTGGCTCTGGAGAATTGGCGACATCTACTCGAAGGCACCCAATTACCAATACTTATATACACGGACCATAAAAATCTCCAATATCTTCAGACTAACAAAACTCTCTCGCACCGACAGGTACGATGGTCACTATTCTTTCTAAGGTTTAACTTCCTAGTGACCTACACACCTGCAGATAAGAACAAAAAGGCGGATGCACTATCACGACTAACTGAAGAAAACTACTTCGAAATCCCTTCCGTTCCTATAATACCTCACAAACGCATTATTGGAGTTGTCCATTCCTTGAAGGAAGAGGTTTTGCATGGTATAAGTTTGGATTCACCCCCACCACAACTAAATACTGATGCAGAAGGCTTCCTCTACTACAACGACAAACTTTACATACCACCTACCATACGCACCAAGATCTTGGAATTATCGCATGATGTGCCTATGGCAGGACATATGGGTATGACAAAGACTCTTAATCTGATTACCAGGCAATTCTGGTGGCCTGACATGAAAACATCTATACAAAAATTCATCTCTTCATGCAATGTCTGTGCCAGGTCCAAAATTGACACTACGAGACCATCCGGTCTACTATGCAGTCTACCAATACCCCAAACTCCATGGGAAGTTGTGTCCTTGGACTTTATAGTGGAATTGCCTCCTTCCAAAGGATTTAATACCATCTTAGTGTCAGTGGACCATCTGACAAAAATGGCACATTTCATTGCTATTCGCAGACTACCTTCGTCCAAACAAACGGCAGAACTCCTGATGAAACATGTCTTTAAGTTACATGGTATCCCAAAAACTCTTCTGTCTGACCGTGGATCACAATTTATTTCCAAGTTCTGGCAAGAACTATGTCACATACTACGGATCGAGCGGAAGCTCACTTCTCCTTACCATCCGCAGACCAACGGACAGACTGAAAGAGTCAACCAATGCATCGAGCAATATTTACGTTGTTACACTTCTTAGCAACAGGATGATTGGGTAGATCTTCTCCCTCTGGCAGAATTTGCCTACAACAACGCAACCCACAGTACGACCAAGCAGAGTCCGTTCTACTTGAACTATGGGTTTCATCCCTCTATTCTTCCACCACGCATCCTTCCTTCAAATAACCCAGTAGCTTCAGACTATCTTACCCAAATAAAGGACTCTCTGGGTTTGCTTAATACTACCATTGCACACGCTCATAGTCAACAAAAGAAGTACTATGATCTTCGCAGAAGACCTTCTCCTCAGTACGCTATCGGGGACCTCGTTTGGCTCTCAACAAAAAATTTAAGACTGAAAATCCCTAGCAAAAAGCTTGGACCTCTGTTCTTGGGACCTTTCCCAATCAAGAAACTTATTGGAAAAGCTGCAGTACAGCTTACATTGCCAATAGACCTCAAAATACATCCCATTTTCCATGTGTCGCTACTGAAGCCCCATGTTCCTGACCAAGGAATAAGGCCTACTATCCCACCTCCTCCTCCTGTACAAGTTGAAGGTGGAGAAGAATATGAGATAAAAGAGATTCTGGATTCTCGTATCCACAGAGGAAGACTTCAGTACTTGGTTCGATGGAAGAACTATGGGCCCCAAGACGACACCTGGCTAAACACCTCTGACATACATGCCTCTAGATTAATCCGCAATTTTCATGCGAAGTACCCAGACAAACCAGCTCCAGAGGCCTTCAGGAGCCGGCCTTAAGGGGGGGGGGTACTGTAATGTTCTGGTACCTTTGGGTACCCTAATTACTCTTTCATAAGTGTATGCGCCCCACCATTCTCTTTTGGTAAGGTGCGCATACACCTTTTAAGACTGATGCTGTCATCACTGAGCGCCGGACTGGATGGCTATTTAGATCGCCGGCTCTCACTCACATGTGTTCGTTCAAACTGCTTTGTGCCTTGATGCTAACCTGTCTTGAAGCTCTCATGCTTGCAAGCATACCTCGCTATCGGAACCACGCTGCGCTGATCCCTGTATCCCGCTACCGGATCATCCGCTCTTGCCGAACCTCTCCTCTGCTACATTGCTATTAGTGATAAGTACCCCACAGGGGAAACCTCTATAACTTTCATACTAAAGCTTACACTATCTAGCTCTGCATACTAAGGACTATTACTACATCTGCATTATCTAAGATTGCTAGCTCTTGAGCCTACTACCACCTGTTCTTGCCAACCCCCCTCCACGCCCTATTGTTAACGGGATTGGGTCAGTGAGTGCCAGGCTTGGTCAATATCTGGACCAATTTCTACAGAAGAGTGTGGTTCAGACGAAGGCCTTCCTTAAAGACACCACGGATCTTCTTCTCATGCTGGATGATGTTGTACTTGGGGACGACTCGCCGGTCTTTCTTGTGACGGCCGACGTGTCGTCCCTGTACACCATCATCCAGCATGATGATGCCTTATTGTCCTTAAATTGGGCACTGAGTCAAAGGGATGATCTACCCCGTGAGCAAAAAGTATTTATTGGTAGGGCTTTAGACTTTTGTCTGAGCCACAATTACTTTTGGCATCACAGCCAATTCTATAGCCAAAAAACGGGTGTTGCCATGGGCGCCAAATTTGCCCCGAGCCTGGCAAACTTGTTCATGTCGGAGTGGGAGGACAAGTTTGTCTTCAACCAGGTACGACATGAACTGAGATTGTACAAACGTTTCATTGATGACATCATTTTCATCTGGCAAGGGGCAGAGGAAGATTTGGTAGCCTTCATGGAGCACCTGAATACCAATAATAATAACATAAAGTTGGAGTTCCATCACAGCCCTAATGAAATCAACTTCCTAGATGTCACTATTAAAAGAGAAAACAATAGATTGAGTACGAAGGTATTCTTTAAAATGACAGACAGGAATAGTTATTTGGCGATACAAAGTGGGCATCATCCCAACTGGCTCAGGAATATTCCCAGAGGTCAGTTTATCCGCGTAAGGCGGAACTGTACCTCTGAGGATGATTACATGGAACAAGTAGTAGTTCTGAGGGACAGGTTTGTTGCCAAAGGGTATGATGAGAGTGATCTGAATAGAGAAATCACCAAGATCAGAAATGCTCCTAGACAGCTGAGACCTGCAGCGAAACCGGTTAAGATTGATGACGACCCCAAACAATGGAGCTTCTTGTCAGATTTTTCCAACGACTACAAGAGGGTTGAGGAAATTTTTAGACAACATTGGTCCATATTACAAATGGATAAGACGCTAGGCCCGGCTCTACCTGCTAAGCCATCATTTATTTACAGACGAGCTCCTAACTTTGGGGACCAAATCGTCAAAAAAGTACTAGACCCCCCTAATGTCTCCTTCTTCCCGGACATGAAGGGGTGCTTCACCTGTGGGAGGTGTAGAGCCTGTTCATTTACACCCACCAATTTCAGGAGAAGGGACTCATTCACTGTTCGGGCTATTAACAAAACTTTTAAAATTAAAAACTTAATTATGTGTGACACCACACATGTGGTCTATGGACTAATGTGTCCTTGTAATTTAGTTTTGGCCGCACCAAGCGAGCCTTAAAAGTAAGAGTGGGTGAGAATATCACTAACATCTTAAAGGGAAAGCGCGAACACAATGTGTCCGCACATTTTCGCCAGTTCCACCAGAGGGACCCTAGAAGTCTTCACTTCTGGGGGATCGAGCGTGTTACCCCGTCGTGGCGGGGGTCGAATTGGGTGAGGGAATTATCCAAATGTGAGACCAGATGGATTTTCCTCACCCAGGCCCTCGCACCGACGGGGTTAAACATTGAACTGGATTTGAATTGCTATATTAGCGATTCTTAACTTTCCCTTCCTTGGCATTCCTCAATGATATTGCATTCTCTTCAATGAGGCTTTATTATTATTTATTTATCATTTGTTTTTCGTTATGAGGTTTTGTAAACTATTGCATTTTTATCTATTGCAATTTATCCATCTAGTATTGTTTTATGATATTTTATTCTGGTTGTATATGCATTTTATCATGCATTATTTTATCATGCATTGTAATATCATTAGTGTATTACATTTTTTATTTACGATATGTGTAGATTGCTTAGTGTATGTGTAGATTGTCACTGGCAATGCGCTACAGATACATATCGGCAAGGAGTGGTGCTGTATTATAGCTATTCCGCTCTATTTTCTCTTCCCAAGTATAGGGTTAAGATTACTCTTACTCTCTGTACTATTCTTAGAGCTAAATTAAATGTAGTAATCCTGTAAGGGATGACTCTTTGTTTATGTTGATGTCGGAAGTTCCGCGGCGTGGTGAGCTGGGTAACTTCCGGTTCTTTACCTCGTTGCCGATTGGACGTAGAGCGTTCCAGCAGGGCTATTTAGATGCCGGATGTTGTCGCTCTGGTCACGCCTCCAGTTGAAGTCGGACATGACGAAACCGGTCGGGGCGTGACCAGACGACACATCCGACATCACATGACGGTGGGGGGACCTACCCTGAAAGCATAGGGCTGGCGTGGAGTTAGCCCGAATGACTGGACGAGTTAGGTTTCCTTTTGCCAATAGATATGGGACAATACGCCTATTGATGTGCCTATACATGTGAGTGCAATATTTTTTACCTTTTAATAAAGTGACTATAGTTACGTACTTCACTATGTGGGGCCATTCTTTCTCTCCATGATACCGCAATACAGAGGGAGTTTATACAAGCAATAGCTGTGGTGAACAGGTTGTGGCTCCATATCCGTATAACACTTCTGCGCTGTTTGCTCTTGTGTGAGAACACCTGAGCATTGATTTCTGGTGAGTTGCCAATCTTACTATTACTTGGTGTGACACCTGGTGGTGGATGGTGATCCAGTAACTAACCTCACGCACCCTTGGATTTCATGGACTGAAGGGATATTATTCCTGAATCTTACTCTTCCTTTTTGATTGTTTGTCAAGCAATATCTTGGCCAGTTTGCTTACAACATCTTGAGTCATTTAACAGTGATTTCGTGCGCTACTTTCTTTTCCATTTATGTATCTGCAAATATTTTCCACCAGAGGCGGCTCTAGACTTTTTGAGGCCTTAGGCAAAATTAAAATATGAGGCCCCCCTTGCGCGATAAAACATTTCGACCATGTGTGTGCCCCTATTAATGCAGAGCAACCAGTGTGCGTGCCCCCATTAATGCAGAGCGACCATGTGCTATACAGAACGCCAATAGCAAAAAAAGGCATTCCCCCAAAACTTGCCCTCATCCAATGCAGAGCGACCATTGTGCGTGCCCCCGTTAATGCAGAGTGACCATGTGTGTGCCCCTATTAATGCAGAGCGTGTCCCCATTAATGCAGAGCGACCATGTGCGTGCCCTCATTAATGCAGAGCGACCATGTGTGTGCCCCTATTAATGCAGAGCAACCAGTGTGCGTGCCCCTATTAATGCAGAACGACCAGTGTGCGTGTCCCCATTAATGCAGAGCGACCATGTGTGTGCCCCTATTAATGCAGAGCAACCAGTGTGCGTGCCCCTATTAATGCAGAGCAACCAGTGTGCGTGCCCCTATTAATGCAGAGCAACCAGTGTGCGTGCCCCTATTAATGCAGAGCAACCAGTGTGCATGCCCCCATTAATGCAGAGCGACCATGTGTGTGCCCCTATTAATGCAGAGCAACCAGTGTGCGTGCCCCTATTAATGCAGAGCAACCAGTGTGCGTGCCCCTATTAATGCAGAGCAACCAGTGTGCGTGCCCCCATTAATGCAGAGCGACCATGTGTGTGCCCCCAATAATGCAGTGACCAGTGTGTGTGCCCCCAATAATGCAGTGACCAGTGTGTGCCCCCAATAATGCAGTGACCAGTGTGTGCCCCCAATAATGCAGATTGACCAGTGTGTGCCCCCAATAATGCAGTGACCAGTGTGTGCCCCCAATAATGCAGTGACCAGTGTGTGTGCCCCCAATAATGCAGTGACCAGTGTGTGCCCCCAATAATGCAGTGACCAGTGTGTGCCCCCAATAATGCAGATTGACCAGTGTGTGCCCCTAATAATGGAGTGACCAGTGTGTGTGCCCCCAATAATGCAGTGACCAGTGTGTGCCCCTAATAATGCAGTGACCAGTGTGTGTGCCCCCAATAATGCAGTGACCAGTGTGTGCCCCCAATAATGCAGTGACCAGTGTGTGCCCCCAATAATGCAGTGACCAGTGTGTGTGCCCCCAATAATGCAGTGACCAGTGTGTGTGTGCCCCCAATAATGCAGTGACCAGTGTGTGCCCCCAATAATGCAGTGACCAGTGTGTGTGCCCCCAATAATGCAGTGACCAGTGTGTGTGCCCCCAATAATGCAGTGACCAGTGTGTGCCCCCATTAATCTGGACCGCCGAAGCGGTCTGCTTCCTTCTGTCATCAGCGGGGGGGGGGGTTAGAATTGAGAGGATCAGAGTGGCTGTGTTTACCGCTGCATGATTACAAAAAGCCGAGTACATACAAGTTCTTCTTACCCGGCGGAGAGGATGTCCTACAAAGTCCCGCCTCCTGGACACCGGCTCCTATGATAGACGTCACCAGTGTTCTGTCTATCATAGGTAAGAGCCGGCCCAGGAGGCGGGACTTTGTAGGACATCCTCTCCGCCGGGTAAGAAGAACTTGTATGTACTCGGCTTTTTGTAATCATGCAGCGGTAAACACAGCCACTCTGATCCTCCCGATCCTCTCCATTCTGCCCCCCGCTGAGACAGAAGGAAGCAGACCGCTTCGGCGGTCCAGATTTTAATCCGTGTGGGTCCGGAGTCCGCCTATTGAGGACCCCGGATCTATTCAATAAAAAAAAAAAAAAAAAAATGTTTGGGAAAGATCATGCGAGGCCCCTTTAACTGCAAGGCCTTCGGCGGCCGCCTTACCGGCCTAATTAGAGAGCCGCCTCTGTTTTCCACTATTTGTTCAAGTAGCAGCATTATTTGTTTATTATAGCAGTTAAGAGACTGACTCCTCCTTAAGCGCAAAGATATTTTACTTGACATTGGGTGTCCAAGTTTATATATATTTTATTGTTCTTGCACTGGGTTGATCTCTCTTGTATGTCCACCTGCTACTCTGTCATCTGCTACCATACATGATTGCTAAACCTATCTGCATCCCATCTGCTACTATCTTACTTTCAAGAACATTTCCTTTCAAGTGTCTGTCATCTACCATCTCTACCCAACCTGTCTCTTCAGCCTATCATCACTGTGTTACTATATACATAAGTCACTCTAGGAAACATCTTGAGTGTGTGTATTTACTTGCTGAATTGAGATCATCCACACATGATGAGTCATTGAGAGTTGGGATTGGTGTCTCAACGTTTCTCTACATGACTACTGAAGTGGAATATTTCTGCAGCTGAAAATCCACATCATACATAAAACGCAGGAGCGTTACAGGTCTCTACCTTGAAATCCGTATCTCTGCTGCAAACACATCTCAACCTGAGAAACTGACCCACCGGTACACCTCTTATGGTGTGCTTAGGTTGACCAAAATCTGCCATCAAAAGAGTATTACCTGGAGGGCTTCCTAAAAAGACTAGAAACTATCCTATCATCCTCACCTGTCAAACGAACATCTAGAAAATCAATTGTCCTAGGGTTCATGTGTCCCGTGAAATGAAGATTTAAATCATTCTCATTCATGTACTGTAACTATTCATCTAGATTGGTAAAATCACTGGACACTATGAACAATAGATCGTCTATGTAATGACAATAAAACTTGGTGTCCACTCAACGGGGACTGTCAGGTCCATAGATGTGGAACATTTCCCACCAGCCCATATACAGGTTGACTACGGAGGGAGAAAACCGAGCTCCCATGGAGGCTCCGCATTTCTGGACATAGTAGACACCATCAAACACAAAGAAATATTCTAAGCTTGACTATATAAACTCTCTGAGCACTAAACAATTTTTTCCAAACTTTCTCAGAAAAAAACGATACACCCTGTAGACGTAAAGCATGTGGGGTGGAGGAATAGAGTCTTGTAACATCAAAGTAATCCATCTATATTCATGATTCCACTCCAATTTATCCAAGTTGCTTAATAGCTGCTCAGTGTCTCTGAGAAATCTCAGCAAATTAGATACCAAAGGCTATAATTGATCCACCCATAAGCCCAGACGCTCATTTAGAGATCCATTACCTGCAACAATGGGCCTCCCAGTTAGGGGCTCTAATCTCCTTTGGATTTTAGGAAGATGGTTGAACATGGGCATGACTGGACACTCGGGAATAAACATGTCCCTCTCATCAGATGAAAAAATTCCTGCTGTAACTGCCCTGTCCAACAACGCCGATAACTCTTTTCTAAAACATTGTGTGGGATCTGGTTTGTAATGGTGTCAGATAATTGGTGTTCTGCTTTCGCTTTAAAAACTGCAGAATCCAAAATGACAATGGACCCCCCTTTGTCTTCATTACGAATAACAATATTGGTATCCTTACTAAGACTAGTAAGAGCTAACTTCTCTGCAGCACTAAGATTATCTACAATAGGGGTTCTACAAGAATTCTGTGCTGGATTTGTCAGGTCTCTCTCCACAAGCTTTTGAAATAGATCAGTTTCTTTGCCCTGTGAACCCACTGGATAAAAATCCGATCTAAATTTAAACGCTTCCTTAACAGGGCTATTACCGGGTTCTCAGAGCAAGGACATCAAACAATTCAATCAAATCATTGAGGGGAGAGGAGAGACCCTTCTCTGTTACAGATGTATCCCAAATTCTCATCAATATTTCCTGACTCATTAAAATATTGGTTTCTTAAAGTGAGCATACATGCAAATTTATTAACATCCAGCAATGTCCCAAACAAATCAAAATGTTTAGTTGGACAAAAATTAAGACTTCTAGATAATAATAATAGTTCAGAATCATTTAGTGTCCTCTGAGATAAATTAACAACATTAGATGTCAATACTGGACATTGTGTATGTGGAAAGTGCGCAGGATACTATATGGTGAAGCTGCAACCTAAATAATAATAGTGGTAAATTAGTAAAGATAAAGTGCGCTAAACTCATATAAAATGTTCCCTGAATTAGGGAAATAAATCACAAACGTGATTAAAAAAATATAGTGGTATAAAAAGATATTCAAAGTAGGTACTATACCAACAAATATTATTACATGTGCTCTAATATATCAAATGAACATCAAAATGAATAAAAGTGAATAAAACACTCTTCGATATAATAGTGCAGAAAAAATGTAGAAAAAATTGGCAAAGAATGTATAAAGTCCAATCCAAATAGTCCAAGTGGTATAGTGATTAAAATAAACTCCTTGGTGAAAACTCCACAGCAAATCAAAGTGCAGGTGTTCCCATCGCCAACTCTGGATTGGCTCCTTACCGGAAAGATGGATAAGTAAGGGCGTAATATAGCACAAATCCAGGTATAGAAAAACCACAGTGGATCCCTGAGACCACGCTAAATGAGAGGATGTGCCTCTTACCAGAATGATTCTTGGGTGTAGGCATGAACATACACTTCACAGGGGTGGTGGGTGTCCCTTCTATGATCCCTAGGTCTGGATATGGCTCCTCCAAGGTCCGGACTTATCTCACAGTGCCCCAGAAATAACAAAACCGCACAATGGTGTAATACCTCACAGACTGTTTTATTATTAAATAAAGGTTACACTTACTTAAACGGCTGGTATTCGGGGCAAATAGTGCGGGGTAATGGAGAGAACGAAGCCGCGGCCGCCTGCAGTGCGGTCCGCGGCGATGTGTGATGACGTTGTGGCGCTCCTTTCTGACGCGTTTATTCATTTTGATGTTCATTTGATATATTAGAGCACATGTAATAATATTTGTTGGTATAATACTGGACATTGCCCTGCAAAGGATATCGCCCATTGTTTGTTCCGAGTATGTTTCCTTCCTCCCCTCCTGGTTTTCCTGCTTTTTTTTCTTTCTCATTGTGTTGGTTCGTTGTCCGCCCTTGTTTAAACTTGCTCCTCCCAAATTATGATTTCCACTGATTGGCCGACCAGTGAATTCAGGTAAAGAATCCGACATAGTTGATGCTAATGTATTGTCAGTTACATCACTTTCAGGATCAGAGAAACTGACATGTTTTTTCAAAAAAGCTTTACACGGACGACCAGAGGGGTAAACTGATTTCTTCCATATATATACATTCTTACTTTCATAGTCAATGCGATGTCTTGTCATCTTTTCTTTTTTGCCATATATATATATCATTCTTCTCTAGCTTATCCAATTTCTTGTTAAGTCTATAATTAAACATAGAAAAACCGCTATGATGTTTTAACTCTGACAAATCTTCGATGCTTGTAGTACATAAGTTCCTTGATTTAAACAAAGGGGGTTCTCAGATGGCACTGTTAGAGTTCTGTCAAAAGTGGTCTCCGAAGCTTTAAGAGCTGGTGTAGTGTTATTTCCATGTTAGGTGATGCCATGAATGATAGGCCAAAATAAGCCAATCCTCAGGAAACAGTGGCAGACTGCCGTACCGAGCAGGTAACAGGATGCACAATCCAGAAACAAGCAGGGAAGGTATTACCACTCCAGGTGTCATTACTCCAAATCACGCCTCCACCTCGCAAACAGGCGATGGCTCTGCAGTTTAAGCAAGAAAAAGAAACGTTCCTAATGGCCGCACTTCAATTGCAAACACCTTTATTGTCGTGATAAAATCCATACAGCATAGAAACATAGGAGACACTGTTACAGCAAAAGCTATCGCGTTTCACACCCTTCACTTGTGCTTAATCATAGTGGACAAAAAACAGGCAGATATATATGCATCAAATAAGCCGCAAACCAATTTTTTTATTGGCTAAATCAACTGCCAATACTCACCCCATAATCATGTGTGGTTAATTAACTCAAATGGGCAATGTATTGGCGAAGAGGACAAGACCAAACCTTCTGGCGTTGGCACATATTGATGTGCCATTCTGGAGGAGTTGGACTGCCTGTGCAAACTCTATAGGGTCCAGGTATCGCTTCATGCTACCAGTAATAACACTGACCCTAGCCAAATGCAAACTAGTGTAAAACAGTCAGAAAAGATGAGTAGGGAAAATGTCAGTGGCCTTCACCTGTAAAACCATTTCTGTTTTGGAGGTCATCTCATTGTTGCCCATCTAGTGCACCTGTTAATTTAATTAACCCCAAAGCAGCTGAAACTGATTAACCCCTTCTGCTACTTAAATGACTATATCAATATCCAAGGAGTTTAATTGACTCAATGTTACACTCTGATTAGAAAATGTTTTTTTAATTTTTTTGAGAAGTGTATGTGTGGTGTGTATGTGTATATATATATATATATAAAATCATACAGGGGGTTCGACAAAATTATGAAAACAAGTATGGTAAAAGAACAAAATCATTACCTAATATGATGCTGGACCGCCTTAAGCATTCAAGGCTGCCTGAATTCCCCTGGGAATTGACAAATATTGGTATTATTATACAGGATTTATACAGTGCTTTACAACTTGAGGGTAGACAGAACAAACATAATACACTTAATACAGTAGGACTTAGAGGGCCCGGCTCGTTTGAGCTTACAATCTAAAAGGTAAGTTTTAGATGGTGGATAATGGAATCTGATACCACTCTACATGCAAAAACTTGAGTCACAATCCTGTGCAATGTCCTTTTGTCTCTTTCAGTCAGTTGACCATGTTGACTGTGCTTATGCTTATGAGATGGCATTTTCAAATATAAACGGTATATGCCATCATACTGTTATAACTGGGTACTTTACCTGTCAGCGTTGTGAGAGAGTATCAAAAATAAGTCACCATCTAAAATTCACCTGATATCTTACCTACATTTTGCCATAAGGAACATGGAAATCTCTGATGTTATCTGGAAGAAAGTCCTATGGTCCTAAGAAACTACAATTCTGCTTTTTGGTCATCAAACATAAGCAAAACACTTTACATCCCAATAAATACACAACGCTCACCCTAAAACATGGTGGTGGCAGCATCTTGCTATGGGGATGCTTCTCTGCAGCAAGCCCTCAAAAGCTTGTGGGGGTAGAATGTAGAATCTTTTTCTGCTGCAGTTTCACTTTCATTAGGGCCTGTTTGCACTTGAGCGATTTTCAGCTTTTAAAACACTCAGCCCCAAAGCTCCTAAACGCCCAACAAGTAAAATTCTATTAATTTCAATGGTCCCTGTTTACATATAAGTGTTCTGTCGCCTGGAGCAAAACACCTGAAGCTTAAAAAAGTACACGGGCTTCTTTTTAGCAGATTACAAGCGTTTTTGACCCTATAAACTTCAATAGATGCGTCTGACTTGAGCAGAAAAACGCTCAAATAGCAGCTCTCCACCCCTAATTTTCTCTCCCTCTCCTCCCCCTAGTGGTTTCTATTGGCTAAACAAAAATGCCTGAAGTTGTGAAACGCTTGTAATTTACTTCTAAAGCGCTTTAAAAAAAACTTGTAAAAAGCTTTAAAAAATGCCAGTAAATCAATACGCTCAGGTGTGAATGGAGCCCCTACATGTCTCCTCTTCACCCTTTGACCGGACAGTGAAAAGAGAAATAACACCCTGATAAGCTCATCTCTCAATCACTCAGTTCTTTTCCTCCTCTAAGCAAGCTTTTTGCACTGCTGCACACCCTATTTGCACTTTTTTGCTGCTTCAACACCCCCCCCCCCGCCTCTAGACTGGGCTTAGATGTACAGTAGAGTGCAAGAGGTTAACTTGAGACAAATTCAGGTACTTACACTGTTTGAATTGAAAAATAAATTAAGTTATGATTTAATGATTACAGTGCTGCTTTAATTTGTGCCTTTTATACCTACCTAGAGTTCTGCTTTAAGTAACACTAAATACAAAATGTGTGATTTGAACATTGTCTCTTTTATTTCTGTAAATGGATGATGGCGCTGTAATTATTTTAATAAAAAACAAAACATCCAAGTACCTTTTTCCTAATCCTAATACAGCTGTCACATGACCCAGCTCTTTCCCAGCCTGTCTGTAGGGAAGCATAAGCAGGAGGAGTCCTCTACTGCTGGTCACATATCCAAAAACAGAAAATCCTTTGGAATAGAGAGTAAAAATACCTAATATCAATAAATTGTTTTAAATTGCCATACACATATATATTTTAAATCAAATCTTTGTTATTTTTTGGCAATAACATGGTGTGGGTGGATTTCTGCCAGTCACAGGCTGTGTCCGGTTCCTCCAGCCTGTGTCTTAGAATAAAAGGGTGGTGAATCCTCCATCAATCTACATGTAATATCCCAATCACATTGTATTTAGCTGTGTAGTAGGCATGGAAGCGGAGGGAGAGAGTGGGCTGTCATTTACCACTGTATATACAGTATCTCGCTTAAGTGTGTACACCCCTCACATTTTTGTAAATATTTTATTATATAATATCATGTGACAACACTGAAGAAATTACACTTTGCTACAATGTAAAGTAGTAAGTGTGCAGCTTGTAGAACAGTGTAAATTTTCTGTCCCCTCAAAATAACTGAACACACAGCCATTAATGTCTAAACCGCTGGCAACAAAAGTGAGTACACCCCTAAGTGAAAATGTCCAAATTGGGCCCAATTATGCATTTTCCCTCTCCGGTGTTATGTGACTTATTTGTGTTAGAAGGTCTCAGGTGTGAATGGGGAGCAGTTGTGTTAAATTTGGTGTTATCGCTCTCACTCTCTCATACTGGTCACTGGAAGTTCAACAAGGCACCTCATAGCAAAGACGTCTCTGAGGATCTGAAAAAAGAATTGTTGCACTACATAAAGATGGCCTAGGCTATAAGAAGATTGCCAAGACCCTGAAACTAAGCTGCAGCACAGTGGCCAAGACCATACAGAGGTTTAACATGACAGGTTCCACTCAGAACAGGCCTCACCGTGGTCGACCAAAGAAGTTGAGTGCACGTGCTCAGCATCATATCCAGAGGTTGTCTTTGGGAAATAGACATACGAGTGCTGACAGCATTGCTGTAGAGGTTGAAGGGGTGGTGGGGGGGTCAGCCTGTCAGTGCTCAGACCATACACCGCACACTGCATCAAATGGATCTGCATGGCTGTCATCCCAGAAGGAAGCCTCTTCTAAAGATGATGCACAAGAAAGCCTACAGTTTGCTGAAGACAAGCAGACTAAGGACATGGATTACTGGAACCATGTCCTGTGGTCTGATGAGACCAAGATAAACTTATTTGGTTCAGATGGTGTAAATCGTGTGTCGCAGCAACCAGGTGAGGAGTACAAAGACAAGTGTGCCTTGCCTACAGTCAAGCATTGTGGTGGGAGTGTCATGATCTGGGGCTGCATGAGTGCTGCCAGCACTGGGGTGCTACAGTTCATTGAGGGAACCATGAATGTCAACATGTACTGTGACATACTGAAGCAGAGCATGATCCCCTCCCTGTGAAGCTCTGGAGAAATCCATGCCCAAGAGGGTTAAGGCAGTGTTGGAAAATAATGGTGGCCACCCAGACAATTCGGCACCAAGCCCCTCCACCCTGGATACAAAGTACAATACACATTATCATAAGTATAAACATCACACAATGGTTCAACAACAAGGTACAGTGGTCACAATATTAATCACCTGTTCAAGAGATGAGCAGACACTATGGGAAAGACCAACGTACAATAAACAAATTATATCAGGAGACCCCATACAGGTTTCTTTGAGCTGATAAGATTAAC
The DNA here is from genome assembly GCF_965119305.1 of Pelophylax lessonae. NCBI lineage: Eukaryota > Metazoa > Chordata > Amphibia > Anura > Ranidae > Pelophylax > Pelophylax lessonae. The sequence continues at coordinate 201,207,365 of NC_138775.1, read as the reverse complement.
ATCTGCTCTGAGTCTCACAGTGTGACGCAGTCATTGTTGGTTTGGCCCTAGAGACTCCAAATATGTATATGGGTCCTCCAGTTCCCAGAGTCTGTGTGTTTTGGGGAGACATGGATTTGAATCCAAAGTATAATTACTCCAAGGGTCCCCCAGGGACACACCTCCCAAAGCATAGTGCTCCCTCAAAAGTCAGGGTCAATAGCAAGAGGCTAGCCTGCAGTTCCCCCCAAAAGCCTCTGTCCTGGTTGGGTCTGTTACATTTCTCCCCCATCAAAAGTGAACAAGATCCCAGACCTCCACATGGCCATTAGTCGGGCAGAGTGAACCCACATAGGTGGTCAACCTGATTTCCATTCTTGGCGGCAGGGAAGGGTTGTCATCAGTAGGTCTGGGACAGAGGTCGTGGAATCTCTGTCCAGCTGCCAGCACTTCATCTGGGTGGTCTTTACCATTTTGGGGCACCATCTGCTGATGGGATAGATGAGCCAGCTGCTCCACCTCGCTTACCCTCATCTGGCCGCTGGGACAACATTTCTCTGGTACTGTCTTTCAGGTGCACGGATCCTTGCTGGGGAGGGACGACAGTTTCCTCCGCTCTGGCTGACTGTTGGTGAGGGAGGACAGCTTCCTTCACTCCTAGACGGTTTATCTGCTGCTGGGGAGTGACCGCCACCTTCTCACCCTGGGCCTCCAGAACTGCCGTGGGCAGGCCCGGACTGGCCATAGGGCAGACCGGGCATATTTCCGGTGGGCCGCGGCTCGCTCATCACAAAAAAGTTCCCTCAGTCACTGCTCACTGCGGCCGGCTCTGCGGCCAATCAGCCTTCTGCTCAGGGGGGGGTGTGAGCAGTGGCGTACCAGCGGGGGGGGCGCTGCTCGCGGGGCCGTCGGCCGGCGGGAAGAAGGTGAGCAGCCTCCTGTGTCACACACACACACACTGTCTGTGACTGGATAGGAGAGGAGATGGGACAGCTGCATATAGAGGAATTCATCTTTCCGTATTCCTCCTGCAGCCGTTGAATGGCTGATCTCCTCTCCCTCCTGCAGTCATTCAGCGGCTGCAGGAGGAATATGTAAAGATCAAATCATCTATATGCAGCTGTCCCATCCCCCTCCTATACAACTTGCTGGCCCCCTAGTGCTCTCCAGCCCCCACCCCTCAGTGCTCTTAGCACCCCCCGCTCTTAACACCCCCCAGTGCTCTTAACACCCCCCTGCTCTTAACACCCCCCCCCAGTGCTCTTAACACTTCCCCCAGTGCTCTTAGCACCCCCCTGTGCTCCTAACACCCTCCTTGCTCTTAACACCCACCCCCGTGCTCTTAACCCCCCCCAGTGCTCTTAATCCCCCCCAGTGTGCTTAATCCCCCCAGTGAACTTAGCCCCACCCCCCAGCGCTCTTAACCCTCCCCCAGTGCTATTATCCCCCCCAGTGCTATTAGCCCCCCCAGTGCTCTTAACCCCCCCAGTGCTCTTAACCCCCACAGTGCTCTTTAGCCCCCCGTGCTATTTAGCCCCCCCCCGTGCTCTTCAAGTCCCCTCAGTGCTTTTCATCTCCCCCTATGCTCTCTGGCTCCCCCAGTGCTCTCCACTCCCTTGTGCTCCCCGGCTCCCCCATAAGTGATTTCCAGTTCCCCCCAGTGCTCTCCAGTTCCCTCCTTCCCCCCATGCTCTCCATCCCCCTGGTTTTCCCTGCCCCCCCCAGTGCTATCCACACCCTGCGCCTTCCAAGCCCCCTTCAATGCATTCCAAACCCCCCTTAATTCTCTCCAGTCCCCCACCCTGCCCTTCAGCTCCTCCAGTGCTCTCTGCTTTCCCTGTGCTCTCCGGCCCCCCTAGTGTCCTTCTATCTTCTATCATGTCTGCAGTCTCTGACCTTCTCTTGTATCACATCCGCAGTCTCTTGACCATCTCCTGTACTATGTCTGCAGACTCTGACCATCTCCTGTATCATGTCCTCAGTCTCTGACTATCTTCTGTATCATGTCTGTTGCATATGGGGTTGGTGCCTCAGTTCAAAATTGGGACTTTATGGGCTTAATATGTGAATTCATAGAAAGTATTCATTTTTAACTTAAAAAATAATAATTTATTATATGTTTGCCATATAATATAACAAGAATATAACAATATTCAATAGAGTATTCAGAGAATTCATATATATTATATATACTGTGTGGGTTACAGACCCATAGGTGATTGTGAGTAGGAAAGAAAGATAGGAAGTAGTGACAATGTGCTTAGGGTGACAATCACTAGCTCTCTATTGTTCCACGCTTGGGTGAAGCGTCGGATCCATAGGGAGGATGTTTCAAGCTCCTACGCGTTTCGGCCGTTAGGCCTTTATCAAGGGAGGTGTGTCACCACATTTTGTTAGGAAAAAAGGATTCTGCCTCTGGTTTCTGTCTCAGGTCCTTATCTTATCACATATGAATCATGTAGTCACTGTTGGTTAATTCGTATATTTCTTTTAGCCAGGGAGCATATAATAATGTCCTTGTTCTGATCCAATTTGTATTTCCAAAAAGAATCACTAGGTGGCACTGTGGTGTTTAGGAGGTCCCCTCCTATTCTATATTTTCTTGCAGTGTTTTCCAAAAGGGGGTTTTTCTGGAGCAGCAGGTCCGGGCGTCCTCACTCTCCCTCAGGTCCGAGGGAATCGGACCTGAGGGAGAGTGAGGACGCCCGGACCTGCTGCTCCAGAAAAACCCCCTTTTGGAAAACACTGCAAGAAAATATAGAATAGGAGGGGACCTCCTAAACACCACAGTGCCACCTAGTGATTCTTTTTGGAAATACAAATTGGATCAGAACAAGGACATTATTATATGCTCCCTGGCTAAAAGAAATATATGAATTAACCAACAGTGACTACATGATTCATATGTGATAAGATAAGGACCTGAGACAGAAACCAGAGGCAGAATCCTTTTTTCCTAACAAAATGTGGTGACACACCTCCCTTGATAAAGGCCTAACGGCCGAAACGCGTAGGACCTTGAAACATCCTCCCTATGGATCCGACGCTTCACCCAAGCGTGGAACAATAGAGAGCTAGTGATTGTCACCCTAAGCACATTGTCACTACTTCCTATCTTTCTTTCCTACTCACAATCACCTATGGGTCTGTAACCCACACAGTATATATAATATATATGAATTCTCTGAATACTCTATTGAATATTGTTATATTCTTGTTATATTATATGGCAAACATATAATAAATTATTATTTTTTAAGTTAAAAATGAATACTTTCTATGAATTCACATATTAAGCCCATAAAGTCCCAATTTTGAACTGAGGCACCAACCCCATATGCAAAATTTTACCCGGGATGATGGCTGAACCTAACTAAAAAGTTCTTTAGGAATCACACACCTACACAACTGTATCATGTCTGTAGTCTCTGACTATCTTCTGTATCATGTCTGTAGCCTCTGACCATCTCTTGTATCAGGTCCGTAGTCTCTGACCATCTCTTGTATCATGTTGGCAGTCCCTGACCATCTCCTGTACTATGTCCGCAGTCTCTGATCATCTCCTGTATCATGTCCTCAGTCTCTGACCATCTCCTGTATCATGTCCTCAGTCTCTGACTATCTTCTGTATCATGTCTGTAGTCTCTGACCATCTCTTGTATCAGGTCCGTAGTCTCTGACCATCTCTTGTATCATGTTTGCAGTCTCTGACCATCTCCTGTACTATGTCCAGTGGGAACACTCTGCAGCCACACCACACAGCACACCCAAGGTAAGTGGAGGACTGGAGAGAGGAGTGACTTCTACTTAGGGATTTCTTTTGCAGATAGGCTGGGCTGGCACTGGCAGCATCAATTTTATTCAAAGAAATCAGGATTTCTTCTGCAAATAGGCTGGCACTGGCAGCAACAATTTAATTCAAATCAGGATTTCTTTTGCAAATAGGCTGGCCTGGCACTGGCAGCCAGGCATAGTACTAGTCTAGTACTATGCCTGCCAGTGCCAGGTTAGCCTATTTGCAGAAGAAATCCTGATTTGAATAATATTGTTGCTGCCAGTGCCAGCCTATTTGCAGAAGAAATCCTGACTTGAATAAAATATTTGCTGTCAGTGCCAGCCTGCCAGGCCAGGCAATTTGCAGAAGAAATCCTGATTTGAATAAAATTGTTGCTGCCAGTGCCAGTCTACCAGGGGCTGATCTGAGGTGTGAAGGTGAAGGAATTGGGGCTGATCTGAGGTGTGAAGGTGCAGGAATTGGGGTGATCTGAGGTGTGATAGTGCAGGAATTATTGCTGATCTGAGGTGTGAAGGTGCAGGAATTGGGGGGGGGGGGGTTCCGAGGTGTGATAATGCAGGAATTGGGGCTGATCTGAGGTGTGATAGTGCAGGAATTGGGGTGATCTGAGGTGTGATAGTGCAGGAATTGGGGTGATCTGAGGATAGTGCAGGAATTGGGACTGATCTGAGGTGTGAAGGTGCAGGAATTGGGGTGATCTGAGGTGTGAAGGTGCAGGAATTGGGGTGATCTGAGATGTGAAGGTGCAGGAATTGGGACTGATCTGAGGTGTGATAGTGCAGGAATTGGGGTGATCTAATGTGTGAAGGTGCAGGAATTGGGGCTGATCTGATTTGTGAAGGTGCAAAGCTCACTTGATTTCTTACTAATATTCAAGCGGTTTACAGCAGTTACTTTGTATGAAGTTGACAGTTGTTTTTTATGTATCTGGCACTCCCAATTTCTTTGAAAACATTTTTCGGCACACTGTGCCCAAAAAGGTTGTCTACCCCTTGTAGAGTAAACCTCATCGTGTGCTGCTTCATACTATTTTTAGGACTCAACTATCAAAACAGGATTCAAAGTAAGACATAAAAAACAGCATCATATGGCAGTTCTGATCTAAATTGGACCCAGTCTGTCAGATTAAACTAAAAAAAATACCGTAATCAAATCCACACATCCTGGAACATTAAATCCTGTCATCAACCATCCCGACGGACGCCACGCCCCAGTCACAAACCCCCCCCCCCCTCCCTCCCTCCCGAGCTGCTCAGTTCAAAATGCCTGGGCCTATTTTTTATCCCAGTCCGGGCCTGGCCGTGGGTGTGGGAAAGAGGTCTTGGACCCTCTGTCCAGTTACCAGCGCTTCAGCTGGAGAGGGTTGTTGTAACTCCACAGATGCTGCTGGCAGGAAATCCCGGACAGCTATCGACCACTCCAATCCGCCATACATGAAGCACGTCAATAATTCCCCCCAAGTACGAGACAAGGCTCTGTAGTGAGGTTCGATCAAGAGTAACTCTCTTCTCTTTAATTGAAAGAAACACAACACTTATATATACTTTGAGAATAAACAACAAAGGGACTTCCAGCGCTAACTGTGATATCTCTCACTCTCAGGAATGAATAAAGTCAAATTACCGTGTGGTGCTGCTGCTAATTAATGCTGATTCAGCATAAGTCAGTGAATGGGGGGGAGGGGCAGCAGCGCTATCCCACGGTACATAGTCTACAATGTAACTCAGGCAGGCTTGATGGAAAACCTTGAAAAGTTTATTTATAAAAATTATATATAGTGATGATGATTAAAACATAATAAAATGTATTCCAAACCAGATCTGTGGCGTTGCTGGGGGTCACAGGATGACCGAGCCGCTGGGTGAGCCGGAACTGTGTAGATGATCACAGCAGGGAACCAGGCATAAGGGAGAAGGATCTTATGTGCCAAAAGCAGACCGGACCAGCCGGTAAGGTGGCGTGGCTTCCTCCCACCCGATAGCGTGGCTGCTCGCACTGAAGCAGTATAGACGTGCCGCGGAGCCGCCAACCAGAGGTATCCACAGCGGAGGCCGCTACTCGTAAGCGGCGTCAGCAAGCGTCCGGACCTGGCCTGGAAAGCATCAGAGTTGCCGTGACGACATGTTTCGCACTGCTGTGCTTTGTCAAAGTCACGGGAGGAACAGCAACCTGAACATTTAAGGTGGAGGAGGGGGCGGGCACCCAGTGTCTCGATATCATCATTAACCCCTCAACATCCACTCTTATAAAAGATTTTTTAAAAAGGAACATAGATAAAAGCAATTGCTACTGCATAAACAGTTGGTAATGCTAGTGGACATATGCATTCAGTACTGGTACAAACATAAAACTGCAGATATGAGAAAGAATAATAAAAAAAAAAAAAGTTGGTAATGCTAGTGGACATATGCATTCAGTACTGGTACAAACATAAAACTGCAGATATGAGAAAGAATAAAAAAAAAAAAAAAAAAATATGCTGTGATCATCTACACAGTTCCGGCTCACCCAGCGGCTCGGTCATCCTGTGACCCCCAGCAACGCCACAGATCTGGTTTGGAATACATTTTATTATGTTTTAATCATCATCACTATATATAATTTTTATAAATAAACTTTTCAAGGTTTTCCATCAAGCCTGCCTGAGTTACATTGTAGACTATGTACCGTGGGATACTTTGAGAATACCACATGAACAATGACTGTGTAATTACAGCCAGGTGAGCTCATTAACATACTTATCAATAGTCTCAGACCCTATTAACATACTGTCCTATTTTAGACAAAAGCACTTAATCAGTGGACATTCTTTAGGAGGGGCTGCTGGAAACAATCCCCCCTCTCTCTGCAGCTAATACACATTGAATTAGCAGACACAGTGTCTCTACTAGTTCCTGGACGCCCAAATTAGGAGTTTCACTTCCTGTGCCTTACAGTGTATAGGAGTAAGATAGATCTCCGTATTTCCTGAGAGATACTGGTAATGCATATACTGTCCCAAACTCATAGGAAAAAGACACAAAGGGGTTTACAATCCAGGGACAGGGTGATCCGTCACACATAGTGACGGTTAGTACCGTCACATCTCTTCCCCCCAAAGGTAGACTAATCCAGGTACCAGACCTCCAACTGGTCTGTGCCTGAATTAGTCGGGTAACAAGTCCCAAAGAGTCAATCCAGGGAGTTCCAAGTAAATCTGCCATGGCACTCCCCTCCCAAACCAAAACCTATCCCATATGACCGCACTCCATCCAAACATTCAAGCATCTGGACCTCAGAATGTAAGTAGGTCTGCGTGATGTGGGCCCGGGATCTGGACCGGCAGGAACGCTGAGGTCAAGTGGCCTAGGTCATTCCCCAGTAAGACATCGGTGGGGAGCTCCTGTATCAACCCCACATCAATCAGACCTGACCCAGCACCCCAATTCAAGTGGACCCTCGCAGTGGGTATCTGGTGCATCCCTCCCCCTGCTACCCATACCATTACTGAACCTCCAGTTCGGGCGGCATCTGGGACCAAATGTCGCTTGACCAAAGTGAGAGTGGCTCCCGTGTCTCGGAGACCTCGCACAGGCTTTCCGTTTAACTGGACAGATTGGCAATGGTGCTGGCGGTTCTCTGTAGCGGCTTTCACTGGGTCAGCTTCGTGAAGGGTACCCAATTGCACCTCGGTGGGTTTGAATATTGGTATGACTGGGGGAGCCTCTGCGTGATAGTAGGGGACCATTGTCTTTACTGGAGGGGGTGACCCTGGTCGGATCCATGCAGCTTGATCCCTGCTCTGGGTACAGTCTCGTTGGTAGTGCCCAACCTGCTTGCACCTGTAGTACTGTACCCCACTGCGGGATTGGTATCTGCGTGCCTGCGAGTTGGAGGAGTCCCCCCCTCTCTGTGGTAGGGGTGGTCCAAGATTGGTAATCCGGGGCTTGAGCATTGGTCGGAGGCTAGGTTGTTGCTGCCTGTGGCCATGGTAGTAGTGGACGGCTTGGACCGGGTCTGCTTCATGGAGGACGCCCCAACATTCCTCCTGCTCAATGCAGTGAGCAGCAGGCTGGTAGTTGCGTGGATTTCCGCCGGCTGGCCGTCTCCATGACTGCGCCTGGTTGGCTGTGTTCAACGGGCACTCCGGCCTTTTGTGCCCAAGCTGTTTGCATCCAAAGCACCGGATGGGTTGCGAATAATCCCTGGAGTTAAAACGGGGTGGCTGGGCATAGCTGTTGGTTGCAGGCAAAGCCGGGGTGCGGTGTGCTGGAGCCTGGTAAATAGTAGTACTGGTGGGTGTTGCTTGTCGGTACTCCACCCTGGCAGGGGCTTTGGGCACATTATCATCCAGCTTACGAGCGTCGGTATATTCATCTGCCAATCGAGCGGCTTCCGGGAAAGTGGAGGGTTTACGGTCCCGGACCCATTCTCTGACCCCGGCAGGTAACTTGTTGAAGCAATGTTCCAACAAAAATACTTGTAAGATCTCCTCCCCAGATACAGCTTGGCATCCTGCCATCCAGTGGGTTGCTGCACAGTGTACTCTGCATGCCCACGCCATATAGGAGTCACTCGCTTGCTTGGGGGTCTCTCTGAACCTCCGCCGGTATACTTCTGGCGTTACTGCATACCTGGCCAACAGGGCAGCTTTAATGGCCTGGTAATCTATAATTTCCTCCTCTGGGATGGCCCGAAAAGCATCGCTGGCCCGGCCGGACAATTTCCCAGAGAGGATGGTGACCCATTCGTCCGTGGGCACCCTGTGTAAGGTACACTGCCTTTCAAAGTCTGCCAAAAATCCATCAATCTCCCCCTCAGATTCCACAAAAGTTTTAAACGCAGCAAAAGGTACCTTCTTTCTTCCCACATTATTATGGGGTGCCTCTGCTGCTGCAGCTCCTCTTCCTTGCAGTTGGGCTGTTACCGCTGCTTGCACTCGTTCCACAATGTCAGCTGTAGGGTTGGGGCCAAAATGTGCCAGCCTTATTTGCACTGCCCGATTAAACTGTATTTCCTCGGGTGTTAAATCCAAGATGGCGGTCACATTAGCTCTCTCCCTTTCTTGTGCTGCATCCATCTCCAACAATTTGAGCAATAATCTCTCATTTCTTTAAATTACCTGCTGGTTGTCCTCTACGTTGCAATAACTTTTTGAGGGTAATCCGTTTCAGCTCCTCATACTGCATCGGTAGCTGTTCTGGGCGGTGGGACTCATCCCGTCGCTTGCCACCAATTGACACCCACGACACCCCAAAGTATGAAAGGGGTTACAGTCGTCTAGGATAATCCACTCCCAAACACCCGGACAGCTATCGACCACTCCAATCCGCCATACATGAAGCACATCAATAATTCCCCCCAAGTACGAGACAAGGCTCTGTAGTGAGGTTCGATCAAGAGTAACTCTCTTCTCTTTTATTGAAAGAAACACAACACTTATATATACTTTGAGAATACCACATGAACAATGACTGTGTAATTACAGCCAGGTGAGCTCATTAACATACTTATCAATAGTCTCAGACCCTATTAACATACTATTTTAGACAAAAGCACTTAATCAGTGGACATTCTTTAGGAGGGGCTGCTGGAAACAATCCCCCCTCTCTCTGCAGCTAATACACATTGAATTAGCAGACACGGTGTCTCTACTAGTTCCTGGACGCCCAAATTAGGAGTTTCACTTCCTGTGCCTTACAGTGTATAAGAGTAAGATAGATCTCCATATTTCCTGAGAGATACTGGTAATGCATATACTGTCCCAAACTCATAGGAAAAAGACACAAAGGGGTTTACAATCCAGGGACAGGGTGATCCGTCACATCATGTGAGTTGCATTACAGTGCAGTGCGAATCACATGCGATGTCTGACATTGCTATAGTGTGAACCAGCACTAAGGGGCACTTTTTTGTTTTTTATTTGGGGGGGGGGTGCTGAAATGAGCTTTAATACATACACACAGACATGACCGGATTTCGGGTTCTCCTTACATGTTCTAATTCTTACACATCTTTTCTATATATAGCTCTCCTTAATTGCTCACAGATCTCAGCTTTGTGAGTTCGCCTCACCAAACTTCAAATGTGATATTTTGGGATTATTTGTTATATTTCTTTTGCTCTAAACATGACGTAAATCTGGAATTTCGAGGAAATATTTCTAATTACTCATTGCTACTCTTATCTTAAACTATTTGTTTTTTATTATGTTTGTTTATTTCCCAGGGTCATGTATGGCTATAATTATCTTGTTATTATTTCCATTGCCGTGGAACAATTGGCTATGTGAAAACAGTCACTGGCCCAACAGAAATTAATTGGGAAAACAACCTAACATAACTTATGTGCTCAAACTGAACTTGCCTTTAAAAATGGTATTTATTGAATAAATAACTCAATGCTGATTACTTTATAGGCTGCGCTAAATGTATTTACTTGTTTATATGAAAATATAATAACTTTACACCCTCTTTGTTTGGAAATAATTGCTGTGTTTTCTCAGAACGCAGTAAGTCAGCAATCTCAGAATGGACTAAATCCTATCTCCCAAAACGGCAAAATTAAAAATTGTGACATTAAACCCAACTGTATAATTTGCCCAATTCAAACATTGGGACAGATGATATCATACATTTACTGAGCCCATCCCTTCAAGAGTCCCAAGACATCCTTGTGTAGCAGATGCTAAATTTACCAGTTGAAGCCGTCATATTGACATAGTATATTGTATCTAAAGCTGAAAAAAAAATGTAATCTTGGATAGAGTATGGAATGATCAAAATCCTTGTTCGTTTTTTTTTTTCACTTCTCTGCCCCATTGGGGAGATTTGCATTTATTACTCGTAATGTAGACAGGAAATTAGATAAAATCTCTCCAATTCAAGGGAAATGCCCATTTACAAACATTAAATGCCTTGTAAGACATCAGGTTAGCTGTGACAGGAACACACATCCTTGTCACATACCTGGCCAGAGGCTGATGTGCTGAGAGGACTTACCTTACCTACCCTGAAGGTGGTGAGAGGGAGTGCTATGCCCATAGAAGCCGGGGTGGCCAGCTGAAACAGGCTGAAGTGATGAGATGTCTGCTGGGTGGTGGCTGATGATCACGATGCAATACTGGGGAGGAGTCCCTCAGATGTACCAGATGAGACTTGGCAGAAGGAAGAGCCGGTGTTCCGTGAAAAAACCCACCCGTGAAAATTCCCTACCCTCGTCACTTCCTGTGCACCTACATCATTGAACAGCTGAGCAGCTTACCACTGCGCATGCTCACAGGTCCGGAGGGTTGCACCTACGTCATTGAACAGCTGAGCAGCTTACCACTGCGCATGCTCACAGCTCCGGAGGGTAGGGAATTTTCACGGTCGGCTCCGTAGTGTTTTTTAACGTTACACCGCATCAGCTGTTGCCGCGGGTACATTAAATCATCTCCGCTCCAACCCCTCTGACTTCCCTGATCTCGGCTACTAAATGTAAAAGCGGCCGCGGGTCTATGAAAATATAAATCATGGAGCCGAGATCTCCGTGATTTATATTTTCATACACCCACCGCTTTTACATTTAGTAGCCGAGATCAGGGAAGTCACAGTAGTAGGAGCGGAGATGATTTAATGTTGCAGCGGAGATGATTTAATGTACCCGCAGCAACAGCTGATGCGGTGTAATGTTACAAAACCCTACCCCGTGAAAATGTCCTACCCTCCGGAGCTGGGAGCATGCGCAGTGGTAAGCTGCTCAGCTGTTCCATGACGTAGGTGCACAGGAAGTGACGAGGGTAGGGAATTTTCACGAGGTAGGGTTTTTTAACGTTACACCGGGAGCAGGGTCAGGAGCCAGCCAGTAGTCATACAAAGATTATCAGCCAGAGGTAAGGCAGCAAGCAGCCGGGGCCATACACTGGTAATCAGGCAGCAGCAGAGTCAAAAGAGCAAGCCAGGGTCATACACGGATCAGCAGGCAGAAGCGGAGTCACTGGAACAAGCCAAGGGTCAAAGCTAGGAATGGAAACAAGACAGGTCAAAGGCAAACCGAGTCGGTAACAGGAAATACAATAATAGCAGGAACTCAGGAACACACGGGGGAGCTGAAGATCATCCAGCAACTTGTGGCTCAGCCAGCTGGCTTTAAATAGGGCACTGGGCACCAGGATTTGTCACGCCATGCATGCGCAATTGCACATCAGTGTCCGTCACTGTTTGCATCTGCATTCGCACTTGTAAAACGCCTGTAATCTGTGAACTTGCTGATTATTATTAGCAGATGTGTCTGTTCTTCTGCGAACCATTCTCTGACAGTCTCTGTTGGAAAAAATTTCCTCTATTTCTGTTCTAAGGACAATTTAAAATCTTGTATTTGCCATCACATTCAGTCCCGATAACAGTGGTCACCAGGAAAAATATCTCCTTGGCAAGATTGACAGTCGTATAAACCTGACAAGGATTCTGGACTCTCCCTGCTCTATCCAAACTAAAATAATTTTTCTTCTAAAGCGAAGTTAAATATAGAGTTTTATCTTAGCACTGGGGATCGGGTGATTATAGCAGTTGGAGTGGCTTTTTAATTCTCATGGGTTGCTGGGGACTCAAGCAGATAAGAAAGTGGACCAGGGGAATGAAAATAGGAAGACTGAAAACTAAATGAGAGTGATTTTACTCTGGATATTGTGGGAAAAGCTTCGTGCAGGGCGTCATGAACCCTCCCCTTTGCCACACATGATTATGACCAGCCTGAAGATATTAAAAAAAGGTATTAAATAACGCTTAGTTTACTTTATTTATGCTTTTTTTCCCCTTTATTTTTATCTGATGATCCTGAGAATAACACACCTCCTGTCCTAGAGTGACAAAGACAAGAAGGCTCCATTCACATATAGGCGTTTTGGATTGCGGGTAGAATCGCCACCATTCTGCCCGTGATCCCGAACTATTGCACGTTTCGGGACGCCCGTGCGATTCCCGTGACTTGCACTGGCACCCCAAACGTGGCGCGTATGCAATGGCACCTCAAATCGCTGCAATTCTGCCCGCGATCTGAAACACCTATATGTGAATGGAGCCGAAGTGCTTTAGGACTACAGAACAACATCCACATTTACTTTCTCTCTAAGGCTTCATGTACACTGGTTTACTGTAAATACTGTTTCTCCTAATCAGCAGATCACTGGTGCCATGCAGGTCTCCTGCAGATCTGTCAGTGTATTGGCTTGCTCCTACCTCGTACGAGGAAGCCGATACATTCTGGCAGGAAGACTCAATAAACTCCCACAGCGCCGTGGTAGTTCATTGAAAACTACAACCCGACAGCTGCAAAGGCTGCTGGGTTTTGTTTCACCCTCAATACGGGCGTAACATGTTATGAAGGGTGAACTTCACCTTTAAAAATTCACCTAAGCTGCATGGTTTCAAACCAGTTTAGGCGAGTTTAGCAGACTTTGATATTTGGGAATTTATACTTTTTTTTTTTTTTTAGGCCAGAATTTTTAATTATTCTGGCCATTGAAATGAATAAATGCTGAAGTGCTAAACATGACTAGCATTTTTTATGCCCAAAAGTTCCTGTCCTGAATGTTATTCTTCTGCATTCAGGAGAGGATCTTTGACTGCCTCCAAACTCTGCTGCTCCTAAACTCTGGTAAAAGCCTATTTGTGCATGGACACCTAGGTTTTTATTAAAGCGGAGTTCCCGCCACAAAATCAACATAATCGATTTTGGGCCATCCGCTTGCTTTTGGTCACCTGAAAAAGAAATGGATAGTTACGATTTTTTTTTTGTTTACTTACCTTGTTATTGAAGAAAAATATACTCACCTTTCTTCCACTTCCTCCCTCTGCGGCTCCGTCACTTCCTCTTTGCATTGATTCCTGGGAGCTGAACGTCATCGCTCCCAGGAATCAATGTGCCTGAACCGGCCCCGCTCGTCACTTCCTGTGTGGCGCGTCATTCCCTGCTAAACAGCTTCTGGGCATGCCCAGAAGCTGTGGAGGGATGACGCGCCTGCACCGGCATTGCACTGCATTCTGGTCGAAGAGAATACGGAAGAGGACGCAGAAGAGGACGCGCTTGCTTAAGCTGCCCACATCCAAGATGGCAGCGCTGGAGAAGAAATTTTCAAGGTAAGTATTTCTTCTAAAAGGTAAGTGCGACCCGGGACAGTACAGAGGCTATCCATTGTGGAATGTACTAGCCCTGACTGTCCCGGGGTATTTTTATTGAAAAAACTTTTTCATGGCCGTTACTCCGCTTTTAATGTGGAGTTCAGGAGCTTTGGCAAAAAAATGCCAAAAGCTTCTAAACGTGAGTTTAGGAGCAGCAATGTGCATGAGGCCCCTTACACACAGGCAGGCTCTGTTGAGTCCACCTGCTTAGTGGGGAAACTATCCATGGATCCCCATTGAACAAGTGGATGGCTGGTCCATGTCCGTTCTGCATAAACCTGCTCACCTCTATGGGCAGTTGAATGTAAACAGGCTGTTTGTCCATTTACACCCAACTGTCATCCAATCTGATCCGCCAGACGGATGGGGAATGGATCCCCATCGTTCTGCTTTCAGCTGACAGGATCGGATCTTTTCACATGTCAACGGACACATGTCCATTGACACCGCTGCTCCATAGAAGAGTGGCAGGATTAATACTCATGTATTCTGGCCATTAGAATGCACTACCATGCAAGCGTGTGCAATACTCAATGTGCAGTTATGCTCGTTTATGCACTCAAATGCTCCTCTTCTGAATGCCTAACTGATGTTTTTTTTTATGCCTTTAAATGCCTACATGCACATGCACATGGACATGTAGACTAACACAGAGGGGCGTTTAGAGGCAGAAAAAAATATGCCTATAAAAGCATCCTGTGTGCATGAGGCCATAAAGTGTAAGTTCATCTTTAGCAGCATTTTACAAAAGAAAAAAAAACCCTATGCAGTTCCAGATCCCCTAAATGGTACATACCAGAGCTCCTTATCTTCAAATGTCTCTCGGGCTTGCTAATAAACATGGAGGTGGGGGGGGGGGGGCTATCTACAGAAACATTTGGCTCCTTGATTCCCCCCTCCATTTTCAGGATGGACAGATGCTACAAGTATCCACCCCCTAGCAGTTGCTTCAGCTGATTCAAACTGTGTGCATGCCTTTTCTAGTTGCAGCTGCTGGACAGAGGGAGATTGTAATGGAACCGCGACCCACACTGTGTTTGCGGGCTTCAGTCAGTATACAGTTTCCTCCAGTCTTGAGCATAGGTATCAGATATTCTAGCCGCCCCCCCCCCCCCCCCCATAAAAAATAGATGGAAGTTAGCTTGTAGAGAACTGGAGCATTCATTAAAAAAACTCACACCGAATATATACAGGATGGACATCCCCTTCCTGATCAGATTACCCCACCAGGTCAGGTGCCTGATTACATTATCATCTGTGTACAGAAATACAATTAACCTGTATTATCTAAAGAACAACCAACACAAACAGTATTCTACTTTTCCACCAGTAACTAATGGCGGACAATGATTCAATAAACCTGTGTCAATTAACTAGCAGACTGCCGTCCTCGAGCTCCTGAATTACAATACACATTATCATAAGTGTAAACACAGAACCCACAATAGATAACAGATGAGTAAATCAGCATATTCAACAATGTCTGGAAGACAGGTGGTTGAGCTGATGACATTAGCATCGGCTACGATGTCTTACTGTCTTGGGGAGACATGGACTTGAATCCAAATTAACATTACTCCAAGGGGCCCCACATATAGTGTATGTTTTGTATTCCCAGTGATGGCGAGTACCATCACAGAGATCAAGGTGCCAGCAGTTTCAGTAATGATGCCCCCCTCCTAATCTGCATATATAATTGCATGCTGAAGCTGCATTTGAAAAAAGGAATACTGATATATGCTATTCAGAGGATCTGGAATTGCGTAGGGGCTTTACTTAAAATTCTCCAAAAAGTAAACTTACACTTTAAACTTATTGTGAATTCATTATTTCCTATATTGATTGTCACAGTTATTTGTAAATTTGGTATTGTCACATATAATATATGAAGTTACATAACACAGAACATTATATTCTGTAACCAAATGTTGTTTGAGTTGATTGGTCTAATAAGCAATGTTTCTAAAAACACAGTGAATCAGATTTTTTTATTTATTTGATATATAGTGTATGTAATGTCAAAACCTTATTTTTAGTTTCAGATAGAAAAGGGAAGAGTTAATACTTTACTCATTTTTTTGTCTTCAGGAAATCTCTACAAAGTGAGGGCAATTCCCCTTTTAGACATGGTCACCAGAACAAATGACCCCATTAGAAGAAAATCTCCCCCACCCCTTGTTCTAGGGACAACTGTAACATTTTGGCTCTGGCAGGCCGAATGCTTGGCATTTCTTGGTGCATTCCTTCAGGTAACAAAAACAAAAGGAAGAATACCTGCACACTTCCTGAACCCTAACCTTAAAGTGGAACTTCACTCTCCCAATCAACATAGATTATGTTTAATCCTCATGCTGCTAGCATTAGTAAATAGATAGTAATTATTATATTATATTTACTTGTTTTAAACTTTTATTTTACATTTCTTTAGTTACTTCCTGGTTTCCATGCCTAGGCAAAATGATGTCATACATCCCAGGAGTCTTCAGGAAGGGAGGAGAGGAGGAGGGTTTTTCTCAGCTAAGCACACTCTCCAGCATACATACTTGAGTTAAGGGCAGTAAATGCTACATGAATCATTTGCCCTTACTTAAGATGGCCATGGCCAAATATCCTAGCGGTAGTTTTTCAAAAAACGTTCTCACCAAAATAGAGCATGGAGACATGGATGGATGGGTAGCGTTTTTGGTTTGTGGTTCTCAAATGCTGTGAAGATCCACTTTAACTTAACCTACCTTAACCTTACCCATAAACTGGTCCAGTATAATTTGTTACAGAATTTTTTTATTAAACCATTTGATTTTCTAACGATTAGTGGGGTCAAATTGATGGTCATTTTTGGCTACAGTGAATAGAAAATTAAAATGAGTAGGATAAAAATGATGCATACCTTATCCCTTGCTTTACATGCTTACTCCCAGCTGCATGACCAGCCCGCCAACCTGCTTCCAACCTCCACAAGTTGCATTGTAATTGGGGATGCCAAGGGTCAGCACCCAACCCAAAGAGTCACAGAAATAAGGAGAGTGTCAGCTGCCAGGGGTCCCCTAGACAAAAACAAGCATTTAACCCTTGCACTGCAGAGCGAGCCCCTACTGCAAGGGTAAATTTTTATTTTACCCTATGTTTAGCTTTAAGCTTTGTCAGGTTCAGTTTCATTCAACATTTTCAGCATTACGATTGATAAGAATACCCTTCAATGTCTTGATTTTAAGTTAAAGCTCCACTCCCCCAAATATAAAAGGCTGCTCTAAGTTGTGTATATGGGTCCAAAACAAATTCTACTTTACTGAGACCCACCCACTTGGAATATAGAAACTGGGATGGTTCTGCCAAAATAGGTGCAGTTGGGAATCATGGATAAAGCAGTTTTATGAGCTTGCTGACAAGTTGAGTCATACAATGCTCTCCAGTGATCTATGTGTTGAGTGATGTCCTCCAGAATTTTTTCTGTTCTCCAGCTGTCAACGACATTGTAAAGCCTAATTATGGTGTCATACTTTCCCAATGGATTCCTCATAAATGCATGATGGGGGAATTAGGCTGTGAAAGGGTAGCAACTTCATGGCCTTGTTCAAGATTGCAGAGACTTAAAATACCGCAAGGAAGTCCTGCTATTGGGGCCTCTCAGAGGGATAAGAAACTAGTGGATATTATTATATTGATTTTTTTTTTTTTTTTATTTGCTCTGAATTTATTGAGCATGGCTGATGATTGTACATATAATGAGAAGCAATGTAATGTCACTGATCATTGTGTTAGCCAGCTACAGTATGTAATGCCAGGTCCAGGCAGGACAAGGCTGTAGATGCAAAATTGGTTTACACATACCAAGATTTTTTTTATCACTACAAATGGTTTAAAATGACGTTGCTATTTTTGGTGTAGTGGGCAGATGTTTTAGTTTCTTGTTTAAAGTTGTACATTTTTAAGTAATTTAAAGTTTAATGAAAGTGTCAGGGAAGGTTTGCCCATAGCGCAAATGAAGTTTCCCAGTGTATACATATGCGCATGGCTGGCAGCTGGTAAGGCAGATGTGCACAGATTTGGCATAAGCATGCACACGCACACTCATACATCCATGCGCATGCCTGTCTCCAATGCTGGCACCAAACAAGCTATTTAAACAGGCTGCAGTATTAGCTCATTGCTGTTTGGTCTACAGCTTCTCGATTCCTGTGTTTGACCTCTGATAATGACCTGGCTTGCTCCTGACCTTTGTTTGTCTGCTTCCTGTCCTGATCTTGGCTTGCCTCTGGATTCTGACTCCTGTTCTTGCCTGATTTACCTCCTTTTGCTGACTTGGCTTGTGACCTGACTATCCTGCTGCCCGACGTCAATGCCGAATTTGCCCTTCTGTTACTGACCCGAGTTGTCTAACCCTGCATTCTGCTTATCCAGCCTGCTACAGTTCTTCAGTCCAGTGAGCTCACATCTGGTTCCTGCTGCATATCCACAGTCTGCCGCCAGCCAAGCTCCATGCCAGCTCGTCTGCCACCAGCCTGTTCTGCTGCCACATCCACCTGCTGACTGCTGTTGGTCACACAGACTACTGGACTGATCATAGGCGCTCGCTCTTCTTCCGTAACTGCTGTCTCACTGTACGAGAGGCCTTCTTTTTGATGTAAGGTTTACTAACCAGTGTAACAGGAAGTCAGCTAAATCTGGGAATGTAGTCACAGGAAGGAGATACATTTCTACCTGATTTAGAAAGTCCATTAATTAATTTAGGGTGTTGGCTACAGAGCTAGCCAGCAGGAAGTTGAAAGGCCTTCACCTGTTCAGAATGAGGGAGTTAAGGCTCTATAATTTGTTCAGAGAAATTCCTATTGTTTGCTGCCTCCAGAAGCTGCATCCTGAAGCCATGTGGGCTGGGAGCAGGAGGACAGTCAGCGTGTGCCTCCCGACAGGATGTGTGGGCCTGGGAGAAGACCCCCCGGAGTGATGTGTGCCCGGGACGGTAACCAAGGGTGAATACGTCTCAAAGGTGAGAAGACGAACTGTTGATGTGAAAGAAATAAAGGACTGTGTTGCCCTGCGAAGCTATTATAAAAGGACTATTGAGTGTCCACTGTAGGACAAGGAAGTCTGCCCGACGGTAGGTTGGAGACAGACACTTAGGCAGGTTCCAGTTGTGAGAAGGTAGCCGCCCACAGAGGCAAGGATTTATTTTCTGTTTTATTTTATTTTGGATGTTTTGCTGCATACAGCCTGGTGAAGAAAGTACCATTTAATAAACCACACTGTTTGTTTGCAAGCACTTGTCGGCTACCTCTCTGGGAAAACGCACCCCCCAAGGGGTCATCCACGCCTACCACCGAGCTAATCCCTCACACCAGGTACGTGAGAAAAATGGCTTTTGGTTTAATATGAAGTGGAGAGGAATTTCAATCTGTCAGGTTTTTATTAATCACTTAAGGACCGCCCACTGTACATATACTGCGGTACGTAATTTAGCTTTAAGGCTCTGGGGGCGCACGCATGCCGTCGGTGCCGCGCTCCCGCTGTGATTAGACACAGCAGAAGCCAGTCCGCAGGACCGGCGGCAACTGGTCAAGTGACTGTCAGAACAGCCGTCTGCCTATGTAAACAAGGCAAATGGCTGTTCTGTCAGACAGGAAGGGAGATATCGTGTGTTCCTAGTAATCAGGAACAAAGATCTCTCTCTTACTGCAGTCGGTCCAACCCCCCCACAGTTAGAAAACACTCCTTAGGAACACACTTAACCCCTTGATCACCCCTGAGGATAACCCCTTCCCTGCCAGTGTCATATATACAGTAACAGTGCATATTATTTAGCACCAATCACTGTATTGGTGTCACTGGACCCCAAATAGTGTCAGTTTGTGACAGATTTGTCCGCCGCAATGTCGCAGTCCTGCTAAAAATTGCTGATCGCCGCCATTACTAATAAAAATATAAAACAAAAGTCCATAAATCTATCCCATTGTTTGTAAACACTATAACTTTTGCGCAAACCAATTAATATACGCTTTTTGGGATTTTTTTTACCAAAAATATGTAGCAGAATACAAATTGGCCTAAAGTGATAGAGAAATTTGATTTTTTAAATTTTTTTATTGGGAATGTTATATAGCAGAAAGTAAAAAATATAGTTTTTTTTATCTTTTTGTATCCAAATCTGGCTTTAAACTTCTCCACAACAGTATCTTGGACCTGCCTGGTGTGTTCCTTGTTCTTCATGATGCTCTCTGCGCTTTAAACGGACCTCTGAGACTATCACAGTGCAGGTGCATTTATACAGAGACTTAATTACACACAGGTGGATTCTATTTATCATCATTAGTCATTTAGGTCAACATTGGATCATTCAGAGATCCTCACTGAACTTCTGGAGAGAGTTTGCTGCACTGAAAGTAAAGTGGCTGAATAATTTTGCAAGCCCAATTTTTCAGTTTTTTATTTGTTAACAAAGTTTGAAATATCCAATAAATTTAGTTCCACTTCATGATTGTGTCCCACTTGTTGTTGATTCTTCACAAAAAATTACAGTTTTATATCTTTATGTTTGAAGCCTGAAATGTGGCAAAAGTTCGCAAAGTTCAAGGGGGCCGAATACTTTTGCAAGGCACTATATATTACATATATATATATATATATATATATATATATATATATATATATATATTTAAAAATTGATAGATCCTGATGCTTATGGGATGGCCTATCTCATTTCTTAAAGCCTGTAAAATGCCAGGACAGTAAAGATACCCCCCAAATTACCCTTTTTGGAAAGTAGACAGTCAGTCAAAGGTAATTAGTAAGAATCAGAGTGAATTTTTTTTTAAGTTTCATACAACATAGGCATACTTACAATTACATCCCAAAAACATTCTGTTTTTCCCCCGAATATGGGCATACTATACATGTGTGAGCCTAGCCCTATAGAGAGTTTTAAAATCCAAGCAGCACCTTCAGACTTTCTAGGGGCATAAATTACACATCTAATTTGTGAATTTTTTTCTGAGTGCTTATCACATTTTTGGAGGCCCTGAAACACCAGGACAGTGGAAACACCAAGGTTTACAGTTTGGAAAGCAAACACCCCAAGGTATTTTCTAAAAGGAAAAAATTATAATTTTTTTGCCACAAGTTTTCTGAAAAATGAGGAAAAAAACATGAAAATGTATATATTTTACACAAAGTTATCAATTTATAAGATATTTCTAAGGCCCCTTTCACACATACAGTCTGTTCAGATCCGCCTGTCAGTTTTTCTGGCGGATTTGAACGGATGCCCCATGCATCCCTATGGGGCAGCGGATGTCAGCGGAGAAATGCCTGCTGACATCCGATCCTGTCCGTCAAATCCAGACGGATGAAAACCCTATTTTCCATCCATCTGGGGGATCAGATCGGATGAGAACAGACAGGCAGTCCGTGCTTAACCAATTCACCCATAGAAGACAGCGGTGATCGATCCCCGCTGAGTCCGTCGGCGGAACAGACATGTGTGAAAGGGGCCTAACACAGAGCATAGGCATACTTTTAAATTACACCTCAAAACACATTCTGCTTCTCCTCTTAAATTTGGGGATACCACATGTGAGACTTTTTCATTGTTTGGACTGATTACGTACTGGACATTGCATCTTGTGTATCACAAAAATCAACCAACACTGTATAGAAAACAATGTAGTGTAATGGTCACCTCTGTACGAGTGGTCAGAGAATATAGCAGTCCCAGTTCCTATAATCCAAACAAGCCTAGCCTGTATGTGGCTACCCCAGGAATGCCATGCTCATTGGCCAGGAAGTACAGGGGGCTAAAGAAAGGAAGAACAAAAGAGTTCCTGTGGTTCCAGGAGTGCAGTTGTCCGTGGACTGGTTTCTCACAGGAACATAGTCAGATAAGCAGATGGGTTAGTTTCAGTGGTAGGCAAGCAGCAGGCAGAAACATGGTCAATAAACAGGCAAGGGTCAGTAAAGGTGGCAGGGAGAGGCACAATTGTGGGGTGATTGGGAACACTTGTGCTGGCTGCAATGGCTTTGGTGATACAGTACTGTCGTGGTGGACTCTGTTCATGGCTGTACCAGTCTGGTGACATTATCATTGGTATGGTGCCAATCAGGAACACTGTGACCATCTGTATTATTAGATCTTGTTCAGACAGGATGCATCAATGCATACCTCATGCGAGGGCCGTTGTTACCTGCATGTATGGATACGTATGCCCGGAACAAGAGAGCTCCTGTTCGTTCTTTATCTACAGTTGCCAAGCGTTAATAATTTAAAGGTAAATCCACTTTTGTGAAGAAAAAAAAAGCAAATAAAGAAAAAACAATATAGTGTATACAATTACGACACAAATCATATTGTAATTGAATATTATTAAAAATGACCTTTCCTTTTCAATCTGCAGCCATTTGAATTTTCTGAAAATGCGATGCAAAATGGCTACCTGGAGATGTTCTGTACAGAGTATGTGTACTGACCACGAGATGGAGATGGGAACAAAATTGCCCTGACTGAACCAAGCAAAAAAAATCTGATCGCTGTGAGGACGGTGCCATATTTTCTTCTGGTTTTAGATTCAACATTTCAATAAACTGTATTGTTGGTGTCAATTGCCCAGCCTCTACTCTGGAAAATAGATTTCTTTCTTGCAAATGCTTGTGATCATATCTGTAATTCCCAGTGGCTTAAAAGTGGTTGAAATGAATGACTCTATGGTAATGATTTATTTTAGGTAAATACATATTAGTAATCACTTTTCTCACTTATTTACTACATTTATAGTAATTAACCCAAATAATTTTATGCAGCAGGTTACATTTACATCAGTCCGTGCCCTAATGCAGCTTGCAATCTAAGGTCCCTATCTCACATACACATGCTAGGACCAATTTACTGACCAGCATGTCTTTGGAAGCAAGCACATGGAGAACATGCAAACTCCATGCAGGTGTCCTGGACCGGATTTGAACCAAGGACCCCAGTGTGGTAAGGGCCACTAAAGCCGGCCATACATTGATCGGAATTCAGCCGGTTCAGCAGGGACCAGCTGAGATTCGATCAATGCATGGGCAGGTTGATTGTACCCAAGCCGATCCATCAATCGACCTGGGTACAACCAAACCTGTCGGGTTTCTTACATACGGTTACTGCTGGTGGCTATAGCCACTAGCTGTAATCATTGTATTCTGTTGAACGGGAAGGCTCCCTGCAAACCCTCCCTCTCCCCCTTTACCGGGGAGAACACAATAGTGCTGCAGGAGGCATTCCCCCATCAAAACTGACTATGTTGGTGAGGGATTCAAGCGCTTTTCTTTCCTTTGGTGGAAGGAAAGAAAATTGAATCATCTATGGGCTGCTTAAAGTGGAACCTTGGTCAGAAAATTAAGTCCTGCTAGATCACTTTAAGCTGGCCCCTTTGGCAAATATAACTATGTAAAACATTAAAAATAAGTGCCTATACTGTTTACCCACTTAAGCCCCAGCCCTATTTCGGACACTTTTTGTTTACAAGTTAAAATCAGTATTTTTTCCTAGAAAACTACTTAGAACCCCCAAACATTATATATATATATATATATATATATATATATATATATATATATACACACACAGTGGGTACGGAAAGTACTCAGACCCCCTTAAATTTTTCACTCTTTGTTATATTGCAGCCATTTGCTAAAATCATTTAAGTTCATTCTTCTTCCTCATGAATGTACACATTGCACCCCATACTGACAGAAAAACACAGAATTGTTGACATTGTTGCAGATTTATTAAAAAAGAAAAACTGAAATATCACATGGTCCTAAATATTCAGACCCTTTGCTGTGACACTCATATATTTAACTCAGGTGCTTTCCATTTCTTCTGATCATCCTTGAGATGGTTCTACACCTTCATTTGAGTCCAGCTGTGTTTGATTATACTGATTGGACTTGATTAGGAAAGCCACACACCTGTCTATATAAGACCTTCCAGATCACAATGCATGTCAGAGCAAATGAGAATCATGAGGTCAAAGGAACTGCCTGAAGAGCTCAGAGACAGAATTGTGGCAAGGCACAGATCTGGCCAAGGTTACAAAAAGATTTCTGCTGCACTTAAGGTTCCTAAGAGCACAGTGGCCTCCATAATCCTCAAATGGAAGACGTTTGGGACGACCAGAACCCTTCCTAGAGCTGGCCGTCCGGCCAAACTGAGCTATCGGGGGAGAAGAGCCTTGGTGAGAGAGGTAAAGAAGAACCCAAAGATCACTGTGGCTGAGCTCCAGAGATGCAGTCAGGAGATGTGAGAAAGTTGTAGAAAGTCAACCATCACTGCAGCCCACCACCAGTTGGGGCTTTATGGCAGAGTGGCCCGACGGAAGCCTCTCCTCAGTGTAAGACACATGAAAGCCCGCATGGAGTTTGCTAAAAAAACACCTGAAGGACTCCAAGATGGTGAGAAATAAGATTCTCTGGTCTGATGAGACCAAAATAGAACTTTTTGGCCTTAATTCTAAGCGGTATGTGTGGAGAAAACCAGGCACTGCTCATCACCTGTCCAATACAGTCCCAACAGTGAAGCATGGTGGTGGCAGCATCATGCTGTGGGGGTGTTTTTCAGCTGCAGGGACAGGACGACTGGTTGCAATCGAGGGAAAGATGAATGCGGCCAAGTACAGGGATATCCTGGACAAAAACCTTCTCCAGAGTGCTCTGGACCTCAGACTGGGCCGAAGGTTTACCTTCCAACAAGACAATGACCCTAAGCACACAGCTAAAATAACGAAGGAGTGGCTTCACAACAACTCCGTGACTGTTCTTGAATGGCCCAGCCAGAGCCCTGACTTAAACCCAATTGAGCATTTCTGGAGAGGCCTAAAAATGGCTGTCCACCAACGTTTACCATCCAACCTGACAGAACTGGAGAGGATCTGCAAGGAGGAATGGCAGAGGATCCCCAAATCCAGGTGTGAAAGACTTGTTGCATCTTTCCCAAAAAGACTCCTGGCTGTATTAGATCAAAAGGGGGCTTCTACTAAATACTGAGTAAAGGGTCTGAATACTTAGGACCATGTGATATTTCAGTTTTTCTTTTTTAATAAATCTGCAACAATGTCAACAATTCTGTGTTTTTCTGTCAGTATGGGGTGCTATGTGTACATGAATGAGGAAGAAGAATGAACTTAAATGATTTTAGCAAATGGCTGCAATATAACAAAGAGTGAAAAATTTAAGGGGGTCTGAATACTTTCCGTACCCACTATATATATATATATATATACATATATATATATATATATATATATATATATATATATATATATATATATATATATTGTCATGCGGTATTTGCGCAGTGGTCTTTAAAACGCCATTTTTTTGGAAAAATTACGAAAAATCACATTTAAAAAAACGAAACTGTAAAGTTAGCCCATTTTTTTGTATGTTGTGAAAGATGATGTCATGGCGAGTAAATATATACCCAACATGTTACGGTTTAAAATTGCACACACCCGTGGAATGGCGACAAACTATGGTCAATAGAAATCTCAATAGGCGACGCTTTTAAATTTTTGAATGGTTACCAGTTTTGAGTTAGAGTGTAGCTTTTTTCTTAAACTATTGCTCATGCTCTGGCGATCGCGGCGATACCTCACATGTGTGGTTTGAACAGCGATGTCATTCGCAGCTCGACTTCCGTATACGTTTCCTTTCGTGCGCGAGATCCTATTTATTTTATTTTTTTTTTTACTTTTTTACAGGTTTTTAAAAAAAAATAAAAATCTGATCACTTTTATTGCTGTCACAAGCAAGTTAAACATCCCTTGTGACAGCAATATGCAGTGACAGGTACTCTTTATGGAGGGATCGAGGGTCTAAAAGACCCTAGACCCCTCCACTACACTTCCATGTATTCAAAACACCGAAAACTGCATTTTTGAATACATTTGTTTTTTAAATCTGCCGCCTTTTGCAGCAGAGTAACACGGACGTGACGTCATGGACGCCGCGCCTCCAGGTTACGTCATCGGAGACCCGATCAAAGCCGCTTCCGGCTTTGATTGGGACTCCATCCAGCCGGCGGACACGCCGGCTGGTTGCTCGGGTCTCCCGGTGGGACGGGAGACCGGGGCAAAGCCGCGGAAGGCGGCGGGAGGGGGGTGGACACGTCCCCTCCCGCTCACCCGGGTAACGATCGAGCGGCTCCCGAGCCGCATCGGTCGTTACCAACGGAAAGCCGACCGCCGTTTCTAAACCACGGTACCGGGATGGTGCCTCTAGCTAGAGGCATCACCCCGGTATACACCGCAACGTTTGCCGACGTACCCCTATGTCACTTTGCGGTAAGTGGTTGAAATCCAGTAATGTTGCTTTCTATTTTTAGGCACTGTGCTGACAGCTTAAAGATTTACTGCTGTTCAGGGGCTCTGGTCTTTAGCAAAATGGCAGCCTCCGGCAAGAAGAAACAGGAACAATGCTGGAGGCAATTTACAGCACACACTAACTTTGGTAACAATTATAATTGTGGAATGTAGGTTACTTGCTAAAGAACATTATTTTTCTCAAGTTGTTGAAGTTCCACTTTAAGTCACTGTGGTGCCTGTGCACATACAATCAGCCACTAGAGGGAGAAGCTACAATCTGAAACGTCATTACAAAAATAAGTACCAAAAATGTGAACGTCACAATAAAAATCATTTCACATTTACTCATTTCAAATAAATGACATTTTCCCTTTAAGGTAAAGTACTTTTTCTCTGTCAGTGTGACGTTATTTAATGTGTTTATCTGAGGAAATATGTTCAAGTGTTGTGAGAAAACAGCTGTAACACAATACATGGATACAGAGAAGGACTGCACGTAAAATCAGATTCAGCTAAGGAAATGACATCAATCTTATGAGTAATAAGGGATTCTTATTCATGGATGAACAGTTTTAATCATTACAGTGACCGCTCATTGGAAAGCAGTCCAATGCTGACATAATCATTGCTTCTGATCCAACATTTTTGAAGGGGCTAGAAATAAATAAGGATTGTGTGACCTTTAAAGTGACACTAAATTAATTCCTTATTTCCCTAAAATATGGCATACACATTCACTACTTAAAGTGATTGTAAAGTCTCGATTTTTTTTTTTGGTTAAAAATAACAAACATGTTATACCTACCTGCTCTGTGCAGTTGGTTTTGCACAGAACAGGCCGGATCCTCCTCTTCTCGGGTCCTTCTTTGCTGCTCCTGGCCCCTCCCTTCTGATGACTGCCCCCACAGCAAGCAGCCGAGCTGAGCTGCAGCTCCGTGTGTCCATTCAGACATGGAGCCGCGACCCGGCCCCGCCTCCCTCTCTATCCTGATTGGCCTACTGAATTTGATTGACAGCAGTGGGAGCCAATGGGGCTGCGCTGCCATCTCAGCCAATCAAGAGGGACAGTCCCAGGCAGCCAAGACACACCTGCAACATCGTTGGATAGAGCTGGGGCTCAGGTAAGTAATAGGGTGGCTGAGGGAGGCTGCTGCACATAGAAGGCTTCTTATCTTAATGCATAAAATGCATTAAGATAAAAAAACTTTCTGAGTTTACAATCACTTTAAGCTGGCCATATGTAGAGCTACCCCCTAAAGGGCCACTGGATTTTACTATCAGGGGCGGATCCAGAGTCTAGGCTCGGGAGGGGCACTGCCAGAAAATAAGTTGTTGCTTACAGAACTGTATTGCAAAACGAACTGCACTCCTGCGATTCATAGAAGTACAGCCAAACAAGCTTTCCTAGTACTTCTCCTTTAAGGCCCCTTTCACACATAAGGTCCGTTTGTCCGTTTTTAATCCATCCGTTGATGGATTAAAAATGGACATCAATGCATCTCTATGTAAAAACAGAAGACAACGGATGATCATCCGTTAACATCCGCTTCTGTCAATTTCCGTTTTATGGAACGGATGAATGCCCTATTTTTCATTCGTCAAAAAAAAACAAATCAGACGAAAAACCAATGTAAACGGACAAACGGTCCATTTTTGGATTGGTAGTGGATGTAAAAAAAATGGATGAAAAAAACGGATGAAAAACGGATACATTTTGACATGACTAAACTGATGAACTGAACGGACCGTATGTGTGAAAGGGGCCTAAGGGTGTACCCAGCTAAAAGTGGAAAGGGCTTAACCACTTAAGCCCCGGAAGATTTTACCCCCTTCCTGACCAGGGCCTATTTTGCGATTCGGCACTGCATGACTTTAACGGACAATTGCGCGGTGGTGCGACGCTGTCCCATACGAAATTGATGTCCTTTTCTTTCCACAAACAGAGCTTTCTTTTGGCGGTATTTGATCACCTGTGCAATTTTTTGATCATGCGCTATAAACAAAAAAAGAGCGTCAATTTTGCAAAAATAATATTTTTTACATTTTTTTATATGAAATTCCCCCCCAAAAAAAATGTAAAAATCTAAATTTTTTTTAAAATTTTCGGCCAATTTGTTTTCTGCTACATATGTTTGATAAAAATATAAAAATCGCAAAAAGCGTATTGTAATTGGTTTGCGCAAAAGTTATCGCGTTTACTAACAAAGGGAAAGATTTTTGTAATTTTTGTTGTTTTTTTTTTAACGCGTAATGGCGGCGATCTGCAATGTTTTTTGCAGTACTGCGACATTGCGGCGGACAGATCGGACCCTTGACTGACATTTTTGACACTTTTGGGGTTACCAGTGACATTTCTACAGTAATCAGTGCTATACATATGCACTGTTACTGTAAAATTACACTGGCAGTGAAGGGGTTAACTTTTTTGAGACGGAGGGGTTATGTGTGTCCCTAGGGGCGTGATTCTAACTGTGATTGGCTGTGGCTTGAGGTGTAGGAACAGTGATCAACGGTCCTACATAGTAGAACCGTATGATCACTGTTTCTACACAGGGGAGAATGACAGGCGGCTTGTTTACATCAGCTGCCTGCCTTTCTCCCTCTGCAGCGACGATCGCCGAGTGACCGCCGGACATCGGGTCCGCCGGTCACACGCGCGGGGGGGGGTCCGTGACCACGCGGGAGCGCGCCTCCGGGGGCGCGCGCTCGCTCCCTAGACCCTCACAGGCTAGCGACGTAGAACTACGTCACTCTGCCTGTGAGGGGCTGACTGCCGACGTAAATAGTCGTGCGGCAGTCGGCAAGTGGTTAAAGGGGGGCAATTAAACAGAATCTGTGCCTACTTGCTGTATACACTGCACACACATACCGCAAAATACTCCTAATTACTGTGCCACAGGTAACAGTTTTATAGACCCATACTGTATAAACCTAAGAATGAATGATCATTTTAAAAAAAATTAAACGTTTCCATCATATATGCTTTACTTTACACAGTCACTGATCACTGAGCCAACCTTCAAGAAGATCTTCATTACAACCTGCAACTGTTAGGACAATAAACACCTTGGTCAGGGCTATGTAATGTACAACATACTGTGTAGAGTGCAGCGGTCAGGAAGTAACATACAAAACATCATAATGTATAGAGTACAGGGGACATGAGTAAAGCTCGCCATACATGGTTCAGTATTTTTCATTCAGCCAGCCAGCTGAACAAAATAAACTGAATACATTTCCACATCCACACATTCAAGGTGAATGGGGAAATCCTTCCTGTTGTGTCTGTATATTCTTACAGCAGGATTCCCCCACTGTCAGAATACACTGATCAGCATTGCAGTCACTGGCTGCATGTGCTGACCGAATACTGCAGGACTGTTTATCAGAAGCCAGGCAGACAAAACAGATAGAGTGCTGCAGTCAGGACAATCCCCCTTGTTTACATGAATGTCCCCCCCTTACATCATAAATCCCCATTCCCCTCTTTATCAGAGTCCTCCCCCTTACGTCAAAGACCCCTCCCCCTTATGTCCCTAGAGTCACCCCCCCTTACATTGGGGTCCCCAGAGTCACCGTCCCCCCTTACTCCAGGGTTTCCAGAGCCACCCCCTTTACATTGAGGTCCACTGAGCCACCCTCCCATGCATCCGGGTCCCCAGAACCCTCTCTTTATTACATCAGGATCCCCAGAGAGCCCCCCCTCACATCAGGGTCTACAGAGAGCCCCCCTTACATCAGGGTCCCCAAAGAGCCCCCCTCACATCAGGGTACCCAGAGAGCCCCCTCCTTACATTGGGGTCCCCAGAGAGCGCCCCCTTCACATTAGGGTCCCCCAGAGAGCCCCGCTCATATCAGGGTCCCCCAGAGAGCCCCGCTCACATCAGGGTCCCCTAGAGAGCCCCCCTCACATCAGGGTCCCCCAGAGAAGCCCACTTACATCAGGGTCCCCCAGAGAGCCCCCCTCACGTGTGGGTCCCCAGAGACCCCCCTCCCCTTACATCAGGGCCCCCAAAGAGCTCCCCCTCACAGGGTCCCCAGAGAGCCCCCCCTCACATCAAGGTCCTCACAGAGCTCCCCTCCTAACATCAGGGTCCCCAGAGAGCCCCCTCCCCTTACATCAGGATCCCACAAAGCCCCTCCTCACATCAGGGTCCCAAGAGAGGACCCTCCTTACATCAGGGTCTCCAGAGAGTGCCCCCTTACATCTGGGTCCCTTCCTTACATCAGGGTCTACAGAGAGCCCCCCTCACATCATGGTCCCCAGAGAGCCCCCTCCTTACATCAGGGTCCCCAGAGAGCCCCCTCCTTACATCAGGGTCCCCAGAGGGCCCCCTCCTTACATCAGGGTCCCCAGAGAGCTCCCCCCTCATATTAGGGTCCCCAGAGGGTCCCTTCCTTACATCAGGGTCCCCAGAGAGCTCCCCCCTCACATTAGGGTCCCCAGAGGGTCCCTTCCTTACATCAGGGTCTCCAGAGGGTCCCCTCCTTACATCAGGGTCCCTTCCTTACATCAGGGTCCCCAGAGAGCTCCCTCCTTACATCAGGGTCCCCAGAGAGCCCCCCTTACATCAGGGTCCCCAGAGAGCCCCCTTCTTACATCAGGGTCCCCAGAGAGCCCCCCCTCACATCAGGGTCCCCCAGAGATCCCCCCTCACATCAGGGTCCCCCAGAGAGCAGCTCCCTCACATCAAGGTCCTCACAGAGCCCCCTCCTAACATCAGGGTCCCCAGAGAGCCCCCCCCCCTCACATCAGGGTCCCCAGAGGGTCCCTTCCTTACATCAGGGTCCCCAGAGAGCTCACTCATTACATCAGGGTCCCCAGAGGGTCCCTTCCTTACATCAGGGTCTCCACAGAGCTCCCTCCTTTTATCAGGTTTCTCAGAGAGCCCCCCTTACATCAGGGTCTCCAGAGAGCCCCGCTCACATCAGGGTCCTCAGAGAGCTCCTCCCTCACATCAAGGTCCTCACATCGGGGTCCCCAGAGAGCCCCCCCCTCACATCAGGGTCCCCAGTGGGTCTCTTCCTTACATCAGGGTCCCCAGAGAGCTCACTCATTACATCAGGGACCCCAGAGGGGCCCTTCCTTACATCAGGGTCTCCAGAGAGCCCCCTCCTTACTTCAGGTTTCTCAGAGAGCCCCCCCTTACATCAGGGTCTCCAGAGAGCCCCTCCCCCTCACATGCAGGGTTCCCAGAACTGCTCCTCCTCTAACATTAAATATGAGCCTCCAGAAATTCCTTACCTTATATAAATTCATAAAGTGAGATGCATGGGGGAGGCAAGGCACTGTCAGCAGCCAGGTCCAAAGGAGGAAGTTCCAAACACTAGGAGCAGAGTCAGACAAGCAATGTAGTTGGTTGATAGCAACCAATCACTGTTAGCTGTAGTAAGACGGGAGGTGTGACAGCAGGCAGCCCAGGACTCTCTGCTGAATGCAGGGGGGCGGGGTCATATTAAGCACGTGGTTGGTTGCTAGACGCTGAGCGGTCCTAACAACCAACCACTGCTGGCCTGGCAGTGTCATGCAGGAGCTGGGACAGCCGCAGCGGAAGTACGCTGCACCTATTAAAAAAAGTTGGAGACTTAATATTTTCTGGGGGGGGGGGGGGGCAACCCCCCGGATCTGCCCCTGGTCACTACACAGACATTACTCAAAATTTGTCCAGGTCAGCTGGGACAGGCCGAATTTCCATCCATGTATGGGCAAGCTGGTTGTACAGAATTTAATCTAACGATCGAGTTCTGTGCATCTAGCCAGTTAGGATTCTCCAAATGATCAATGCCACTGGCTATACTCGGCAACACTACCCCTTCTCTCCAACATCAGTGCCTGACCTCACAAATGCGCTTCTGGAAGCATGGTCAAACATTCCCATAGACACACTATATATATTTTTTTTACATTTTTTTGTGGGAAATGTTATATATATAAAAAAAATAAATAAATCAAATAACACCAAAAGAAATCTCTATTGGTGGGGAAAAAAGGACATCAATTATATTTCGGTACAGCGTCGCACGACTGCACAATTTTCCGTTAAAGTAACTCAGTGCCGAATCGCAAAAAATGGCCTGGTCATTAAGGGGGCAAATCCTTCTGGTCCAGAACTGGTTAAGCCACTCACTCCCAAGGAGCTACTTGACCATCAATTGCTTCTATGTGCTCCATGTACTGCAGTACTTTTTCTTTGGATCCGTCCCAGGGTTCCTTCATAATCCTCTATTTTAGGCTCAAGGTCTATTTTCAGTGTATACAAAACCAGATGTATTGGAAGTATTTTTCTAAATGATTGTGTTCAGGTTTATATGTATCCCTGAGGCTCCAGCTTGTGGCCCAGCAATCAAAACATATTTTAGGCCCCTTTCACACTTGTGTGACTTGTCCTGCGACTTGGGACTGCAAAGTCGCATGACAAGTTGTACCCTATGATTTCCAATGAGTACCATTCATATCTATGCGACTTCAAAGTAGTCCCTGCACTACTTTGGTCTGACACTAATGCAACTTGAGGTCCATAGCCCTCAAGATTACACAGGTATTGCTTCAAGTTGCATCGAAGTTGCGTGACCTTCAGGTTGTACAAGTGTAAAAGGGGGATTATAGGTACACAGAAGGCCAAGTTTTCTTTAACCATGGCCCTTAGCCCCTCTTATGAGTGACCACACCTACCTTTTGTGGGCTCACAATCTCCCAGAAATGTCCCTCATTCCCAAGTTCAAAGGATGGGAGGTATGCTATACAGAACTCAGTACAACCTAATTTTATGACTAAAGCCCCGTACACACGTACCGATCGTCAGCCGAACGATCGGCCGTCTTTTGTCCAGGGCTGTCGTGTCTGTTGAAAAATGCAAAAGACTGCACACAAATTTTGTCGGCCAACAACAGCCGACTGCAGAAGTGACGTCATGTGATGGTTAACTTTCCGTGTTTTTTCTTCTCTGAGCATGCCCAGTCTTGCAAATCTGCTGATTGTCTGCCGAATTCTGTACCTACTGGCGAACAATCGGCCGTTCTGGTGACGGCCAACAAAAATTTTAATGCCTGCATGACAGATTCTGTTCGGCCGAAAATGCGCTGTCGGCTGTCGGAAGCATCATACTAACAAGCCTACAATCGGCCGAATATTTGCGGCCGACAATCGGTACGTGTGTACGGGGCTTTACTGCATCTGTGACAAACCTATTTTTTTTTTTTTTCTTCTGTAAACCATGAGCCCTGGTTCACACAGATGCAATGTGGGAAATGCACAAGATTTACTGCGTTTTCCCGCATTGCACTGAATAGCAATCACACAGCGTCCATGCGATCTGCTGGGGGTGCCAACGTTAGATTAGCAACACCCCAAAACAAATTGCAAAACGCAGTGCGATTGCCATAATTGCATCTCATGGGTGTGATCACCCATGCAATGTGATTCAGGTGCGTAACAAAAAAGGGCCCTGTACCCTTTTTGGTGTGGATGCAATGCGATTTGAGCCAGACAAATTGCATGTAGCGATTCCTGTGCGACTCACACGCGGTGCGATTCCTGTGCAAATCACATGCAGTGTTTAGCATGCACCAGTGTGAGCCCAGGCTCAAACAAAAACTTAGGCCAGTTTAATTAGGGTAATGCAATAAAGCAATACTGAACTCGCCAATAAGGGGTTAACATTTAGGCTATGTGGCTGTGTCAGCTGACCTTCAGGTTTCTAGTTCATCATTTTTCTTTTTTTACCTTAATTTTACATGTTATTTCCCATTCCTTGCACCTGTACAGGAATAGTGACACACCTGGGCACTGATTTCAAAAGAAAAAGTTGTTTTTAAACTTTTTTGAGAGTTTGTGAGCTTTGTTAGTTTGGTGCTGAAACAAATAAAGTTGGGTAAGGAAAAAAATGGCTGATTACCCATAAATACCCTCACCTGTGCACATGTCTATTCATTCACCTGCACATGTTTGGTAAGTAGAATTTGAAAGCTATTAGGGCTGCATTTTAAAGCGACAGTCTAAAGTTTTGTTTTTCTCTCCACTTTGTTTATTTTTTATAATTATATAATTGCTTTTTAGTTTGCTATCAACTGTTATATTGTAGCTTACCTATGTCTGTATTCAAACAGGCAAGCCATTGCACTGCATAGATCAGCCTTTCTCTGCCTTTTAACTCTAGGGGGGGGACCCCTGCTGAAACCAAATCATTGATCAGTTGGAGGCATGACTCCATCTGTACTGGTGATTAGTGAGATGTATGCCCACCTTTTCTGTTGTTAATCAAGGAGAAGCAACCCCCCCCCCCTCTTTAATTGGGGTTTGGCAGGGAGCATGTTACCCCCCACCTATTGGGGATTGGCAGGGATCATGCTCTCCACCCCTCCTGGTGTGATTCCTGTGCAAATCCCATGTGGTGTTTAGCACACAATAGTGTGAACCCAGGCCCAAACAAAAACTTGGGTATGTTCAATTAGGGTAATGGGGGTGGGGGGAAGCAACACACCTGGGCCCTGATTTCAAAATATATTTTTCTTCTGTAAACCATGAGCCCTGGTTCACACTGATGCAATGTGGGAAATGCACAAGATTTACTATGTTTTCTTGCATTGAATAGCAATAGCACAGCGTCCATGCGATCTGCTGGGGGTACCAATGTTAGATTAGCAACACCCCAAAACAGATTGCAAAATGCAGTGCGATTGCCATAATTGCATCTCATGGGTGTGAACACCCATGCAATGCGATTCAGGTGCGTACCAAAAAGGGCCCTGCACCTTTTTTGGTGCAAATGCGATTTGAGCCATATAAATTATATGCTGCGATTCCTGTGCAAATCACATGCGGTGTTTAGCACACAACAGTTTGAACCCAGGCTCAAATAAAAACTTGGGTATGTTTAATTAGGGTAATGCAATAAAGCAGTGTTTCTAAACTCCGGTCCTCAAAGCACACTAACAGGCCAGGTTTGCAAGAAAACTGAAATGCATCACAGGTGACATTTGCTGTTCAGTGATTGCAGTATTCTAGTCTGCATCTCCCCAAGGTAATAATTAAAATCTGGCCTGTTAGTGTGCCCTGAGGACCGGAGTTGAGAGAGAAACACTGCAATAAAGCAACACTGAACTGGCCAGTAAGGGGTTAATGTTTAGGCATGTGGCTGTGTCAGCTGACCTTCAGGTTTCTAGTTAATGACTTTTTTTTTTTTTTTTTTTTTCCAACTTTATTTTGCATTTTATTTCCCATTCCTTGCACCTGCACAGGAATAGTGACACACCTGGGTTCTGATTTCAAAAGAGTTTTTGTTAAACTTTTTTGAGAGTTTGTGAGCTTTGTTTGGTGCTGATACAAATAAAGTTGGGTAAGGGAAAAAAAATGGCTGACTACCCATACCTTAATGTGCACATGTCTGTCCATTCACCTGCAATTGGAAGCACATGCTTGGTAAGTTGAGTTTGAATGCCATTAGGGCTGCATTTTAAAGCTACAGTCTAAAAGTTTTTTTTTTTTTTTTTCCTCTCCACTTTGTTTATATTTGACAAATGTTACAATGTTATTATATAATTGCTTTTTAGCACCAGTTCACACTACCGCGACGCTACTTCCCGGGGCGACTGCCACGGACTTCATAACATTGAAGTCTATGGCGGTCGCCTCCTGGTCGCCCCAAAGAAGCTCCGGACCCTTTTTCTAAGTCGGAGCGACTTGTGTCGCTCCTATTAGAACGGGTCCGCAGCTTCCCTATGGGAGGCGACCTGCGGCGACCTGTGAGGCGACCAGGTCGCCTTAGTGTGAACGGGGGCTTAGTTTGCTATTAATTGTAGCTTACCTGTGTCTGTGTTCAAACAGGCAAGCCATTGCACTGCATAGATCAGCCTTTAACTCCAGGGGGGACCCCTGCTGAAACCAAATCATTGATCAGTGGGGAAGCATGACTCCATCTGTACTGGTGATTGAGATGTATGCTCACCTTTTCTGTTAATCAATGAGAAGCACCCCTATTTATTGGGGATTGGCAGGGAGCCTGTCCCCCCCCCCCCCCCTCTCTATTGAGGATTTGCAGGGATCATGCCCCCCCCCCCCCCCAGGGCGATTCCCGTGCAACATGCAGTGTTTAGTACGCAACAGTGGGAACCCAAGCTCAAACAAAAACTTGGGTATGTTTAATTAGGGTAATGCAAAAAAGCAACACACCTGGGCCCTGATTTCAAAGGAAAGTGTGTGGGGTTTTTTTTTTTTTTTTTTTTTTTTTTTTTTTTTAAAACCTTTTTGAGAGTTTGAGCTTTTTCAGATTGGTGCTGATATAAAGTTGGGTATGGAAATGTATTGTATCATCATATCATTTTAGATTTATTTTCTTCTCTAAACCATGAGCCCTGGTTCACACTGAGCAATGTTGGAAATGCACAAGATTTACTGCGTTTTTCCACATTGCACTGAATAGAAATCACACAGCATCCATGCGATCTGCTGCGGGTGCCAATGTTGGATTGCAAAATGCAGTGCGATTGCCATCACATCTCATGGGTGTGAACACCCATGCAATGTGATTCAGGTGCGTAACAAAAAAAGGGCCCTGCACCTTTTTTGGTGCAGATGCAATGCAATTTGAGCCATACAATTTGTATGTAGCGATTCCTGTGCAAATCACATGCGGTGTTTAGCACGCAACAGTTTGAACCCAGGCTCAAACAAAAACTTAGGCATGTTTAATTGGGGTAATGCAAAAAAGCAACACACCTGGGCACTGATTTCTTAAAGAAAAAGGTGCATGTTTAGTAACCGGTGTTAATTCTTGCATTATCACCATTCCCTTAACACTCTCTAACACCGTCAATTTTTACTCCTGCTCTGAGGCTGTTTAGTAAACCATGTGGTGTTGACTCCAGGTCAGTGATAAGCAGTGTTAGCTAGCAGTGTGTTAACACTGAGAGTGAAATGAATGTGGGGAAGGTTTAACAAGCTGCACAGCAGCCATCCTGTGTGGGGGAAACCAATGATCCACAGTAAAAGATCATTGACTATATCTCAGAGCGGTTGAAAAATAAACACGTGTAAAAGCACATACACATCCTGACTAACATTATAAAGTATAGATTTACATTTATTATTTTAAACTACTATTCTTCTACCATCCTCCACCCTAATAGGTTAATCTTCAGAACCTAGTTATGGGGTTAAAATATAACAAATAAACAAATTAAAAAAAAAACACATTTAAAACATATTTATTAAAATGATACTTTTTTTTTTTTTTTCTTATTACCCTGCCATCCCTCCCACCTTAGCTAACTGGATTCATTTCCAGACCCATTTTGCTTTCTCTTTTAGGGCTGGTTCACATGATGCCCACACATGAATCGCACAGAAATATACTGTGCATTCCTATGCGATTCAGACTGCATGCAAAATGCACTCCCATTTGCGATCGGCAGAAGGTGTCAATAGAAAGATAATGACACCCCGAATGCAGGTTGCAAATGCATTGCGTTTTCCCAAACCTGACCGCATGGTATAAAAGATCTGGTTACAGTGTGGTTTAAAAGTAGTGAATGCACTACTTTTGGTGCAGTGTGGTGTGTATTTTTTTTTTCTCCCCCCCCCCCCCCCCCCATTCAAAATAAATGGGCTGAAATCCCACTGCACAGGAATGCGCAGCTCATTTCTGTATGTTGCATGTGTAGGCATAGTATGAACCGGCCCTGAATGGGCTAAAATTGCACTATGCTGCACCAAAAGTAGTGCATGCACTTCTTTTTAACCACACTGTAGATTGCATGGTACAAAAAGTAAACGCACTGCATTTTCAACCTGCATTTGGAGTGTCGTTACCTTTCTATTGACACCCACTGCAGTTCGCAAATGGAGTGCATTTTCTATGTGTTCTGCTTGCACAGGAACTCGCAGTGCATTTCTGTGTGATTTCATGTGCTGGCATGGTGTGAACCGGCCCTTAAAGTTCATATCAATCCCACTTGTCAGCTGCTAAGCAGCTATAATTCTTTTTTGTTCGTTCAACCAGCGAGTTAAATGAAGAAAATGACTTGATTCACACACTCGATTATGTGGATAGGGAATCATTTCCACTGAGCTATTGTGTTTTGATGGCAGGGATATGTTCCCTCCATCAGAATACTGATCAGTACTGCAGGCTATACCTGGCAGCACTAATTGATCAGGGAAAAACCAACAGGCTGGTTGTACAGAAGTTGAGATCTACCACTCGACTTCTGTACACACAGCCTGCCCATACATTGATGGAATTTAATTTGTTCAATGCTGAACCAGTCAAATTTCTATCCATGTATGACTGGCTTAAGATAGTGGTCTCATGCAGTAGAAAATATGCACCTCTCTCTCATTGAGGTCTACTGATTTCCTTTTCTCAGCATAGATATCCCCTCTGCTCTGACATTGTATATGAAAGTGCTGCAGACACATGGTTCTAGGTGAACACATACCCTGCAGTCTCTAAATAGTGTTGTCCTGAAGCACTTACTGACCCCAATGAGCAGTGAAATTCCTCTTCTACGCTGAAAAATACGCTGAAAAAAGGCTCTAACACGTGGTCTGACTTGGGTGTACGTTTAGTAACTGATGTTACTTCTGTCATTATCACTGTTCTCCTAACACTGCCAGGTTTTTTTTTTTTTTTACTCCTGCTTTGAGGCTGTTTAGTAAACCGTGTTGCATTGACTCCAGGTCGGTGATAAGCGGTGTTAGGACTGTTAGTGCCGGTTCACACTTGTGCGATGCGGGAAGGCTGCGAATTTGCAGCCTGTTCCCGCATCGCAAATGCACCCCTGGCAGTTCACACTGCCATATGCGATACGCTGGGGGTGCCAATGTAATCTTAACGACACCCCCAGTTTGATCGCATATCGCAGTGCGATCTTGCAGTTCGCACAGGATCGGATCGCACAAGTGTGAACCGCTGTGCGATCCGATCCTGATGCGGCTGCAAAAAAGGGTCCTGTGCGTCTTTGGTGTGGTGCGAATTTAGCCATACAAAGTGTATGGCTTAACTCGCACCGCACAGCCGATCGCATGTAATGAAGGAGCAGTGCGCTCCGACATTACATGCGATTGCCGCATCAGTGTGAACCGGCACTTAGAGAGTGGAAGGAATGTGGGGAAGGTTTAATAAGCTGACAGCAGCCATCTTGTGTGGGAAAACCAATGATCCACAGTAAATGAGCATTGATTATTTCTCAGAGCTGTTAAAAAATAAAAATTAAACGCATGTAAAAGCACATACATACCCTAACTAATATAAAGTATAAATTTATATATAATATTTTTAACTATTCCTCTACTATCCTCCTCCCTAAAGGATCATGGGTTAATCTTCAGAACCGAGTTATGGGGTTAAAATATAACAAATGAAGAGAAATTTTTTATACACACCTTTTTTTATTAACCACTTACCGCATAGTAACATAGATCTACATCGGCTAACTTTGCGTGTAATACCGGGATGATGCCTCTAGCTAGAGAAACCATCCTGGTACCGTGGTTTAGAGCCGACGGTCGGCTTTCTGTCGGTAGTGACCGATGCGGCTCAGGAGCCGCTCGATCGTTACCTGGGTGAGCGGGAGGGGACGTCCCGTTCTCCCGCCGCCTTCCGTGACTTTGCTCGAGGCTCCCGTCCCACTGAGAGCCCCGAGCCAGTACATCCGCCAGCTGGATGGAGTCCCGATCAAAGCCGGAAATGGCTTCAACCGAGTCTCCGATGACTGAACACGGAGGTGGCGTCCATGACGTCACTTCCGGGTTACTATGCTGCAAAAGGCGGCATATTTAAAAAATGTCTGTATGCAAAAGCCGTTTTCGGCGTTTTGCATACATGGAAGTGTAGTGGAGGGGTCTAGGGTCTTAGACCTTCGATTCCCTCCATAAAGAGTACCTGTCGCTGCATATTGGTGTCACAAGGGATGTTTACAGTGCTTGTTACAGCAATAAAAGTGATCAGATTTTTTTTTTTTTTTTTAAACCTGTAATAAAGTAAAAAAAAATATGAGAATTTTTTTTAGCCGTCACCGTTGGCTCGCGCACAAAAAAAAGTATACGAAGTCGAGCCGTGAATGAAATCGCTGTTCAAACCACACATGTGAGGTATCGCCAGAGCGCGGGCAATAATTAAAAAAAAAAAAAAAAAAAAAAAAAACTACACTCTAACTCTAAACTGGTAACCGTTAAATAAATGTAAAACGTCGCCTATTGAGATCTCTATTGACCGTAGTTTTGTCACCATCCCAAGGGGGGGCGCAATTTAAACTGTAACATGTTGGGTACCTATTTACTCGGCGTGTCATCTTTCACAATGTACAAAAAATGGGCTTACTTTACTGGTTAGTATTTTTTAAATGCAGTGAAATGTGTTTTTTTTTCAAGCTTTTTCCATTAAAAAATGGCGTTTTAAAGACCGCTGCGCAAATACAGCGTGACAAAATATTGCAATGACCGACATTTTATTCTCCAGAGTCTTTGCTAAAAAAATATATATGTTTGGGGGTTCTAAGTAGTTTTCTAGGAAAAAATACTGTTAACTTGTAAACAAAAAGTGTCAAATAGGGCTGGGGCTTAAGTGGTTAAAATAATAAAGAAATAAAAAGATTTTATTTTTTATTTCCCTGCCATTCCTCCCACCTTAGCTAACTGCATTCATTTCCAAACACATTCTTTTTCTCTTTGCGGGCTGGTCTACTGTTGTATTACAGGATTTTCTGAATTTATTGTACTTGCTTTGATCTAAAGTATTGCCTAATAATACTATTACTGGTGATGTTGGTATTGGGTCTGATACTTCTAATGTGGAAGAAAAGAGATTGCCCTGGGGGTGGGACTTTAATGGCAACTATCTATCGGAGTAATAAGGGTGTATGCACAGATATAAAAAAAAATATATATATGTTTGTTGTAAAATGCACAAATTAAAAGAATATACAAAATTAGATGTAGAAAATACAAACATTACATGAAAACATATATGCAATCAAAATGCGTTGCTGTTGAAACATGCAAGGCGAGAATGAAAGGGTTTCCCAAAATTGTAATGGATGCTTTTTGGGTAGAACCCTTTATCCAAAGGTCAGTTGGGATACAATTCACTCGCCAAGTTTCCAGATGAAAGCAACCGCATGGGAAAATTCTGCCGCAGTTCAAAGTATCTGCAGTATTAAGTGGAAGCGCACCAGTCAGGGGAAGGCAAAAGGGAAGGGGGAATAAGGAGGCCAGCAACAAATTGACCTTGTAGACGTCGTATTTGAAGTTTATTTGATGATATTGTGTTTTAAATCCTCCGTGACCTCTCCCACGAGGATCCCGAAAGGGCAAGTTGCAGGTATAAGGGGAGGCCACGAGGGATGGTAGGAATGTAAGCTGCTGGAACTTGTGTGCTCTTCCCCTGTCGGGGGAGCTTACAGCCCTACCATCCCTCGTGACCTTTCCTTATACTTAGATACTTTTCTTATACCTGCAACTTGCCCTTTCGGGATCCTTGTGGGATAGGTCACAGAGAATTTAAAACACAATAACATTATCAAATAAACTTCAAATACGACGTCTACAATGTCAATTTGTTGCTGGCCTCCTTAGTCCCCCTTCCTTTTGGCTCTTTTGCCTTCCCCTGACTGGTGCGCTTCCACTTAATACTGCATATCCTTTGAACTGCGGCAGCATTTTTCCATGCGTTTGCTTTCATCTGGAAACTTGGCGAGTGATTTGTATCCAACTGACCTTTGGATAAAGGGTTCTACCTGACATGCATCAGCTACAATTTTGGGAAACCCTCTCATATTCTCGCCTTGCATTTTTATTGCATATATGTTTTCATGTAATGTTTGTATTTTCTACATCTAATTTTGTATATTCTCTTTAATTTGTGTATTTACAATAAACCTATATATTTTTATATCTGTGCATGCACCCTTATTACTCCGCTGGATCATTAAAGTCCCGCCCCCCAGGGCAATCTCTTTTCTTCCAAGTCTATATTAGGGATGTTGGCTACTGTCCATCTTGACACCATCGCCCGAGCAATATTTACAGATACTTCTACTGTGGTCTCTCCTTCTGTGCCTTCCTTATCTTCTATTTGGGGTAATGATTTGCATACAAATTCTTAGCATTCAGGTTTACAAAATGTTGAAGCTACTGCCTTCTAAAAGTGTAGTGCCTATAACTTCCACATTGGTCCCTGAAACTTAATTTAAAGAGGTGCTACCTTGTGACATATCCCCTTTAGGTTTCCATTTAAAAGAAAATGAGAATTTCTAAAGGGGACTACATCGACTTGTTGTCATTGTTGCCAAATAGTAGACCTTCTAAATTTGATGGTGATAAATCGGGGGATGGTAAATCTAGATCAGTTCCTCGCTGTTTTAATAATTGGCTACAAGGATTCTGCATTTTTGCTAGTATTTTAGGGGAAAGACAGCCTCATTATGTAGTGGTCTATTCAAACACCTTGACATTTGTGTTCAAACACCTGGACATTGTTTTAGAGGCTTATAAACCATTTTCCCTGGTTTATCTTGGTTTGCTTATGACAAGTCATTTCGTCAGAAATTGTCCATTCATAGGTCATTTAAAATGGGGTGTTAAGGATGTCTGCCTCTGGCAACTTGCTTTTGCCTCAAAAGCAGATTCCTTTTCACAAGGCCAGTAATTTTGGACAACTCCGTAAAGGAGTTTGCTTTAGTTGCAATGATGGACAGTGCAAATGGCCGAACTGTAAATTTAAGCATGAGTGTTCACATTGTACATTGCACTTGCCCTGTTTCCAGATGTTTTAAGAAAAATGCTTCTTACTACACAGCCTAACAAAGAGCAGCTTTTTCTCAAGAGTGGAAACTCTGAACTTGGGGGGGGGGGGGGGGAATGTTGCCCTGGCTTTCAAATATACCCAGACAATGAGAGAGAGCTTTAGTAATTTAATGATTTTCTGTATGGTTTTTAAATGCCTTCTTTTCAAGGCAAGGTT
Organism: Pelophylax lessonae; assembly: GCF_965119305.1. Classification (NCBI taxonomy): domain Eukaryota; kingdom Metazoa; phylum Chordata; class Amphibia; order Anura; family Ranidae; genus Pelophylax; species Pelophylax lessonae. The sequence goes on along the minus strand of NC_138775.1, from coordinate 201,164,167 downwards.
GTTTCATTCCAGCTAATCTAGCTTCGGTTGCTGTTTTTCAACGTAGTTCGTAATAAGGTTTTTAAAGAAATTGCTGAAGGTAGAGTAGCTGGCCCCTTTTTTTCTCTGCTATTTTCTGATTTTGGGATCTCTCCATTGGGTATCATTTCTAAAGAACCTGGGCAATTTAGATTAATCCATCACTTGTCATACCCTGATGGTCTTTCGTTAAATGATGAGGTTGATCAGTCTGGTCGGTTTCCTATTCCACTTTTGAGGATGCTTTGATAAAAAAATTAGAGGAGCAGGTAATTCTGCTTTACTTGCAAAGACTGATCTTAAATCTGCTTTCAGGGTATTGCCAATCCATCCTGAGGCATTCAATTCTTTGGGCTTCTTTTTTTTTTTTTTTTTTTTTTTTTTTTTTTTGAACGAATAAATGCCTACCTAGTGGTGGTTTGCTTACATGCAATTTCAAATTTTTGTTTTCTAGTTTTTTGGAATGGGTGGTATCTTATAGGGCCAAATCTGATCTTTTGCATTTTATCTTATTTTTTTTTTTTTTATATTCATAAGTCAGTCTGGATCATTGGACTGTTTCTTTTCACAGAAATTAGATTGATTTGTAACTTATTTGGCGTTCCATTGGTGGAAGAAAATACTTTTTACCCTACTACTTGCTTGGATTTTTTTTTTTTTTGGGTATACAAATTGATACTGTTATGGAATTTAGGTTACCTGCTGATAAAAAAAAAAAAAAAAAAAAAAATTAAAAACCTTTTTATTTTAGGTAAAGTTCACTAAGTATTCAATCTTTGCTTGGTTTACTGATTCATCATTTAGAGTTATGCCCATGGGCAGAGCTTTTTCAAAGCGTTTGTATCAGGCTATTTCCAGCGTCTCATCACCTAAATCATTTCTGGTGCCCATGGATATGGCCTATTTTGGAATGGGCATTGGTCTGCCAATTCCTGGCATCCTCATTGGGCTGCCAGAGGTCTGACTAGTAATATAGTTCTTAGAATTGTTTCCAGTAGTTGTTTCCTTGGAATTGTGGGGTTCTCATTTTAAGAATAAACTGATACTTTTTACACTTGGATAATAAAGGCATAGTTTTTGCCATAAACTGCTTGTCCTCTCGTTCTTTGCCTGTTTCCCTATTGCGATATTTGGTTTTTCAATGTTTGCATTTTAATATTTGGCTGTTCATACTAATGATATTGTAGACTCATTATCTCGCTTACAGATTGAGAAATTCAGGCTTTTAATCCCAGGAGCGGATCTTTTAGGCCTATCTTGCCCTCCACATCTATGGCCTTTGATACAGTGGCATTGCCTGGGTTTTGAGCACCCGGGGCAGGGCAAGTAATTTGCGCCCCCTAACCTGTGGATGTTAGCACTCAAGTCTCTTCCACTAGATCCACTGCTAAGTGTCCAGCGTGCCCCCTTTCAATGCGGAATGACCAGCGTGCCCCCTTTCAATGCGGAATGACCAGCGTGCCCCCTTTCAATGCAGAGACTTGCCTGCAGCGGCGGCTTCTCCTCAGTTCCCCACGTCTCCTCGAGGCCTCCCGCCTCCTGCTCTGCAGCTCGGCCAATTGCATGCATTCGCCTTTCGGCCAAAGAGGAAGCGGATCCTGCTTCCTGATTGGCTAGGAGGAGCGAAATCTGTGACAGCGCCAGACTGCTGACTCTGCTCACTCGCTGCTAAACTGACTGAGCGAACTGTTATGTCAGAGTCAGACAGAGTGCATAGGCGTGCGCAGCCTATGGCATTAGGGTGTACACCTCAACCACGTGTGTGTGTGTGTGTGTGTGTGTATATATATATATATATATATATATATATATATATAATGTAAACAAACATTTAAGCGGTATTAAAACATTTTTAATTAAACAATTATACCATAGATCCCCCTTTAGAGCAGGGTCCCCATAGATCACCCTTTATAGAATGGTCTCCATATAATCTGTGGGGAATCTATGGGGACCCTAGTCTAAAGGGGGATCTATAAGTACCGTGGCCTGCTCTAAAGGGGATCTATGGGGATCCTGCTCTAAAGGGGATCTATGGCATAGATCCCCCTTTAGAGCAGGGTCCCTATAGATCCCCCTTTAGAGCAGGCCAGGGCAGGTTCCCCATATAGATCTCCCCCCTTACAGCAGGCCAGGGTGAGGTGAGGTCCGGACCCTGGCCTGCTGTAGGGGGGGATAGATCTTTTCAGTTTTCAGTGTTCTTCTCACACACTCCTACCTTTTTTTTTTTTTTTTTTTTTTTTTTTTTTTTTTTTTTTTTTCTTCCACCTGTCCCAGACCCAATCACAGCAGGCTAGGTTTTCTCCTTGAGTCCCCCCTAGGATTTCCTCCTGCAGTACCGTCTGACCGTCGTCTCCACTGGCTCTCTCCTCTCTGGCCTCTCATCTGCCACCGCTGCCAGATTCTTCTGCTGCTGCCTGGCCTGGCGGTTCTCTCCCGCGCTCAGCGCTGCGCTGGGCGGCCGCTGCAGGGGTTAGTCCCTCCCCCAGATAGGCCAGGCGTGCAGGAACTGTCTCTCCAAACACCCCCCCTCCCCCACAGTTGGCGACCCGGCGGCTCTGTACGGATTCGGAATCCGAGCTGCTCAGCCACAGCCAGCAATGTGACTGCAGTGAGAGAGTGCGTGAGCCAGGGCAGAGAGCAGCGAGTGTGAGCGGGCGGCGGCAGCCAGCCTAAGACAGTGTGAGTGACAACTGAACTGACATGACACTGCGGAGCGCCGAGTGAATCATGCGCGCCCCCCCCAGATGTTGCGGCCGGCCCCCCCTGCACCCCCCCACGCTACGCCACTGCTTTGATATGACACATTTTAGAGCTGCTATTAATAATTCCATAGCACCTTCTACCTGGAAGAATTATTATGCAGCGTGGAACTTGGGAAAGCCATGTTTCATCTTTCAATGAGAAGAATCATCTTGTCCTTAATAATTTGATGGGTTTGAACTTGTGTTTTTCACATATTTTAAAAACTTTGGCTGGCATATCCTTTGCTCGAATGACTACTGGTTCCCCATCATGTTAGCTTTTTCTCTGCGAAAACCGCTTTGCGAGGTTATCGTAAAACTCCTATTGTTCCTGATAGTTATGAATCCTTATTGTTTCAGTGTGCCTTTATTTTTGCTATATTGGCGCTTTTTGAATTTCTGATTTAACTGGCCTCCAGTTCTAAGGGGGCAAATGGATTATATTATTCTGATGTCTCAGTTAGTACTCTAAACGTTTTCCTTTTTAAAAAAGAGTAAACTGACCAATTGGGTCGCAGTACATGGCTTTATCTCCTATGTAGTGCTGATAGAACTGTTTGTGTAGTATCATTGGCTGAGAGATTTGTCTTTGGCCTATGCATCAGAATAGTATTCCTCTTACAATTTTTCAGTTTTGAGCAGTGTTGGAAGTAATGTTTGTCTTTGCAGCATTTGGATCATCTACCAATCTCTTTGCATTCCTTCAGAATCGATGCAGCTACTACCGCTGCCAGCCAGTTTTGGTTTGTCTGAAAATGTCATTAAAGGCATTGGTAGATGGCATTCAAATGCTTATAAATTGTATGTTAGACCTAACACTTTTAATTTCAGGTCTGAAAAAGGTGGTGTGGACATTGATGTTTTTTTGGGCCCGCAGAACAGAGAACATGAAATGAATTTGGGATTTCCGCCTTCCGTGAGAATATTTTGGTTCTGTTCTAGAGGTATGAAATGCTTTTGATCTTTTACCTGTTTGTTCTGATTTTGTGTGTTAAATGGCCCACTCCAGATATTGTAGTCATCCATCTGGGTGGTAACTATATTGGGTATTGTAAAACTTTGATCTTTTACATATCAAGTCAGAATTTTTTTTTTTTTTTTGCTCCATTCTACCAAGAGCATATTTGTATTTTCTGAAATAATCCCTCGTTTACGTTGGATTTTAGATGATCATTTTCTAGGAAAAAAATATGTAAATTTCATGCCATTTGTAAACGTCTTTTTTGATCTGGAAGGAGGTTTAGGTGGATTTTATAGATCTGACCTCATACACCTATCTGATATTGCTAATGATATATTGAATTGGAACTTGCATTGAATTGGCCGTGAGCTTGGTGGTGGTGCCATGCTCATGAGGTATGAGCATGGCTTGTGGGAATAATTTTTGGTGGTAGTTTGAGCTTTTTGGCTAACTACAGGTATACATTTTTGTGGTGATGGTATATATTCCCTCAATTATTTACTTTTTTTTTTTTTTTCCCTTCTCTTGTGAGTAAATTTAGAAAATTTTCTCCTTCACTGATATGTGCTGATGAGGAGGTACTGATAATTAATATTAATCGGCTCCATTATTTCATTTTTATTCTTATTTTGGTGGATGAATCTCCCACCTTGCTTGGAGAGTCAGATCTGTGCCCCCTTTTTTGGCAGATGCTCACCTTACCTTGGTGTCTTTTTAACCCATGCGATGCTGAATATGTTCCTATGTTATGTCTTTACCTGCATTATTAAAAACACTTCTCTATATGTACCAAACTCTTTGCATAATATAAAGAGTTAATAATTAATGCTAAATATTCCTATCTAATTTATGCCTAGTAGACATAGGACTTTGGCCCATTTATTCCCTGTGGTGGGACTGGCACAGCCTTTGAGCGTTTCGCCCTTGGGCCCTGGCTCGCATACCATCTCATACAATACTTGCTCCACGCCTCAGGTATGATCATGTTTTTTTTTTAAAAAAATTTTAATTTTTTTTTTTTCATCAGGACATGTAGCGCCATCATGTTTGAATATTAGTTTCCATTGGATTGATATATGTACTGTTCATGATGTATGTGTCTCTATATTTATACATGTTTTTGACATTCAATAGTGGGATCCATACTTGGTGCACATTTTCTGAAGAAGCTGTCTCTGCGAAACCGGTCAAAATCCTTTACCGTAAAGGACCAATTCATGTATCATGATTGTACTTGGCATATACAATTAGTTCATTTTGTCTACATGTCTGTATCTAATTTGAAATGTGATACGTTAATAAAATTTCTATGCATTTTAACACGATTTCTATGCATTTTAACACGATTTATCTGTTATTGGATGTCCTAGTACCAAGGGTAAATATGCACCTTTAAAGTCACAAGAACATAAACCTTCTTCTTCTTTCTTGATATTATTTTTGGGGATGTTGGTGTAGTACTAAATTAAATATCTTAAACAGTCTAATTGTTTTTCCCTACAAACGGGTACATTCACTGTAGTTATCAGAGACTACACTGTAAGGTGAAGAGATAAGAAGTTTAGTGTGTGTATATGTATCACCTCTCATCCACTTTTTTTTTTTTTTTTTTTTTGTTTTGCTGTTTTTGGCCACAGTGGAAGTTTTACTATGGGCCTGTGAGCACAAGCTAAGCCTTGGGTGAACGCTTGTGGCGCGGGCCTCCCTGTATGGCCAAATTTCACACGGGCGTGACGAACACCATCTCATCTCATCTCATCTCATCTCATCTCATCTCATCTCATCTCATCTCATCTCATCTCATCTCATCTCATCTCATCTCATCTCATCTCATCTCATCTCATCTCATCTCATCTCATCTCATCTCATCTCATCTCATCTCATCTCATCTCATCTCATCTCATCTCATCTCATCTCATCTCATCTCATCTCATCTCATCTCATCTCATCTCATCTCATCTCATCTCATCTCATCTCATCTCATCTCATCTCATCTCATCTCATCTCATCTCATCTCATCTCATCTCATCTCATCTCATCTCATCTCATCTCATCTCATCTCATCTCATCTCATCTCATCTCATCTCATCTCATCTCATCTCATCTCATCTCATCTCATCTCATCTCATCTCATCTCATCTCATCTCATCTCATCTCATCTCATCTCATCTCATCTCATCTCATCTCATCTCATCTCATCTCATCTCATCTCATCTCATCTCATCTCATCTCATCTCATCTCATCTCATCTCATCTCATCTCATCTCATCTCATCTCATCTCATCTCATCTCATCTCATCTCATCTCATCTCATCTCATCTCATCTCATCTCATCTCATCTCATCTCATCTCATCTCATCTCATCTCATCTCATCTCATCTCATCTCATCTCATCTCATCTCATCTCATCTCATCTCATCTCATCTCATCTCATCTCATCTCATCTCATCTCATCTCATCTCATCTCATCTCATCTCATCTCATCTCATCTCATCTCATCTCATCTCATCTCATCTCATCTCATCTCATCTCATCTCATCTCATCTCATCTCATCTCATCTCATCTCATCTCATCTCATCTCATCTCATCTCATCTCATCTCATCTCATCTCATCTCATCTCATCTCATCTCATCTCATCTCATCTCATCTCATCTCATCTCATCTCATCTCATCTCATCTCATCTCATCTCATCTCATCTCATCTCATCTCATCTCATCTCATCTCATCTCATCTCATCTCATCTCATCTCATCTCATCTCATCTCATCTCATCTCATCTCATCTCATCTCATCTCATCTCATCTCATCTCATCTCATCTCATCTCATCTCATCTCATCTCATCTCATCTCATCTCATCTCATCTCATCTCATCTCATCTCATCTCATCTCATCTCATCTCATCTCATCTCATCTCATCTCATCTCATCTCATCTCATCTCATCTCATCTCATCTCATCTCATCTCATCTCATCTCATCTCATCTCATCTCATCTCATCTCATCTCATCTCATCTCATCTCATCTCATCTCATCTCATCTCATCTCATCTCATCTCATCTCATCTCATCTCATCTCATCTCATCTCATCTCATCTCATCTCATCTCATCTCATCTCATCTCATCTCATCTCATCTCATCTCATCTCATCTCATCTCATCTCATCTCATCTCATCTCATCTCATCTCATCTCATCTCATCTCATCTCATCTCATCTCATCTCATCTCATCTCATCTCATCTCATCTCATCTCATCTCATCTCATCTCATCTCATCTCATCTCATCTCATCTCATCTCATCTCATCTCATCTCATCTCATCTCATCTCATCTCATCTCATCTCATCTCATCTCATCTCATCTCATCTCATCTCATCTCATCTCATCTCATCTCATCTCATCTCATCTCATCTCATCTCATCTCATCTCATCTCATCTCATCTCATCTCATCTCATCTCATCTCATCTCATCTCATCTCATCTCATCTCATCTCATCTCATCTCATCTCATCTCATCTCATCTCATCTCATCTCATCTCATCTCATCTCATCTCATCTCATCTCATCTCATCTCATCTCATCTCATCTCATCTCATCTCATCTCATCTCATCTCATCTCATCTCATCTCATCTCATCTCATCTCATCTCATCTCATCTCATCTCATCTCATCTCATCTCATCTCATCTCATCTCATCTCATCTCATCTCATCTCATCTCATCTCATCTCATCTCATCTCATCTCATCTCATCTCATCTCATCTCATCTCATCTCATCTCATCTCATCTCATCTCATCTCATCTCATCTCATCTCATCTCATCTCATCTCATCTCATCTCATCTCATCTCATCTCATCTCATCTCATCTCATCTCATCTCATCTCATCTCATCTCATCTCATCTCATCTCATCTCATCTCATCTCATCTCATCTCATCTCATCTCATCTCATCTCATCTCATCTCATCTCATCTCATCTCATCTCATCTCATCTCATCTCATCTCATCTCATCTCATCTCATCTCATCTCATCTCATCTCATCTCATCTCATCTCATCTCATCTCATCTCATCTCATCTCATCTCATCTCATCTCATCTCATCTCATCTCATCTCATCTCATCTCATCTCATCTCATCTCATCTCATCTCATCTCATCTCATCTCATCTCATCTCATCTCATCTCATCTCATCTCATCTCATCTCATCTCATCTCATCTCATCTCATCTCATCTCATCTCATCTCATCTCATCTCATCTCATCTCATCTCATCTCATCTCATCTCATCTCATCTCATCTCATCTCATCTCATCTCATCTCATCTCATCTCATCTCATCTCATCTCATCTCATCTCATCTCATCTCATCTCATCTCATCTCATCTCATCTCATCTCATCTCATCTCATCTCATCTCATCTCATCTCATCTCATCTCATCTCATCTCATCTCATCTCATCTCATCTCATCTCATCTCATCTCATCTCATCTCATCTCATCTCATCTCATCTCATCTCATCTCATCTCATCTCATCTCATCTCATCTCATCTCATCTCATCTCATCTCATCTCATCTCATCTCATCTCATCTCATCTCATCTCATCTCATCTCATCTCATCTCATCTCATCTCATCTCATCTCATCTCATCTCATCTCATCTCATCTCATCTCATCTCATCTCATCTCATCTCATCTCATCTCATCTCATCTCATCTCATCTCATCTCATCTCATCTCATCTCATCTCATCTCATCTCATCTCATCTCATCTCATCTCATCTCATCTCATCTCATCTCATCTCATCTCATCTCATCTCATCTCATCTCATCTCATCTCATCTCATCTCATCTCATCTCATCTCATCTCATCTCATCTCATCTCATCTCATCTCATCTCATCTCATCTCATCTCATCTCATCTCATCTCATCTCATCTCATCTCATCTCATCTCATCTCATCTCATCTCATCTCATCTCATCTCATCTCATCTCATCTCATCTCATCTCATCTCATCTCATCTCATCTCATCTCATCTCATCTCATCTCATCTCATCTCATCTCATCTCATCTCATCTCATCTCATCTCATCTCATCTCATCTCATCTCATCTCATCTCATCTCATCTCATCTCATCTCATCTCATCTCATCTCATCTCATCTCATCTCATCTCATCTCATCTCATCTCATCTCATCTCATCTCATCTCATCTCATCTCATCTCATCTCATCTCATCTCATCTCATCTCATCTCATCTCATCTCATCTCATCTCATCTCATCTCATCTCATCTCATCTCATCTCATCTCATCTCATCTCATCTCATCTCATCTCATCTCATCTCATCTCATCTCATCTCATCTCATCTCATCTCATCTCATCTCATCTCATCTCATCTCATCTCATCTCATCTCATCTCATCTCATCTCATCTCATCTCATCTCATCTCATCTCATCTCATCTCATCTCATCTCATCTCATCTCATCTCATCTCATCTCATCTCATCTCATCTCATCTCATCTCATCTCATCTCATCTCATCTCATCTCATCTCATCTCATCTCATCTCATCTCATCTCATCTCATCTCATCTCATCTCATCTCATCTCATCTCATCTCATCTCATCTCATCTCATCTCATCTCATCTCATCTCATCTCATCTCATCTCATCTCATCTCATCTCATCTCATCTCATCTCATCTCATCTCATCTCATCTCATCTCATCTCATCTCATCTCATCTCATCTCATCTCATCTCATCTCATCTCATCTCATCTCATCTCATCTCATCTCATCTCATCTCATCTCATCTCATCTCATCTCATCTCATCTCATCTCATCTCATCTCATCTCATCTCATCTCATCTCATCTCATCTCATCTCATCTCATCTCATCTCATCTCATCTCATCTCATCTCATCTCATCTCATCTCATCTCATCTCATCTCATCTCATCTCATCTCATCTCATCTCATCTCATCTCATCTCATCTCATCTCATCTCATCTCATCTCATCTCATCTCATCTCATCTCATCTCATCTCATCTCATCTCATCTCATCTCATCTCATCTCATCTCATCTCATCTCATCTCATCTCATCTCATCTCATCTCATCTCATCTCATCTCATCTCATCTCATCTCATCTCATCTCATCTCATCTCATCTCATCTCATCTCATCTCATCTCATCTCATCTCATCTCATCTCATCTCATCTCATCTCATCTCATCTCATCTCATCTCATCTCATCTCATCTCATCTCATCTCATCTCATCTCATCTCATCTCATCTCATCTCATCTCATCTCATCTCATCTCATCTCATCTCATCTCATCTCATCTCATCTCATCTCATCTCATCTCATCTCATCTCATCTCATCTCATCTCATCTCATCTCATCTCATCTCATCTCATCTCATCTCATCTCATCTCATCTCATCTCATCTCATCTCATCTCATCTCATCTCATCTCATCTCATCTCATCTCATCTCATCTCATCTCATCTCATCTCATCTCATCTCATCTCATCTCATCTCATCTCATCTCATCTCATCTCATCTCATCTCATCTCATCTCATCTCATCTCATCTCATCTCATCTCATCTCATCTCATCTCATCTCATCTCATCTCATCTCATCTCATCTCATCTCATCTCATCTCATCTCATCTCATCTCATCTCATCTCATCTCATCTCATCTCATCTCATCTCATCTCATCTCATCTCATCTCATCTCATCTCATCTCATCTCATCTCATCTCATCTCATCTCATCTCATCTCATCTCATCTCATCTCATCTCATCTCATCTCATCTCATCTCATCTCATCTCATCTCATCTCATCTCATCTCATCTCATCTCATCTCATCTCATCTCATCTCATCTCATCTCATCTCATCTCATCTCATCTCATCTCATCTCATCTCATCTCATCTCATCTCATCTCATCTCATCTCATCTCATCTCATCTCATCTCATCTCATCTCATCTCATCTCATCTCATCTCATCTCATCTCATCTCATCTCATCTCATCTCATCTCATCTCATCTCATCTCATCTCATCTCATCTCATCTCATCTCATCTCATCTCATCTCATCTCATCTCATCTCATCTCATCTCATCTCATCTCATCTCATCTCATCTCATCTCATCTCATCTCATCTCATCTCATCTCATCTCATCTCATCTCATCTCATCTCATCTCATCTCATCTCATCTCATCTCATCTCATCTCATCTCATCTCATCTCATCTCATCTCATCTCATCTCATCTCATCTCATCTCATCTCATCTCATCTCATCTCATCTCATCTCATCTCATCTCATCTCATCTCATCTCATCTCATCTCATCTCATCTCATCTCATCTCATCTCATCTCATCTCATCTCATCTCATCTCATCTCATCTCATCTCATCTCATCTCATCTCATCTCATCTCATCTCATCTCATCTCATCTCATCTCATCTCATCTCATCTCATCTCATCTCATCTCATCTCATCTCATCTCATCTCATCTCATCTCATCTCATCTCATCTCATCTCATCTCATCTCATCTCATCTCATCTCATCTCATCTCATCTCATCTCATCTCATCTCATCTCATCTCATCTCATCTCATCTCATCTCATCTCATCTCATCTCATCTCATCTCATCTCATCTCATCTCATCTCATCTCATCTCATCTCATCTCATCTCATCTCATCTCATCTCATCTCATCTCATCTCATCTCATCTCATCTCATCTCATCTCATCTCATCTCATCTCATCTCATCTCATCTCATCTCATCTCATCTCATCTCATCTCATCTCATCTCATCTCATCTCATCTCATCTCATCTCATCTCATCTCATCTCATCTCATCTCATCTCATCTCATCTCATCTCATCTCATCTCATCTCATCTCATCTCATCTCATCTCATCTCATCTCATCTCATCTCATCTCATCTCATCTCATCTCATCTCATCTCATCTCATCTCATCTCATCTCATCTCATCTCATCTCATCTCATCTCATCTCATCTCATCTCATCTCATCTCATCTCATCTCATCTCATCTCATCTCATCTCATCTCATCTCATCTCATCTCATCTCATCTCATCTCATCTCATCTCATCTCATCTCATCTCATCTCATCTCATCTCATCTCATCTCATCTCATCTCATCTCATCTCATCTCATCTCATCTCATCTCATCTCATCTCATCTCATCTCATCTCATCTCATCTCATCTCATCTCATCTCATCTCATCTCATCTCATCTCATCTCATCTCATCTCATCTCATCTCATCTCATCTCATCTCATCTCATCTCATCTCATCTCATCTCATCTCATCTCATCTCATCTCATCTCATCTCATCTCATCTCATCTCATCTCATCTCATCTCATCTCATCTCATCTCATCTCATCTCATCTCATCTCATCTCATCTCATCTCATCTCATCTCATCTCATCTCATCTCATCTCATCTCATCTCATCTCATCTCATCTCATCTCATCTCATCTCATCTCATCTCATCTCATCTCATCTCATCTCATCTCATCTCATCTCATCTCATCTCATCTCATCTCATCTCATCTCATCTCATCTCATCTCATCTCATCTCATCTCATCTCATCTCACTCATCTCATCTCATCTCATCTCATCTCATCTCATCTCATCTCATCTCATCTCATCTCATCTCATCTCATCTCATCTCATCTCATCTCATCTCATCTCATCTCATCTCATCTCATCTCATCTCATCTCATCTCATCTCATCTCATCTCATCTCATCTCATCTCATCTCATCTCATCTCATCTCATCTCATCTCATCTCATCTCATCTCATCTCATCTCATCTCATCTCATCTCATCTCATCTCATCTCATCTCATCTCATCTCATCTCATCTCATCTCATCTCATCTCATCTCATCTCATCTCATCTCATCTCATCTCATCTCATCTCATCTCATCTCATCTCATCTCATCTCATCTCATCTCATCTCATCTCATCTCATCTCATCTCATCTCATCTCATCTCATCTCATCTCATCTCATCTCATCTCATCTCATCTCATCTCATCTCATCTCATCTCATCTCATCTCATCTCATCTCATCTCATCTCATCTCATCTCATCTCATCTCATCTCATCTCATCTCATCTCATCTCATCTCATCTCATCTCATCTCATCTCATCTCATCTCATCTCATCTCATCTCATCTCATCTCATCTCATCTCATCTCATCTCATCTCATCTCATCTCATCTCATCTCATCTCATCTCATCTCATCTCATCTCATCTCATCTCATCTCATCTCATCTCATCTCATCTCATCTCATCTCATCTCATCTCATCTCATCTCATCTCATCTCATCTCATCTCATCTCATCTCATCTCATCTCATCTCATCTCATCTCATCTCATCTCATCTCATCTCATCTCATCTCATCTCATCTCATCTCATCTCATCTCATCTCATCTCATCTCATCTCATCTCATCTCATCTCATCTCATCTCATCTCATCTCATCTCATCTCATCTCATCTCATCTCATCTCATCTCATCTCATCTCATCTCATCTCATCTCATCTCATCTCATCTCATCTCATCTCATCTCATCTCATCTCATCTCATCTCATCTCATCTCATCTCATCTCATCTCATCTCATCTCATCTCATCTCATCTCATCTCATCTCATCTCATCTCATCTCATCTCATCTCATCTCATCTCATCTCATCTCATCTCATCTCATCTCATCTCATCTCATCTCATCTCATCTCATCTCATCTCATCTCATCTCATCTCATCTCATCTCATCTCATCTCATCTCATCTCATCTCATCTCATCTCATCTCATCTCATCTCATCTCATCTCATCTCATCTCATCTCATCTCATCTCATCTCATCTCATCTCATCTCATCTCATCTCATCTCATCTCATCTCATCTCATCTCATCTCATCTCATCTCATCTCATCTCATCTCATCTCATCTCATCTCATCTCATCTCATCTCATCTCATCTCATCTCATCTCATCTCATCTCATCTCATCTCATCTCATCTCATCTCATCTCATCTCATCTCATCTCATCTCATCTCATCTCATCTCATCTCATCTCATCTCATCTCATCTCATCTCATCTCATCTCATCTCATCTCATCTCATCTCATCTCATCTCATCTCATCTCATCTCATCTCATCTCATCTCATCTCATCTCATCTCATCTCATCTCATCTCATCTCATCTCATCTCATCTCATCTCATCTCATCTCATCTCATCTCATCTCATCTCATCTCATCTCATCTCATCTCATCTCATCTCATCTCATCTCATCTCATCTCATCTCATCTCATCTCATCTCATCTCATCTCATCTCATCTCATCTCATCTCATCTCATCTCATCTCATCTCATCTCATCTCATCTCATCTCATCTCATCTCATCTCATCTCATCTCATCTCATCTCATCTCATCTCATCTCATCTCATCTCATCTCATCTCATCTCATCTCATCTCATCTCATCTCATCTCATCTCATCTCATCTCATCTCATCTCATCTCATCTCATCTCATCTCATCTCATCTCATCTCATCTCATCTCATCTCATCTCATCTCATCTCATCTCATCTCATCTCATCTCATCTCATCTCATCTCATCTCATCTCATCTCATCTCATCTCATCTCATCTCATCTCATCTCATCTCATCTCATCTCATCTCATCTCATCTCATCTCATCTCATCTCATCTCATCTCATCTCATCTCATCTCATCTCATCTCATCTCATCTCATCTCATCTCATCTCATCTCATCTCATCTCATCTCATCTCATCTCATCTCATCTCATCTCATCTCATCTCATCTCATCTCATCTCATCTCATCTCATCTCATCTCATCTCATCTCATCTCATCTCATCTCATCTCATCTCATCTCATCTCATCTCATCTCATCTCATCTCATCTCATCTCATCTCATCTCATCTCATCTCATCTCATCTCATCTCATCTCATCTCATCTCATCTCATCTCATCTCATCTCATCTCATCTCATCTCATCTCATCTCATCTCATCTCATCTCATCTCATCTCATCTCATCTCATCTCATCTCATCTCATCTCATCTCATCTCATCTCATCTCATCTCATCTCATCTCATCTCATCTCATCTCATCTCATCTCATCTCATCTCATCTCATCTCATCTCATCTCATCTCATCTCATCTCATCTCATCTCATCTCATCTCATCTCATCTCATCTCATCTCATCTCATCTCATCTCATCTCATCTCATCTCATCTCATCTCATCTCATCTCATCTCATCTCATCTCATCTCATCTCATCTCATCTCATCTCATCTCATCTCATCTCATCTCATCTCATCTCATCTCATCTCATCTCATCTCATCTCATCTCATCTCATCTCATCTCATCTCATCTCATCTCATCTCATCTCATCTCATCTCATCTCATCTCATCTCATCTCATCTCATCTCATCTCATCTCATCTCATCTCATCTCATCTCATCTCATCTCATCTCATCTCATCTCATCTCATCTCATCTCATCTCATCTCATCTCATCTCATCTCATCTCATCTCATCTCATCTCATCTCATCTCATCTCATCTCATCTCATCTCATCCGTGTTTGGTTGATTGATGTGCATATATAATTTATTTATTTATTTTTTTTTTTTCTTTCCCCGGCCACAGTGGAGGTTTACTATGGGCCTGCGAGCACAAGCTAAGCCTTGGGTGCACGCTCGTGGCGCGGGCCTCCCCGTATGGCCAAATTTCACACGGGCGTGACGAACATCATCTCATCTCATCTCATCTCATCTCATCTCATCTCATCTCATCTCATCTCATCTCATCTCATCTCATCTCATCTCATCTCATCTCATTCATCTCATCTCATCTCATCTCATCTCATCTCATCTCATCTCATCTCATCTCATCTCATCTCATCTCATCTCATCTCATCCGTGTTTGGTTGATTGATGTGCATATATAATTTATTTATTTATTTTTTTTTTTTCTTTCCCCGGCCACAGTGGAGGTTTACTATGGGCCTGCGAGCACAAGCTAAGCCTTGGGTGCACGCTCGTGGCGCGGGCCTCCCCGTATGGCCAAATTTCACACGGGCGTGACGAACATCATCTCATCTCATCTCATCTCATCTCATCTCATCTCATCTCATCTCATCTCATCTCATCTCATCTCATCTCATCTCATCTCATCTCATCTCATCTCATCCGTGTTTGGTTGATTGATGTGCATATATAATTTATTTATTTATTTTTTTTTTTTCTTTCCCCGGCCACAGTGGAGGTTTACTATGGGCCTGCGAGCACAAGCTAAGCCTTGGGTGCACGCTCGTGGCGCGGGCCTCCCCGTATGGCCAAATTTCACACGGGCGTGACGAACATCATCTCATCTCATCTCATCTCATCTCATCTCATCTCATCTCATCTCATCTCATCTCATCTCATCTCATCTCATCTCATCTCATCTCATCTCATCTCATCTCATCTCATCTCATCTCATCTCATCTCATCCGTGTTTGGTTGATTGATGTGCATATATAATTTATTTATTTATTTTTTTTTTTTCTTTCCCCGGCCACAGTGGAGGTTTACTATGGGCCTGCGAGCACAAGCTAAGCCTTGGGTGCACGCTCGTGGCGCGGGCCTCCCCGTATGGCCAAATTTCACACGGGCGTGACGAACATCATCTCATCTCATCTCATCTCATCTCATCTCATCTCATCTCATCTCATCTCATCTCATCTCATCTCATCTCATCTCATCTCATCTCATCTCATCTCATCTCATCTCATCTCATCTCATCTCATCTCATCCGTGTTTGGTTGATTGATGTGCATATATAATTTATTTATTTATTTTTTTTTTTTCTTTCCCCGGCCACAGTGGAGGTTTACTATGGGCCTGCGAGCACAAGCTAAGCCTTGGGTGCACGCTCGTGGCGCGGGCCTCCCCGTATGGCCAAATTTCACACGGGCGTGACGAACACCATCTCATCTCATCTCATCTCATCTCATCTCATCTCATCTCATCTCATCTCATCTCATCTCATCTCATCTCATCTCATCTCATCTCATCTCATCTCATCTCATCTCATCTCATCTCATCTCATCTCATCCGTGTTTGGTTGATTGATGTGCATATATAATTTATTTATTTATTTTTTTTTTTTCTTTCCCCGGCCACAGTGGAGGTTTACTATGGGCCTGCGAGCACAAGCTAAGCCTTGGGTGCACGCTCGTGGCGCGGGCCTCCCCGTATGGCCAAATTTCACACGGGCGTGACGAACACCATCTCATCTCATCTCATCTCATCTCATCTCATCTCATCTCATCTCATCTCATCTCATCTCATCTCATCTCATCTCATCTCATCTCATCTCATCTCATCTCATCTCATCTCATCTCATCTCATCCGTGTTTGGTTGATTGATGTGCATATATAATTTATTTATTTATTTTTTTTTTTTCTTTCCCCGGCCACAGTGGAGGTTTACTATGGGCCTGCGAGCACAAGCTAAGCCTTGGGTGCACGCTCGTGGCGCGGGCCTCCCCGTATGGCCAAATTTCACACGGGCGTGACGAACACCATCTCATCTCATCTCATCTCATCTCATCTCATCTCATCTCATCTCATCTCATCTCATCTCATCTCATCTCATCTCATCTCATCTCATCTCATCTCATCTCATCTCATCTCATCCGTGTTTGGTTGATTGATGTGCATATATAATTTATTTATTTATTTTTTTTTTTTCTTTCCCCGGCCACAGTGGAGGTTTACTATGGGCCTGCGAGCACAAGCTAAGCCTTGGGTGCACGCTCGTGGCGCGGGCCTCCCCGTATGGCCAAATTTCACACGGGCGTGACGAACACCATCTCATCTCATCTCATCTCATCTCATCTCATCTCATCTCATCTCATCTCATCTCATCTCATCTCATCTCATCTCATCTCATCTCATCTCATCTCATCCGTGTTTGGTTGATTGATGTGCATATATAATTTATTTATTTATTTTTTTTTTTTCTTTCCCCGGCCACAGTGGAGGTTTACTATGGGCCTGCGAGCACAAGCTAAGCCTTGGGTGCACGCTCGTGGCGCGGGCCTCCCCGTATGGCCAAATTTCACACGGGCGTGACGAACACCATCTCATCTCATCTCATCTCATCTCATCTCATCTCATCTCATCTCATCTCATCTCATCTCATCTCATCTCATCTCATCTCATCTCATCTCATCTCATCTCATCTCATCTCATCCGTGTTTGGTTGATTGATGTGCATATATAATTTATTTATTTATTTTTTTTTTTTCTTTCCCCGGCCACAGTGGAGGTTTACTATGGGCCTGCGAGCACAAGCTAAGCCTTGGGTGCACGCTCGTGGCGCGGGCCTCCCCGTATGGCCAAATTTCACACGGGCGTGACGAACACCATCTCATCTCATCTCATCTCATCTCATCTCATCTCATCTCATCTCATCTCATCTCATCTCATCTCATCTCATCTCATCTCATCTCATCTCATCTCATCTCATCTCATCTCATCTCATCTCATCCGTGTTTGGTTGATTGATGTGCATATATAATTTATTTATTTATTTTTTTTTTTTCTTTCCCCGGCCACAGTGGAGGTTTACTATGGGCCTGCGAGCACAAGCTAAGCCTTGGGTGCACGCTCGTGGCGCGGGCCTCCCCGTATGGCCAAATTTCACACGGGCGTGACGAACACCATCTCATCTCATCTCATCTCATCTCATCTCATCTCATCTCATCTCATCTCATCTCATCTCATCTCATCTCATCTCATCTCATCTCATCTCATCTCATCTCATCTCATCTCATCTCATCCGTGTTTGGTTGATTGATGTGCATATATAATTTATTTATTTATTTTTTTTTTTCTTTCCCCGGCCACAGTGGAGGTTTACTATGGGCCTGCGAGCACAAGCTAAGCCTTGGGTGCACGCTCGTGGCGCGGGCCTCCCCGTATGGCCAAATTTCACACGGGCGTGACGAACACCATCTCATCTCATCTCATCTCATCTCATCTCATCTCATCTCATCCGTGTTTGGTTGATTGATGTGCATATATAATTTATTTATTTATTTTTTTTTTTTCTTTCCCCGGCCACAGTGGAGGTTTACTATGGGCCTGCGAGCACAAGCTAAGCCTTGGGTGCACGCTCGTGGCGCGGGCCTCCCCGTATGGCCAAATTTCACACGGGCGTGACGAACACCATCTCATCTCATCTCATCTCATCTCATCTCATCTCATCTCATCCGTGTTTGGTTGATTGATGTGCATATATAATTTATTTATTTATTTTTTTTTTTTCTTTCCCCGGCCACAGTGGAGGTTTACTATGGGCCTGCGAGCACAAGCTAAGCCTTGGGTGCACGCTCGTGGCGCGGGCCTCCCCGTATGGCCAAATTTCACACGGGCGTGACGAACACCATCTCATCTCATCTCATCTCATCTCATCTCATCTCATCTCATCTCATCCGTGTTTGGTTGATTGATGTGCATATATAATTTATTTATTTATTTTTTTTTTTTCTTTCCCCGGCCACAGTGGAGGTTTACTATGGGCCTGCGAGCACAAGCTAAGCCTTGGGTGCACGCTCGTGGCGCGGGCCTCCCCGTATGGCCAAATTTCACACGGGCGTGACGAACACCATCTCATCTCATCTCATCTCATCTCATCTCATCTCATCTCATCTCATCTCATCTCATCTCATCTCATCCGTGTTTGGTTGATTGATGTGCATATATAATTTATTTATTTATTTTTTTTTTTTCTTTCCCCGGCCACAGTGGAGGTTTACTATGGGCCTGCGAGCACAAGCTAAGCCTTGGGTGCACGCTCGTGGCGCGGGCCTCCCCGTATGGCCAAATTTCACACGGGCGTGACGAACACCATCTCATCTCATCTCATCTCATCTCATCTCATCTCATCTCATCTCATCTCATCTCATCTCATCCGTGTTTGGTTGATTGATGTGCATATATAATTTATTTATTTATTTTTTTTTTTTCTTTCCCCGGCCACAGTGGAGGTTTACTATGGGCCTGCGAGCACAAGCTAAGCCTTGGGTGCACGCTCGTGGCGCGGGCCTCCCCGTATGGCCAAATTTCACACGGGCGTGACGAACACCATCTCATCTCATCTCATCTCATCTCATCTCATCTCATCTCATCTCATCTCATCTCATCTCATCTCATCCGTGTTTGGTTGATTGATGTGCATATATAATTTATTTATTTATTTTTTTTTTTTCTTTCCCCGGCCACAGTGGAGGTTTACTATGGGCCTGCGAGCACAAGCTAAGCCTTGGGTGCACGCTCGTGGCGCGGGCCTCCCCGTATGGCCAAATTTCACACGGGCGTGACGAACACCATCTCATCTCATCTCACTGAGGGTCACTTTCCACTCATCCCTTCAATCGTTTCTCTTTGGATATACGTGTGTTTGACCTGCTGGTAATACAGGAGTCTTAGTCATTTTAGTGCATTGGATTGCATATTGGTGAATGGTTTGTCACCTGAACTGGATCCGTATCATATCTAATTTAAAAAAAAATGTTTTGCCATTCATAAAAAAAGCTACTAAAATATCACATACGTTATCTTATGAAGTCATGCAGTATTTTAGTAGTGAAAACATGTGGTAATTTAGCGCCTGGTTGTAGCGTGCATATTTATTACCAGTTGTAAATACCGTGTTATTAAGGAGTGGGTGGCCCTTAACAACCGTGAGTTTTTCAGCTGTCAGGGGGGTTCCTCGCTGACTCCTGAAAGTAAAAAAGAATTGCTGGCAATAAAATATAAGGAAAAAAAATGGCATTGGGGCGGCATGGGCCCACCCAATCCAAGTCAGGCCCTTCAGGTCTGGTATGGATTTTGAGGGGAACTCCCACTCCATATTAAAAAAAATGGTGTGCCCACCCCCCGAAAATTGATACCAGACCCTTATCCGAGCATGCAGCCCAGCAGGACAGCAAAGGGTGGGGAGGGCACCCCCTCCTTAACCATACCAGTCCACATGCCCTCAACATCAACATGTTGATGGGGACAAAGGTTGGCCAGAGGTTGTGGGGGTCTGTGGGTAGGGGGCTTATCGAAATCTAGATGCCCCCTTTAACAGGGGGCTCCCAGATCCCAGCCCTCCCATGCAAATGGGTATGTGGTACATAGTACCCCTTCTCATTCGCCACAAAATAGTGTAGTGTAAAAAAGACTGGAGGCAGTTTCTGACGAATCCTTTTTTAAAAAAAAAAACAAAAATAAAAAAATTGTCCCCTGGTGCAGATCCATCATCAGTCATGATGCCTGCCGCCCCTGCCAACCGCAGGGGAAAAAAAGGAGAGCCCCCTGGTGATGTCACTGACCCAGCATGCCCCTGGTCGGTGACGTCACAAGGGAGCGGAGCCACCCTTATTTATTTAAAAACTGTCAGATGGCAGAGCTATCACGTGCCGGGAGCCTTTGTCAGGAGCAGAGCTTTTTTTTTTCCAGGTTAGTGGCGGCGGGCATCGTGATTGATGATGAATCTACACTGGGGAACATTTTTGTTTTTTTATTTATTTTAAAGGATGTTTCAAAAACTTGTCAAAACCTTCTGTCTTTTTTTACACTACACTTTTTATGTGCTGAATGAATAGGAGTACTCACATGGGGGAGCAGGATCTGGGGGCCCTCTTGGTAAAGGTGACTTCAAGATTCCGATGAGCTCCCCACCCGCAGACCCCCCACAACAACTGGCCAGGATTTTGGGGAACAGGCCTTTTTTCCACATCAATATGATGACAAGGTGCACCTCCCCATGTTGAGGACTTGTGGCCTGGTATGGTTTACCGGGGGGGGGGGAGGGCGCTTGGTTGCCCCCCTCCTGAGCTGCCGGGCTACATGTTCAGATAAGGGTCTGATATGAATTTTGGGGGGAGGAGGGCCATGCCATTTGTAAAAAAAATGGCATGAGGGTTTCCCCTAAAATCTATACCAGACATGAACGGCCTTGTATGTGTAGCACTGCCCCCTAGGGAGCTGCTGAGAATTACACTTCTTAGGTTCCCCTGGGTTACCATTAGCAACTGAAAGCAGACACACGGCATTAAATGTTCTCGGCTCAGACAATGAACAGTCCAGGGGATTTGGTTTTTGTGTTTTATTTTAGAACTTGGATGGGAGAAGGGATGAGTGGGATACTTCAAATAGAACTATGCACATGTAGCATTACTCCCTTGGGAGCTGCTGTATACGGGTTACCATTATCAACAGTAGAACAGTCTGGCATGTTTCCAAGTGTTTTTACCTCAGACAAGTCTAGTTTATTTGTTTTTTATGTTTTATTTAGAACTTGGATAGGAGAAGGGATGAGTGGGATACTCCAACAGACTAGAACTATGCACAATCGGCAGGGACGACTTGAAAAAATGCTGGTTAGCGCTGAGTACCACTGGTTAACGCTGAGTAATGATGTGTTGAGCTAGTCACGGCTAGGCCGCTAATTCACTTTGCCCTTGGCTCTGAAAAGAGTCACTTAGCTTCCTGAGGTAATCCTTTCATAAGGCAACCTATTCTTTCAGGTAGACTGTACTGCTGAACAACTTCAGGGCCCTTCCTGGTGCTCCTTTATCCCCTAATCTTCAGGGCTTTACTACTTGGCACCCCCTTTACTGTAACACTCTGGGTAGCTGGCTCCTTGATCCCATTGACCTCTCTGGAGTGGTCCCCTCTCTTAGGCACACCCCTGGGCAGATCCTTGAGTACTCACGACACTGTTTTTCCTGAAGTCTTCTGCCCTGCAGCTCCACTGGTCAGCACATTAGATCCTCTGCAGCACAGCTCAACCCCTGGTCCCTAGGCCAACTGCCTGGACCACCTTCCTCACTTCAGCAGATGGAGAGACAGCCATCCACCTCCTCCTGGGACTTTGCTCCCGCCAAAAGACACCCTGTCACATGCCCCCTCAGGATTTATTCCCAATCCCAGGATGCATTGCAGCAATGCCCACCCACTGGGACAGTCATAAACCATGGTGTGCTATTGGCAAGGTTTCCTCCACTGTCTAACAAGATCCCTCATTGGATACAGCGGGGAGACAACCCAGACTCAGTAAGTCCCACCTGGAAACATGTGACAGGCTAAGTAACAGATCATGCCCTCCTGATAAGCAGAAAAGGGCCACACATATATTTTACCTAACACCTACTTAGGAGGGTGCTACATACAATTTCTGTTGACAATTGACTGCAGAATGTGGCAAGGCTGTTGCTTCACTTTGTCACTGAAGTGAAGATGAAGAACGTGGACTTTTTCTAAGTTACTCTTCAGGGTCTAACTTGGCACAGCCTTTCTTACTGCTTGTGTGTGCTGAACTCCTGTCCACTGACATCTCACTGGAGCGGTCCCCTTCCTGAGCAGACCCCTGGCAAGCTCCCTGGTACTCACAGACACTTTTTCCTCAGGTTGCTCTGCTCCCAGCTCCACTTGTCAGCCTCCTGGACCTCCTAGTTCAGCACCACACTCTGGCTCACCAGGCCGACTGCCTGTGACCACCTTCCTTGCAGACAGGAGAGCCAACCGTCACCCTCCTCCTGGGACCTGGCTTCCCACCCATAGACACCCTGTCACATGTGTCCTTGGCTTTTATCACCTATCCCAGGATGCACCACTTCTGTGCCAACCCTCTGGGACAGCCACAAAAGCTTGTGTGTCACTGGTTGGGTTTCCTCCACTGTCAAACAGGCTCCCCTGGATACAGTGGGGACACTCCCACAGACTAAGTGATTCACACACAGACACATGTAACAGGCCTAACTACTGATCATGCTCCCCTAAAAAGCAGGCAGAGCAAAACTATCCTTTTCGTAGCACCTACCTAGGAGGGTGCTACATATGTATCAAGGTGACCCCACGCCATTTTTTTTAATTTTTTCACAGCTAATGACTCATCAGTTAAGGACACGGCGGCCATCCACTCCTTAACAACCGGTACACATTCCATAAATACCTCATGCCACGGTCACTACTTAAAGCAATTTAAACGATCACCTTGTAAAACAACCCATTCAGTTTCAAATACAAATGAAAGGCAAAACATTTTTGTATAGATATAAAAATAGATAATAAATATCTCTTTTCCCTTTTTTAAGTTATCAAATTCCCTCGGTTCTCAGCTGCATAAGAGCTGGGGCGAGGAGTTTCCCAGTGAATGGCTGTGCAGTGGGGGCATGTCAGGACAAGTCTGATCATTGAAAGAGAGAGCACACTGCATTCCCAGCATAGCTAGAGAACTGAGCACGATGTGTTCTCCTGCTTAGTGTGGTCAGTTTTCAATAGGAAAGCAGTAGGACTGACAGGAACACCAGAGATTTCACACAAAGGAAGCAACACAAAGAGAACAGGATTCTTTTTCATACACGTGCATGGTATAGCAGCCACATATTAGGAACATGAAGTGCTGGGATAACAAAAACCATTGCCATATTTATTTAGTTATTTATTTCCTTCTGTGAATGGAGTTTAATGCCTGTTCATTGTTGTATTTACAGAGCGTCTTTAGCATGTTGCGTTAAATACCGCAGAACAGTATAGTGCATTGATAGTTTCAGGATCACATGCGGTATTTAGGGAAAATGTGTCTGGACAGCTACATACTGCATGCGATCTGGTCCTGTGAATGGAGCCCATTGCAGCTTACCAGTTCTTTATGGTCCAGTTTTTCTTTACAGTCATCTGTTGCTCCTGCCAGTAAGTCTGTTATTCTTCAGCTTCATTTAACAGACCAAGCTGTCCAGTAAAAGTAGCAGTTAGGGGAATAAGACAAACCATTTACCACTAACAGGGTAGAGCTGCACGATTTATTGTTAACAAAATTGTGATCCCGATTCAATCCCCCCTCACGATCTTAATCTGGCATTTCCACGATTCATGTAACAGTGCAGAGGTGTTCTCTGCTCACAGCTGTCAAAAAACAAACAAAAAAAAAACACGCAAAGTTTATCACAACATTGCTCAGCGCTGAGAGATGAGGAAAGATAATGTAACATTTGGTTCTTTTAGATCAAAGGGACGAACTTCAGTCTGTAAATGAGGTTAGTTTAACCTCCCTAGCGGTATTTCCGAGTGTGGCTCGGGGGTTAATATTCAGTGCCAAAAGCGATAACCCAGAGCCACACTCGGGATTACCCCAGAATCAAATTTACCTTCCACTGCAAACCCCCGCCATCCTCCCCCGTCGTCCTCAAGCCATCCTCCCGCTGTCCTCCCGCTGTGTGCTCGGTCGATGCCGTCACCTGCCTTCCGATTCCCTTCTCTGTGAGCACCGCGACGCAGGGGGTGGAACCGGCGGGAGATTAAAAAAAAACAAAAAAAAGGAATGACATGATACAGTGTAATCTGTTTACAACTTTATATCAAGCCATATTACCACAGTTTTTCACCTAGTGTCTTTTTTAGTGCCCTGCCTGTACTTTTTGCGGTTCTTTGTGCATGGAAAATTGAGAATGTCCATGGCGTCCAAAAAGCGGTTGTAGAAATTTCTGGTTGAGACTCTAACAGGGCCATAGATCATTTTTTTTTCCTGGGGGGGGGGGTTCAGGTTTGGGTACCCAGAGGACAATAATTAGCACGCCTGCCATGCTGTGATAAATTGTGGGTATGGCACAAATGAACTAATTTCTTAAAGCAGGTGTATCCCCTGTGTAATAGAAAAAAAAAAAAAAAAGAAAACACAACCCTGCAGTACAATAACATAATGTGCTAGTATGCATCACATACAAGCACATTATGAAATACCTTAGAATGAAGCCCCCACACGGTCGCCCGGACACCGCTGAGGGAGCTGACATGTTCCCTCGGCGTCTCTTCCACTGTGAGTGGCCGGAGCCGTGATGACGTCACAGCAAGGAGCCAGCAGGGAGCTCTGAAGGTTCGGCAAGATACGCAGGACCCTCAGAGCGCATGCATCGCTGGTGTCAGAGGCTGCATGCAGGGTGAATATCTCCTAAACCGTGCAGGTTTAGGAGATATTCATTTTACCTAAAGGTAAGCCTTATTATAGGCTTACCTGCAGGTAAAAATTTAAAAGCGGAGTATACTACCACTTTAACTAATAGATGTGCTTGTTGTCAGAGCTGGGTAAACTGTATGTAGAATCAAACTACATACAGGATAAAGTGCTCTGTTCCAGCAGCAGGATGGGGACTTCCAACGCTGCTCTAAGAACCAAATTAAATCTGATTGAGCACCTAACCACCTTGTATTTTATCAAGGAATAAATTAGCTGAGGTGGAGATTGTAACATTTTCCACCCTCCTTAGTCAATGAGAAGAAGCTTTATATTCGTTGATAAAATACAATGTGTCCTGTGAATGGCTGAGTGCTCAACCTGACTCAATTTTGCATGATGGGAAGTCTCCATCCTGCTGCTGGAAAACAGTATCATACCTCCCAAATTTAGAACTTGACAACGAGAGATAGCAAAGAAGGTGAGTTACCTGGGGTCACGGCACAAAATTGGCGTAGTCAAACTATTAGCAGTGGGAGGGGCTTAAGGGGCAGAGTCACCTCTGGCAGGAGAGAGGACAGGGGTCACCACTGGCAGGAGAGGACAAGGGTCGCCACTGGAAAAAGAGAGAGGACAGGGGTCACCGCTAGAAGGGCAGAGCACAGGGGTCATTGCTTGAAGGGCAGAGCACAGGGGTCACTGCTTGAAGGGCATAGCACAGGGGTCACTGCTTGAAGGGCATAGCACAGGGGTCACTGCTTGAAGGGCATAGCACAGGGGTCACTGCTTGAAGGGCATAGCACAGGAGTCACTGCTTGAAGGGCAGAGCACAGGGGTAACTGCTTGAAGGGCAGAGCACAGGGATCACTGCTTGAAGGAGAGGGCACAGGGGTCCCTGCTGGTATGAGAGAGCACAGGGGTCACCGCTGGAAGGAGAGGGCACAGGGGTCACCGCTGGAAGGAGAGGGCACAGGGGTCACCGCTGGAAGGAGAGGGCACAGGGGTCACCGCTGGAAGGGCAGAGCACAGAGGTCACTTCTTGAAAGGAAGAGCACAGGGGTCACTGCTTGAAGGGCAGAGCGCAGGGGTCACTGCTTGAAGGGCAGAGCGCAGGGGTCACTGCTGGAAGGAGAGAGCGCAGGGGTCACTGCTGGAAGGAGAGAGCACAGGGGTCACTGCTGGAAGGAGAGAGCACAGGGGTCACTGCTGGAAGGAGAGAGCACAGGGGTCACTGCTGGAAGGAGAGAGCACAGGGGTCACCGCTGGACGGAGAGAGCACAGGGGTCACCACTGGCAGGAAAGAGGACAGGGGTCACCACTGGCAGGAAAGAGGACAGGGGTCACTGCTGGAAAGAGAGAGGACAGGGGTCACTGCCGGAAAGAGAGATCTCAGGGGTCACTGCTTGAAGGGCAGAGCACAGGGGTCACTGCTTGAAGGGCAGAGCACAGGGGTCACTGCTTGAAGGGCAGAGCACAGGGGTCACTGCTTGAAGGGCATAGCACAGGGGTCACTGCTTGAAGGGCATAGCACAGGGGTCACTGCTTGAAGGGCATAGCACAGGGGTCACTGCTTGAAGGGCAGAGCACAGGGGTAACTGCTTGAAGGGCAGAGCACAGGGATCACTGCTTGAAGAAGAGGGCACAGGGGTCCCTGCTGGTATGAGAGAGCACAGGGGTCACCGCTGGAAGGAGATAGCACAGGGGTCACCGCTGGAAGGAGAGGGCACAGGGGTCACCGCTGGAAGGAGAGGGCACAGGGGTCACCGCTGGAAGGGCAGAGCACAGAGGTCACTTCTTGAAAGGAAGAGCACAGGGGTCACTGCTTGA
This sequence comes from Pelophylax lessonae, assembly GCF_965119305.1. NCBI lineage: Eukaryota > Metazoa > Chordata > Amphibia > Anura > Ranidae > Pelophylax > Pelophylax lessonae. The sequence continues at coordinate 201,136,559 of NC_138775.1, read as the reverse complement.
AGGGCAGAGCGCAGGGGTCACTGCTTGAAGGGCAGAGCGCAGGGGTCACTGCTGGAAGGAGAGAGCGCAGGGGTCACTGCTGGAAGGAGAGAGCACAGGGGTCACTGCTGGAAGGAGAGAGCACAGGGGTCACTGCTGGAAGGAGAGAGCACAGGGGTCACCGCTGGACGGAGAGAGCACAGGGGTCACCACTGGCAGGAAAGAGGACAGGGGTCACCACTGGCAGGAAAGAGGACAGGGGTCACTGCTGGAAAGAGAGAGGACAGGAGTCACTGCCAGAAAGAGAGATCTCAGGGGTCACTGCTTGAAGGGCAGGGCACAGGGGTCACTGCTTGAAGGGCAGAGCACAGGGGTCACTGCTTGAAGGAGAGAGCACAGGGGTCACTGCTTGAAGGGCAGAGCGCAGGGGTCACTGCTGGAAGGGCAGAGCGCAGGGGTCACTGCTGGAAGGAGAGAGCACAGGGGTCACTGCTGGAAGGAGAGAGCACAGGGGTCACTGCTGGAAGGAGAGAGCACAGGGGTCACCGCTGGACGGAGAGAGCACAGGGGTCACCACTGGCAGGAAAGAGGACAGGGGTCACCACTGGCAGGAAAGAGGACAGGGGTCACTGCTGGAAAGAGAGAGGACAGGGGTCACTGCCAGAAAGAGAGATCTCAGGGGTCACTGCTTGAAGGGCAGGGCACAGGGGTCACTGCTTGAAGGGCAGAGCACAGGGGTCACTGCTTGAAGGAGAGAGCACAGGGGTCACTGCTTGAAGGGCAGAGCACAGGGGTCACTGCTTGAAGGGCAGAGCACAGGGGTCACTGCTTGAAGGGCAGAGCACAGGGGTCACTGCTTGAAGAGCAGAGCTTAGGGGTCACTGCTTGAAGGGCAGAGCACAGAGGTTACTGCTTGAAGGGCAGAGCACAGAGGTCACTGCTTGAAGGGCAGAGCACAGGGGTCACTGCTTGAAGGGCAGAGCACAGGGGTCACTGCTTGAAGGGCAGAGCACAGGGGTCACTGCTTGAAGGGCAGAGCACAGGGGTTACTGCTTGAAGGGCAGAGCACAGGGGTCACTGCTTGAAGGGCAGAGCACAGGGGTCACTGCTTGAAGGGCAGAGCACAGGGGTCACTGCTTGAAGGGCAGAGCACAGGGGTCACTGCTTGAAGGGCAGAGCACAGGGGTCACTGCTTGAAGGGCAGAGCACAGGGGTCACTGCTTGAAGGGCAGAGCACAGGGGTCACTGCTTGAAGGAGAGAGCACAGGGGTCACTGCTTGAAGGGCAGAGCACAGGGGTCACTGCTTGAAGGAGAGAGCACAGGGGTCACTGCTTGAAGGACAGAGCACAGGAGTCACTGCTTGAAGGGCAGAGCACAGGGGTCACTGCTTGAAGGGCAGAGCACAGGGGTCACTGCTTGAAGGGCAGAGCACAGGGGTCACTGCTTGAAAGGCAGAGCACAGGGGTCACTGCTTGAAAGGCAGAGCACAGGGGTCACTGCTTGAAAGGCAGAGCACAGGGGTCACTGCTTGAAAGGCAGAGCACAGAGGTCACTGCTTGAAGGGCAGAGCACAGGGGTCACTGCTTGAAGGGCAGAGCACAGGGGTCACTGCTTGAAGGGCAGAGCACAGGGGTCACTGCTCGAAGGGCAGAGCACAGGGGTCACTGCTCGAAGGAGAGAGCACAGGGGTCACTGCTTGAAAGAGAGAGCACAGGGGTCACTGCTTGAAGGGCAGAGCACAGGGGTCACTGCTTGAAGGGCAGAGCACAGGGGTCACTGCTTGAAGGGCAGAGCACAGGGGTCACTGCTTGAAGGGCAGAGCACAGGGGTCACTGCTTGAAGGAGAGAGCACAGGGTTCACTGCTTGAAGGGCAGAGCACAGGGGTCACTGCTGGAAGGAGAGAGCACCGGGGTCATGTGATTCTGATTCTCTCTCACACAGCTAAATGCGCTGGGTGCAGCTGGTAATTATGTTGTACTTCAGACCTGTGGAATTCTCTGGCTGTAGTCACCAGCTACACACAGTACAGTGCATGAAGCTGTGTGAGAGAGAAGAATGCTGCTTTCTTGTTCTTTTCTCCCTCACCTGCTTGCAGTTCAGGTCCGGAGCTTGTCTGCAGGTTTCTCTCTGCATCAGAGTCTCTGCTCCATCCATGCATCTGTACTGAAAGGAAGCCCGTGGGATGAACTTTAAATTGTAGTGAAGGACAGCACACTTTACCAATTATAATGAAATAAGTACAAAGGGGCGTTTGCCTAATGTCATAAATCACTTGAATAAATGCAAAAACTCTACTCCAATGGTCATAAATGCAATCATATACAAAGTGATCAAATGCCCATATAGTGCAGATCCTTGGGCTAAGCTTGGGTGAATTTGATAAATCCATACTGTGTAAGTCCAATCACCAGAGAAAGGGCAGCATAATATTGACCAGGAGCCTCCTTCAAATCACGTGCTCCACCACATGCTGCAATATGTGCACTCACTAGATCAACTAAAACAACCAGCCTTCATGTATATGGATGCATCAGCAGTCATCCCCACAGCTGTTCCTCCTCCTCTGCTAGTAGGTCCCAGTGTGACTTGTATACCATAAAAAAAGAACCCCAACAGTGAATATATAGTGTGATACCGTTTATTGTAGCAACAAAATCTACAAAAAGTTTGCATATGCCCTCACATTTACATCTGTTATAATTCGCCAGCATGCATAGTCTCTGGTCCAGTGTAGATCCCCCCGACACTAGTGTCCGCCTAAGCCAGCGTGCATTCCACTGCCCAGGAGCCACCCAAAGAACGAAGCGAGAAATGACATCTACCTCACTGCTTCAATGCATTTCGTGCATGCACACATATTCAGGAAGCCTGCGGGATGAACCTAAAATTGTAGCGATGGACAGCACACTTTACCAATTGACTGAGGAGGCAATGGGAGGCATTGCAGCCTGTAGGCTACAGGCTGCACCACCCCCTGCTGCCTCCTCAGCCAATGGGTAGCTTTAGCTGCCTTAGTCCCTCCCTTATGACATCACTCTTCAGTATCCCGAGTCCTAGCCTGCCCGCACAGTAAACTAAAAGGCTGGGACAGTGGGACTGACATTTATTATAATCAGAAAAGCATGACTGCGCAGCTCCCGTCCTAGTCCCACAGCTCAGGTAGCCTAATTGCTGCCCCATTGACAGAGGCTCTGGGGGGGTTTCGACCCCCCCAAAGCTCCCTTTATCTATGGCCCTGGACTCTAAATAAAAGGTAACTCTGCATCAGTGTTGGGGTAGTTACTCAAAAAATGTAACTAGTTACTAGCTACTAGTTACTTCTGTAAATTGTAATGAGATTAATTTACTAGTTACTGCATTTGAAAAGTAACTTCACTACTTATTACTTTACTATACTTTTGAAAAAAAATATGAACAAATTCCAATGCGCATATTTATTTGTAGTGCACAAAAAAACAATATAATATTTATTGTTTTATTTATGTATATATGACCACAGCGTGCCCCCTTTGAATGCCAGAGTGACCACAGCGTGCCCCCTTTCAATGCCAGAGTGACAACAGCGTGCCTCCTTTCAATGCCAGAGTGACCACAGCATGCCTCCTTTCAATGTCAGACTGACCACAGCGTGCCCCCGTTCAATGCCAGAGTGACCACAGCGTGCCCCCTTTTAATGCCAGAGTGACCACAGCGTGCCCCCAGATTGACCAGTGTGCCCCCTTTCAATGCCAGAGTGACCACAGCGTGCCCCCTTTCAATGCCAGAGTGACCACAGCGTGCCCCCTTTCAATGCCAGAGTGACAACAGCATGCCCCCTTTCAATGTCAGACTGACCACAGCGTGCCCCCTTTCAATGTCAGACTGACCACAGCGTGCCCCCTTTCAATGCCAGAGTGACCACAGTGTGCCTCCAGAGTGACCACAGCATGCCCCCAGAGTGACCACAGCGTGCCCCAAGAGTGACCACAGTGTGCCCCCTTTCAATGCCAGAGTGACCACGCCAGAGAGACCAGTGCACTTACCTGCAGTGGCGGGCGTCTTCTCCTCAGTCCTCCCGCTCTCCTCCTTGGCCACAGGATCCCCCGCTTCTACTTGTCCTCCCGCCTCCTCCTCGGCCCCCATCTCCTCGTCCTCCCGTCTCCTCCTCGGCCCGCGTCTCCTCCTCGGCCCGCGTCTCCTCGTCTTCCCGTCTCCTCCTCGGCCCGCGTCTCCTCGTCCTCCCGCCTTCTCCTCGGCCCGCGTCTCCTCGTCCTCCCGCCTCCTCCTCGGCCCGCGTCTCCTCGTCCTCCCGCCTCCTCCTCGGCCCGCGTCTCCTCGTCCTCCCGCCTCCTCCTCGGCCCGCGTCTCCTCGTCCTCCCGCCTCCTCCTGGGCCCGCGTCTCCTCGTCCTCCTGCCTCCTCCCCACGTCTCCTCGTCCTCCCGCCTCCTCCTCGGCCGGCGTCTCCTCCTTTTCCCGCCTCCTCCTTGTCCCGCGTCTCCTCCTCCTCCCGCTTCCCCCCCCTGCATCGCCTCCTCCTCCTCCCGCCTCCTCCTTGGCCCACGTCTCCTCGTCCTCCCACCTCCTCCTCCCTGGCGCGCGAGATGTCAACGGCTTGGGTAACGCAGGAAAGCGCGTTACTCAAGCCGAGTAAAGTAATGCAGTTACAGATTTACTACGTTACCAAAAGTAGTAACGTAATTAACGTAACGCGTTACATTGTAACTCGTTACCCCCAACACTGCTCTGCATATGCAGGAACAGATTCACAGGACACAACCTCTGTGTTTAAAATGTCAATTCAATTGATAAAATTTATTATTACATGTGTTTTATACATAGATAAGAAATGGGTGGTGTGAGATGCTATTAAAAACTAACAAATAAAAATATGTTATTAAAGACTAGAGAATAGAAACAATTGCAAAAGTAAAACCCTGAGAGGGGAGGGGGAGTAAAGATAGGGAGAGCTTCTAGCAGAAGTTGTGTCTGTGTGATATGTGAAGGTTACAGAATGCATTTCAACATTGAGAACAAGATGGAGTCTCTTGTGCTTAAATGAACAATACAACAAAAGTCCATGTCAAAAGCGCTTTTGGACGAACTGGAAAACAGCGACGGTGAATCGTAATTATTTGAAGAACTGAGCGATAGCGATTCGTGGGAAAATTCCTCATAAGGTACTAAAAATTACAACAGGGACGATTCTGCAACTGAGCTCAGCGACGTGAGAACTTGGTACTGCGGTACGGATCAGGCAGCGTCCCCAAGATTCCCATTTACTGGAGCACCTGGTATGAAAGTTGACGTTGACCATGACAACCCCTTGGCATACCTACAGTTTTTTCTGACCGATGAGGTTATTAGGGATGATCGAACGGTTCGGGTCGACCATCGGTTCGACCCAAATTTTTTGCTGAAAAAGCTCGGAATTCAGCTACCAGAAGTGACCAAAATGCAATGGGACAGGAACTGGGCTTTAAAAGCCGTGATTGGACCAGAACCATCAGTAAAAGTCAATTGAGGGGGCAGGAGGATGCTAGGAATGTGATTGGAGTGGCTAGGGGGTCCAGAGGCCAATCAGTAGTGAATACGCCCCCAGTATATAACATAGCCCCGCCAAATCTCTAGCATTGTAATACAGGGACGTGGAAGAGAGTGGAAGCAGTTCTGTTACTCCTGCTTCAAAGTGTCATTTAGCAATTATTAGTGTGAGGAAAGGGATATGCAGTGTAGTTAGGGTACTATTTTCCACTATAGTTGGATTTAATAATCTAGTTTCTGTAGGGAAAGTGTTAAGTGTCAGGGTGACTGTAGTGTAGTGTAGGGCTAACTGACTCTGACTGCTATGGCAGGGTGACCAAACCCTTCCATGTCAGGGTGACCGCCATAGAAAAATGATTGTTTCTATTAGAATTGCAATAGAGCAGGATAGTGGCTTCGCTCCTTTAACACCTGGTTTTTGTAGCAGGCGTTTATTGGGCTTTTTTGTGGACGGGTTTGGAGGCAGGCATGACATCTGAACTTCTGTGTAGGGGTATATATACACAAACACACATGTATGTATATATACACATACACATATATAGGTGTGAAAGTAGCAGAACCCTATGCCTGCGCTAATGAAATAATTAGCAGGCATAGGACTTCGCTCCTATCACACCTATATGTGTGTATGTGTATAAACACATATAAGTGTGTGTGTATATATACCCCTATACAGAAGTTCAGATGTTATGCCTGCCTCCAAAGACGCCCCAAAAAATGCCCCAAAAAAAATGCCTGCAACAACACACCTGGGCGTTTTTGTAGCAGGCGTTTTTTTGGGCATCTTTGGAGGCAGGCATAACATCAGAACTTCTGTGTAGGGGTATATATACACACACACATATATGTATTTATACACATACACATATATAGGTGTGAAAGTAGCAGAACCCTATGCCTGCGCTAATTAAATAATTAGCAGGCATAGGGCTACGCTCCTATCACAGCTATATGTGTGTATGTGTATAAATACATATAAGTGTGTGTGTGTATATATATATTCGAAAACAATGAAAAATTTGATGAAATTTATTATTATATTATCATTTATGATTTAGTGTTTCAAACTTTATCATACCCGGGATGTCTACTAGACTCTTGTTTGGACAGATTTAAGTGAGTTATTCCTAAGAATTACAGGCCTAAAATATAAAAAAACATACTTCTATGCAAAACAATGTACCACTTTTAGCACAAAAATTCTGACATAATCAGACTGCCAGGGGGGTTAACCACCTAAAGACTAATGCCTTTTTTTTACACTTGTTTGCTTACAAGTTAAAATCAGTATTTTTTGCTAGAAAATTACTCAGAACCCCCAAACATTAATATATATATATATATATATATATTTTTTAGCAGAGACCAGCCTAGAGAATAAAATGCCGGTTGTTGCAATATTTTTAATGTCACGCTGTATTAGCTCAGCAGTCTTTCAAAAGCATCTTTTTGGGAAAAAATACACTTCAATGAATAAAAAATAAAAAAAATAAACAGTAAAATTAGCACAATTTTTTTGTATAATGTGAAAGATCATGTTACGCCGAGAATCGTGATCTTTATTCAAGCAGAAAAAAAACTGATTCTACTTTTATCCAGAATTGTGCAGCTCTATAACAGTGGTATTTCCAATGGTTCGTTTTTATTCATATACAGTAGTTAACCACTTGCCTACTGTGCACTTAAACACCCTTCCCATCCAGGCCAATTTTCAGCTTTCAGCGCTGTCACACTTTGACTGACAATTGCGCGGTCATGCTACACTGTACCCATTTGAAATTTTTATCATTTTTTTCACACAAATAGAGCTTTCTTTTGGTGGTATTTAATCATCTCTGGGTTTTTTATTTTTTACAAAAAAAACAGAATAAAGACAGAAAATTTTGAAAAAAAAAAAAAAAAGTTTTTCTTATTTGAAAATAAATTTTTCTCCTTCACTGAAGGGCGCTGATGAGGCGGCACTGATGGGCACTGATAGGCTGCACTGATGGGCACTGATGAGGCGGCACTTATGGGCACTGATGAGGTGGCACTTATGGGCACTGATGAGGAGGTACTAATATGCCGCAATGATGAGCACTGATAGGCGGCACTGATAGGTGGCACTGATAGGGGGCACTGATAGGCGGCACTGATGAGCACTGATAGGCGGCACTGATGAGCACTGATAGGTGGCACTGCTGGGCACTGAGAGGTGGCACTGCTGGGCACTGAGGTGGCACTGCTGGGCACTGAGAGGCGGCACTGGCGGGCGGCACTGCTGGGCACTGAGAGGCGGCACTGATGGGCACTGGCGGATGGCACTGATGGACACTGACGGGTGGCACTGATGGGCAGCACTGATGAGCACTGATGGGCAGCACCATCAGTGCCCACACTCAGTGCCCATAGTGCTGCCAGTCAGTGCTTATCAGTGCCTAGATGAGCAGGCACTGATGGGCACTGACTGGCAGCACTATGGGTACTGATTGTGGGCATTGATGGGGACACTGATGGCGGGCACTGTGGGCACTGATGGGGGGCACTGTGTATGTTTTTTACCTTGTAGTAATCAGGGCACTGGTGATCAGTGCCCTGATTACATGTCTCTTTGTCCCTGGCGCTGTGCAGCTCTCCCTCCTTCCTCACACTGCAGGCTCCGTGTGAGGAAGGAGCGCCGGCGATGAGAGATGATCTCATATGTTTACATATGAGATCATCTCTCATTGGATGATCCGATCACGTGGTGAATGGCCGCTGTGATTGGCCATTCACCACGATCTGTGATCGGCCGTGTCCAAGGGACACGGCCGACACAGATTCTCCCCGCTGCGCGCTCGCGGGAGCGCGCGGGGGGCGTGTCACTGGGAGGCCGTTTAAAAACGGCCTCCCGAAAATTCGAGTCCGCGCTGCAGCCGTATATAGGCTGTAGCGCGGATGGCAAGTAGTTAAAGTGTATCTGTGGTCAAAATTAAAAAAACATATATTTATTTTTACATTGTATTTTAATTATTTTGAATCTAATCCTATTAAATTTAGCAATTTTAAAGTTTGTAAACTTAGTTTGTGAAGATCTTTACACATTTACTTCTCTGAATTCTATGGCATGTATTCACATGCCCTGCGTGTAGGCACTCCTGTGTGACATATTTCACAGAGCCTGCCTTTTAAACGACAGAGGTGCTCAGAGGAGGGGTTTCAGGAGGTGGAGTCAGTATAGGAGTCACTGCTTGCAGGCAGCAAGGTACCATTGGACATGTAGTCCTCAGAAACTAAAAGACAGAGCCTGCCTTTTAAACGACAGAGGTGCTCAGAGGAGGGGTTTCAGGAGGTGGAGTCAGTATAGGAGTCACTGCTTGCAGGCAGCAAGGTACCATTGGACATGTAGTCCTCAGAAACTAAAAGTAAACGGTAGAGGAGAAGCTGGAAAGGGATGGCCAGCAGGACAACAGGAAAGATGATTTTTCAAGTAAGCTTATTGAGATTGACAAATATACAGTAACTATTGTTTGTATTGCTGTGACTATAGAACTTAATTAAAACCTTTATTCCAAATGTTAAAAAAAGTTTCTGTAAATGCTTAAAAAGTGTTGCGTGGAGTTCGACTTTAATTTGTTGTTCACTTATGCAAAATTAATCTTAATCTACTAGTACTGTACATCACTACCCTCTCCACAGATTGACAAATGTTGCTGTCCAGGGGTATCCACCTTACTCCTCCATAGATATAGTGTAGAAGTGTGTATAACCACCCCAAGACAGGAAGTGTATTACTTGCCGGATCACCAAGAAAAAATAAAGGAAAATTAATGCAATCACCAATGTAAGGATTTGTAAGCTGCAGTATATTAAGGTGTTGGTTTTGAATTCAGATGCACTTTGAATCGTCATACTCTGCATTAAGGCAGTGAGGTAGGTGGGTCTCCTTCCTCTACTCCATCCCCCTGTAGACATGGTCCTTGTCATTACATATTTTTACAGCAGAGCCTGCTTGGCTTCTAGTATTGCCCTTCTTTCTTCCAATCCCTTCTACCATAGTGCTGCTGAATTGGGAGGCTATTAAAAAACACATATAGGTAATTTCCCTTAAAAATACACTTGGGATCTATTTATAAAATATTCATTGCAATTGTCTAGGCTGCACAAATTTCCCCATATTTTATCCAAAATATTGCAAAAAAAAAAAAAAAAAAATACTATTTTTTATTTTATTTTTTTCACACTATCCAGCCCATCTTTTCATAGGGGTTCTGCACTGGGGGTCTTGGTCACCCACCTACCCTCGGCTCCCGGGGATATCCTTTGCTGTGGCTACTTGCAGCATCTGAGAATCAGATGTCATCCCTTTTAATTGTTTCATGTGGTCTTGAGTTGCATCCAATTTACTTCCATGTGAGTATATTCAGTTATACATTTTGTTGGACCCCATGTATTAAAATTGATGTACCGCCTAATTTAATTTGTTTTTATGCTCTCCACTAACTGTTGAACACAATTTCAATTAATTTACACACTGACATAGTTTTTCCATAGATGCAATACTAACCAACTGTCTCCTGATAAGGTGGGCGTTGGCCCACGAAATGCATAGAGATTACAGTGTCTGCAAATTAATTATGATTTATGAATTATGTTAGCATCTTATATGTACATTGGTGAAACGGTGACCTCACTTTTATACAATGAATGTAAAAAATACCAGGTATGTGTTCATAGTGTATTTCTAAATAAATGTTGTGTTTTTACACATTTGCTGCACTATTTTACTGAGCACCACTCTTCAAAGTCCCTTGGGTAAATTGTCTTTTTTGATTTCTCTAATACAGTAATACCTTGGTTTGCGAGCATTATTAGTTCCAGCAGCATGCTTGTAATCCAAAGCACTCGTATATCAAAGAAAATTTTCCCACAAGAAATAATGGAAACTCAGATGATTCGTTCCACAACCATTTATTGGTATAAGTAAAGATATGCTACTATCATATATAAAGTACATTACTGTACAGTATAAGCATGCCATTCCCTCTGTTAAATAACATTATGTGTCTCTGTGTCTGTACTGTATATAAAAGATGCTGATTTCTAATGTATCAGAGCGTCTCCCGGTGCTCACGTGACTCCTCGGCTCTCTGCTTCTCTCCTCCCTGGATGATGTCAGCAGGAGTGCTTGGCCCTGCCCGCCTGGGAGAGCAGAGAGACGAGGAGTCACATGAGCGGCAGGAGACATTCTGATACACTGGAAATCATCATCTTTTATATACAGTACAGGCACAGGGACACATAATGTTATGTAACTGAGGGAATGGCATGCTTATACTGTACTAAACCACTTTAGCATTGTGAGTCTAATACTGCTTGTATATCAAGACAGCGTTCACATATCAAGGCAAAATGTTTTTAAAAATGTTGCTCATCTTTCAAAAGGCTCGTAAACTAGGTTACTCTCTAACCAAGATATTACTGTACTATGATTTTCTATGAACGTTAGTTCTATCTAGTGACCAAAATGCAGTATATTTTTCTTAAATACCTCAATTGGAATATATACCACATTGTGGCCTTTAGATGGAGCTGACGCTCATACAAAATCATAATGTTAGAGAAAATGAGGGGGACATTTGTGCAACCTTGATGAATGCATGTGACATTTGTCCAATGAATCTTTTATAAAGAGACCTCTAATCCACCTTTACTACAGAAAATAAATTCTAGGACAGAGATCAGAATCACACTATACTGTGAATATGAAAACACAAAGTCCTGTTCATATCTGTTCAGCTTAGGTAGTGTTTGTTAATCAGTTTTGACTCCTTGCTCTGATATCTGGGAAGCTGTGTTGAGGCCATTACAAGGCAAGCTTGTGCAATACTTTCCTCTGAAATATATTAATCAACCATAATAAGGAACATATGAAGATATTTCTGTGAATGAATGAAAAGCCTTCCCTAATGACATCCTGTTCATATAGTTACAAACCGAGGCTGAAAAAAGACAGATGTCATGAAGTTCAACCTATCCCAACTCCAGCTGGGTTGGTCCAGAGGAAGGTGAAAGAAACTTCAGTCTGCAATTGTGGCCAATTTTGTCATACAGGAGGATAAGAAAACCATCTTGCCGTCCCACAGGGTTCAGATCAAAGTCTTTTATATGAAAAGCCTTTAGCAATGATAACTTTTCTATTCTTATTGGCATGAACGATCACTTGTTCCCACAAAGCCACTCCTCTTCTTCCAGTCATGTGACCTCCCCCTCGCTGACGTCATCACATACAATGCTGGACCAGCAGTCTTACATTGTATATAGACATATCAAGGACCCATTCACATTTTTGGAAGTGAAGGAGAGTACCAGCTGTTCTACCCACTTTACAATTTAATTCTATGTAAAGCACAGTTTGATGCACATCAAACAGATATAGCACCTACAGGGATCTGCTGCCCTCTACTGTCTGTATTGTTAATTAGGTGTGCTGCTAGTGTCACAGAGTTTTTTATGTACAGCACTTCCCGTCTCCACGTTGTTGGGTTTTTGTTATCTCACATGCACTATACTAGATAGCTAAGTCTGTGATACAGTGTACATGTGTAGTGGTCACCTTGTATGTTAGTACAAACAAATAACCAGGCGCTCCTGGGGGGCCTGTTGTATGAAGGATAAGAACCGGCCAGTGTACCACCAAAGAAGTCATTATGCTGCCGGCCAGTAAAGCATGGGATGGATGCTGGAGCAGGATAAAACATATGATGGCAGTGCATAGGGACCACACAAACGGGATCCAAGGGAATACAAGAGACATCTCTCTTGTATTCGCTTGGATCCCATTTGTGTTGTCCCTATGCGCTGCCATCATATGTTTTAGCTTGTATGTTAGTAGTTGAACCTGTCCATTGAAATAGAGTTTATAGACAGCTCCTGTTATGTTAGTTAACCCTGTTCCTTCTGTTCTGGGATTCTATAGCTAGTTTTGGCTAAGAGCTTGGTAACCAGCATAGGCTAGAGCCAGGTTAGGCATCCAATGGCCCACAGGTAGTTGGAGGTCTGATTGCATGGCCGATTAGAAGCTACTATGGACTGTAGAGTAGATAGGCTGACCCTCAGTTCCAGTGCCACCCTACGGATGAAGCTGCATTCCAAGCTAGAGGCTCTCCCCATTATTGCTGATCTTGCCTTCAGGTCTCTGACAACAATATGGATGGCAGATTACGATCATCCTCAGAAGCTCCTGCAACTGAACTTTGTTGCAACATTCATCTCTGAATGTTATCAGGAATCTCTGATAATAACTATACAGTATATACATGGGTATATGTTTTATTTTATAGATATGTTTTAATTTACATCCACTCCTGAGGAAGTGAGCAGTTGCTCATGAAACACGTCAAGTATATAAGATGCCTAATTTTCAGTCATGTATTTATATCTGAAACTTTTATATCGGCTTCAAATTATTGTATCTTTATTGGATGTAATATGATGACTACTGTATCTGGTTTTTAATACATTTATCAATTAGGTTTTTTTTGTTTTGAGTGGTACACCTCATTTAACCACTTCAGCTCCAGAAGGTTTTACCCCCTTAATGACCAGGCCATTTTTTGTGATTCGGCACTGCATTACTTTAACAAAAAATGTGCAGTCGTGCGACATTGTACCAAATAAAATTGATGTCCTTTTTTTTCCCACAAATAGAGCTTTCTTTTGGTGATATTTGATCACCTCTGCGGTTTTAAAATTTTACGCTATAAACAAAAAAAAGAGCGACAATTTTGAAAAAAAACACAATATTATTTACATTCTGCTATAAAACATTCCCAATAAAAAAATTAAAAAAATCAAATTTGTTTTATCAGTTTAGGCCAATTTGTATTCTGCTACTTATTTATGGTAAAAAAAAAAAAATCCCAAAAAGCCCAAAAATCTTAATTGGTTTGTGCAAAGTTATAGTGTTTACAAACCATGGGATAGATTTTTGGACTTTTTATTTTATTTTATTTTTTTCATTAGTAATTGAGGCGATCTGCGATTTTTAGCGACTGCGACATTGAGACGGACAGATTGGACCCCTAACTGACATTTCTGACACTTTTTAGGGACCAGTGACATTAATACAGTAATAAGTTCTAAATAATATGCACTGTTACTGTATAACTGGCAGGGAAGGGGTTAACATTGGTGTGATCAAAGGGTTAAATGTATGCCTGTTTGTGCTTACTGACTGTGGGGGGCTCTGTGAGAGGCAGAGAGAGATCTGGGGTTTCAGCTTAGCTGAAACTCCTGATCTCTCTCTGCGTGTGAGACAGAAGACTCGTCTGCTTTGTTTACATAAGCAGGCGGGCCTTCTGTCCGTTTCTGTGACGATCGCGGGAGGGCGCTCCTCCTGCGGCCTGGCTTCCGCTGAGTCTAACCACGTAGATCTATGTGATTATGCGTAGCTGAGCCGCCCTGCCGCAGTAAATCTGCATGGGGTGGTCGGCAAGTGGTTAAAGTCCCAGGGCAACAAATCAGTTTTTTATATGTATGGCTATTAGGGATGGAGGTGCATCACTGGTAGCAACAGACCATTTCTTTATTTTTGTTACATGTTATTTAGGTGGAAGACACCTCTTGCCCACCATGGTTTACTGCTACCCAAAAGGTCCTACTTCAGGAACATTGACACTCCAGACATTATTTTTATAATTCCTGGTATAGTTATTGAATAATTCTTATCTCTATGCCATTCCCTACTGATGTGTTTGTGTTGGGGATTTTTTTGTCCCAGGAGCTGCAATTTTAATTGGAGGTCCTCCTCCCTTGCTTTTCCCTTGCTGTCAATGATAGGGCCAGCTACAGTATACATCGGCGCCATGTAAATGTGCCTGACGTGTGACGTCAGCGCGTGCGCAGTGTCATCCCACCGCTGTGATCAGAAAAGGGGGGGAGATTGCGCGATCGGACTGAGCAGGCTGCTAAAATAGTCTAAGTGTGGGCAAAGGTAAATGAACAGGACAGAGGGATTGCTGGAACACTTGGATGGCTGCAGGCTGTAAAGGGTGAAGCAATCCTGTATGGATCCAAAAAGAGAGAGAGAAAACCAAGCGCCGATCTAAGTGTAGCAATAAGCGTTTCTTTAATATCACATAAAAGTGTTACTCACAAGAGTCCATTAAAAGCAGGCATCTCAAAAGCAGGCCCACAGCTGCGATGGGACAGCTTCAGGCCTGAAGAAGGAGCGGAGCTCCGCAACGCGTCGCCGTTTCACCCCCACTGCATCTCCAGGAAGTGATGTCACAATCCTCCGACCTGCTCACCGAAGCTGCCCCATCGCCGCTGTGGACCTGCAAATCCCCTGCCTCGCAACAGGAGAACATCGCTCGTCCCTCACGGCACCAGCTCGGCAGCAGACCCAAGAGGACACCCATGATGTGACCACACAGACTGCCCCACTGCTTTCGAGATGCCTGCTTTTAATGGACTCTTGTGAGTAACACTCTTTTATGTGATATTAAAGAAACGTTTATTGCTACACTTAGATCGGCGCTTGGTTTTCTCTCTCTCTCTTTTTCATCCCATCGCTGTACAGTAGGTCATCTTCTAGCGGCCAGGTGATTCTCACTCTTTGGCGCCAATTCGCCCATGAGGGGTTTGCTGATCTGGGGTTCGCCTCCTCCTCTGTAGCTGCCTCTTCATGGCATTAGGGGTTGGACTGGCTACGCTCCTTTGGGGTATAAATGGGAGGGATAGCGGGGGGGGGGTGCTCATTCCTTGCTCTTTGATTTCACATGAAGGATTTACTCTTGGCTTGTCAGTTCTAATACATCATGGTGGGTAGTTATAATCATACGCATACTATAGAGACACACTTTATTATATTTCTTCTCTTTCACCATTTTTTCTGAGATTAATCTTCCTATTTGATTCATTCTGAAACTAAACTAGTCACAGCTACTTTTTGCATTTCCCACACTATATTTGATCTTTGTGTTTCCCTTTTCCACTTCCCATATTATGTCACCCCCGGTGCTTTGCCATAGCCAATAACTAGATGTACATACTTCTTAATTTTTTACATTCTTTTTTTCTAACAATCATTTCGGATGAAAGAGAAAGCTTATGCACTCACCGAAACCTATAATAAGCTGACCCAAGCGCTGAATGAGGACAATAAATATAATATGAAATGGCAATGCAGCTACTTAACCTACATAAATGTACACAATGGATAAACAGAAGGTATTCCACAATAACTTCTAGATGAACCAGTAGCGCAAAACTTAACAAAAAGTAAGTGCCATAAACGTATGTGTATAAAGATACAACTAGTAAGACTGCACAAAGTCCAACACTGCACAGATGTCACAATAGCATCAGGAAATAATCATATTGATATTAATCAGTCCATGATCCTTCAATATTTCTCCTGGGATAATTTGATATACAGGTGTAGTTCTCAAAGGGTCACCACCACCACCGTGTTCTAAGGGGGGAGGAGAAATGCCCACTCACCAAATGCTGTGGCCCAAGACACTTTCGTGTTTGAGCAATAAAGCCTGTAGGGTTAATGATCCGTGTCATTACAATATTCAATCCGTGTTCAAGAGGCTGCGGGCTGTACCGACCAACAAGCCTTTACGGTCTGAGTTGGTGTGATGCCCGGTGTGGATGACACGGATCATTAATTAACCCTACAGGCTTTATTGCTCAAACACGAAAGTGTCTTGGGCCACAGCATTTGGTGAGTGGGCATTTCTCCTCCCCGCCTTGGAACACGGTGGTGGTGGTGACCCTTTGAGAACTACACCTGTATATCAAATTATCCCAGGAGAAATATTGAAGGATCATGGACTGATTAATATCAATATGATTATTTCCTGATGCTATTGTGACATCTGTGCAGTGTTGGACTTTGTGCAGTCTTACTAGTTGTATCTTTATACACATACGTTTATGGCACTTACTTTTTGTTAAGTTTTGCGCTACTGGTTCATCTAGAAGTTATTGTGGAATACCTTCTGTTTATCCATCGTGTACAATCATTTCGGATGGCATTTATGGATGGACAAATTTCTAGTTCACATATCGCCTTCTATCTTTTCCCCCTTGGGGTTTACCTTGGTCCCATCCCTACAGCTCCCGAGCCAGACTTGCCCGACCACCACAGCCAGGAATGTTGCCATAGCAATCAAAATCTAGACAATTGTAAGTATGGGGACCCTTTAAATGGTGCCCCCTGTGACTTATAAGATATCATCTATTACGACCATGGTATATATTCTAAAACTGGTGTTTTATTTTATAGACATGTTTAAATGTGCATCCACTCCTGAGGAAGTGAGCAGTTGCTCATGAAACGTGTTGAGTATATAAGATGCCTCATTTTCAATCATGTATTTATATCTGAAACTTTTATATTGGCTTAGAATTATTGTATCTGTATTGGATGTAATATGATGGCTACTGTATCTACTTTTTAATACATTGATCAATTTTGTTTATTTTGTATTGAGTTGTACACCTCATTTAAAGTCCCAGGGCAAATTTTCCCTTTTTTATCAGTATGACTATTAGGAAAGGAGGTGCATCACTGGTAGCAACAGACCATGTCTTCATTTTTGTTACCTGGG
Source organism: Pelophylax lessonae (assembly GCF_965119305.1). NCBI lineage: Eukaryota > Metazoa > Chordata > Amphibia > Anura > Ranidae > Pelophylax > Pelophylax lessonae. The sequence goes on along the minus strand of NC_138775.1, from coordinate 201,119,472 downwards.
TATATGTGCACAATTCCATGGGTTTGTACATTAGATGTATGTAATAATATTAATCTTTATATAAAGCTTGGATTAGTTTCATACTGATGTGCATCTACATACTTTTGGGTAATGTTATATGCTGGTCGCAGTAGTTCCTCTGTTCCAAATTACTTTGATTAGATTACTTATTCATTTCCCAGTAAGGAAATTCCCTCTGTTCATAGTGACCCTGTCCTGGGTGGAGGCACTGCCGACTTTATTATCAAACCCACCCAGGGTTAGCATGATATCCTGTCTGGGGAGGGCCATTTATTATAAACCCCCCCCCCCCCTGCCCTTTTCAATGGCACCACATTAAAATATGAAAATAAAAATAATTTTATTCATAAGCATTGCATATAACTCATATCCTTTACATACCAAAAATGTGTATTAAAATGCATAGGTGTAAACGCACCCTACTTTTTTTGTTTAAAATACCCAGTTTCTTGAAAGCAGAGTTGTAGCTAAAAATAACATGATAAAATAAATAGCTCCTTAAAATATTAAATATCAGAACCAGTTTTTGTTGCCATATTAAACATACAAAATCAGAGATTTCCCTCTCTAGTAGTAGCCTGATGCCCAGCATTATTCACTACCTTAGCCTGATGCCCAGCATTATTCAACAAACTTCTCATGAGCCCAGGTCATCTGGACTCGTTCCAGCCTTTGACTGGACAGTGAAAGGAGAAGCAACATACCAAAGAGCTTATCTCCCCCTTTACTCTGTTCTCTCCTAACAATATTTATCTTGTCAGCACATAAATAAATTGGCTACTTGTACTGCTGCTTCCTTTCACACTTTAGTCCAGTCTTCAAGAACTGCAGGAAGCCAATACCAGGTCAGATTCAAGTACTTACACTGCTTACAGTTAAAACAATATTTAGCTATGTAATAATGATTATAAAGCTACATTTATTGGTGTCTTTTTTATATCTGCCTAGAGTTCAGTTTAATGATTAACAGTAATATTTTTTTTTTTATCCCTTTCATTCATTTAGAAGTCCCCCTTACTTTTTTGAGTCCTTGGGTTGAGGGTGAGGGTTAAGCCTAACACATACTATTCGTTTTCTTTGCGTTCAACCCAGCAGGGCTGAATGAAAAAAAAAAAACCTGACAGCTATCCGACGTTAGTACAGCAATCTCCCCTGCTGTTCTATTGTGTTCTGACAGCCTCCCCCCCCCCCCGCCAGAACACTCCAGTCAGCACTCTCAGCCATTGACTGAGAGCGCTGATCGGGAGCTGGTCAGCAAACCTTTTTGAGTAATGCCCCTTCAACAGAAGCAGGCCCGAGTCCAGTACTACTCCCGACCCTGGTTTATATTGAACCTGACCATGCCGCCCGACGTTCTGCCCATGTGTACTAGGATTTAAAGTAAACTGGGACCATAGTAGTATAGAGCAGTGGCATAACTAGAAACCTCAGGGCCCCGGTGCAAGAAATCATAAAGGACCCCCCTGATCCTGGCCGGGCAGCCCCAATGATGGCAAAACACCAGGGCCTCATTGCAAGTACGACCTTTGTGACCCTGGTAGTTCCACCACTGATGTCATAAGTTTTTTTTTTTTTTTTCGTTATTTTATTTGTTCATTAGCTTTGACGATTTTTTTTTTTTTTTTTTAGCTTTGACAATTTTATTTAATCTATTTTTACAATTACGTTTTTTACTATTTTTTTTTACAAGCCCCCCCCCCCCCATTTGGGGGGCTTTGGTGTGATATCAGGGGCTAAACAGACCTCTTCACCTTTTGAGACAAAGAATCTGCCAGGGTGCCAGGAAACCAGACCACATGGTGATGCAGTTAAGATCAAGCAGTTTATTGGAGCAAGTAACAATAAACGCACAGCAAGAGTGAGGAACTGAGAGCAGGAACAAGCCGGGTCAAATTCATAAAGGAGTAGTCATCAAAGTTGGGGTCGAGTCCAGAAGCGGGTAGTCTGCCGATGTAGTGTCGTCTGCCGATGCGGGTCAAGAACCAGAAGAGTCATCAGCCAAGCCAGGTCATACTCAGAGGAACACTGAGAACAGAAGGCTGCTAGCAGAGATGCACCTTGAAGCACAAACACAAGGGCAAGGACTGCAACCCATCAGATGATAGATATAGTCAGGTGTGCAGCATCATCACTGTGCAACACCAAGGTAGCAGGCAGGTGATGATGCAATCAGAGTTTATAAGAGGCAGCAATCTGCACATGTCCAAGATGGGTGCCAACAGGAGGGCAAGGTAGGACCTTGACAGAAAGGAGACTGAGGGCACAGCCCTCAATCTACATCTCTGCAGCCTCAGCTGCACATAATAAATGGACAGGAATAGCTCTGCACAGAGGCTTCCCGTTCAATTGAAGCATAGTAAACACAGTTTATTATGCCTCAGTTATAAATGAACAGAGTCAGTAATCAGTACGGATCACTGACTCTAATCATTAAGACAATGAAAGTGCCGGGGAATGACACATTTACCAGCCCCGTGCAATCTCTCCTTCCTGACACATCCCCTGCAGCAGCTGGTGGGAGAGGGGAGGGGGAAAGCCAGAAGCCCTGTGGGGGGTGAGGGAGCCAGGGAAGTACACAGGGGCCTGGGGGCAGCAGACGTAGATAGGAGGGACAGCGGGGTGGCATGTAGAAGAACCAATGGGCTCCGTTTTCCAAAATGGAGGGGGTTGGTTTTTCTATTTTCCATCCCCACTGCCCCTCCTCTATACGCTGCAATTGGGACCCCTGTACATATGCCCCTGTCCTCTCCACCCTGTAACAAAGGTCTTTAGTATAAATCCTCTTAACCCCAAATCCCCCTTCCCAATGCAGCAACACTCCATCCCGACACAGATCCCCCCCCCAATATTCCAGAGTAAGTACCCAGGGCACTTGCCCCACATATCTTACAGGGTGCCAAGGGTCCCAGACACTGCAATTGCTCCCTCTGAGGCAGATGGCATCGCTTTGATTGGGGGGGGGGGGGTAAGAGGATATGTGCTGGGGGTGCTTTGGGAGGGGACAGGACATGTGCTGCAAGGTGTGATGTCAAATCTGTCTCCCCCCCCTCCTCCCCTCTCCCAAAGCACTGCCTGCACATATCCTCCTACCACCCTGCGACCCTGGTAGTTCCACCACTGGTATAGAGACTGACCTTCCTTTCTGAAACTACTATTTTCCTGCCTGCCATAGTGAGTCGGTGATTGATTCACTATTTTCTGAATCAATGCTTTCACACTGACATTTCTGATCTGCCCACTTGTTCTGTGTCATGGTATTAGAAGAGAGAATCAAGGCAATTAGCATATTCAAAAGAAGGTCAGCAATTACAATAGAGTAGATACAAACTCACCCTAGCTCTACCGCATAGTGCAGTGGCGTAGCGTGGGTTGTCAGCACCTGGGGCAAGGCAAGTAATTTGCGCCCCCTAACCCGCGGGATTTTAGCACTCGAGTCTTTTCCACTAGATTAGTTAAAGAAACCCTTACCCCCTAAGCACATGTATTGTTTGTTATGAAAATACTGATGTAATTAAAGTAAAATGCATCTAAATACAAGTTTGAATGACCAGCGTGCCCCCTTTCAATGCAGAGAGACCAGCGTGCCCCCATTCAATGCAGAATGGCCAGCGTGCCCCCTTTCAGTGCAGAATGACCAGCGTCCCCCCTTTCAATGCAGAATGACCAGCGTGCCCCCTTTCAATGCAGAGAGATCATCGTGCCCCCTTTCAATGAAGACAGACCAGCGTGCCCCCCTTCAATGCAGAGAGACCAGCATGCCCCCTTTCATTGCAGAGAGACTTACCTGCAGCGGCGGCTTCTCCTCAGTTCCCCACATCTTCTCGAGTCCTCCGCGTCTCCTCGAGTCCTCCCGCCTCCTCCTCGGCCAATGGCATGAGCTCGCCTTTGGCCAATCAGGAATCGGGTCTCGGACCTGCTTCCTGATTGGCCAGGAGGAGGATCCGTGTGACAATAGCGAATTTTCATTCGCTATTGTCACACAATGGGTGGGCTCGGGGCGCACTGCTCTGCGCCCCGGGTCCACCCTTTTTTGAAGCCTATTAGAGCCTCTGGCTCTAATCAGGCAATTAAAAAAAAAACCCACTCTGTGACAGCGCCAGGCTGCTAAACTGACTGAGCAGTGAGGAGAGGGGGCATAGGCGGGGCTTGGCTTGCAACGCCACCCCACCCTACACCAATGGACAGGTGAGGCACAGTCCAGCCCCGTCCCGACCTGCCATTTTCATCCATAGGGCAGCCGTGCTGGACATCTCCCGACCTAAAGATGGAGGCAGCCGCAGACAGTGTGTGAACTGTGTATGTCAGACAGACAGAGTGACACTGCAGATGCGCCCCCCCAGATGTTGCGCCCGGTGTGGCTGGCCCCCCCTGCACCCCCCACGCTACGCCACTGGCATAGTGGAATGAATGTGGAACTGAGTGTCAGTGCTCAGGCTGCAACGTCCAGATGCATGCAATTGCTTCCAAATAACAAGAAAAGCCGCCACACGAATGCTTTGTTTTGATGGGATTTATTCCAGCATGACAGCAGTGTACAACATGGCAAAATGCTAACGTGTTTGGGCCGTAGCCTTACTCATAGCATATGAGTATATGCTATGAGTAAGGCTACGGCCGAAATGCGTTAGCATTTTGCCATGTTGTACACTGCTGTCATGCTGGAATAAATTGCATCAAAACTAAGCATTCATATGCCTGCTTTTCTTGTTACTTGTCAGCAATTACAATTATTGCAATTTTCTCAAAGCATTTTCCTTAAAGCAGTAATAAAATCAAAAGCAAACATTTATGATATTGCAGTTTACTAATTCTTGGATGTGATTAGGGCACAAAGTACCATGATTATATGGCCATCATCCCAAATCATACATAAAAAACAAAATGTAAAGAGAAAGCGCGATTTTCAAAAAGGCCAAAAAGGGGGGAGGGGAATGTCTATAAATAAAGCACAGTAAATTGTAAAAACAGCATTTTATTGGTTAAACATTCCACATATACATAATAAAATAGATAAATTGCTCCATATCAGGTGTTGATACAAAAGTACCACTGGAGTGCAGTCTAGCGGTCCCCGTGTTTCACACTTGGGGCTTCCTCAGGGCCAAAGAGACCAAAGAAAAGACCAGCATTCTACAAGAATATATACAACAATGGTATATTATAGTAATTTTACAAACAATGTATCTCCATATCAATCATTACTAACCCATATTGGTCAGAGGTGGGGTGAAGCAATATCCCTGAGCAGGCGTCGGGGTCGCTACAAGGTATATCTCAAAGCAATTATATCCAAAAACATTAAGATGGAAATGGAACAAGAAATCCTCCACTGAGCCGGAAAATGTAGCAAGTAGTGCAAGCAATTATATCCAAAAACATTAAGATTGAAATGGAACAAGAAATCCTCCACTGAGCCGGAAAGTGTAGGGTATCTTAATCATCAATCACATTCATTGAAGGTGTAATCTAATACAGAAGGTGTGTTACTGGCCAGATCATCAGGTGAAAACTGAGAAAAAAAAGCCTAAAAAAAAGCCCAAAAAAAACAAATGCAGCCACCACATCTAATAATTGGTAAGCTGCAAAATATTACATTTTGGTTTTGGATTTACTACCGATTAAATGATAAATTATTCCTAAAGATTCACACGTTGCTGTGTCAAATTCTGAATTAAAACAGATGTGTTTTAAGGCTGTAGGTAAACATGTATGTATCAGCTTTAGCTGTGCTCACAGCGTGGTCACCAAGGCAAGCCTACCTAATGCACTCCCCTCCCTGTAACCACTCTGTGCCTACAACCACCTATGTTGATGTAGTTACAGTGTGAAAAATTCGCTCAGAAATAAACATCAAAGCACAATGCCAAGCTTTTTTTTTTTTTTTTTTTGAATGTCACCCATACAGTGATTAGAAAAAGCAGCTTTGGGTACAATACTCACCTCCCATCAGGAGAAGCCCCCTGCAGTATCTCTTCTTCGTCACAAGATGTCCTCACTCTTCTGTGTTGAATGACGCCCAGCATTTTTCAACTCAAAAGACTGATGAAAGGCTGGAAATGCAGGGCATCATGGCCCTGTCCCCTGAGCACAGCTCTTTGCACTCAGCAAATTGATGCAATCGGGAGTGCACGAGGAGGACGAAGGCCCAGTGATCCATTTGAATGGCCAGAAGAGAACCTAAAACAGAGGGAAAAAAAAGTAAATACTGGCAGCTGGGACCTCAAAGTGATAAAATTGTCACTGAGGGACGGGGGGGGGGGGTTGGATGGGTGGGAGAATGAAGTATAAAGTTAGGCTTTATATTAGGTCTTTTAGACTTTATATTAGGTCTTTTAGAGCTGAAGAGGTCACACTCTTCAGCTCATCCAATCAGTGAACCAACTTCCTGTGTTCACAATGCAGCAAGGCACAGTACCCAGAAGTTAGTGGCAATAACCTGAGTAGTGGAGTCTACTACATTATTTTCCAGCTTCTTGTGGGATATCGCAGGTACAGTATTCATATATACTGTGCATAAATACATTGGTCCAAGCCAGTGGCAGAACCATTGGGGTCGCAATGGTCAAATTTGTGACCAGGCCATGACCACCCTGGGAGGGCCAAGAGGGACAGGTGGTGCTTGGGTTCGGGCAGGCTCAGGGGCCAGGGCAGGCACTCAGTGACGTCTGTAGAAAGCAGGAGGGTAGGTAAGCACACAGCTGCACTCTACACACACACACATTAACTGCTGAAATAAGAATCCTCTACACTGTCCACGGAAGCGCACTCCAGGCACTGGCTTGGACAGGAGATCTCCATCCCCAGGAGCTCACTCTTGCCGGGCCAGGCAAATGTCTCAATTGCCATCTCCATTTTGTTAAAGTATGCCCATATGCACAGAGTGGAGTTAATCTTCAACAACATGGCGCCCAAAGCCCCAAATAGGACAAATGTTACTTGTTTTGAAGCATCCCACTAAACAGGGCACTAGATATGAGAAACTATACCGAACAGGTGGGTGATATGAAGAGGGAGTGAGAGCACTAGGAGGAGAAGAGGATGATGGGTCAAAACCAAGATCTGTCTGACTGAGCCTGCCCTGCACCCAAGCAAGGACCGAGGTGAGGTCAGTGTGACATCTCCAATCATCCAGAGTCCAGAGCATCCCCTCTTGCATCATGGTCTGCAGCATTTCCCTTTCCATCATGATCTACAGAGTTCTCCTGTACACTCTACGGGCGATCCCTGCAGACTCTGATGTAAAGGGGAACTCTGTGGACTCTTATGAAAGTGAGAACCTTGTGGACTCTGATGTAAAGGGGAACTCTGATGTAAACGGGAACTCTGCAAACCCTTATGTGCAGGGCAACTCTAAAGTGAAGGAGAATGCTGCAGACTGTGGTGTGTGTGTGAGTGTGTGTGAAGGGGGGGGAGGGGGGGTCCTACATGGTTTCTTGCACGGGGGCTCTGAAGGTTCTAGTTACACCTGTGGTCCAAGCTAGAACAATGTAAATATGTAAAGTATACAATACCTAGAATTCATCTTTGTGTATGAAAAACTGTAGGGGAAAAGTATTTTCCAAGGCTGTTTCCTATCATTTTGGAGACTACTGTGAGTAAGGATGTAGGAAGTAGGAAAAGAGAAAACAAGATCAGTAAGAGAAAAGTAGAAAATGTATTACTCAGGAAAGAAAGTGATGGGTTCTGCTTCATACAGTGTCAACAGCACAACTACACTGTTTCCCTGAAAATAAGCCCTACCCCGAAAATAAGACCTTGCGTTATTTTCGGGAATGGCTGCAACATAAGCCCTACCCCGAAAATAAGCCCTAGTTAAAGTTGTAAAAACATTTCATCTATTTTGCAAAAAGATTATATAATGTGCGTGTCTCCCTCTGTAACTTTATTGTGGCAAATACATTATTTACAGCAACGCTGGGCGCTCACGTGACCCGCTGGAGATTTCTCCTCTCCTCCCAGCTGAGGTCAGTGGCCTCTCCCTCTTCAGTGTTCGGGTCGGGGAAGAAGAGGTCCGGCGGGTCATGTGAGCGCCCAGCAGCGCTGTACATAAGGTCTTTTTTACTATAAAGTTACAAAAGGAGACATACTGCACATTATATAATCTTTTTACAAAACCGACTATATAACTTTTACGATACGTTACCAAGGGAGAGAGGCAGAGAAGACAGGGGGACAAAGGAACTTTTTAAAAAATATTTTATTGTTTTATTACAGGTTTTTTAGAACATAACAAGGGGTAAATGACACAGCACAAGCACTGTGCTGCGTATGGTTTAAAGGATCAGGATATTATTATTTTTTTTTTATAGGGTTACAACCAATTCAAGATTGTCATGATGACATACAGTAACTGTATTTGAATAAATGTAGATTATTGTACATACCATAAATAAATAAGACATCCCCTTAAATTAAGCCCTAGTGTGTTTTTTGTAGCCAAAATTATTATAAGACCGGTCTTATTTTTGGGGAAACACGGTAGCTAAAAAAGGATGGAATCAATTCAGGCTACATGTCCACCTTCTGGGGCAGACCACCCTTCCACCCAACCAGAGACATCACAGGCTAACAATATCTATCTCCATGTTGCGTAACTGTATCCAGAGCTCCCAAATATGTATACATTTCTTATGCTTGTCTTCCAGGAGACTTGAAGAAAGCTCATTTACCATTATATTATCTACCCTCTGCTTGAGCTCTGGAAGCGGCATGAGCTGCTGCTTCCAATTTCTAGCTAAAGTTATTTGAACTGTGAAGAACATATGATGTGTTAATGTATTTTGTTATTTTAAATGTAGTATGCAAGAGAGCCTGCCAATGGTTCTTAGGAATATCTCTGAAATAATGATCTAAGCAGATAGAAAATGCTATAAATGAGCGGGCCCACCAAATACGTAACATATCTCCAACTGGTTGTCAACCACAGAAAGGTCTATCAGAGCAACTAGGGTTCAAATGAGATATTTGAAAGGGGCATGCATGTGTTATTTAACTGTGTATTTAGTGGTTTGCTTGGAACATGAAGTTAATGTGAATTGAGAGACCTAACTTAGACACACCCTGTCCAAGCTAGAGAGTGACAAGGTTCACTTTAAGCAAAAAAAACAAAAAAAAACTCCCAAAAAACTGCCATTTAAAGTCAAGAGTCTCTTGTTTTCATGGGATCCTGAAATGGTTAGGTAAAGTGGTAGGGTCACTTCTATCCAGGTTAATATAACCATAGTCTAATGGCAGGGCCATTGTTTTTTTTGGGTACTAGTTCTGGATAAATACATAGGGTCTATTTATAAAACATTACTTCCCATGATTGTCAGCTTGGTCTAGTGGACATAATGCAGTATTTTCCAGATGGGGGTATTTTAGGAAAACTTTGCATTATGGCCACTAGATGGAGCTGCCGACCATAGCAAGTGATAAATGCTTGAGACATTCGCACAGCAAATTTTTATTAAATAGACCATCTAGTGTGGTGTTAGTTTCAAGTTGTGAGAACAATTTCAGTCATTGTGCTAAAACTTTTTTTAACCTAAACCTTGAGGATAGAAATGGGAACTGCCACAGGACTTGCTCCAGGACTGTCATTCTAATTCTCCCTGACTAGGACAAGAATGCAGGATAGGAGTTCAGATTTTTCAGATTTCAATGTCAACATGTTTGTTCCATGTCAGAGACTCGTATTCATTAGGTAACGCTACCCACAGAGGAGCAGATGAATTGTTTTGTGATTTCTCTGCACACCTGAAGATGACGCACCTTGCTCACCCAACACATACTAAAACACCTTGAGGTAAACATTTTAATATCAGTGGGGCTTGCTGTGTGATGACTTCTTGGGTCTCATCTGATTACCTGCAGACAGTTGCCAAGCGACAGTTCACTCACCCATCCTTACTCCCAGTTGCTCTCGTTACTCAATACAGTCCAGGGGTTTTGTTTTTTGGTATTTTTTGTCGAACTTGGATGGGAGAAGGGAATGGTGGGATACTCCAACTTGAACTATTTACAGTTGATAAGGACAACTGTCACTTGGCCTCCCCAGGGTATTTCTGGAAGCAGACACACTTCTTTAACCATACTGCCACTCAGGGCCGGACTGGGAATAAAATTCAGCCCTGGAAATAATTTCATACCAGCCCAACAGTATAACGCCATTATTTTCTTGTTCATAAAAAAGGAAAATATGCATTTTAAAGTACATTTGATGAGTATATTATATATATTTGGTACATATTCAAATTAACATAGCAAAACTTAGTAAAATATTAATATATATATCAACTGTCGACTAGATTTGAACACTGGCTGTACTAATACAGGGTTAAAAATTTAGAAGCTGCCCTGATGGTATGGTATTGAGGTAAAGCTCACTCTGTGTGGGGGACAAAGACACCATGAGAATGTCCATATTTTTATGAGAATCAGCCATAACACCTTTTCTTTAGAAACCTAAATAAATATTTTTAAAATTTTTTTTTTTTTTTTAGGCATGTTGTTTGAATGGGAACATATAACAAACATATAGTCCAAAAAGACGCAAATCACAGCAAAACCTTGTAACAAGGTGTATGACAGCCTCTGTCAGGGCTCCAACTAGGCCGCACCTTGGGGTGGCGTGGCCTGGACCCATCCTGTCTGGTATGGATATTGAGTGGAACTCTATGCCAAAATTTAAAAAAAATGGCATGGGGTCCCTACCAAAATCTATATCAGACACTTATTTGAGCAAAGCACCCTGTTCCCATGTTGATGGGGACAAGGCCCTCTTTCCCACATCCCTGGCCAGTGGTTGTGGGGGTCTGTGGACAGGGGACTTATTCAAAATCTGAAAGCCCCCTTTTATAAAGGGGCCCCCAGATCCCAGCCCCCCCCCCATGTGAATGAGTATGGGGTACATAGTACCGCTACCCATTTACCAATAAAGTGTAAAAAGTAAGTAAAGCTACAACAGAAGTTTTTGACAAGTCCTTTATTACTAGATTTAAAAAAATCTCCCCCGGTTTAGATCCATGTCAATCACCGCCACCATCCCTGCTGACCCGAAAAAAAGAGAAAAATAAAGCCCCACTTTCCTCGGAAGGCTCCCGCTGTTTGCTTGCTCAACTGTCTGACAATAGCTTAAATAGCTAAAGGGCTGGGCCACCAGCGATGTCACCTGGTGATATCCTCGATTGGTGCATGCTGGGCCACTGACATCACAAGGGGGTGGCCCCACCCCCTAGTTATTTAAGAACTGTCAGATGGCAGAACAGGCGGGCGGCAGGCGTTGTGATTGACAATGTATCTACAGAGCCCCCCTGCCCCAAAGCACCCCCTATGTTGATGGGCATGTGGCCTGGTATGGTTCAGGGAGGGACGGGCGCTCGCTCGTCCCCTCCCTTTTCTGACCTGCTGGGCTGCATTCTAGGAAATAAGTCTAGTGTGGATTTTGGGGGGCCCCACGCTGTTTTTTTTCCCAATATTTGTTATTGCAGCAATTCCTTTTTTTTTTACATTGAGCTGTCAGTAGGGAACCCCGCAGCAGCCGACTTCTTGGCCTGCTCCTTAACAACCAGCTATTCACAGTTTGTCAAAGAGAAACAAACGCAAAACGCATGAAAACTGCATACAAAAACTCAAGGGTTTAAAAACACAAAATGCACTGCAAGCCGCCAGAAAAACATATCACTCGCTGCGGCATAGATGTCAACCTAGGGTAAGACTAGGTAAGTGGGGTCTCACCCTTCCTTTTGCATGCATGATCATGTAAACTTCATGAACAAAAGTAACTTACCCAATGGATTGGTTACACTAGTTGAGCTGACCTGGTAGCTCAGAGATCTTGTTGCAATATTTTATGTCTTAGTTCCAAATAAATAAAATAAGGTAGTGGATAATTCAGTCCAACACTGCCCATCCAAAACTGAAAGATCCGTTTTAGATGTACTTTAAAATTCCATATTTCTTGTTGTAGTGTTTTGATTCTATAACCTTATAAGAAAGGTTTTGAATCCTGTTAAGCTGTACCTTGACCATATAAAATTGAGTTTATTCTCAGAACTTGATACAGCAGACAAATATATTGAATTTACCTGCCTCACAATGTAATTTTGTTTCTCATGATTGTCTCAAGATCTGGTCTGCATTAACAAATTATTGTGCTGTGTTTTATGAAGGTTTATTTGCTACCCTTCCTTTGTTTTTGCTTTGTGGCTCTTTTAAAGTGGTAGTAAACTCTATTAATGTTTCCTAAATGTCCCCCTGCAGGTTTGTGACAGAATTACTTTATAAACAGAGCCCTCAAGATGTCACCACTTCCGGTGCTTGCGTCTTCACCTGGTCTTCCTTCCAGGTTCGTGCTCTCTGCCCGTTTGAATGGCCAACCTGTGATGACACATGCGCATGGGAGTCCCCTTTGCAGCATGATGCCTTCTGCATTTATGGCACACTCAGTGCACTGTGAATGCAGAGAGTACTGCACATGTGAAGTAACATCATTGAATGGATGTGAATATCTACTAAATGGCACACATACTTACAGTACCTACAGACAAGAATTAGCTATAGCCGGAAACACTGAGTTGCAAAACTCTGACAGGGTGGTAATAGAGAAGTTGGTCAATAGATCTACAACCATCCTGCCCATACATGGATCAAAATTCAGCCAGTCCCTGCTAAATTTCGATTTAGGTATGGCCAGCTAAAGAAATATTAGGAAAAAAAGAGAATGTGAAAGATGACGGGGGGATAGGGTCTCCACAGTACCATCAGCACAGAGGCGAGCTGCAACACTAAAGACAACTTTAGATGGTCCAAATCTCGGCTCGAGATTTGAACCATCTATGGGCAGGCTAATTTTACCCAAGTCAATCCACTCGTCGACTTGGGTACAACCAGCATGTCAGATTTTTCAATGCATTTTTTACCAGTGGCTATGGCTGTTACCAATAATCACTGTGTTCTCCCGACAGGGATGGCCAGGGCCGCTGATAGGGGGGGGGGGGGGGGACCACCAGCCCTCTTGTAGGGGACCCGAGCACACAGGGGGGCCCACACAGAGAGGGGGATTAATGATGGACAACAGATACAGAAATCTTCCTCCAGCACCTGAATCTGATCTGTCCCTCTACCTCCTATCAGCTTTAATCTGTTGAGAAAGAGACAGTCATCCCTCACTAATGTGAAAAGAATATACAAAGTATATACCGCGCGCCAAGGATAGGGTTTGAGGTGGATATATAAATAAATAGAGGAATCTGATAAGTTAGAGATACAAATGGAGGTAAAGCAGCTGCTGTACAATAAAAGATGTAGTATAAAAGAATGGTCTTTGTTAAAAAAAGGCCAAATACAGCGCTTGCTAGCTGGATAACTAGTTTGATGGCATCATCAAATGCCGATCTTTAAAATAGATTTGAATAAATTATATGTATGGAGATTCCCAATATTAGTTAGACCTATATTATAAATTGTATAAATGACTAGATATATAAAATATAAATATAAAATCCACAATAAAAGAACAATAAAAAGTGAAAAGTGATTTTGTGCTCACATTATAGTCCTTTGTGCATGAGTGACTGTGACATAAAATTCAGGTAGAGATATCAAACAATGAATGATGTTGCAATCAGCAGTATACGTTACTGTATTAAAATTCAGTAAAAATAAGAATTCAATAATAAAAAATTAAAAAATTAAATAAAAAACAGTCCAATATTAAATGGTGACTTTGTGCTCAAGAAAATGTCCTTAGTGAAAGTGATTCTTCACAATTGGAAGGTGCAAGTGCTGTGACTTGATTGGCTATGGTGTCGATTCCTTGTCCCGAGTAAATGAATGAATTGGGTCACTTACCAGATGTAGTGGGTCTTATATGTCGTATGACATTAAGACCATTGGAGCTTTGGTGGCCTCCTGGGCCAGAAGGTTCCCCTTTAAACGGTCCTGTGGATTTTTAAGACCATCCCTCACTAATCTCCCTCCCTTGTGTAGGCCCCCTTCCCAGCCCTTATCTCTGCTCAGGAGTTTATTTGTAAATTGTAACTTTGTTTCTCTCTCTCTGTCTCTGATCACTGAGCTCCAACTGCCCAGCCTGTATATTTTTCTCATTTCATCTACTTATCTATTTAACATAGTTTTTTTTTTTTTTTTTTAGATTTAGCAGGAATTATGCGAGTTATGTTATATTTGTGTCTGATAATAGTGATTTTGTTGTAATTTTAGCTAAATATATCTTTAATATTTTCTTGAGGGGGCCCTGCCAGGTAGTCTGTACGGGCCCCGCAATTTCTAACAGCAGCCCTGGGGATGGCTCCCTACTGGGAGAACACAATAACTCCATGGGAGGAATTCCCCCATCAACACTGACTGTGGTTTCAGGAAAGAAAATGGCATCATCCAGGGCAGCCATCAGGGGGGGACAGCCCATACACATGTAGGGGGCCCAGGGTTTCCAAGGGGCCCAGCCGCCCAGGCCCCAACCAACAAGACCGAGTTGTTACTGCTGTAGTAACTAGCAATTGCTGAAGCATGGCAGTTGCAGCGTAAGCCGATGCAGCTGAAGGGATGTCTCTTTTCTGGATTGCGCTGTCTCTTTGCTGAAAATATGAGGCTGTCTCTTTGCTGGATTGGGATATCTCTTTGCTGAATATATGAGGCTGTCTCTTTGCTGGATTGGGACGTGCCTTTTTTGAATATATGAGGCTGTCTCTTTACCGGATTGGGATGTCTCTTTGCTGAATATATGAGGCCATCTCTTTGTTGGATTAGGATGTCTCTTTGCTGAATATATGAGGTTGTATTTTAGCTGGATTGGGATGTCTCTTTGCTGAATATATGAGGGATGTCTCTTTTATGGATTGGATTCATTTTCATTCTTTAAGTTGTAAGGGTGTTAAAATAGAAATGGGTGCACTGAAGAACTCGGTGGGATGGCCAGTGGGCAGATTCGGTGGGCCGGCCAGAGGGTGGGCCCTGCGGAATGTTGGTGTTCAGGCCCAGAGGGGCCCAGGCCAAAAGCTGTGTAAGGGGCCCCAACATTTCTGATGGCTGCCCTGGCATCATCTATGGCCTGCCTTAGCCTCATTACACAAGCAGTAAAGACCTATCAAGATCTCTAGGAGGATAACATTCTATCCATGGGGACCAAACCTGCTCACATTTGTGAGAGTTATCGTTAAGTATTGTGGCTATTTTTTCAGGGATCAGATACCATGTCATCTTTTGATTCACCTGAGTAATAAGTAGAGGACCAATATGCTTTCCAAACCAAACCAAAGTTTGTTTTACCACGGTAAATAAAGTCCTTAAAAGGCAAAATTACTTTTTTGTGCAATAAGGTGGTTTCAGATTCTACAGTCCTTTATATGGCAATTTCTGTATGGCTTTACTTAAAAGTCTATAAAGGTATATTACTTGATATACATTTGTCCAAAACCTTTTAATTTGGGACAACCCCACTAGATATGCAAAAAGGCACTTAATGATCAACATGCCCTTAAACATTGGTCAAAGTTACAGGTCTGAATTTTGCCAAGTTTTGGGATATCATGTACCATCTCATAAGCAATTTGTAATTGGACTGCAATTTTTATATTTTCACTTTGAGGCTGTTTATTTGATAATAACTTTGTTCTTTTTAAATACATAAAATATAAATTGTTTTGAGTGGGCAAACTTGTATTTATTTTGCCAGTATTGTCTTGCATAAAAATATTTTATTTTCTGTACAAACGTTTGACAAAAATACATTTTTCTATTTATAGTAGTGTTGAGTAGTAGTTAAAAAGTAACTTTAGGCCCATTTCACACTTATGCGACGCGATTTTACAGCGATTTTGCGGCGACTTTGCCGCGATTTTGACGCGATTTTGAAACCTATGGCTATGGCTCAAAACGCAATCAAATCATGGCAAAGTAGTGCAGGAACTACTTTGAAGTCGTGCGACTTCAAAACGCACTGATATAAATGGGGCTCATTGAAAATAATGGAAAACGACTTGTCATGCGATTTTGCGGTCCAAAATCGCGGGACAAGTCGCACTAGTGTGAAAGGGGCCTTACTGCAAATAAAAAAGTAAACATTTTATTATAAATATTGTCCTAAAATTAGGTTTCTGGTACAAAGCATGGCAAAGTTATTTGCAAATGAAATAAAGGCTTTTTTCCCATTTTGCTAATTTTTTTTAAATGCGCCACTGTAAAAATTAGCAAACAAAATGAAAAAAAAAAATAATAATATTAATAGTACAAAATTATTTGAATTAAAGTATTACTAAAGGCAACACTTTTTTCCATTTTGGATAGAGTGGAGAGGTTTGAACCCCTGCCAGTTTTTATTGCTGTCTGTGTCCCTTTTAGGAAGATTCACCCTCTCTATTTGTCCTGTTTACCATTGTCATTGAAAGTGAAAGTAAAAGGAAATCCCAAATTTTGGGTTATCCCCAGAAAAGTAATAGGAGGAAAATGTTCCAATGGGGACATTAGTTCTGGTGACCTGGGGGTCCCCAAGGAATTCTCTTTGTTTGCAGGGATTTCCTCTAACTTCCTGTTTGGCTATGGGTCAGGAAGTGAAGGGAAATCTCCCCAATGAGACACAGATGGTGAAAAAAAAAAAAATCTGACAGGAGTTATAACCCTTCCTTACTCTATCCAAAAAAAAAAAAAAAAAATGCATATAGTTCTATTTTAACAAAAAAAAAAAATCAGAAAAAAAATAATAGAGGAGAGGACTGATTACGGTTAACTAAGGATTAATATGGCATTAAATAGTTATACATTTAAAAAATACATATGTTTATTTAGTTGTAACTCAAGAAACCAGCCAGGGAATTGTGCTTCTTTCCTTTTTTTCCATCATTTCAGCATGGTGATTTTTGTTTTGGAGGTATGTGTTTGCCCGTGTTTTCTACTCCCCATTTCTATATTTTTACTTCTTTCCTAGTTCTTACTATGCCTCTGTTACTTTTCTTCTTTTTTTTAATCCCACATGGTGTGCCCTGTGGGATATGTTACCTTTCCACATATTTCTGGGGTTAGTTTTAACATCTTCGGCTCCTTTCACACGGGCTTTCTGATCCAATCCGCCTGTCAGTTTTTTAGGCGGACCGGATCGGATGTTCCATGCACCTCTATGGAGCGGCGGATGTCAGCGGAGACATCTCCGCTGACACCCACTGCTATCCAGTCCGATCCTGTCCGTGAAATCTGGACAGATGGAAACCCTATTTTTATTTGGTCCAATCAGTGTAACCATACCTGTAGTGTCTATCGTGGGAAATCATATCCCCACTTACTAGGGGTAGACACTTAGGGTTTGGTTAGGGTAATTTCATTAACCAGTGTATGATTTTAATATTGATGATATGAATTTGTATATATATTGTAAATCTTGGTATATGTCAATAAATAAAGTTTATGTCAGAGGCGTAACTAGAACCTTCAGGGCCCCGGTGCAAGAAACCATGAAGGGCCCCCTGGACCCCTGGCCGGGGCCCTTTCCTTCAAGCCTGGGGCTCTTCCCACTGATCCTGGGGCCCTTTACTCTCGTTGCGGGGTTGCGGGGCCCTTTATTACAGTCCCACAGCGGGTCCATTTCACAAGTTCTGCAGTGGGCCCCCTTCCTGCCATCTTGGGGCCTCCCTACGGTGGTGGAATGCCAGGGCCCGGTCGCAAGTGTGACCTTGGCGATCCTGGAAGTTCACCCACTGGTGTCAGTAGTTTTTATTTTTTGGTATTTTAATTGTATTCTTTTTTATCATTTTATTTTATTTTTTACAATGTCACTGACTATGACTCTGCCCATTCAGAAAAGGAAGGAGCTGGTAAAGCATACAGAGGAACCAATCTCCTCCATTTTCCTCCCGCAGCTACAGGAGGAAAAAGGTGGACAGTGATTTCTCTACATGCTGCCCCCACCGGAGCCGCCCCTCCTATCCAGGTGTACAGGGGAGCCGCACAGGCCCCCTTGGGGCATGGGGCCCGGTTGCAATCGCAACCCCTGCAACCCCTGTAGTTACGCCCCTGGTTTATGTAACTATTTTATCACTGCCTATAAAGTCCATTTTGTCCTAGTTTTTTATATTTAGTTGTAAGGTTTCATCTAACTCCATCTAACTGATGTTGTATGCAAATCAGAGGTCACGCCTTTGATCTACACATGACTGTAATATTAAATACAATTTAACGATCTATTGTTACATTTTATTTACTCAATGGCAATTCTGACAATCTGCAGTGTCATTTTAAATAGTAGCTACATTTTGACAACTGCTCCTGCTGTGTAATACAAGGCAGTTCCCTGCCATCTATTTGACAGCCAGTAATTGCAGATAATAGCGGCATTCTCTGATTGGGTGAGGTGATCTCCACCTTGTCCAATCAATTGTTTTTTTATTCATCGTATTTGTCATGTATATTTATGAATAAACTATTTTCCATTTTTCTATATAGACAATATTTTTCACTGTATGCCCTATAAAGTCCCACCCTAGGGGGTTCATTTCCATTTTCTTTATTTATGGAAAGAACACATGGCATTCTGTAAATAGCGGCAGCACTGAGCGAGTGACTCCCTGTGGCTACTTTGCAAAAGGGCATTGGACCTAGAAGACTGGTACTATTACCAGTGCTGCATCTTGGCCTAGGCCAACAAGGCCCATGCCTAGGGCAGCACTCTGCAGGGGGGGGGGGGGCGGCAAAAAAGCTGCACTTTGCATGAAAAAAAAACAGCCTTCTCCCAGCTCCCACACGAAAATGGTCCCCGCCGGCTTGCGCTACACTTTTCGTATAGTGACAGTCTTATGGGGCAAATTGGGCCGGAGGGCAGGGTCCAGGAGGCAAGTCAATCTGGCAGCCCCATAAAGTGGTCACACTGCTACCTCCTGGTATGGTAATACTGGCCGGTGAGGACTTTTGGACAGACCGCAGGCCACCGACCACACTTAATACAACTGGCCCAGCGGCCGCCAATGCTAATAAGTGTGGCGCTGCAGCCTAATGCTTCGCCTACCCTCCTCCGCCCCTAGGTATGGCGGGCATCATGTCAATAATATAATTTCAATTTTTTAAACATCCTTTCCCTTAAGCGAGCATACTGAATTGCATCATATTCAATTAAGACTTTTATTTGTATATTATGGCAATAATATTTTGGATCTGCTCACCTCCATATGTGCTATCACAATATGTCACTGGATTAGTAAGATAACGCCTATCTTATAAGATATTTGGACTTGTGTTTGCTGCCACTTATTGTAATAACAGGATTATTTCACTTATTTGTACTGTATAATATCGCTTCTCGGCCTTTTGGCTAAGATCAAGTGTAGTATCTGTTCTTATCAGTTGGTATGGACCCTGATGGTTAGTATCGGCAGGGGCTGAAATGAACCGGGGCGCTCCAGACGTCACTGGGGGACCGGGAAGTAGGCACTGTCAGAGAAAGCCGGATGGGTCCGTTGCCTTCTGGTTTGAATGGGTCCGCCCCTACCAGTTTGAAGGGAGCAAGAGGGCTGGTTCGTCGTGGAGGCCGGTCTGTATTGCTCCTGGATGTAATTGGTGAGGAATTGGGATGGCGGTGGGAGGGCTTTTCCTCCTGGGTTGAATCTGGCCTTGCAAAAGGCTTGTCCCCAGTTGTAGGCAGGCTCTCCCTAAGCTGTACATGTTCCAAACCTCCTGGTAGGTAAGGGCTACACTCGGTCTGGCCATTGGGCCGGGATAGAGAAAGCCCGTAGTGCAAGTGCCCCTGGGGTGGCAGCCCAGGGGTGCCTTGATTTCTCACTGGTGAGGGGCAGCTCGCCTGAGTTATTTTGGCACCTTGGTCACTGCACTATACACACTTTTTCCGCACCTGCCTCTTGGGACAGGCCTTTTGGCTTGCACCAGAGGAATTTTTTATTCCGGCTGGAAGGCCTGCCTTGGTTCCTCACATGGCACCATAGCACTTTCCCCACTTCCCCTTCCCCACTTTTTGTTTTGTTTGTCTCTTTTTCTTTGTAGTTTGTCACCTGCACTATCACCTTTGTTTTCCTTATTTGCACGACTTGTAGGGTGTGGGTCCTCGGGCCCTACCTTAAGTCTTGGGAGGGGGTGGATATGGCCTTTTGGCTAAGTCCGCCCTCTCTCATGGGGTCTCCCTTCGGGGGAGCCCCACTTAGTACTCGGTGGGGGCTGTTTCGGCAGTCCCCCTGAAGAACGGGGTCGGTCTGGTTTCGGCCAGACAGACCATGAGTACCTTAATCCCTGTCAGGAGTCTTGCGCCCCGGGGGAATGAGGTTTGGGTCCTACCTCCTCGGAGGGAAGACCACTAGTTTCGCACACCCTGTGCACTTTTTGTGTTCTCACTTTGTGTGTGTGCACTTTTTTATGCACCGGGTGGAGTCTTTTGAGTGTGTTGCACACGCTACGGGCTAAAAAAAAAAAAAAAAAAAAAAAAAGAAAAATTTGTACTGTATAATGACTCTGGACTTTCTAGTCATTATACAAATAAGTGAAATAATCCTATGATTACAATCAGTGGCAGCAAACGCAAGTCCAAATATCTTAAAAGAAAGGAGTAATCTTACTAATCCAATGACATAAGGCTGCACTAATGGGCAGGGCAGCCATCAGAAATTTTGGGGCCCCTTACACAGCTTTAGGCCTGGGCCCCTCTGGGCCTGACCACCAACATTTTGTGGGGCCCGCCCTCTGGCCATCCCAGCGAGTCCTTCAGTGCACCCACTTCTGTTTTAACACTCTTACAACTTAATGAATGAAAATGAATCCAATCCATCAAAGAGACATCCCCATATATTCAGCAAAAGAGACATCTCAATCCAGTAAAGAGATGGTCTCATATATTCAGCAAAGAGACATCCCAATCCAGTAAAGAGATGGCCTCATATATTCAGCAAAGAGATATTCCAATCCAACAAAGAGACGGCCTCATATATTTAGCAAAGAGATATCCCAATCCAGCAAAGAGACATCCCTTCAGCTGCATCGGCTTACTCTGCCGCTGCCCTGCTTTAGCAATTGCTAGTTACTACAGCAGCAACAACTCGGTCTTGTTGGTTGGGGCCTGGGGGGCTGGGCCCCTTGGAACCCCTGGGCCCCCTACATGTGTATGGGCTGTCCCCCCCTGATGGCTGCCCTGCTAATGGGCACTGATAAGGCTGCACTGATGGCCACTGATGAGGTGACACTGATAAACTGCACTGATGGGGCTGCACTGATAAGGCAGGACTGATTTGCTGCACTGATGGGCACTGATATGCTGCACTGACGGGCACTAATAGGCTGCACTGATGGGCAATGATAAGCGCTAATAGGTTGCACTGATGGGCACTAATATGCTGCTCTGATGGCCACTGATGATGCAGCAAAGGTGGGTACTGATAAACTGCACTGATGTGCACTAATGAGGCTGCACTGATAAGGAAGTACTGATGTGCTGCACTGATGGGCACGAGGCAGCACTGATAAGCTTCACTGATGGGGCTGCACTGATATGCTACCCTGATGGGCACTGATATGTTGCACTGATGGGCACTTATAGGCTGCACTGATGGCCACTGATGAGGCAGCACTGATAGGCTGCACTGATGGGCACTGATATGATGCACTGATAGGCTGCACTAATGGGCACTGATGGGCTGCACTGGTGGCCACTGATGGGGCAGTACTGATGGCCACTGATGAGGCCGCACTGATATGCTGCACTGATGGGCAGTAATAAGGCTGCACTGATAAGGCTGCACTGATGGGCACTGATGAAGCTGAACTTATGGGAATTGATGAGGCTGCACTGATGGGCACTGATAGACTGTGGTTGTGGTCTGTGGTTTACAGATGACATGGCGGGTCATAAACAGGAAGGGGTGTGGCCTTTACAGGAATGGATGGGTCATATTTAAATTAGGGGGTGCCCAAGTTTAGTCAGGCCTAGGGCAGCACAAAACCTAAATACACCACTGACTATTACTGTAGTAGTGGTGGTTATTTCAGTGATTTTCAGCTTCCACAGGAATTGCATAGGTATAAGCAGGCCTTATGTAACTGTGCAATAAAAGGCATACCTAAATTTCAGTTTAAGCAAAGAATACATTTTTAGAAATGGAAATATAAATTAAGGTTGTTATGCTTTGTGTATGTATTCTGATTGATGGATACAGCTGACCATCACTTAAATACTATTTAAGGTTCACATGTTGTTCGTGACCAAACAGAATCATGTGAGCATTTTATGCGCTGGAGCCTCCCTGCAAACCATAATATCATAAAGTAATAATAAAACTCCACTTGCAAAATTAAACTGGCGCCTAATACAACGTCATTCCAGCAAGCGCACAAGAGGAGCATTGTTTGCTGTCAGTAAATCGTTTGAGATCATTTTGTCAGCTTTTTTAATATATAAAGCAAATTCTATTATAAACAAAAAGAAAATCGAACAATTTAAATGAATTGGTGGTCAAATTGAAAATTAGGGAGAGCTTAAAGTGTGTCCCCTGACACTTCCAGAGGCCCACACAATAGCAGCGCATTTTTGTGAACTGAGGTGCATTGCATTAAGTTAGACAGCCCGTTCAAAATGAGGGTGCTATAATGTACCTTCTATAATGTATATCAAAGCCCCAATATTGTGGTACTGCTGCATTTTTGCAGTGTATTTCAATGTGCTCTGTAGAAGTTGAAGTACAATTACCCCCAGCATTGGTGTCAGCTTCAGTAATAATAACCTCCAGCACTGGTGTCAGTGGATGCAATATTAACCACTTCAATACAGGGCATTTTCACCCCTTCCTGCCCAGGCCAATTTTCAGTTTTAGTGCTGTTGCATTTTGAATGACAATTGCGCGGTCATGCAACACTGTACCTAAACCAAATTTATGTCATTTTCCCCCACAAATAGAGCTTTCTTTTGGTGGTATTTGATCACCGCAAGGTTTTTTCTTTTTTGCTAAACAAATAAAAAAAAGACCGAAAAGTTTGAAAAAAAAACCCGTTTTTTTGTTTATGTTATACAATTTTGTAAATAGATACATTTTTTTCCTGCACTGATGAGGAGGCACTGATGGGGGGGGGCACTGATATGCAGCATTGGTGGGCACTGATAGGTGGCACTGATAGGCGGCATTGATGGGCGGCACTGATGGGCACTAATAGGCGGCACTGGTGGGCAATAATGGGCACTGGTGGGAGGCACTGATAGATGGTAATGATGGGCACTGGCGGGCAGCACTGATGGGGAGGGCACTGGCGGGCTTCCTGAGCCCTGATTGCCATCCCTGGTGGCCATGGTGGGCATCCCTGGGGTCATGGGTTGGCATCCCTGGTGGTTCTAGTGGCACCCCCCCCCGAGGGTCTGCACTGGTAATCAATGATCTGATTACCAGTGCAGACCCCCCCCTGTCAGGAGAGCCGCAGATCGGCTCTCCTCTACTCTTATATTATGTGATTAGTCACAGCTGGTCACATGGTAAAGAGCCTACGTCAGAGATGCGGTGTGTCAGAGCGCATTATCCTGCCGCCGTCATATGACGTCCGGTCAGGATAATGCAACCACTTGCAATCCCGCTGTCAATCGCCTATAGGGCAGGCGGGAAGTGGTTAACCCCCAGTATTAGTGTCAGTGAGTGCAATAATAACTCACAGCATTGGCGTCAGTAATAATAGCCCCCAGCATTGGTGTTAGTGGGTGCAATAATAACCTTCAGTATTGGTGTAAGTGGGTGCAATAATAATAACCCCCAGCATTGGTGTCTGTGTCAGTAATAATAGCCCCCAGCATTGGTGTCTGTGTCAGTAATAATAGCCCCCAGCATTGGTGTTAGTATCAGTAACAATATCCCACAGCTTTGATGTCAGTTTCAATAATAATACCCTTCAGCATTGGTGTCAGTGAGTGCAATAATAACCCCCAGCATTGCTGTCAGTGAATGCAATAGTAACTCTCATCATTGACGTCAGTGAGGGCAGTAATAACCCCCAACATTGGTGTCAGTAGATGCTAAAATAACCTTGCAGTGAAAGTCAACCCCCGCCCCCCCTGCATTGGTGTTTAGGGTAGAGAAATCTAACCCTACCCACATTGGTGATCAGTGCCAGCGAAATTCAGATTTAGAATACTTTTTTAATCCCAAGGGAAATGATTTACCCTTCCATCCCCTCCACTTGCATTAGTGGTCATGGCAGAGAGAGTTAACCCCTCATGGATTGGTGATCATGGCATTGAAAGTTAACCCCCACAATCACCCTGCATGGACGATAACTTACTTGATCACATGCTCCCAGTGCCACTTTCTCTCTCCCCAGGTAGGGATTTTACTGTGAACAGTGATAGCTCAGCCTCATGGTACAGTGATTCTTTCAGTGCCGGGTGCTGGAATACAGGGAGAGTTTCAGTGCCCAAGACACTACTGCCACTTTGCTGCCTAACTGGTGCCCAATAGCTTGAAGGCTGCATATGGCCCATGTGTTTGGCACCAGGGGGTTAGTGTGTTTCATCTCATAGTGTGCTCATCAGCAAATTAGTAAGGACGTAATTTTGTGTGTCGGGGGGGGTTATAGAATTGCTTTTTCCTACACTTATTTATAAAAGGACAAATTGGCTAATATTATTAAGTAACAATTGTAATAAAGTAAGCAACAAGGAAAAATGAAACTGGAACTACAGTCAAAACTTTTTCATTCTGGATAGATTAAGGAAGGGTTATAATCTCCGTCAGTTTACTTTTTTTTTGCCATCTGTGTCCCATTAGGGAAATTTCCCTTAACTTCTTGTACCACAGCTAAAACAGGAAGAAAAAATCCCTCCAAAGTTAGGGATCCCTTGTTGTCACCAGAGCTAATGTCCCCATTGGAATAATTCCCTTCTTATTTGTATTACTACCACCATATGAACCGCTGATTTGGATTGGTCCTTTGTTCTTTCCCTCAAACTCTTCCAAAAACTTTAGCCCCTGTAACACACCAGGGTGAGTGTACAACCATACAATATCACAGGAAATCACTGAAAGTAATACTTAGTACCCAGTAGTATATTAGCAAAAAATTCCCCTGGGGGTGGGACTTTATAGGCACAATTTTGTAAAAAACAAATCATGAATATATAAATGAATTATATTTATTAAATACACATAGAAAAAAAGTACAACAGTAATTGTATATGCATTAAAAGCAAGCAATGCAAGCACAAGTGTGTGTATGATGGAAACAAAAAAACCTCAGCCAACAGGACCAGATAATCCGACGCGTTTCAAGGTTTTTATGACCCCCTTCGTCAGGGATAATACTGGCATCCTATATGGTTGGTTTTCACATAGACATAGAGCTTGCAGATTTAAAAACAGGAAAAAAGGACTACGACCCAAACATTGCCGTGTGTTCGATGGTAAGATTTTTCTCCTTTAATTGTATATGTCATACAGGAGATGGGAAAAGAAGACTGAAGACCTCAATGCCTCTTGGTTCAGGGCAGCTGGAGTCCAATTATTGCTTAGCGGGATGAGCCGAGCATGAGCCTGTCCAAGCTTTGGATTCCTTGGGGATCAGATAGCTGCATGGACTGCCTTCTCCCAGTGGTGGATCGCACGATCCCAAGTATCCAGTAGTAACTTTATATCAGAGAAAACAGGCAACCAACCTGGTAGTAAGGAAGAACATATTATATTGTTACCCAATATAGTTGGTAAGAAGGCAAGCATAAAATGGATTACCAATGGAAATAACACAATTTAGCATACAAAGGTATTCACAGTAAGGACTAGGCATAAGATGACATTTGGTGTCCAGATCAACATAAACAGTAGCAAGGCAGCCTCAAGTGCAACAGTAAGCATTATTAAAGTTTAATTTACAGAGTGCTGGAACTATACTGCCAGAATGCATTGATGGCAGCAATGCTAGCCCTAAACCAACTGGGTATGCACTGCCCAAAAGAGAAGGGGGTGGCAGGGGAACAAAGGGGAATTGTAGAATAATTATTACAGGAGGGGCATTCCTTTAAGATGTTCTTCTGCCGGCTATGGTTGAGGCCCTTTAAGACCAATGGTGTATTTAACGACAGTCAAGGTTAACCTGCATGCAGTATAGGTACAGTATAGGTACGGTATAGTCTTGGCACAGGTGCAAGATGAATCTGGTTCAAATGCAGTAAAGGTTCAGTATAATGCAGAATAGTTCCAGTCTAGGTTTGGAATAAGTGCTGTATAGAGTACAGTATGGGTGCGGTATGGATTGGGTACACCTATGGACCTGCTCTCAGTGTAAGGATGGGTGTAAAGACTTTTGTTGCCAGCAGTTTAGACATTAATGGCTGTGTGTTGAGTTATTTTGAGGGGACAGCAAATTTACACTGTTATACAAGCTGTACACTCACTACTTTACATTGTAGCAAAGTGTCATTTCTTCAGTGTTGTCACATGAAAAGATATAATAAAATATTTACACAAATCTGAGGGGTGTACTCACTTTTGTGAGATACTGTATCTGCTTAATCAGAAATAAATGTCTCATAAAAAAATGGATATTCCGTTTACCCGATCAGTTAGTGATCTAGTGTGAATGTTGGTGATCTGGTATGAATATTAGGGGATCTGGTATGAATGTTAGGGGCTTTAGTGTGAATGCCAGTGATCTGGTGTGAATGTCAGGGATCTGGTGTGAATGTTCGTGATCTGGTGTGAATGTTTGGAGATCTGGTGTGAATGTTAGGGGATCTGGTATGAATGTTAGGGGGTTTAGTGTGAATGTCAGTGATCTGGTGTGAATGTTAGTGATCTGGTGTGAATGTTAGTGATCTGGTGTGATTGTTTGGAGATCTGGTGTGAATGTTCGGGGTTTAGTGTGAATGCCAGTGATCTGGTGTGAATGTCAGGGATCTGGTGTGAATGTCAGGGATCTGGTGTGAATGTTAGTGATCTGGTGTGAATGTTAGTGATCTGGTGTGAATGTTAGTGATCTGGTGTGGATGTTAGTGATCTGGTGTGAATGTTAGTGATCTGGTGTGAATGTTTGGAGATCTGGTGTGAATGTTTGGAGATCTGGTGTGAATGTTAGGAGATCTGGTATGAAGGTTAGGGGGTTTAGTGTGAATGTCAGTGATCTGGTGTGAATGTTGGTGATCTGGTGTGAATATTTGTGATCTGGTGTGAATGTCGGTGATCGAGTGTGAATGCCAATGATCTGGTGTGAATGTCAGTGATCAGGTGTGAAAGTTGGCGATCTGATTCGAATGTTAGGGGATCTGGTGTGAATGTTAGTGGATTTAGTGTGAATGTCAGTGATCTGGTGTGAATGTTAGTGGATTTAGTGTGAATGTCAGTGATCTGGTGTGAATGTTAACAGATTTAGTGTGAATGTCAGTTATCTGTTGTGAATGTTAGTGGATTAAAGTGTGCATGTCAGTGATCCGGTGTGAATGTTGGTGATCCGGTGTGAAATGTGAGTGATGGAACTCGCAGCCTGGCATTAGGCCTCCTCGCTGACAATGATGGGCATAGAGGACATTGAGGCAGAAATAGATCAGACTCTTCCTTTTTCCTCATATTGTTATCTATTTTTACCCCCCGCCCCCCCCACACACAGAGCCGATGACAGGGGGCAGACCAGAGCCAGGACCCCCTCCCCCCTCCTCCTGTACTGGGGGAGGAGTGCGTCACCGCTGGGCAGAGCATCGGCCGCATCGTCCTGGAGGAAAGGAAAGGAGAGGAGAGAAGAGAAGAGAAGAGAGGAGGCGGCGGAGAGGAGAGCGGAGAAGGAACATCGGGCGATGGCACAGCGGGCAGACATGAGGATCGGCTGAGATCACACTGAGTACCATAGAGGAGTCCTCCGGGATCGGGGTGAGTGGATGTATATAGTGATAGAGTGATGTGGAGTGCGGGGTGATGGGAGCCCCGCCCAGTCCGGGCTGTATGGGGGTCTGTGTGCGGGAATGTCCCCCTCCCCCTCTATACACGTGTGTGGGGTGTCCCGCATCGGGCGATGACAGTCCTCTCCTCTGATGGCACACATGGACTCCACATTCTAACTTCCTCTCACAGCTACAGGTTGGCTCCTTTCTGTCACTGTGTACAGGGTGTCCTTGTCCCCCTCACATTGTATGGGAGAAGAGGGCACACACCTCTCACATCAGCCGATATACAGCCAGGGGACTCTGACACCAGTACTGTCCTCACACCTTCCACAGCTTCTCACTATTGAAGTCACTATACCCCCCCGACCACAATGTCCCCCCAGAACTCTGTGAGGTGCCCCCCGCCAGCACTGCCATCTTCTTCCCGAGTGATTGTCTTCAGGCATTCTCATTGGGCTTGCTCAGGGTGACAAAACCCTTCTGCATGGTGTGGGGTGACAGAATTCCTCTCCATGGCGCGGGGTGACAGAACTCCTCTCCATGGCGCGGGGTGACAGAACTCCTCTGCATGGCGCGGGGTGACAGAACTCCTCTGCATGGCGCAGGGTGACAGAACTCCTCTGCATGGTGGGGGGTGACAGAACTCTTCTGCATGGTGCGGGGTGACAGAACTCCTCTCCATGGCGCGGGGTGACAGAACTCCTCTGCATGGCGCAGGGTGACAGAACTCCTCTGCATGGTGGGGGGTGACAGAACTCTTCTGCATGGTGCGGGGTGACAGAACTCCTCTGCATGGTGCGGGGTGACAGAACTCCTCTGCATGGCGCAGGGTGACAGAACTCCTCTGCATGGCGCGGGGTGACAGGACTCCTCTGCATGGCGCAGGGTAACAGGACTCCTCTGCATGGCGCGGGGTAACAGAACTCCTCTGCATGGTGCGGGGTGACAGGACTCCTCTGCATGGCGCGGGGGGGACAGGACTCCTCTGCATGGCGCGGGGTGACAGGACTCCTCTGCATGGCGCGGGGTGACAGGACTCCTCTACCTGGCACGGGGTGACAGAACTCCTCTGCATGGCGCGGGTGACGAAACCCTTCTGCATGGCGCGGGGTGACAGAACTCCTTTGCATGGCGAGGGGTGACAGAACTCCTCTCCATGGTGTGGGGTGACAGAACTCCTCTGCATGGCGCGGGGTGACAGAACTCCTCTCCATGGTGTGGGGTGACAGAACTCCTCTGCATGGCGCGGGGTGACAGAACTCCTCTGCATGGCGCGGGGTGACAGGACTCCTCTGCAATTCCAGGAAAATGCCTTCAGTTCCAATTTAATCACACATGGAGCAATTATCTGTTTTTATGGACAAAGGTGCGCTCCTGGATGCAAGCTGTCTGTGTCCAGGGGTGCTAATACTTTCCTAACCACTGACCCCCAATGTAAGGGGCTTTCTTCCCGCTGACCCCCAATGTAAGGACCATTCTTCTCTCTGATCACCAATGTAAGGGATATTTCTCCCACTGACCCCCAATTTAAGGAGTTTTCTTCCCACTGACCCCCAATGAAAGGGAAATTTCTCCCACTGACCCCCAATGTAAGGAGCATTCTTCCCTCTGATCACCAATGTAAGGAGCATTCTTCCCACTGACCACCAATGTAAGGAGCATTCTTCAAACTGACCCCCCAATGTAAGGAGCATTCTTCCCACTGACCCCCAATGAAAGGGAAATTTCTCCCACTGACCTCTAATGTAAGGAGCATTATTCCCACTGATCACCAATGTAAGGAGGTTTCTTCCCATTGATCACCAATGTAAGGAGCATTCTTCCCACTGACCCCCAAGGTAAGGAGCACTCTTCCCACTGACCCCCAATGTAAGGGGCATTCTTCCCACTGATCACCAATGTAAGGAGGTTTCTTCCCATTGATCACCAATGTAAGGAGCATTCTTCCCACTGACCCCCAAGGTAAGGAGCACTCTTCCCACTGACCCCCAATGTAAGGAGCATTCTTCCCACTGACCCCAAATGTAAGGGACATTCTTCCCACTGACCCCCAATGTAAGGAGCATTCTTCCCACTGACCCCCAATGTAAGGGACATTCTTCCCACTGAGCCCCAATGTAAGGGACATTCTTCCCACTGACCCCCAATGTAAGGAGCATTCTTCCCACTGACCCCCAATGTAAGGAGCATTCTTCCCACTGACCCCCAATGTAAGGGGCATTCTTCCCACTGAGCCCCAATGTAAGGGACATTCTTCCCACTGATCCCCAATGTAAGGAGTATTCTTCCCACTGACCCCCAATGTAAGGAGCATTCTTCCCACTGATCCCCAATGTAAGGAGCATTCTTCCCACTGACCCCCAATGTAAGGGGCATTCTTCCCACTGATCCCCAATGTAAGGAGTATTCTTCCCACTGACCCCCAATGTAAGGGGCATTCTTCCCACTGAGCCCCAATGTAAGGGACATTCTTCCCACTGATCCCCAATGTAAGGAGTATTCTTCCCACTGACCCCCAATGTAAGGTTTCTTCCCACTGACACCCAATGTAAGGGACATTCTTCCCACTGATCCCCAATGTAAGGAGCATTCTTCCCACTGACCTCCAATGTAAGGAGCATTCTTCCCACTGACCCCCAATGTAAGGGGCATTCTTCCCACTGATCCCCAATGTAAGGAGCATTCTTCCCACTGACCTCCAATGTAAGGGGCATTCTTCCCACTGACCCCCAATGTAAGGTTTCTTCCCACTGACACCCAATGTAAGGGACATTCTTCCCACTGACTGTAACGCTCTGGCGTTTGTTTAGTGAACTGGATTTGCAGCTGCAGAATTTCCACTCAGTAGTCGTGTAGAGATGTGTTGAATCACCATATCCAACTCTCCAGACTCATCATTGTGGCCCAGCCTGCCTCACCATGCAAATATACAGGCACTCAGATAAGATGTTCCTGGAGTGATAGGTTGTATACGATAGTATAGAGGTGATGTGCTGAAAGGACAGGCGTGAGTGGTGATAGCAATGATAGGCACTCAATAGTAATGTTCAGGAGTGTTAGCAGATGGTGATAGATAGTATGCGGATAGGTTAGCAATCATGTACAAATAACAGGTGGTAGGGGACAGCAGATGAAGTGTACAGGAATTGCTAACTCAGTGCAAGGATATAGATGGTAGTAGACTCAAGAGCTAGCAATCTATGTAACAGTGCAGATGATAGAAATAGTAATGCATAGATAGCAACAGTCTTTAGTATACAAGAGTAGATAGTGTAAGTTGATAGGAAGGAATCCCCTGTGGGGTACTTATCACTAGTTGGTTTAGAGAGATGAGGGGTCCGGTAATGAGATAAGGATCAGGTAGCGAGATACAGGATCAGTAGCGAGATACAGGAAATAGCTGGAGGCTTCGGCAGCGTCAGACAAGGCTGTGTAACAAGCGGTTTGCACGAACACCTTGTGAGTGAAAACCGGCGATTGAAATAGCCGCTCAGAGCGGCGCCTAGTGATGACGTCATGAGATTTAAAGGGACAGGTAGCTATATGCGGAAGAAATGGGCTGGAAGGGTACCGAAGGTACCAGAATCTTACACTGACCCCCAATGTAAGGGGCATTCTTCCCACTGACACCCAATGTAAGGGACATTCTTCCCACTGACCACCAATGTAAGGGACATTCTTCCCACTGACACCCAATGTAAGGGACATTCTTCCCACTGACACCCAATGTAAGGAGCATTCTTCCCACTGACCCCCAATGTATGGGACATTCTTCCCACTGACACCCAATGTAAGGAGCATTCTTCCCACTGACCCCCAATGTAAGGAGCATTCTTCCCACTGACCCCCAATGTAAGGAGTATTCTTCCCACTGACCCCCAATGTAAGGAGCATTCTTCCCACTGACCCCCAATGTAAGGGACATTCTTCCCACTGACACCCAATGTAAGGAGCATTCTTCCCACTGACCTCCAATGTAAGGAGTATTCTTCTCACTGACCTCCAATGTAAGGAGTATTCTTCCCGCTGACCCCCAATGTAAGTGATATTTCTCCCGCTGACCCCCAATGTAAGGAGCATTCTTCCCACTAATCCCCAATGTAAGGAATATTCTTCCCACTGACCCCCAATGTAAGGAGTATTCTTCCCACTGACCCCCAATGTAAGGAGCATTCTTCCCACTGACCCCCAATGTAAGGGACATTCTTCCCACTGACACCCAATGTAAGGAGCATTCTTCCCACTGACCTCCAATGTAAGGAGTATTCTTCCCACTGACCTCCAATGTAAGGAGTATTCTTCCCGCTGACCCCCAATGTAAGTGATATTTCTCCCGCTGACCCCCAATGTAAGGAGCATTCTTCCCACTAATCCCCAATGTAAGGAATATTCTTCCCACTGACCCCCAATGTAAGGAGTATTCTTCCCGCTGACCCCCAATGTAAGTGGTAGTCTTCCAACTGACCCCCAAAGGGGGGGTCACATTTCTACTGACCATCAATGTGAATGAAGGAGCACTACAGTTTTCACTGTCTGCATTTCCTTTCTGGATATTATAATGTTCTGTTTCATTTCATTATCATTACTGAAAATAATGTTGTCTCATGGATCAGTCGTGGGTCTTACATACGCTCAGTATTCATCATTTCCTATAATGTTTTCTTATATATACAATTTATTGTTCCTGCTAATGTCTCATGGGCTGTAGATATAATATATATAATATCATAATTATTAGCAGGGTTCCCTGTAGTCTTGGAAGGACTTCCCCCGTGTTTAAAAAGGCTGAGAGAGGTTGAAGCAGAGAATACACAAATGTATTTTGCCGTAGTTTTTCACCATTTCATGAGCATGAATAATTTTAATCTTGTCAACTTTGTTATCTGTTTACTCAGCGCAACATCGTCTTTTATATTTTACCAGAAAATTGGGTATTATATTGTGTTTGTGTTCACTAAAATGCATCTAGTTGAATTCTTTCCTGAAAAATTGCATTTGATAAACGACTGTGCGACCATCCTGCGACATAAAGAATGGCAATAACCACCATTTTATTCTCCAGGGCCTCTGCTTTCTGAAACTATATAATATTTGGGGTCTAGGTAAGTTTCTAGCAAAAAAAAAAAAAGAAGCAAATTGTAACATGTATGTGTAGAATGTTAAAATTGGCCCGGGTGACAAGTGGCTAAGTTGCCTGTGATCTTTATGCGCATTGCGATGCGTTACATTGTGATGGAACATAATGTAGAAAAAAAAAAAAAAACATGCCTTATTTTTTTAGCACAATGCTTGCTGCCTGCTGGTGTGGACTGAATCCCCAGGACATAAGGCAAATTGCAGCCGTGCCCCTAGTGTGAATATAAGGGAGTCCATAGCT
This sequence comes from Pelophylax lessonae, assembly GCF_965119305.1. NCBI lineage: Eukaryota > Metazoa > Chordata > Amphibia > Anura > Ranidae > Pelophylax > Pelophylax lessonae. Next base: position 201,086,257 of record NC_138775.1, on the reverse strand, counting down.
CCGATTTCTAAGCCTCTTACACACGGGCCCTTCTGCAGGAGGAAGGGAACTATAAACAAACGTTATGCTTTCTAAATTCATTTCTCCTGCATCTTGATGTACTTGCACTTTGTATAAAAGAGTGTTCTGTCTGCACTTATAATGGTAGAGTAGCAGCATGCAATAAGTGCAGATATGCAAAAACACTAAATAGAATTAAAACAGAAATTGCAGCGCTCAGTAAGCTGAATACCTTTAGGCCCCTTTCACACTTGTGCGACTTGGGACTTCATTGTCACACGACAAGTCATACCCCATGATTTCCAATGAGTACCGCATATATATATATATATATATATATATATATATATAGATATATATATATATATCTATATATATATATATATTAGAGATCGACCGATTATCGGCAAAGCCGATATATCAAGGGCCGATATGGACTTTCCCCGACATATCGGAATCCTCTTTTTATTTACCGATATTGCCGATATTTCAGGGAAAGTGCTTGTACCGGAGTGATGCCTGCAGCTAGAGGCATCACCCCGGTACCGGTGTCCATAGGCGACGGTCAGCTGTCTTGTAATGACAACCGATGCGGCTGAGAAGCCGCTCGGCTTTCATTCCAAGGAGCGGGAGGGCCGGGTCTCCCTTCTGCGGCTCGCCCGGGTCTCCCATCCCACCGGGAGACCCTGGAATCCTACCTTCACCACTTTTGGGTACTGGCGGCGCCAAATTCAAAAAACTTACAGCATTCAAAACAGCCAAACTTGGCGTTTTGAATGCTTAAGTGCAGAGGAGGGGTTTGGGGTCTTTTAGACCCCCAGATCCCTCCACCACAGTACCTGTAGACATTTAAAAAAAAATTAAAAAATTTTAATGTCTGAAAATATCGGCAGATATCAGCCGATACTGATACCCGATGACCAAAATATCGGTATCGGCGGTAAAAAACGATATCGGTCGATCACTAATATATATGTCATATCTGTGCGACTTCAACTTCATAGGAGTCCCTGTACTACTTTGGTCTGACTTTGATGCGATTTGAGGTCCATAGACCACAGGATTACACAGACATTGCTTCAAGTCGCTTCAAAGTTGCGTGACTTTCAGGTTGTACAAGTATGAAAGGGGCCTTAGGCTTCATTTACACTTGTACGACTCCAAAGTTGCACCGACTTTGAAGTGCAACTTTGACGCATCTTTGGGTGCAACTTGGATACGACTTTGCCTTTGATCAGTGATAATGGACAACTGTTGCACACAAGTTGCATTGTATAACATTCAGGTATGACTTTCATGCAACTTCTGAGGGTTAACATTGACGTCTCATGGTGCAATATTTATTGGTGTTCAAGCATGAAAAAGCGTTAAAAATAACCACTTAACGCAGACTGACGTAGACCTATGTCGGCTCATTTTAAGTGGTTGTACCGGGGTGATGCCTCTAGCTAGAGGCATCATCCCGGTACCGTTGTTTAGAGCCGGCGGTCGGCTTTCCGGCGGTAATTACCGATGCGGCCGCTCGATCGTTACCCCGGCCTCCCGCCGCCTTCCGCCGCTCTGCCCGGGCCTCTCGTCCCACCGGCTGGATGGAGTCCCGATCTAAGCCGGATGCTGCTTCGATCGGGTCTCCGATGACGTAACCCGGAGGCGGCATCCATGACGTCACATCCGGGTTACTTGGCTGCTAAAGGCGGCAGTTTCAAAAAGTGAATGTATTTAAAAATGCAGTTTTCGGTGTTTTGCATACATGGAAGTGTAGTGGAGGGGTCTTTTAGACCCTCGATCCCTACGTAAAGAGTACCTGTCACTGCATATTGGTGTCACAAGGGATGTTTACATTGCTTGTGACAGCAATAAAAGTGATCAGATTTTTTTTTTTTTATTTAAAAACCTGTGTTAAAATAAAAAAAAATAAATAAATAAATAAATAGGGAAAAAAAATAATTTAGCCGCCCCCATCGCCATGAGCTCCCGCACGAAAGAAAACGTATATGGAAGTCGCGCCGCAAATGAAATCGCTGTTCAAACCACACATGTGAGGTATCGCCGCGATCGCCAGAGCGTGGGCAATAATTTTAAAAAAGAGCTACACTCTAACTCTAAACTGGTAACCGTTAAAAAATGTTAAAGCGTCGCCTATGGAGATTTTTACTGACCGTAGTTTGTTGCCATTCCGCGGGTGTGCGCAATTTTAAACCGTAACATGTTGGGTATCTATTTACTTGGCGTGACATCTTCTTTCACAATATACAAAATGTGATTTTTCATAATTTTTCCAAATAAATGCCGTTTGAAAGACCGCTACGCAAATACAGCATGACAAAAAATATTGCAATGACTGCCATTTTGTTCTCCAGAGTCTTTGCTAAAAAATATATATAATGTTTGGGGGTTCTAAGTAGTTTTCTAGCAAAAAAAATGATTTTAACTTGTAAACAAAAAGTGTCAAAAATAGGCTTGGGGCTTAAGTGGTTAAAGAACAGCAGGCAAGATGTAAAAGGCAATTACATACGTAACCGCCACTCCACATTAGGAATGGCGAAGGACCTTATGCATCCAATAAATAAACATATGTAGTTGGTGATGCGTGTGTGCGTGAAACAGCTGTAGAGAATTTTATTAACTCATCACCTGAGGTTCTGCTGCCATTCTGGTTCAGACTGGCAGCTTATAATGTAAGTGATACCAACTACATATGTTTATTATTGGATGCATAAGGTCCTACCGCCATCTTATTGTGAAGTGGCGGTTACATATGTAAGTGCCATTTGCACCTTGCCCGCTCTTCTTTAATTTTAACGAATTTTCATGATTGAACAACAATAAATATTGCATCATGAGAATTTTTGTTTTTATGTTACTGGTGATTCATCATTTGGATGGAATACTCTGAGCTTTTGAGCATTTCTATAACCATATAAGAGGAAGTCGTCTGGAACAATATACAGGTACATATATCTGAGCATATTTAGGCTCTATAAGAGGCTATCTTCTGGAATGGGAGTCTTTTGAGATTTTGGGGACAGAATATACGCCTTTCTCCTCATGCCTAAGGCCCCATTCACATATAGGCGTTTCGAATTGCGGGCAGAATTGCCGCGATTCTGCCCATGAGCCCGAACCATCGCAAGTCGCGGGACGCCTGTGGGATTCCCGTAACTTGCAATGGCACCCCAAGTGTGGCGCCATTTTGCTGCGATTGTCGCTTGATGAATCGTAGTAAAATAGCAAAAACAGAATTAAGGGACGCCTGTCGCCCAAAAGAAGTTCTTTTTTTGGGCGTCAGGCGTCCCGCGATTCTGTTTGCACGATTTTACCGCAATTAGTCGGTTGATATTTGCGACAAAATTGCGCCGCGTTTGGGGTGCCATTGCAAGTCATGGGAATCGCACAGGCGTCCCGCGACTTGCATTGGTTCAAGATCGTGGGCAAAATCGCAGCAATTCTGCCTTCGATCCGAGATGCCTATATGTGAATGGAGCCTTATACCCTGTAGTATGCAAGTTCTGCTTTTTGATATATTAGACAGCAACTACATCTGGTGAGTGTGAATTTCTGCTTAAGGACCTGTTCACACCTGAGCATTTTTCAGCTCGTAAAATGCTCATCTCTGAAGTCTCAAATCGCCCAACAAGCAAAATCCCATTCATTTCAATGGCCCCTTTTCACATATGAGCGTTTTGTCGCCTGAAGCAAAACGTCTGAAGCTCAAAAAAGTACATGAGCTTCTTTTTTGGCAGATTACAGGCGTTTTTGTTAGAAGTCAATGCCTGCCTCCAAATACCGGGTGTTCTGATAGCACTGGTGGGGGATCATCACTCGGATACTTTTATTTGGATTCATTTATTTACCATTTAGCAGAAGATTCAATAAAGACATTTTTTATTTGTTTCATTTTTTTAATTATGGACCTGATTACCAAAAGCGGAATTCAAGTCATTTTCGTGGTTATTATTAGCCCCCGTTCACACTGGGGCGACCTGTGAGGCGACCTGGTTGCCTCACAGGTCGCCGCAGGTCGCCTCCCATAGGGAAGCTGCGGACCCGTTCTGATAGGAGCGACACAAGTCGCTCCGACTCAGAAAAAGGGTCCGGAGCTTCTTTGGGGCGACCAGGAGGCGACCGCCATAGACTTCAATGTTATGAAGTCCGTGGCGGCCGCTCCGAGGTCGCGGCGCGCTGCTCGCACCGCGACCTCGGAGGTCGCGGTGCGAAGTAGCGTCGCCCCAGTGTGAACGGGGGCTAAGTCAGCAGCTACAAAAAGTTTAGCTGCAGACTTTTAATAAACAGCCACTCACCAGTCCCAGGATCCAGCGGTGCACTCACCCCAGCCGTTTTTCACCCTGTGTCCTCCCTCTGCGTCGGCCATATGTGATTCTGCAGTTCCGGGTCTGGGGCGGGCACACGTGCTGCCAGCAATTCGCTCCTGCTGTGATTGGACAAAGTGGGAGCCAGTTAGCAAGCCTAACAGACCCAATGTCCACCGCCACCCAGCAATCCTTTGGGAGAGAAGCAGAGTGGCGGTCTGCCTATGTAAACAAGGCAGATCGCCGTTCTGCCAGTAGGGAAGATAGTGAGCTTTTGTTTCTGCCAAGCAGGAATACGAATCTCTTCTTTCCCACAGTACAAGCACCTCCCCCACAGTTAGTAAACACTCACAAGGCACACATTTAACTCTTTGATCACCAAAAGTGTCACGGGGTCTCCAATTTGTTCATCACAATATCTGAGTCCTGCTATAAGTCCCTGCCATTACTAGTAAAAAAAAAAAATAAATACAAATTCCAAACATATATCCCATAGTTTGTAGACGCGATCACTTTTGCACAAACCAATCAAAATACGTTTATTGGGATTTTTTTTTACCAAAAATATGTAGCAGAATTCATATTGGCCTAAATTGATGAAGAAATTAGAATTTTTTAATTTTTTTTTTGGATATGTTTTATAACAGAAAGTAAAAAATATTGTTTTTTTTTTTTTTTTAAATTGTCGGTCTTTTTTTGTTTAAAGGCTATAAAATAAAAAATGCAGAGGTGATCAAATACCACCAAAAGAAAGCTCTATTTGTGGGAAAAAGGGACCTCAGTTTTATTTGGGTACAGCATCACGCGACTGTGCAACTGTCAGTTAAAGTAATACAGTGCCTTATCACAAAAAAATGTCCTGGTCATGAAGGGGGGTGGGGTAAATCTTCCAGAGCTGATGTAGTTAAGGTATTCAGCTTACTGAGCGCTGCAATTTCTCTTTTAATTGCATTTCCATATGTTTAGCTGCAGAAAGCCCGGCTGCACGGTCCCAGGATACACACAATTCTTGGTTGTGCAAACATAGCTAGAATGATCGCATGAGACGCAGCTGATCATCTATTTGTGAAGTCAGCCATTGCTAGGAACTGCGTGGCTCCAGGTGTGTTTAGAAATGCGCTCCATCTGAACGCGTGTATTTAGATATCTCTGTGCGTGAGAGCAGAGTGTGCTCTTTGGTAATGAGCTTCTGAAGGTTAATGGCATCATGGCTTCTCCTGTTTTGCAACAGTCAGCATTGGGTTAAACTTACACGTGTTTGTGAATCGCATGTACCCTTAAAAATGCAGTCACAATTTCTCCATATTTAGGAGGCATTTGTTAAGTGCTCTGTAAAGTTATGGAACTAGAGATGCACCGAAATTTCAGCCGCCGAAAAAGGTGTTATTATACTCGGCTGATAGGAGAAAAAGGTGCGCGAAAACGTGACGCATGAGTACAACTCTGATTTTATGTTTGTAAAAGACTGTTTGTTTTCATGTTACAGAACAGGTATTGGCTTTAGAAAATGCGTCAGTAAAATAAAGCAAAATCCGTTTCTTTACACCCATGTGGATGAGGCCCTATCCCTGTACTTGCCATGATTGTGTGTGAAAAAACATGCCTGGCTCTGCAAAAATGTCGTCCTTGAGCTTCTTTGGTGCAACAAATGCGTAGAGGCCGGCCAATTCAAGTAAATGGGATTCTCAATGTGCGACACTTGGAAACATATGAAAATCGCACCAAAAAAAAAAGAAAAACGCACGCAGGAACGCATGTTTTCACTATGCAGAGGTGAAGCGTAACCACGTGACCTCTGAGATCGTAATCGTATACCGAACGGAGCGGTATCACCTGAGTGTCACTTACGGCAAGTGGGTGAGAGACGGATCGGTATCGGATGGGTGGGAGATGGAGCGGGTGAGAGACAGAGCAGTATTGAGTGGATGCCGAATGGAGCGGTATTACCCGGGTATCACTTACGGCAAGTGGGTGAGAGATACCGATCTGCCAGCAGATCTGCTAATGTGGAATTGCTTATATCTTTAATTTGTACATTATGTCAGTGGCATGTTCAACATGGGCGTCCGCAGAACTTTTTTCAGGGGGGGGCATAATTTTAAGGTCACCCATGCTATGCCCCTTTTCAACAATGTCATGAAGGGGAGGGGCTAAGTCATTGTACTTATTATGAGTATTTATTTTTGAAGAGGAAACAGCAGCATTTATTTTTAAAGCATTTGTTAACCTAAAAAAAATAAATAAATATTGATCCGGTGTTCCGTGAGAATTACCTACCCTGTGAGAATTACCTACCCCTCGTCACTTCCGGCCAGAAGCATCTGAGCAGCGCAGCAGTGTGCATGCTCAGAGCACCGGATACCTAATGGCAGAACAGAGGAGCATACTAGTGCGCATGCGCACTAGTATAAAACGATCACGGTGTACCGTGAAAAAAAACCTACCGACGCGGCGCTTACCTAAAACAGCTGTGCTGACATACGAGTCATCCCCGCTCCTGTCCCGGTCACTTCCCTGCTCTCGGCAAGTAAATATAAAAGCGGCTTTCGGCTCAGTGATTTATGTTTTCATACAGCTGCCGCCGCTTTTATATTTACTATCCGAGAGCAGGGAAGTGACCGGGACAGGAGCGGAGATCACTCGTATTTCAGCACAGCTGTTTTAATGTACCCGCTGCATTACATACAGTGCGGAGTACCGGAAGTGACGAGGGGTAGGTTTTTCTCACGGGTAGGTAATTCTCACGGAACACCGGTTCCCTTAAAGCATGTGATACAGCACAGTGTTTTGCTGTGTAATTTGGCCCCTTCTATCACCTAAAATACCTGGCTGACCCTGCCTGGCTATGTCCTCCCCTCTGTAAACTGACCACGGTATACCATGGCTGCTGAGACCTGACACTGTGGTCAGTTTACGTGCCTCCGTCACCCGCATCCCTCCTGTCCTCCTCTGTCCTCTCTTCCCCCTCCCTCCCTGCCAGTCTGCTCCTGTGTCAGTGCCCCTCCCCTCCTGCTGCTGTAGTTTTATTTAAAGTTTCATATCCTGTCTACAGTATATTTAATAATCCTGTGTGCCCCTGTGTCTTATAAAAAATAAGCCATTCTTTACAAGTTTTTAGAGTGCCACTCGCCGCTCACGTGACTCGTCGCCTCTCTCCTCCTCTCCCCCTCCCCTCCTCCTCCCCTCCAGACTGACACCAGTGAGGAATCCTTGGCCCTGCAGGCAGCTGTCAGACGGGGAGAGGAAAGACCTGATGGGTCACGTGAGCAGCGCTCGGCCCTCTGAAAACTGGCAAAAAAAGGGCTTATTTGTTTTTTAAAACACATACACAGGCACACAGGATTATTAAACAGACCAGACAGGATGGTATAAAGTGGCTTAACAACCACTTGAAAGGGGAAGTTGAGATTCCAGAGGGGGGACATTTGCCCCCCCCTTGCCCCTACCTGCGGATGCCCATGATGTTCAATTACATTTGTAAACAGAATTATGCTATGTGACATCATTTTACCATTACATGAGCAATATTTGGAATATCGGCAATATCGGTCAGTTACGGGGCCGATACAGATATATCGGCAAAAGTCAATATCGGCCCTCGATATATCAGTCTTGCCGATAATCGGTCGACCCCTACCAAGTACCAATACTTTGCGGTGCGATTTGCGTCCGTACAAAATGAATGGGCGCAAATCGCACTGCAAAGAATGGCATGCGATTTAAACAGGAATTCTGTGCAATTACTGTCTGAATTGCACTAAATTTCCCCCCCACCGTTGTTGTGTGTGTGAACCCAGTAAAGAAAGCGAAGTGCCATGTAGTGCAGCAATAGGCAGTTCATTAAAATGTTATAACAACTCACAAAGTAAATATCTTGTCCAATCCATATCTGCTTGTCCTGCTGATGATAGCAAACTACGGCCGCTGGAGGTGCTCACAGGGCTGGAGGAGAAGTTGCGGGACTCCTGTGGGTATAAGGCGGCAGTGATACCAGCTTGGGACAGACCGCCGGACAATTTGTGAGTTGTATTAACATTTGAATAAACTACCATTTGCTACACTAGATGACCCTTCGCTTTCTTTACTGGGTTCGCACACACAGGAGCGGTGGGGGAAATCGCATGCAATTCAGACAGGAATCGCACTGCATTTCTGTTCAAATCACATGCAGATCTTTACAGTAGGATTTGCGCCCATTCATTTTGTATCGCAAATCGCACCACAAAGTATTGTTTTTCAGTATCGGGAGCATTTTCACGAGTACTCGTGAAAACACTGGGTATCTGCGCATCCCTAATTTATTTCCTTTGTGGCTATCGAGAAATATATTTTAACCAGTTGCCAACCGCCCCATAGCAGATTTACTGCTACAGGGTAGCCGCACTGCGCAGGATCACTTGTGCGTATACAGTATCTCCCAAAAGTGAGTACACCCCTCACATTTTTGTAAATATTTTATTCTATCTTTTCACGTGACAACACTGAAGAAATGACACTTTGCTACAATGTAAAGTAGTGAGTGTACAGCTTGTATTAGACCCCATTCAGACTGGGGCGACACGACTTGGTGGGGCGAACTGTGAAGTCGCGGTGCACAGCGTGCACCCCGACCTCGGCGCGACTTGCACGGACTTCATATAATTGAAGTCAATGCAAGTCGCCCCAAAGTAGTACAGGACCCTTTTTCTAAGTCGGAGCGACTTGTGTCGCTCCTATTAGAACGGGTCTTGTACTATTCAATGGCGAGCGACCGACCGCGACTTGTCAGGCGGCCAAGTTGCCTGACAAGTCGCGCTAGTGTGAATGGACCCTAACAGTGTAAATTTGCTGTCCCCTCAAAATAACTCAACACACAGCCATTAATGTCTAAACTGCTGGCAACAAAAGTGAGTACACCCCTAAGTGATAATGTCCAAATTGGGACAATTAGCCATTTTCCCCTCCCCGGTGTCATGTGACTCCTTAGTGTTACAAGGGCTCAGGTAGAGCTGCACAATTCTGGATAAAATAAGAATCACTGAATATAGCCATATTGTACGGCTGAATTTGCATTGCATTCGGACCAAAGTCATGCAAGACCGTTTTTTTGGTCCACACCAGAATTGGATCACATGGGTGTTCACACTGCGATATGCGAACTGATGGGGGGTGTCATTAACTTTGTATTGAACCTTCCAGCAGTTTACATATGGCAGTATGAACTGCCTGTGAGTCGGGTGCGATGCGGGAACACGCAGTGGATTAATTCTGTTTGTCGCTTAGTGCCCTGGTGTCGCATGCACAAGGATTTCCATGAATTGGCTGCTTGTGAAGTTCCTGGGGTATGGAATTTTAGAAGGAATGTATAGTTCAGCACTATGACTTCATAGTGAGGATGTAGTACAGGATTCATATACACGGGGGACCATATGTGTACATGCAATTCTTCATAAAGTGGAGAGACACCAGAATTGTCAGGAAATGGAGATGTGAAAACTGAAGTCTGTAGGAAGTGCGATATAATATATTGTACATGGAAATATGAAAATTACTCCTGAACGCATTTTTTATTTTAGGCTGACAGTTTATACCACTTTGAGTACCTCTGTCACCCGCAGTTCCTATAGGCCTCATGCACACTGGGAATAAATAAAATCTGCGTATACAGGCCTTTTTGGGTGTTTGTTATTATGATTATTATTATGATTGTTTTATTTGTTTTTAAAATTAGGGGTTAATTATTTATTTATAATTACATAGTATTAATTTATTGTATTTATTTATGTATTATTATTTATTTATTTATGATTATTTTTGTTTATTTGTGTATTTATTTTACATTTATTTATTAATTTATTATTATTAACATTTAGTAGTAGTAGTAGTAGTAGCATTAACACCCTAACCCTAACAAAAAAGTAAATAAATAATAAAAAGTCAATAAATAATGTATTAACCCAGGCCTCGACAAATCCCGGGCGCCAGGTCGCATTTGCGACTAGAATTAGCGACCTGGCGCCTGGGGTGCCCTGCTTGAGCTGTCCTGTCCCTTTTGCGCCCCCCACCTCCTCTTCGAGTTCACGGACTTCCACGCCGTCCAGAAATTTAGTCCCCGGCTTTTCGGCCTTCTTCTGTGAGATGAGAAGCTAGGGGAACTGGCGCCCTCTTGTGGTGGCCGGGAGTAATGCATGTTCTCAATGCCTTTTCTTCTCCTTCCAAAGAGGAGAAGAGAGGGAAGTTTTTTAAGGCTTCATCTCTCTGTCCAGTTACCTTTGCTTAAAGGTAAGTGGACAGGGAGTGTGGTTATTATTAATTTATTTTTTAAATGTAAAAAAAATAATTTTTTCTTTTTTTTTTTTAATTATTAAAAAAAAAAATAAAAAAATGTTTTCTTTTTTTTTCTTCAATTCTTATTAAAAAAAAAAATATATATATATCTTTTTTTTTTTTTCCTCATCGCCGTGCCACAGCCAAAGGCCCCTTTCACACGGGCTGTCTGATCAGGTCCGCCTGTCAGTTTTTCAGGCAGACCTGATCGGACCGTTCAGTCTCCTCTATGGAGCGGTAATCTGCCGCCATCTGACCCTGCCCGCCAAAAACAGACGGATGGTGGTTCTATTTTCTATCCATCCCGTGGATCCGATCAGATGGCATCGGATGGAAAGAGACAGACAGTCTGTTTCCATCCAATTGCGCTATATAGGAGAGTGGGGTTCTAGTCGTATTTATGTGTAAATTTAGTATCAGTTTTATTAAATAAAGCTTGGTTGTTAGTTTAAAAAAAAAAAAAACTGGCTCCTAACTTTTTTAGCTGGCTCCTAGATTTCAGGCAAATTTGTCAAGCCCTGTATTAACCCCTAACCCCCAACCCCTAACCCAACCTTAAAGTGGTAGTATACCGATTTTTGTGACTTTTACCTACAGGAAAGCCTATAATAAGGCTTACCTGTAGGTACAATTAATATCTCCTAAACCTGCACGGTTTAGGAGATACTGTATTTGATATTTGCAATGCATGCAGCCGCTGACGCTAGCGGCGCATGCGCTCTGTAGGTCCAGCGGACCTTCAGAGTTCCTTGCCGGAAAGTTAATCCCCCGCGCGCATGCACAGGAGTGACGTCATTGCGGCTCCGGCCACTCACAGCGCCGGAGCCGCCGAACCCAGAAGAGACGCCGAGGGATCATGTCCGCTCCCACAGCGGTGTCCGGGGGTCCAAGTCGGGGCTTCGTTTTAAGGTAAGTATTTCATAATGAGCTAGTATGCGATGCATACTAGCTCATTATGCCTTTGTCTTGCAGGGTCTTTTTTTTTTTTTTTTTTTTGAGTATACAACCGCTTTAAAGCCAAAGTAAGGGCAAAACTTTAAAAACTTTTTTTTTTTTTTAGCTTTGGATAGAGTGGAAAGCGATTAGAACACATGTCAGTTCACCTTCTCTATTTGTCCTGTTTACCATTATCATTGAAAGTGAAAGTAAAAGCGAATCCCAAATTTTGGGTTGTCCCCAGAAAAGTCAAGGGGAAATCTTCCAAGGGACACACTAGTTCTGGTGACCTGGGGGGGGGGGGGGTCCCCAAAGAATTCCTTTAACTTGCAGGCATTTCCTTTCATTTCCTGTTTGGCTATGGGACAGGAAGTTAAAGGAAATCTCTTAACCACTTTAGCCCCGGAGGATTTGGCTGCTCAAAGACCAGGCCCTATTTTTGTGATTCGGCACTGCGTCACTTTAATGGACAATTGCACGCTATACCCAAACCAAATTGATGTCCTTTTTTTTCCCACAAACAGGGCTTTCTTTTGGTGGTATTTAATCACCTGTGCAATTTTTATTTTTTGCGCTATAAACAAAAAAATTTCTTGTTTTTGAAAAAATAACAATATTTTTCAAATTTTTTTATATGATATTCTCTCTCAAAAAAAAAATGTAAAAATCAAACTTTTTAACATTTTAGGCCAATTTGTTTTCTGCTACATATTTTTGGTAAAAAAAATTGCAATAAGCATATTTTGATAGGTTTGCGCAAAAGTTGTTTCCTAACTACGGGAAAGATTTATGTAATTTTAAGTTTTTTTTTTTAAACTAGTAATGGCGGCGATCTGCAATGTTTTTTGCGGGACTGCAACAGTGCGGCGGACAGACTTGACCCCTAACTGACATTTTTGACACTTTTGGGGGTACCAGAACATTACTACAGTAATCAGTGCTATAAATATGCACTGTTACTGTAAAATTGACACTGGCAGGGAAGGGGTTAACTTTACTGGTGATCAGTGGGTTAAAGCGGAGTTCCACCCTGGATTTTTTTTTATTTTTTTAATACCCCCGGGACAGTCAGGGCTAGTACATTCCACAATGGCTAGCCTCTGATCTGTCCCGGGTTGCACTTACCTGTTAGGACAAATACTTACCTTGCAAACGTCTTGTCTAGCGCTGCCATCTCAGATGTGGGCAGCTTGAAGCCAGCGAGATCCCCTTCGGCGTCTTCTTCCGCCTTCTTTGGTCCCACGATGCTCTGCGCCGGCCCCGACGTCACTTCCGGGTCGCGCGCGTCATCCCTCTACAGCTTCTGGGCATGCCCAGAAGCTGTTTAGAAGGGGATGACGCGCGCGGCCCGGAACTGACGTCGGGGCCGGTGCAGGCGCAATGATTCCTGGGAGCTATGACGTTCAGCTCCCAGGAATCATTGCAGAGCCAGGAAGTGACGACGGGCCGCGGCCGAGGAAGGAGGAAGAAGGAAGTAAGGTAAGTATTTTTTCTTCGCTACGAGGTAAGTAAAAAAAAAAAAATATGCGATTATCCATTTCTTTTTCAGGTGACCCGGAGCGAGAAGATGGAGGTAAGTATAAAAATAGGGTGGAACTCCACTTTAAGTGTGTCCCTAGGGGCGTGATTCTAACTGTCAGGGGGCGTGGCTTGTGGAGTAATCACAGAGACATGCGATCCTATACAGCAGGATCACATAGTCTCTGTCATTATTTCAGTGAGAATGAAAGACGCTGTGTTTACATCAGCCGTCTGTCCTTCTCGCACTGCTGCGGGAGATCGCGAGTGGCCGGTGGCCATTGGAGCCGCTGGTCACACATGCTGGCTCCCCAGCTGACGAGCAGGGGTGGGAGCGCGTCCCCGGCAGCACGCGATCGCCCCCTAGCTCCTCCCAGGCGAGCGCCGTACAAGTATGATGCTTTGTGTTGATCTGTGTTTGCAGCGCTGCTCAAAAGTGTTGATGTGTAAATATACCATAAATTACAATAAAATTCAAAAGTGCATATTGAAATTCATATGTGCATAATAAATAAATATATAAAGCTGCATAATGAAATGAATCATCAAGTGCAATAGTGCTGTGCTGAAATTGTGTATAAACGACCTGTTAAATATCACCATAAAACAAGTGCAGTAATAAAACTCATATAAAGTCCATAATAAAAGTCCTTTTTCAAATTATAAAGTGCTGGTGCTCATCCGTGTTGCTTGCGGGGTCTCCCCCTTTGTGGATGTACTTACCTCTGTAGCCCTACAGAGACGCTGTGTTCAACAGCGAAACGCGTCTAGCGATTGGCCGAGAGCCCTGTCACATGATATCCGGTCGGTGAAGCGCACGCTGCGGGAGCAGTTAACCACCGAGCCGAGTGTTTTACATGTCTTTTACAATACTATGTTTGTGAGTATCCCATTGTCTGTTAACCCTAATAAATTGCATTTTTAAACGGGCTTCACCATGGAAAGTTTTTTCTTTTTATGAGGACACTTGGGAGTATTCAAAGAGGAAAAGGAGTCTTTATTGGAATTCTAGTCAACAATATTGAATTCAAAGATCATCATGATTACCATTACCTGCTCAGTTTAAACCAGATTGTGGTAAGTACATCCACAAAGGGGGAGACCCCGCAAGCAACACGGATGAGCACCAGCACTTTATAATTTGAAAAAGGACTTTTATTATGGACTTTATATGAGTTTTATTACTGCACTTGTTTTATGGTGATATTTAACAGGTCGTTTATACACAATTTCAGCACAGCACTATTGCACTTGATGATTCATTTCATTATGCAGCTTTATATATTTATTTATTATGCACATATGAATTTCAATATGCACTTTTGAATTTTATTGTAATTTATGGTATATTTACACATCAACACTTTTGAGCAGCGCTGCAAACACAGATCAACACATTTAAAAAGCACTTGCACTTTTATTGCAGCTAGCAGCTCATTCATCTGTTTTAATTAATTAATTAATTTAATTATTTTACCATAAGCGCGAGGTACACTAGTTTCACATTTCCCAAGTATGATGCTTTGCCTGGGAGCGCCAGACTGCCGCCGTGCAACGTTCGGCAAGCAGTTAAATAGGACACAGATGATGAAAAAAAATTTGAAAGGGGTTAGAACTCTCCGCCACTCTATCTAAAATGAGAAAAAAAAAAAAATTGCCTATAGTTTTTTGCCTATAGTTATAGTTTTTACTTTAACCCCTTACTTAATAAAAGCTGTTGGAAGCTAAAAAACCCAGCAAGAAATGATGCAACAGATGAGTTTTCTCTATTGGCTAATTAAAAAAAAGCCAAAGCTCAAAAACGCTGTATAAAATTGTGCCAAAATTGCACATAAAACTGTGTGAAAAACCCCGGAAAAGCCCGCAAAGACGGTTACACTTAGGTGTGAATGCAGCCTTAAGTGCATTTTGTAAGTGTACATGATACGTGATATACAATGATATGATTATCAGCGCAGACCCCCCTCAGCTCTCCTCTACTCGCGCCTTGTCAGAGTGAAGTGAATAAAGCCGATTACCCGCATTTCCTGGTTACCGCTGTGATCAGCTGTGGTTGCTCACAGCACATCATGTGGTAAAGAGCCTATGTCAAAGGCTCTTTACAGAGATCGGAGATGCGGTGTGTCCGAGGAACGCACAGCACTACCGATTGCTGCTCTGCGTGCAGGAACGGCGTATCCTGCAAGATGTCATATGACAACCAGTCAGGATAACGGATCCTCCACTCGGCTGTCATTCTCATAAAGGCCGGGCGTTAATGTGTTTTTTTTTTTTTTTTTTTTTAACTGAAATTTTGCAGTAATATTGTGTGACATAAAAAAATAGGACTACCACTATTTTATTCTCTAGAGTGTCTGCTTTTAGAAAATATATAATTTTTGTTTTTTCTTGTAATCTTCAGGCCTAAAAAAAATGTTTAAACGTGTGCAAAAAAATGCAAACATGGCTCTGGCTGTGAAAGGGTTAAAGGATGAGTTCACCTTCGGGAACGTGTAAAATTCGTAAGATTTGCTAATTCCTAAAACACTGGCTTATATATATATATATATAACTTTTTTAGCTTTTTTTTTTTTTTTTTTTTGCTTTTAGATTAAAAGCAAATTTGACAAGCCCTGAGCTAAATATGTAGAATGATAACACGGTTGTCATACTCAATTTTATTTTGGGCCGCATCAGCATTCTGGTTGCCCTCAAAGGGCCGGTTGTATCTGTAAGACTAGATGTCCAGAGTCTAGTGATTCCATAGAGGTAAGTGGAAGGCGCTTCTGGATGATTCTGCTACTAACGTGTGCTTCCAGAAGCCGAATTTCCCACGAGGCATTGGCTTATACATCTTTATCCACTTGCACTGCAGAAGATTTTGCACCCTTCATTACCAGGCCATTTTTTGCTATTCGGCACTGCACTACTTTAATTGGTAATTGCGCGGTCATGCAACACTGTACTCTATCACAATTTGGATTCTTTTTTTCCCACAAATAGAGTTTTTGTTTGGTAGTATTTGATCACCACTGTTTTTTTTTTTTCTAGTATATGAATTTAAAAAGACCGTTAATTAAAAAATATTTTTTTTACTTTCTGCTATAAACGTATCCAATAAAAGATGTAAAAAAAATGAACTTCTTCATAAATGTAGGCCAAAATGTATTCTGCTACATATTTTTGGTAAGAAAAAAACCCAATAAGTGTATATTAATTCATTTGCATGAAAGTCACTACAAACTATGGTAAATATACTGGAATTTTCCCTTTTTTTTTTATACTAATAATGGCGTGACTTTTAGCAAGGCTGTAATAGTACGGCGGACAATCTGACACTAACTGATGCTGGCTAACTGACTACCTGACAATGACATCACCAGTGACACTAATACAGGGATCAGTGCTAAAAATATACACGGTACTAATGACTCTTAACTAAAGGGTTAACGGTGTGCCTAGTAATGTGTTTACTGTGTGGTGCTTTCACTAAGGAATGTGTCAGCTTTTATTCCCTGCTTTGCAGGGAAACAAAAACCGGCACATAACCGCTGTCAGTAGAGAGCTCTCTCCTGTCACTCGCTCCACTAATTGGCGGGTCCCGGCCATAAATCATTGGCATTGGCATCGGCATGTGCTGCAGCGAGTAACAGCACATCTAGGTGGGGGGCACGCGAGTGTTCACCCCCCTCCCCCTACTCAGAAATGCAAAAACACGCGGTCGGCAAGTGGTTATCCAAACAAAAAAAGGCAATTTAATTTAGAGCTGCCATGAGTCATGAGATGCCCAGACCAGACGTCAAGCTTGTGTCTGTGGAGTTTGTTCCTTGAAAGGGCAATGTCATTTGGAAAGGTTAATGGGTAAAATTATTATATAATATTATATATTATTATTATATTATATTATATTATAATAATTTTTATTATTTGCTGAGCGACCTATGTAGGCAGCATTATTGGCCTCTCCTTACCATACTAACTGCCTGGATCTTTGTTACAGCACTCTAAATATGTACGCCTGGATTTCTGTTTTCCATCACTGTATGCTTGTTTCAAGTCAGTAACTCATAGATTCTAAGTCAGAGGTTGAACACGACTGCACTGCATCTTGCACTTTAAGAAACAGCTCAGTAAAAGAATCCTGTGTACTTCCAGAAAAATTATTTCTAAAGATTCAAAAGTTGCAATTACAATGTAAAAATGTGGCATGCATTGTTCCAGGCTGTAATTTTATTAATTTAGGCTTGGGCTAATTGTCATTGGTGGTTAGCCTGGTAAATACAGGGGGTCACAAGTGCGGCTCTTCAACAATAAAAAAAATCCTGCTGGCTCCTGGAATATAATTAAAGTGCCGCAAAGCAATAAAACAGTTGTGCACGAAAAACACAATTCATTAATTGAAATTGCAAAAATGATCCTGTGTGCTGGAAAATGTATACAATACAACTGTGTATAGTCAAAAACAACAAGTGAAAAAAAGGAATAAAGACAAAATAAAGTCCAACGTATATGTTAATCACAAGTGCCATGTGACTCACAGAAATTAAAACCATCGTGCTTTCCACTCTATTAAAATCAATTTTATGGTCAAAAATAAAATGATAAAATCACACTCACATATTATAGTGCACTTAATTCTCATCCACCGCAGCATAGACCACCTTAAAGTGGAGCTTCACTCTCTCAATCAACATTGACTATTTTATTCCTTATGCTGCTAGCATTTAGTAAGGCCTCTTTCACACGGTCCGCATTCCGTTGCGGACCGTGCTCTGCTCAGCGGTGATCGATCCGCCGATCCCCGCTGAGCCGGCGGATGACAGCTCAGTCTCTGCACATAGTGCGGAGAGGGAGGTGTCAGAGCCCCGCTGCTCTCTATGGGGAATCGGATGAGAGCGGACCGCCTGTCCGCTCTCATCCGATCCGATCCCCTGGATGGAGGGAAAATAGGGTTTCCATCCGTCCAGATTTCATGGACAGGATCGGATGCGGATGGCAGCGGGTGTCAGCGGACATGTCACCGCTGACATCCGCTGCTCCATAGGGCTGAATGGGGCATCTGATCAGATCCGCCTAAAAAATTGGCAGGCGGATCTGATCGGAACGCCCGTGTGAAAGAAGCCTAAATAGGTAGAAAGGTATATTTTATTTACTTGTTTGAAACTTTTTTTTATCCATTTCTTTGGTTACTTCCTGGTTTCTATGCTTAGGCACATTATGTCACACATCCCAGGAGTCAAGAGGGAAGGAGGGGGCTTTCTCAGCTAGGCACACCCTCCTGCCTGCATTCCTGAGCTAGGGGCAGATGGATTCCAGTGAGTAAATGCTACATGAATCATCTGCCCTTGCTCAAGATGGCTACGACCAGAAATGCTAGGGGGCTGTTTTGAAAGTGATTTCTCAGCAAAATAAAGCATGGAGACATGGATGAATGGTGGAGTTTGTTTTGAATACCAAAAATTAATTAAATAGTGTTTTTGTTTTCTGGTGTTCAGGTACAGTGTAAATCCGCTTTAAAAATCTGAGAGAATTTCAGATTGGCAAACTAACAATGTACACCATTTCCCCTACTTCTGGGTGTGTGGGCTAACTGTTGGCTCCAGGATTGGACAGACTGGTTACCCAATTCCATGTTAATTTGTCCACCCCTGATTTGTGCAGTTGCTGTAGATGTGGTCATGGTGGAGTAGATTTACTAAAACTGGAGCACTCAGAATCTGGTGCAGCTGTGCATGGTAGCCAATCAGCTTCTAACTTCAGCTTGTTCAATTAAGCTTTGGCAATAAAACCTGGAAGCTGATTGGTTTCTATGCAGAGCTGCACCAGATTTTGCACTCTCCAGTTTTAGTAAATAACCCCCCATGCGCTGACCTCTTGGTGACCACACGTTGACCACATCTGACCGAACTAAAAATAATTTCCAGTTTTCAGTGGGTGCTGCATAAATTGATGTGGTCAGGAGTATCTGTGCTTCCCCTTGTAGAACTGATTAGAAGGAGTTTGTAAATTAAAATTTGAAGTTTTTTTTTTCCAAAATCATACTTACCTAGGTGGATTCAGCATCACTGCATCGGTCCCTTGGCGCCTCTACACTGAGAACCCGAGCGATCAAAGACCGCTGAACACTCCGTTCTCAGAGCTCCATGAACAGAGAGCTGGTGACTAACAGTCACCGCTGTCTGCCCCCCCCCCCCCTCACTCACTGGGGTACTGGCCTGTGGAGGGACGGGAGCTGCTGTCTCAGGCTCTCAGCGACTTGCTGAGAGGCTGAACCAGGTGCCGGTCCAGGGTTGTGGGTGAATCCTGACTTTATTGTCGCGATCTTGCACCAGCCTGGACCGGCGCAGTGACGGCAGCCGTCAGCGGGTTTCAGCCCACTGTCTGCTGAAAACGGGTCACCGAAGTGCAGAACAAACTGCATTCCTGTCATCCATAGGAGAAGTACGGCTAAATAAGCTGATTTGGTCACAGTATGGTTTCCGCATAGCTAAACCCCTCACTATACCCAAACTTGTCAATAAAGTTTTAACGCATCTGTTAATATAGATGCTAACTTTATATTTACTTTGCTATCATAGTGTAGGAGTAACAAAAATTGCATAATTATAGAAAAACAAGTTATGAAAAAGTCTAGTAAAACTGACCACACTAAGCAGGAGAGTACATCGTGGTCAGTTCTCTAGCTATGCTAGGGACTCAGTGTACTCTTCTTCAATGATCAGACTTTTCCTGACACGCCCCGGCTGCCCAGCCATTGACTGGGAAACTCAGTATGTTGCTGCTTCTCCTCCCCCAGCTCTTATGCAGCTTAGAACAGAGGGAATGTGATCACTTATAAAAAGGGAAAAAACATATTTATAATTTATAAACTGAATGGGTTGTTTTACAAGGTGATTGTTTACAATCACTTTAATTCAGTTTTATATTCATTAAATGTGTAGAAGTGAAAATGTAGGTGATACCTTTATTTAGCTGAATATATTTAGTGTTGCACATATTCATGACAGCATGTCTTCTCATCTTGGTCTCCTTGCTAGGTTTTGGCTTCATAAAGTTCAAATAAAAATAGTTCAAAGTATAGTGGAGATAATTTATGGAAAGTGAGAGTATTGCAACTATCCAGAGGCTTGATTTGCTTTTCTGTCCTAAACTGAACAACTTGTATGTGATTGGACTCTCTGGGAAACACTTTTCTCTGTAAATGGGTACAACCCTTCAATTCACCTTGAACCCAGCTGTCAAGATTTCAGTATCCTTGATGGGGCCCAAATCCATGGCTTCCTTCCCCTGATCTGACATAGATGAACATAAACAATATGTGTTATGTCTGGACAACTGAAGAGGAAGTGAGGTCACCCTGAAATGTGTTGCTTTCTTTTATTCTTATTTGCCTGTTTCTGCTGACATGGCTCATATAGTCAGCCTCTCAGCAGGTGGGCTTTAATGCTGAGAGGCTGCATATAAGTGGTCGTATGTAAACCCTTTTTGAGAAGCGTACCTGTGCGCTCCCAGCAGAGTCACCAGAGGGGACCAGAAAGCTCCTGATGCATACTTACAATCGGGAGCTTTTCGATCATGTGACCGCTGTGACAGCCAATCACAGTGCTCACATGACCCGAATGCCCACCTCCGCCTCCCAGCATTTAGAAGCTTATACAGGCCCAGGAGGCAGCGGCAGGAAGGGGTTAAAGCCGGGGGGGGGGGGTTAATCTCTACTGTTTCTGTAGAATCGTTCCTCTGCATTCCTTCAGACAACATTAGACAAAGTGTTGTTGCCAGGATAATACTGCCTGGGAGATATAAACATCAGAGGGACATAATTTAAAAAAACTAATTGTATTTAGAGTATTGCAGTATCTAAAGCTGGCCATACATGGTTAGACTTTTGTTTGAAATTTCATACAGAAAAATGGTTCATCGGAGCATTCGTTTTTGCCATCATTGAGTCAATTAATTTTGTTAAAAAGCCCTTGAATTCCAGATTTATTAAACATGGAAACTAAGGTAGAAAGGAGTGCCCGGTATCCAGTAAATGAAAGTTGGAAGGTGAATTTAAAGTAGTTTATTGATAGCAACAAATAAATCAAGCCAACGCGTTTTAGAGGAACAAGGACTTGGCCTTTTTCAGGGCTGTCACTGCATGCTAGTAAATGGGGAAGGGTCCCAATTAGGTTTGTCACCAGCTGTGCTTGTAGAGGTAGCGTAGTTGCTACTCTCAATAAACAATTCCAAATTAATCTTCGAACTTGCATTTACTGGATATTGGGCACACTCTTCTACCTACCTTTCCAGGTTCACATGCAGAAACAACCTTATAGGAGTTGTAAAGTCAGAAGGTTTTTTATCTTAATGTATTCTATGCATTAAGATAAAAAGCCTTCTGTGTGAAGCAGCCTCCCCAGCACCCTCTAATACTTACCTGAGCCCCATCTCTGTCCAGCGATGTCCATGAGTCCCTCGGCCAACCAGGACTCTCCCTCCTGGTTTGCTGTGACACAGCCACGGCGCCATTGACTCCCATGGCTGTCAGTCAAAGTCAGTTTGCCAATCAGGAGAGGGGGCTTGGCAGAACCACAGCTCCATGTCTTAATGGACACATAGAGCTGCAGCTTGACTCGAGTGCCCCCATAGCAGGCTGCCAGCTGCGGGGGCACTCGACAGGAGGGAGGGGCCAGGAGCAGCAAAGAGGGACCTGAGAAGAGGAGGATCCAGGTTGCCTTGTGCAAAACCACTGCACAGAGGAGGTAGGTATAACATGTTTGTAATGAAAAAAAAAACAAGACTTTACAATCACTTTAAGGCCGTTCCTAGAGGCAACTAACTGTACAATCCCCAATAAAAGGCCCACTGCCACCTTCCCTCAAGTTGGGCACAAACTATTGGAAGGTAATTCTTCCTACTTGCTCACAGTAACACCCACCAACGACCAGTGACTGATCGAGTCAGTCCAGCGCGATATCCAACTCCAAAGATATATTAAACAGGTTTCTGTTGTGCCTGGAAGGCGTGCATTATACTTTCTAAGATTTTGCTTGAGAAAAAACCATATTCACAGAACTTAATTTGTTTGAGAAAAAAACATTCCATCCTGCTCCTTTTAAATTTTCCCAGCACTACAGGGGAAAACAAACATCTATTTTACCACACTAACCATGGGAAAATCGGACAAACATTTTGAAAACAAAACTCCACTGGTGTTTGGCCAATTTAAATGTAGAACCTGAAACATTCAGCTAATAGGACTTTTGCACTAAGGGCTTGATTTTAGTAGACTTGGATCTCGACAGGGATAGAACAGAGGTAGGTATGTTCAAAACACAACTTTTGAAGATGGAGCTTCTAAGAATGCTCCCAAACGTGTAACCGCCCCCTGACGTCACTTCTGCCCCTTGGGTTCCACAGTGGTTTCAGAAGTGCAGTGGCCATCTTGCTCCTCCAGACCCTTCATTTCTGCAGCTGCTGGTTGGCACAGTGACAAGGAATACCCTCCATCCCAGGAGCACCCTATAGATTGATGAGCCTGTTTACTTCCATATCCTGTAAGTGTTTTTAACTGCTGCCTTCGAATAAAATCGCTGACTTACTGCACTTAGAAGCGCCTTTCTGTACATATGTATTTTCAGGACACCCCACCTACTTCTCTCTGTCTTTTCCGGAGATATTTCATGGCACTCTTGTGTGCATAATATAGCATGTCATTGCAGAAATTGTCTGTATAGTGTGACATCTGACTGGTACGGCCGCCTCACGTCTCATATAAAGACAATTGAATGGTTTGTAGACAGTGGTCACGCAGTATGAAGTCCAGACACACCATACAGAGATTCTTAAGCCAGGCTTTCTGAAAGCTTTTCTTTGGTTTTACGTCTGTCTGCCCTACGGGGATCCCAGAAAATACATCCACGCTGTTCCACAAAATGAATATTTTGCAGTTGCCATGGAAATTATTTTTTTAGTACCCATGGACACATTTACCAGCTGAGAACTTGTTTTTGAAGTCTCTAATCACTATGAACCATTGGTATTAGAAAAGGAGCGGAAATAGGATGAATTACAGTAAATAACAATTGCTACTGACATTTGAAAGGTTTTTTTCAGAAGTGGATTTTGAAGTGTCAAACAGTCTCAGAGAGGCCCAACAATCCAATATTCTTTTCCAGGGATAGTCTTGGATATTAACTATGATCTTCACTAGGAAAGAGAACATTGTAGTAAGTGTGTTACTAACAACTCAATGAAAAAAGCTTATTTATATATATAGGAAGACCCTCTCAAAATTACGTTTCATAAAACTCCTAAACTGAATGGTGAACCCGCGAAAGCTGTTATTTACTGAACATTCTGTTATTAAAGAACAATTCTGGGCAACCAGTGGATGCATTCACAGAGTTGCTCATGCTTTCCAGTAAATGCAGCAATTACAGTGGGGAAAATAATTATTTGATCCCTTGCAGATTTTGTAAGTTTGCCCATTCGCAAAAAAATGAAGGGTCTATAATTTGTATCATAGGTGTATTTTAAATGATAGAGACAGAATATCAACCAAAAATCCAGAAGAAACACATGATACACAAATCTTATAAATTGAGTTGCAGTTCAGTGAGTACAATAAGTATTTGATCCCCAAGCAAAACATGACTTAATACTTGGTGGAGAAACCCTTGTTGGCAAGCACAGAGGTAAGAGGTTTCTTGTAGTTAGTGACCAGGTTTGCACACATCTCAGGAGGGATTTTGGTCCACTCTTTTTTTACAAATCTTCTCAAAATCCTTAAGGTTTCTTGGCTGTCGCTTGGCAACTCAAAGTTTCAGCTCCCTCCATAAATTTTCTATATAATTAAAGTCTGGAGACTGGGTCACTCCATGACCTTAATGTGCTTCTTCATAAACCACTCTTTTGTTGCCTTGGTCCTATGTTTTGGGTCATTGTCATGCTGGAAGACCCATCCATGACCCATCTTCAGTGTTCTGGCTGAGGGAAGAAGGTTCTTACCCAAGATTTTACAATACAAGCCCCATCCATTGGCCCCTCAATGCGGAAGAATCGGTCTGTATCTTTAGCAGAGAAAAAGCCCCAAAGCATAATGTTTCCAGGTCCGTACTTGACTGTGGAGATGGTGTTCTTAGGGTCAAAGTCAGCATTTTTTTCCTCCAAACATGGCGAGTCCCCTTCCTCAAGAAGGCACATGTACAGTCATGCCAATGAACATCTAAATGATTCAGAGAAGTATTGGGAGAAAGTGCTGTGGTCAGATGAGACCAAATATGAGCTCTTTGGCATTAACTCGACTCGCCGTGTTTGGAGGAAGAAAAATTCTGACTTTGAATACAAGACCAGTCTTACCTCTGTGCTTGCCAACAAGGGTTTCTACACCAAGTACTAAAGCCCCGTACACACGATCAGATTATCGAACGATCTGTCGTCCGTTTTTTGTGGCATGCTATCTGATGTGGAAAGGGAAGAGGTTATTTTCATACGAATTTTCCCGTACGACAGAATTCTACTTCAGAAGGGATGTCATGTGTTGGATTGTTTTGTATGTGTTCTTTCCTCTCTGAGCATGCCTAGTCTTGCTCTTAAGATTTTCTTCAGTCGAAAACTGTACTAATGAGACGAAAATCAGACGTGTGTTGACGGACGATAAAAATTTTATAGCCTGCACATCAGGATTTTTTCGGCCGAAAAGTCTGAGTCGGCTGTCGAAAGCACCATACTAACAATCTGAAAATCGGCAGACCGGTCGTCAGGCGAAATTTCCCTTCGGATTTTCTTATCGTGTGTACGGGCCTTAAGTCATGTTTTGCTTGGGATCAAATACTTATTTTACTCACTGAACTGCAACTTAATTTATAGCATTTGTTTTATGTGTTTTTTTTCTGGATTTTTGGTTGATATTCTGTCTCTATCATTTAAAATACACCTATGATAAAAATTATAGACCCTTTATTTCTTTGTAAGTGGGCAAACTTACAAAATCTGCAGGGGATCAAATAATTATTTTCCCCACTGTATGCTAAAGTCACAAAGTCCACTCAACTTAAAGCTTATCTCCAGGCAGATATAAAGGACACAGATTAAATTGGCTCTGTATTTTAAGTGTTAAATCCAAAAACAAAAAAAAATTACAATATGGCATACCAATTCTTTTACTGTACGTCACTCTGTTTTCATTTTATATTTTCTAAGGTTTTTTCTTTTATTTCCATCTGGTGATCCCTCCAGTAGGTCTGTTATTTTTCAGCATCCTTTAGATTTGCGGACTGCATTGTATATATATATATATGTTACTGTTTCCAATTGCATTACAGCCATAACCCGGTATATTTTTTTTCTCTGCCGGCGGATGGGTTTTTCATGAAAGCTGTCTGATTGGCGCATTAGCCGCTGGATCACTTTCAGAAGGACGTCCCTTCCTGCTGCTCGCCAACGGTGCGGCCGGTTGGTCACAGAGGCAATGAGACTAGATCGTCTCTGATTGCCTCTATGGCCTTGGAGGACCAGAGCGACGTCATAGCGTTACTCCTGGTCTAGGGCGGAAGTAAACAATTTTTTTAAAATTTTATCTTTTGCTTTTAAAGGTAAAGGAGAGATTTAATCTTAAGTTGAATTTGTTTGTAAGTCTGAACAGGTACATTTCTTAAGTGTAGCTCCAGCCAAAAAAATAATTTTTACGTTTTTTTGAATAGCATAGGGAAGGGTTAACACCCCTTTAATGTTTGTTTTGTATTCTGTGCCCCTGTTTACAAGATTTCACCTCACTCTCTGTCCCTATGACAATTGGATTTTGAAAATGATGGGTTGTTGTGGAAACCAGGATTGGTGATAAAGCTTTAGTGGAGACTCCTTTTTTCCATGATAACTCTTAGGGTCCATGTACACGGGACGTTGTTAAAAGTCCCTTTGAATGCTGGAATTTTTAGGACGTTTGAAACGTCCGTTCGGTCGCGTTTGTACCCGCGTTTAGCGGGCGTTTGCGTTTAGAACTGTTCCTAGAGGTCAAAAAAATGATTCCCCTTTAAAATGGAAAAACGCGAACGCCAAACGCGGGTCACCGCGTTCGGTCGCGTTTTTGCGTTTGAAACGCCGGGAAACACACGTTCGAACGCAAATAATTGCGTTCTAAAAAAAGTCCCTGAACGCAACTGCCCGCAAACAACCTGGTGTACATGGACAGATAAGATAAAATGTAGATGGGTTCAGGGGCTTCTAAAAAAAAACGTCCAACTGCTCCTAAATGGCCATTTCCAGCGTCCCGTGTACATGGAGCCTTACAGGAGTGAATTTCCCTTCCTAGGGGTAGATTTCCTCTCACTTCCTATTTTCTCCCTCTGTTTGTAAGTAGGAGTCATTTGTAAGTCAGTTGCTTGTAACCCGGTAACCGCCTGTAAAAGAAAAAAAAATTGAAAGCGCCCCCATCCCTCTGAGCTCGCACACAGCAGCGATCGCACACGTACGTCGCGCACGCATATGTAAACAGCGTTCACACCATACCTGTGAGGTACCGCCGCAAACGTTAGAGTGAGATTAATAATTCTAGTGCTAGACTTCCTCTGTAACTCGAAACAGGTAATATTTAAAGCAACGCCTATGAAGATTTTTAAGTACTGTATTTTATCGCCATTCCATGAGCGTGCGCAATTTTAAAGCGTGACAAGTTAGGTATCTATTTACTTGGCGTAAGATAATCTTTTATATTTTACAAAAAATTGGGACATATATTGTGGTTTTTTTTAATATATATATATATATATATATACATTAAAGTGTATTTTTTTAAAAAAATTACAGTTGAAAAACCGCTGCACAAATACCATGTGACTTAAAAAATTGCAAAAATCACCATGTTTATTCTCTAGGGTCTCTGCTAAATATATATAATGTTTGAGGGTTATAAGTCATTTTCTAACAAAAAATTCTGATTTAAATTTGTAAACAAAAAGTGCCAGAAAAGGCCTGGTCTTCAAGTGGTTAACAGACCAAGCTGTCCAACTAAGGAGGCAGGGTAGTGGGCTGAGACAAACCATTTACTACTGACAGTGGTGCTTACAATGATCAGCTTTTATTTATTTATGTAAAACTCCCCAAAAGAAAAAACTTTTTGCTGTAATTGCTTAAAAGGGGTCAGCTGGAATTTGGCTTTAATTTGTTAGTCAAGTTCATGTAAATCTAACACTACTCCCTCCCCAGACTGACAATGATGCTGTCAAAAGGTGTCCTAAATTAATGAATAAGCATTATTTATTTGCAAAATTTTATAACAGAAACTAAGAAAAAGGTGTTTTTTTTTTTTTCAAAAACATTTCTGTATTTTTTCATGTATGTATCAAAAACCTAAAAATATCACATAAAGAAAGCTCTATCTTTCTAAAAAAAAATATATAAAAACTTGAAGTGATTCCCCCATTCACATCAAATGTGAAACCTACTATTTGACCAAAAAATAAAAAAATAAAATAAAAAAAGATCAATGTATGGCCGGCTCAAATAATTTTTTCATCTGAGAATACAGAAAACATGGTGGCATATGAGTCAGTAGATCAGACTCAGTACTTGGGGGCCAAAACAGATGTATCCCCCTGTAATGTCTTGCCTTTACCCCAGTTTTCTTTTATCATAATCACCTGGAATGAGGAAATAAAGTGACCAGCACCTAATGCATATGATTCCAATAAATAAGGCAAACAGTCCTGCAATGTGGCTATTATAGGAGTGCAGGGGATTCTTTTCACCCTATTGATTGTCGAGATCAATTTAGTTTGAACAATGGCATTGTTTCTATTTTTCCTCAGGAAGCAGATGTGTTCTGGCTTATCACATTCCTTGACCATTAGATTGAACAGATCATCAAGCATAGACAAAGACTTTCTCAGGTTATTTAAGAGACATCACACACCCGTAATGAGTAGACAAGAAAATATTGTAACATTTTTCACAAAGCACTGGACAGAATCAGACATCGGTAACACTGGAATGCTTCAAATGGGGTTTTCCATTATTGCCAAAATAATGGAGAACACCTCTAGGTCACAAATAATGGAAAGTAGAAGGGCGGGCCCCAGAAATGCTCTCTTGCAGTTACAGGAATGAGACAGACCATTTAAAACTGGCAAGGGAGCTTAACCACTTAAGCCCTGGAAGATTTTATCCCCTTCCTGACCAGGGCCTATTTTGCGATTCGGCACTGCGTGACTTTAACGGACAATTGAGCGGTCGTGCGACGCTGTACCCAAATGAAATTGACATCCTTTTTTTTCCCACAAACAGAGCTTTCTTTTGGTGGTATTTGATCACCTGTGCGATTTTTTTTGATCATGCACTATAAACAAAAAAAGAGCGACAATTTTGCAAAAATAACAATATTTTTCTAAATTTTTTTATATGAAATTCCCCCCCAAAAAAATTTAAAAATCAAAATTTTTTAACGTTTTAGGCCTATTTGTTTTCTGCTACATATGTTTGGTAAAAAAAAATCGCAAAATGCGTATTTTGATTGGTTTGCGCAAAAGTTATCACGTTTACTAACAAAGGGAAAGATTTTTGTCATTTTTGTTGTTGTTTTTTTAACGAGTAATGGCGGCGATCTGCGATTTTTTTTTGCGGTACTGCGACATTGCGGCGGACAGATCGGACCCTTGACTGACATTTTTGACACTTTTGGGGTTACCAGTGACATTACTGCAGTAATCAGTGCTATACATATGCACTGTTACTGTAAAAATGACACTGGCAGTGAAGGGGTTAACTGTATTGGTGAGGGAGGGGTTAAGTGTGTCCTAGGGGCGTGCTTCTAACTGTGATTGGACATGGCTACTGGTGTAAGAACAGAGATCAACGGTCCTACATAGTAGAACCGTCTGATCTCCATTCTTACACAGGGAAGAATGACACTTTGCTTACATCAGCCGCCTGCCTTTCTTCCGGTGTCACGGACGATCGCGAGTGCCCAGCGGACATCGGGTCCGCTGGGCACACGCGAGGGGGGGGTCCGTGACCGAGCGGGAGTGGGAGCCCGCCTCCGGCGGCACGCACTCGCTCCCTAGAAGCCTCACAGGCTAGCGACGTAGACGTACGTCGCTCTGCCTGTGAGGGGCTGACCACCGCAGTAAATAGTCATGCGGCGGTCGGCAAGTGGTTAAGACCTCTGCAATTCACCCTGGCATGCTCTCAATCAACTTGTGGGCCACATCCTGACTGGTGGCAATCCATTCTTGCATAATCAATGCTTGGAGTTTGTCAGAATTCGTGGGGTTTTTTTCATTCACCCACCTCCTGAGGGTTGACCACAAGTTCTCAAAGGGATTAAGGTCTGGGGAGTTTGCTGGCCATGGACTCAAAATTTCGATGTTTTGTTCCCTAAGCAACTTAGTTCTCACTTTTGCCTCATGGCAAGGTGCTCCATCATGCTGGAAAAGGCATTGGTCATCACCAAACTGTTCTTTGATGGTTGGATGAAGTTGCTCTCGAGGATTTTTTTTGTACCATTCTTTATTCATGGCTGTGTTCTTGGGAAGAATTGTGAGTGAGCTCACTCCCTTGGCTGAGAAGCAACCCAACACATGAATGGTCTCAGGATGCTTTACTGTTGGCATGACACAGGACTGATGGTAGCGCTCACCTTTTCTTCTCCAGACATGGTTTCTTCCACATGCAACCCGGATCCAAACAATCGTAAAGGGGATTCATCAGAGAAAATGACTTTACCCCAGGCCTCAGTGGTCCAATCCCTGTACATTTTGAAGAATATCAGTCTGTCCCTGATGTTTTTCCTGGAGATAAGTGGCTTCTTTGTTGCCCTTCTTGACACCAGGCCATCCTCCAAAAGTCTTTGCCTCACTGTGCATGCAGATGTACTCACACCTGCCTGCTGCCATTCCTGAGCAAGCTCTGCACTAGCGGTGCCCCGATCCTGCAGCTGAATTAACTCTAGGAGATGGTCTTGGCGCTTGCTGGACATTCTTTAGCACCCTAAAGCCTTCTTCAAAAATGCAGTGAAAATGTTTTTTATGGGATTAAGTTATTTTCATGGCAAAGAGGGACTCTGCAATTGATTTCAATTCACCCGATCACTCTTCATAACATTCTGGAGTATATGCAAATTGCCATCATGAAAACTGAGGCAGCAGACTTTGTAAAAATTAATATTTGTGTCATTCCCAAACTTTTGGCCACGACTGTAAAATACAGGTGGGGTGTTATTGGTCAGATCACCATTGGAAAACAGAGGGGGAAAATCCTAAAAAAAGGAAACTAATGCAGCCACCACATCTAAGGATTGGTGAGCTGCAATATATTGCATGTTTGGTTTGCTGGCTCTCTAGACGCCTCCTCTTTTCGGTGCATTCTCATAGGAAGTCGCTTCCTATGGGGGCGCAGCTGCTCGCTCAATCCTTAGCAGAGCTGTGTGTGTGTGCATGACCCAGCCCCGCCCCCTGCTTACAGGAATTGATTGAGAACAGCACTGAATGATCAGCTTTGCAGCCGATTGGTTTTCCAACAGATTTGATTGGCTTTCCAATAGTCTTGTTTGACAGAAGTAGGTCTACTGATCGACTTCTGTCAAAGAGGGATGGCCACACATAGATGGCAATTCAGATGGCCCCCGCTGAACCGGCCTAATTTCAGTCCATGTACAACCACCCCTAACGACGGCTTGCCAACTGTATACTGTAGATATACCAAGGCGGCTCTCCTGCACAGGATCATGTACCTAGTACGTGATCCTGCACTTTCGGGGTTGAGGTGCTCATGTGCACTGCCACGATTAGACACAGCCGGAGCTGATTGGTGGGTACAGCGGACTCAATGTCTGCCAGGACACGCTGATGCCTCAGTACAGAGACAGATCAGCGGCCTGCCTATGTAAACAAAGCAGATCATCGTTCTGTCACTACAGAAGACATGGATCCTGTGTCTTTGCTAAGCAGAGGCACTGATCTATACCTTCTTCTTGTACAAACAGCTCCCCTACAGTAGTGAAGCACATGTCAGGCACACATTTACCACTTTGATCACCCCTGATGTTAACCCCTTCCCTGCCAGTGCTATTGGTACAGTGACAGTGCATATTTCTTAGCACTGATCAGTGTATTAGTGTCACTGGTCCCCAAGTCACAGATCGCCGCCATTACTAGTAAAAAAAATAAAAAAATAAATAAAAATATCCTATAATTTGTAGACGCTATAACTTTTGCACAAACCAATCAACATACGCTTATTGGAATTTTTTTCACCAAAAATATGTAGCAGAATACATATACATGGGATCCCTGATGACGGAATACGTTTTATGATGAAACGCGTCGGGTCCCGTACTACGCCCCATGTCCGTTCCGGCTTTTGGAACACAGCCGGAATGCAAACTGGCATTCGCATCGTTCCCTGATCGAGCTGTGCTTCTTGAACTGTAATGTAAGTGACTACTGCATTTTATTAAATATCTGATTATACATACTACACCATTAGTCTCCCTACTTCCTTTATGCCCCATTGAGACCACCATATCTTCAAACGGGACACATAGTGGAAACTCCATCCGGCTCTTTCTGAGATAGAGGAACGGATCCTCAGTCACACCCCGGTAGAAAGAGTTAGGTGGGAAGAACGGGAACCATTCTAAAGAGACCATTTACCCATCCTAGACCCCAAGGGGTCGTCTGGTAAGTGGGTGCATTACTCGGTGACAGATTCCCCTTTGTGATCCTGCTCGTGGACATTTATCTGCACTGAGCACTCAGCACCTTGGAATTATCACCTAAAATCATTTTATTGCACCTTTTGCACTAGCACCTTCAAAGTACTAGAACTGCAAAAATATCAAGCAGAGACACTTTAAGTTGAGCACCCTAAGGAACCCCTTGGTTCACTTGATATTTGTTTATAAGTGTTCTGCTATATATTATTTTCACAAGTGATTTTTCACTATATTTATAATTTCATTGACAGTGTTTATTTGATTCATGTATAAGTTTTGAGCGCTGTCTCCCCTTTCTATTACATTTCACACAACCCACTGTTGTTTTTGACAAGTAGCTCAAACAATTTATTTTCTTGTACACGTGTATATATATATATATATATATATATATATATATATATATATATATATATATATATAAAAAAAAGGTTTTACGTGAGGATTTATTCCCACAATTTTTTGTTTCCAGAATACATATTGGCCTAAATTATTATTATTTCTCAAAATTTTGTCGGTCTTTTTTTGTTTATAGCGCAAAAAATAAAAGCCGCAAAGGGGATCAAATACCACCAAAAAGAAAGCTCTATTTGTGGGAAAAAGGACATCAATTTTGTTTTAGGTCACACATGTGTGAATGTGGCCTTAATCTAATCCTTATTCTCAACCCAGTTCCCCCTATTCCCCTAACCTCAAACTAAATTAGACCTTAAAACCCCCTTAAATTGGATACTTCTCCTGGTGCTGAAAGCATCCCATGCCAAATTCTTTGGGCAAAGCTACATGATTTTAAATGTCAATTGCTGAGCTGTTTAACCACTTCAGCTTCAGAAGGATTTACCCCCTTCCTGACCAGGTCATTTTTTGCGATACAACACTGCTTTACTTTTACTAACAATTGCACAGTCATGCGACGCTGTACCTAAATAAAATGTGTATTCTTTTCCACAATGAGAGCTTTCTTTTGGTGGTATTTGATTACCTTTTGCAGTTTTTATTTTTTGCGCATATAAACAAAAATAGACCGACGCATTTGAAAAAACAAACAAACATATCCAATTAAAAAATGTAAGTGGATAGACACAGATATCAATCTTTTTGGCAGATAAAACTGCTCCCTTGTATTTCATTGGTGTATTCCTTACTTTCTAAGGGCTCATGTCGACGGGCGTTCTTGTCAAATGCTATATTTTCAATTCAAACACGTGCATTGCATGGAAAAAAGAGCAAGACATGAGCCCAAACGCTGCTCTGAGGATTTCTGTTTACATGCCATGCTTTAATAGCATGCCATATATTTAGTGGAACCAATACTGCCTGATAACCTTGTCAGTGTGTATGACATCATTACTGCATAGCAGCAATTATCCTAATCTAGTTACAGCATGAATCTGATAATGTTGTTGGAGAAGATTTCCCATAGCTCTCATCCTGAGTGCAGTGCTGTAATCTTTCAGTTATGGATTTGGAGATAACTAATCGCTAGTGAGCATATGTAAGAATTTAACATAAGGCTGGGTTCACATTGATGCGAACATGTGATTCGCACCACATTGCTGTGTAGATCACATGCAATGTCTGTGCAATGCAATTTCAGCCATACACTTTGTATGGCTGAATTTGAAATGCATTGGAACCAAAATGGTACAGGACCCTTTTTTTGGTCTGTACTGGAATCAGAACGCATGGGTGTGAACACCCATGCGAACCGATTCCTGTACTATTTCGCAATTTGCATTGATAAATTAATTCCACTGCATCAGACTGCTTGAACATTGTCTTCTGATTACTTGTCTAGTGGACAGATTACACGATCTTGTGTCTCTCCCATTGTGTGCCTCTTAGGTGTGACTTCCCATTGTTAATTGATTCACCTATTGTTTCTGTCAGCTAATTTAGCTAACTCTTGGAGGTTCCTATGATGGGATTATCCTTGTGTCAACTTTACCTCGTTATATAACTATTTGTGTAATGTTTTGGGTAGTATTTGGTTTTATTGTTCATGTGGTGACTGACCTACTTTTAAAGTGTATAAAAACCTGTATTCCTGTTCAATAAATAGTTATTCTTTTGGTTTGATCCCAACATCTTGTCTGTGTACGATGCTTAGGGTAAAAGAGCTGGTATTAGCTCTCGGTCTACTGGAAGGGTTTGGAGAGCTGGAGGAAGTTGTATCTTGACAGAGGCACAACGATCAATTTACATTTATCTAGAGCCAGTGAAGTAGGGGATTTCCAGTAAAGGACAATAGCTTTCCTGGCGTAAAAAAAAGTAAAATACCAAGCAAGGTTCTGGTCGCTCTCCCACCAGCCGAGGTGTTTACAAGGCCCAACAAACAACAACCAGTCGTAAGAATAGTAGAGAAATGGTCGCACTTCCCATAGGATGCAATCAGAATTTATTATTAAAGTAAAAAAAGGCACAGCATGTAACAGGCATCATGCAAGGGACAAAAGGATGACGCGTTTCACACGACTAAGCGTGCTTTATCAAACAGCAACCAATCACTGTATAAATGGAGTGCATGATCAATGCCCAATAGTCATGAATACGAGCCCAAAATATAGAGGAAGTTTGCACTGAGAGCGTAGAACCTCCAACACTCAATAGACCAAGGTAGCTGAGAATCTCCCCTTCCTGGCTGAAATAAGGTAATACCAATGATGTCAGTGTGAACCGTCTGCAATTCAGGTGCGATGCGGAAACCCGCACAGGATTCACAGGGTTTCCCGCATCGCACCTGTGTGCCTTATTGAATAGTAAAGAATCAATGCCTTGCTAGGGAGGAAGCTCACCATAGGACAGGTAAATGCTTTCTCAGCTCTCTTAGGGATCCTGTTATTGGTGCATTGTTCTCAGAGGGGTTCATTGGTGTTACTTAGGCTGGGTTCACAACACAGACATCGTATGTGATTTGCACCGCATTGCTGTGCAGATCACGTGCGATACAAATTCAGCCATACAGTTTGTATGGCTAAAATCACATCGCATTCAGACCAAAATTGTACAGGACCCTTTTTTGGTCTGCACAGGAATCGGATCGCATGGGTGTTCCCACCCTTGCAATCCGATTCCTGTACCATTTCACAATTCGCACTGCGATCTGCGAACCGATCTGAGGGTGCCATTCACTTTACATTGACACATGCAGCGGTTCACAGATGTCAGTGTGAACCGCCTGCAATTCAGGTGCGATGCGGGAACCGGCACAGGATTCGCAGGTTTTCCCGCATCGCACAAGTGTGAGCCAGGCCTTAATACGTTTAATTTGGATTTAGGACCAAGCTAAACTGGAGTGTACCAATTAAAAACCGAAGATGCTTTTATTTTGTCTTGTTTCGCTTAAATGAAATACATCCATATACATAAGTATCTCTGCAATAATCTCCTTGCAACAATGAGGAACAGATATACCCAACGGGACTTTACTGCAGTCATTGGAATCCAAACAAGTGTTCTCTCTGCAGTCTGTGCATTAGGCTTTTATGGCTTTCCAATACATTTAATTCACTTGACTACGCCTGCCAAATATTTTACAGCATGTCAAGTGTTGTGCTTTATGAGCTGAATTTGGGAATCCAGATAAAAGTTAGACTTGGCTGCCATCATTGCTAAAAAATCCAGAAGATTTAAAAAAAATTATAGCAAAATGAAAACTGCCATTTAAGACGAAGTTTTTGTTTAAGTTTGCGCGCAAAAACGTTAAAAAGCTCTATACTGTTAGAGAACGAGCAGTGTTTACAACCACTAATGCAGCCATGACTAAGCCCTGGTTCACACCAGTGCGGCTTTATAATCGCGCTACTTCAGCACAATTTCAAATCTGCAGATCAGTGCGTTTTGTAAATTGGGAATAAGTAGTGCTGGAACCTTTTTCAAAGGGTCATGGTGCTTTGAACTGTTCCATTGCCGGTGTAACGTGAGAATTACCTACCCCGTGAGAAAACCTACCCTCGTCACTTCCGGCCAGAAACAGCTGAGCAGCGCAGCAGTGCGCATGCTCAGAGCCCCGGATACCTAATGGAAGAACTGAGGAGCTTACTAGTGCGCATGCGCACTAGTATGAAACGATCACGGTGTACAGTGAAATAAACCTACCGACGCGGCGGTTACATAAAACAGCTGTGCTGAAATACGAGTCCTCTCCGCTCCTGTGCCTGTCACTTCCCTGCTCTCGGCAAGTAAATATAAAAGCGGCTCTCGGCTCCGTGATTTATGTTTTCATACACCCGCCGCCGCTTTTATATTTACTATCCGAGATCAGGGAAGTGACAGGCACAGGAGCGGAGATGACTCGTATTTCAGCACAGCTGTTTTAATGTAACCGCTGCATTACATACAGTGCCGAGCACCGGAAGTGACGAGGGGTAGGTTTTTCTCACGGGTAGGTAATTCTCACGGAACACCGGCAATGTGGTGCAATTTATTATGAAAATTGGAACTGTCAAGTTTCATGACAAATCACACTGGTGTGAACCAGGGCTAAATGTCTTAGCAAGCTTGGTGTGCCCTTTTAGTATATTTTGATTGGCAACTGCATCTGCAGATGCTTCCTTTGGACACAAAGTTTTGCAGGCTGCTATTTAGAGGACCTGTTCCTCTTTGAGTGGGTATTGTTTTTTTTTTTCAGGTGGGCTCCAATTGTTTTGGTTGAGTTCCTATTTACCTCTCTTGTTTAATACTGCTTTGGGACGTCCCAGTGGTTAAGAAGATCAGAAGCTGTGTCCGTCAATGAACGAAGGAGAATATGGGATTTTTGACTTACTGTAAAATACATTTCTCTGAAGTTCATTGATGGTCACAGCACCCACCCCTCTGTGGAGTTGTAATTCTTCTGACACTGCTTGTAACAAAACTGAGTACCTGTAGCAGACAGAGGGAGTATACCCCCTGGGACTGCCCATAGGCGTAGCCAGACTTTTCCTGCCTAGTGTCCTTCTTCTGTAGGGGGCTGTATAACCCAATGGTTAAGAAGAATCAGGAGCTGTGTCCGTCAATGGACATCAGAGAAATGGATTTTACAGTAAAAAAATGCCATTTTTTTTCTGATTCATACCTATTCAGCTCTGAGAAGGATTGTCCATAAATGCAAGTTACAATCAAAGCTTCTGCACATATACTTGAAAGTTTTAAAAATGGGACAAGACGGGCTAGGTTCACAATTATGCAGTTTTGTGAACTTTAACACACAGGGGTTCATCTACTAGAGCTAAAATTTTGTGCAACTCTGCCGAAACGAATCACCTTCCAGGTTTTGTTGTCAAAGCAAAATTGAACAAGCTGAAATTAGAAGCTGATTGGCTACCATGCACAGCTGCATCAGATTCTGAGTGCTCCAGTTTTAGTAAATCTCCCCCAAAGTTAGATCAAAGCATTTGAAATCATATTGGTTTCAAAGGATTCTCTTCAAATACTGTATATGCCCTTTAGAGGGCTGAAACAGTACTGTGTGCATTGTTTTATCATAGGCCTGTTGGGAAACAAAATGAAGCGGGTATTGTGCCCTTTTGCCTTGAGCACATATAGTAAATACGCTAACACTGACTTTTCTCTGGTACTTGTAGGTTCCTACGTAAACCTTTATATTCTTTGTGTTGTCAATTAATAAATTATATTTAATTGAGTTTAAAAAAAAATAATATTGAATAGGTTCAATACAAAACTGCAATCAGAGTCTATCAAAAAAAAAGAGAGCGTGACAAAAAAAAATTGTTCTCCACCCCGTACCCTCGTCAGGATCATCAGCAGGGTAAGAAATGATACATTACTCCCTCAGACATCACACAAATTAGGATGTCAAATGGACTAGGCAATATGTTGTAAACCCAAAGAGAAAGTAATACTACAGAGCAAACATCAAGCCCCTTCAACAGCAGAGGACAAGTCCCATGAGTAGTCTCCAGAGAGTGACCTGGTTGAATTCACTAAAAGTTGAAAAAGGTGACACATAAACAAGGACCCTAATATTTAGGGTAATGCCAATCAGAATACAAAACAAAAGGAAGTCAAGTCATAATCGCAGTGTTGGGCTTCTCAAGCCATGGGGACCACACTTTATGAAATTTGGAAGGGCATCATCTTGTCATTGTTGTACGTGGCTCTATACAAGAGAAGAACATTATTGACTATTGCGACAGACCCAACTGGGACAGAGGCTTTTGGAGTGGACTAGGGGCAATCCTTCTACCCACTAATTATGACCCATGGAGAGAGCAGATCATTCCCTAATGATGGAAAACACTGTGATAAACGCTAAAAGCAAGGCTTTGATTAATTCTCTGAATAAGGACAATGAAGCATCCTTTCTGAAGTGGGCTGGAGAGGCTGCTTCACTTGGGACAGCAATATTTATCAAAAATATCCCTCAAGAAATCTGTGAAGATAAATTAATTCCACTGCATCAGACTGCTGGAACAATTTCTTCTGATTACTTATTTTTCTGATATAGTTTGGTAGACAGATTACTAAAGTTGGTGTCTCCAATTGTGTGCCTCCTAGGTGTGAATTCCCACTGTTATTTTGAGTCACCTATTGTTTCTGTCAGCTAATTTGGCTAACTCTTGGAGGTTCCTATGATGGGATTAGCCTTGTGTCAACTTTACCTCGTTATATAACTATTTTGTGATGTTTTGGGTTGCATTTGTTTTTAATGTTCATGTGGTGACTGACCTACTTTTGAAGTGTATAAAAACCTGTATTCCTCTTCAGTAAATAGTTATTCCTTTGGTTTGATCCCAGCATCTTGTCCGTGTATGATGCTTAGGGTAAATGGGCTGGTATTAGCTCTCGGTCTGCTGGAAGGGTTTGGAGAGCTGGAGGAAGCTGTATCTTGACAGAGGCACCCAAGCTGGGTGCTCTACGGTTACGTCACAATGATCAATTTACATTTTTCTTGAGCCCTTATTCGTTCCAGCGCTGTGCAGGTCTGCAGCTCTGCAGCTCTTCTCTCCCCTCACTTCTGGGTCTTGCTGGCTTTGCTGGGGCACCGGAGGCATTGGCTCCTAGTGCTGTAAATCAAAGCCAGTGACAAGGGCTTTGATTGACAATGGAGGCAGCAGCAGGATTCGGGTGCGAGCACGTTTGAGTTCCCCCCATGGAGAGCGGCTTCCCATGGGGGCACTGGACAGAGGCGAGGGGCCAGGATCGCCGAGAGGGGACCCGAAAGGAGGAGGTTTGCAGCTTCTCTGTGCAATTTGATTGCACAGAGCAGGTAAGTATACACATGTTTGTTATTTAAAAAAGAAAAAAAAATACCTTTACAATTACTTTAACAAATACATATTTGGTGCTTGACATAGAACCACAGAGCACTATAAGTTAGCAAAGTAGACAGCATAGCAGTAGCAGCCTGCCCTGTGGTAGGCTTTGTCTGATTCAAATGATGTATTGACCTGTATAATAATGGATGATTTAAAATGCATGGTTGAGCGTTTTTACCGCCCGCTCAACTGTTCCCCCTTAAGCTGCTAAGGCAGCCGATGGGGGTGTACGCATGCCACGAGTGTGATACATTACATTGAAGCATGGCAAAAATGATCCACCCTGTTACGTTTAGAGGGCAGTAGTGAATGGGGTGTGCTGCAACCGCATGAAATACAGTGCAGGTTTTTAGGGGTTAAAAAGGCAAAATAACACTTTCTCACTATTAAATGCCCTCTGAAAAGTAATTCACAACAGATTGTTCTTCAGAGGGCACCCACTTATTTAAATGAGCCCTAATAGAATAAGTGAGAAAAAAAAATCCCCCTATAGGGATACAGCAACCTTCCTTACTCTACTAATATCCTTTTGCTGTCTTTGTCCCCATTGGAGAACTCACTTTTTCCAGTAGTGCAAGTGAATCGAAAATCCTCCTAAATTAAACACCAAGAGCAATAAAATCTGACAGAGATTCTATCCCAATTTATTTTTATTTAGAGCTAAAAAAAAAAAAAAAAGTTCTGGCTGGAGTTCTATTTAAAGTCACAATGTACTCGCAATGTAATTTATGTTCCATAATGAAAACTAAAAGCTTATTGATTTTTTTGAAAGTTTCATTATCTCACAGGACAGCAGTACTTATGAATGGTACAAGGGGTTATGGGAAGGATGTTAGCACTTCTAGCAGTCCTGCAGATGTGGTATATACAATACCAGTAATATGTAAGACCAAGTGAATGGCAGCCATGACATATAATTCCATGGATATCCCTGAACTCTAGGACCAAGGTCTATAAACATGTCTGCTAACATAAGCTGTTCCAGGGAATAAAGTACAGCAGACAGCTCTGAAACTATAACAAGTTCTGGAAAAGACATTAATAGAGTGCAGACCTTTTTTCCCAAGAGTAAAACATGATGATCTAAAAGCCTTAGGTGGCTGGGAAATCTGAGCGCTGAACTTCATCATGAGCGGGTATGCATTATGGCATTATGGGTGCCCCCAAAGGTCAGGTGTATCAGTAAAGTGGGGTACACACTATAAGAAAATCGGGCGAACAATCGTCTGATTTTCCTTGTTGTTTCACAGCAAATTGAAACTGATGAACGAAAATTTGTACGAAAATTCTCATACGACAAAGGCTTTTTTTTGGTTGCTTTTCTTTCTGATCATGCACAGTCTTTCTTTTCTAAATATTCTTAAAATCATACGAGAACGGTACACATTAAACTAAAATCATTTGTTTTTTCCCGTATGAGAAACATTTTGGAGTTTGTCCCTTCGAGAATGTTTGTACGAAAATTCTGAATCGGCTGCAGAAAGTTGTGTCCCGATTTTCTTCTAGTGTGTACGAGCCTTAAAACTATATAAATGTATCCAGGGCTTTTTTTCTTGGAGAGCAGGAACTCAACCATGCCCCTCGCCAAACCGCATGGAATAGTGGGTGTGGCCAAATAGTAGGAGCATCTTAACCACTCCCGGACTGCCCCACGCATATATACTGCGGCAGGACAGCCCTTTAGCCTAAAATTGCGTACCTGTACGTCTTTTTTTTATTCCGAGCCTTGGCGCTGACGATCTGCTTCCACTGTAATTGGACACAGCAGGAGCCAATCAGCGGGTCCGGCGGACCTGATATTCGCCGGCACCCGACTATCATTTCTGAGAGAGGCAGAACAGTAACATTACTTTATAAACAAGGCAGATCGCCATTTTGTCAGATGGGAGGGAAATAGGAGATCTTGTGTTTCTGCTAAGTAGGAGCATGGATCTCTGTCTTCCCCAGTTAAAGCACCCCCCACACAGTTAGTAAGCACTCCCAGGGAACACATTTAACCCTTTGATCTTCCCTGCCAGTTTCATTAGTACAGTGACAGTGCATTTTTTTAGCACTGATCACTGTATTGGTGTCACTGGTCCCCAAAAAGTGTCACCCAGTGTCAGATTTGTCCGCCGCAATGTCGCAGTCCCAGTAAAAATCGCAAATCGCTGCCATTTCAAGTAAAAAAAATAAAATTCCATAAATCTATACCAGGGGTAGTGAATTAAAATTCAAGGAGGTCCGGTCACTAAAATTTTCTTCTGGCCGAGGTCCGAATCTCAAGCATGTGCCATGAAAGATTGTACGCTTCTACTTTCCTTTTTTTTGGCACAGCCACGCTCTATGATGCTTTTATTACTGTTTTCTCCACACGCTCTGGTAATACTCTGTAACTGTCCCCAATAGTGTTCCCCCTTACATCAGGTGCCCCTACCAGAGTGATTCATTACATTGGGTCCCCCCATAAAACAGTTGCCACTGTCAGGGTACCCCCTTATATGAGATGTCCCCATCAGAGTGCCCCCCTTACATCAGGTTTCTTCATCATAAGGCCCCCTTACATTAGGTGCCATCATCAGAGTGCCCCCTTACATCATTTGTACCCATCGAATAAGGTTAGAGTGCTCCTTTACATCAGGTGTCCTCATCAGAGTGCCCCCTTACATCAGGTGGGGCCATCACAGTGCCACCTTAGATCCGGTATTCAGATCAGTGTGCCCCCTTACTTCAGGTGTCCTCATCAGAGTGCCCCCCTTAACATGTGCCCATCAGTGCAATCCCACTTACATAATATGTGCCCATCAGCATGCCCCATTTTTTATGTTAAGGGGCACTCTGATGGGTACATTTT
Organism: Pelophylax lessonae; assembly: GCF_965119305.1. NCBI lineage: Eukaryota > Metazoa > Chordata > Amphibia > Anura > Ranidae > Pelophylax > Pelophylax lessonae. Next base: position 201,044,425 of record NC_138775.1, on the reverse strand, counting down.
ATGTTAAAGAGGTTGTAAACCTCAGAAAAAAAAAACCTGGAAGACAAACGCATTATGAGCTAGTATGCATCGCATACTAGCTCATTATGAAATACTTACCTTAGAACGAAGCCCCCGCAGCGCCGCTCGCTCACTGGTAACATGGCTGACATGTTCAGCCGTCTTACTTCCGAGTTCGCGTCATCTGGCCACCTGATTGGCCAGAGCAGTGAGGACGTCACTCCTGTGCATGCGCCCGGGAGCCGCCAATCATGGCACAGGGCACACGGGTTCATTCAGAGCGCATGTGCTGATAACGTCAAACGGTGCAAGTTTAGTAGATATCTACAGTACCTATAGGTAAGCTTTATTATAGGCTTACCTTTAGATACAAACACTACTTGGGGGTTTACAACCACTTTAAGGGGCATGCTGATGGACACATTTTGCTGTGCCCATCAGTGTGCCCCTTAACATAAAATAGGGGGCAGCAAACAATGACTGCACTTAAGATTGACATTCGGAGAAAAAAAGCACTATAGCACTCTGACAATTAGTTAGCATTTTGATCCCTTTCAATGTCTCCTGCAACCATCACACACAGCAGACATAGCAGGCACCAGATGTAGGGTTTACACAGGTTCAGACATTGATCTCCCATCAATCAGCAGCAGTGATCACTTCTTACTACCTCCTTCACAGTGATCACTGCTGCAACATCTCTCCCCACTCAGTGATCATAGTTTTCTAATGCTGTAAAAATAGTGACCTATTTATACACTCCACCTTGTTCTGCTGTAGTCCATTCTTCCTCCTACTCCGTCCTCGCCACACATCACCTCTCTATCTTCACACATTTCCCCTGCCTTACACAGACAGGAGGACGAGAGGCACAGTAGCTTTGAATAGAAGACGGAAGCTGCAAACTGGTGATTGGTTGCTTGGAATGCCCTTTATCTTAGCAACCAATCACTGGCTTGTTTAGCTTCCGCCCTCCCTCCAGAACTGTCCCTGCCTCCCGCAGTTGGCTCTGTGAAGATGAAAGCGAAAGCGTGACAGCTGAGAGAAGAACAGGCATCTAAATGGCGAGACCGCTGCGGGCCGGTTGAGAGAGTGATTGGGGCCGGACCTGGCCCGCGGTCCGCCATTTAGTGATGCCTGATCTATACCATAATTTGTAGCCATTATAACTTTTGTATTACTATATGTGTCAAAAAGTAAGAACCACAGGAAACAGTTTTTGATTATTAAAGAAATAAAAACTAAAAAAATAGTGTCCCTCGATGTAAATCCAGGGATCTGGATACATCCGAATCTCCGAATAACCAAAAAATTTGTCCAAATTTGTATTCGGACTAAGGCGAATTGCACATGTCTAATAACAATAAGCGTATATTGATTGGTTTGCGCAAAAGGTATAGCGTCTACAAACTATGGGATATTTTTATTTGTTAATTGTTTACTAGTAATGGTGGCGATCAGCGACTTATAGTGAGACTGCGATATTGCAGTGGACAAACTGGACACCTAACTGACACTTTTGACACTTTTTAGGGGACCGGGGACATTATACCAGTGCTCAGTGCTCAAAATATGCACTGTCAAAGTAATAATGACACGGGCAGGGAAGGGGTTAACATCAGGGGTGATCAAAGATTTAACTGTGTGCCTAGCTAATGTTTCACATTGGTGTGGGGGAGGTGCTTTTACTAGTGGAAGTCATGGATCAGTGTTTCTGCTTTACAGAAACACAGGATCCACCTCTTCTGTACTGACAGAATGACAATCTCCCTTGTTTACATAGGCAGACTGGCATTCTGTGAGTGTACTGAACGATCGGTGTGTCACGGCACGCCATCCTTCATCTGTTCCTCGTGAAGTGCTCTTAACCCCCTACAGTTTTGGATATGAAGTTATCAGGTTCTATGGCAATGGCTTACTGTCTGGTGAGAAACATAGAAACATAGAAACATAGAATGTGTCGGCAGATAAGAACCATTTGGCCCATCTAGTCTGCCCAATATATCTGAATCCTATGAATAGTCCCTGGCCCTATCTTATATGAAGGATAGCCTTATGCCTATCCCATGCATGCTTAAACTCCTTCACTGTACAGTATTTGCAGCTACCACTTCTGCAGGAAGGTTATTCCATGCATCCACTACTCTCTCAGTAAAGTAATACTTCCTCATATTACTTTTAAACCTTTGCCCCTCTAATTTAAAACTGTGTCCTCTTGTGGTAGTTTTTCTTCTTTTAAATATGCTCTCCTCCTTTACCGAGTTGATTCCCTTTATGTATTTAAAAGTTTCTATCATATCCCCTCTGTCTCTTCTTTCTTCCAAGCTATACATGTTAAGGTCCTTTAACCTTTCCTGGTAAGTTTTTTCCTGCAATCCATGTACTAGTTTAGTAGCTCTTCTCTGAACTCTCTCTAGAGTATCTATATCCTTCTGGAGATATGGCCTCCAGTACTGCGCACAATACTCAAGTGAGGTCTCACCAGTGTTCTGTACAGCGGCATAAGCACTTCTCTCTTTCTACTGCTTATACCTCTCCCTATACATCCAAGCATTCTGCTGGCATTTCGTGCTGCTCTATTACATTGTCCTGTGAGTGTATAGAATGGTGGAGGGTTATCATGGATAAGAAGCACTGTGCAACACTTTGGGCACTTTGGGCACAAGTGTTTATATTCGAATGCTGGATGTTATTTGCTCTCTGGTGAGTGTTTTGACACATTGCACATTACTAAATCAAGAAAGGATCGTCGGTTCACGGCAAGCTGGTTACACATAGGACTTTATTTATTTATCTATCACATTGACTTTTTTCATTTTTGTAAAGCGTTGCACCAAATTCGTTTATCATATCCTTCTCTCCTGTCCTCAAAAATATAATTGGCTGAATCGTAGAAATGCTGGATTAAGATCGTGTGTGTGGGGGGGGTCGAATCGGGATCACGATCTTTTAACAATTAATCGTGCAGCTCTACCTCTTCATGACCAGACCATTTTTTGTGATACGGCAGTGCGTTACTTTAACTTACAATTGCGTGCTCATGCGATGCTGTACCCACATAAATTGTATGTCATTTTTTTTTCCCACAAATAGATCTTTCTTTTGGTGGTATTTGATCACAATTGATGAAAAAAAACTGACAGATTCGAAAAAAAAAACAATATTTTTTACTTTCCACTCTAATTTCTGCTATAAAACACATCCAATAAAAAAAAATTATTAAAATTAAATTTCTTCATAAATTTAGGCCATTATGTATTCTGCTATATATCTTTGGTAAAAAAAAGAAAATCCCCATAAGCGTATATTGATTGGTTTACACGAACGGTAATGCATCTACAAACTCTTGGATATATTTATGGAATTCTTTTTTTTTTTCTTTTTTTTTATATACTAATAAAGGCGGCGATCAGCGACTTATAGAGGGACAGCGATATTGTGGTGGACATCCTGACAATGACTGACACTTTTGCCCCTTTGCTTGGAACTGTACTAATGACACTGGCTGGGAAGGGGTTAACATCTGGAGTGATCAAGGGGTTGACTGTGTACCTAACTAGTGTTTGTATTTTAAAGGAGAAGTACAGCCAAAGCTCGTTTGGCTGTACTTTTCCTGTGGATCACAGGAGTGCAGACCGTTTTCAGCAGTCAGTTAGCTGACGTCACTGAGCCGCTCCAGGCTCAGGAAAGATTGCGACCAAATGGTGGGGAGCCTGGATCGGCGAGCCGCCCCTGCCTCTTCCACAACCCAGCACTCCAGTGAGCGCGCGGGGGGGGGGGGGGGAGCAGAGTAGAGGGCAAGTGACTGACAGCCACTAGCTCCCTTCTCAGGGAGCTATAGGAACTGAGCGATCGACGGTGTTTGATCGCTCGGTTCTTAGTGTTAGAGCCAGCGGGTGACCGATGCATCCACATAGGTAAGTACAAAAAAATGTAAATCTCATGCTTCTCTTTTAACTGTGTGCTGCATTTACTAGGGAAGCAGAGTTGTATAAAGTACTCGAAACCAATACTTGAGTAAAAGTACAAGTGCTCGATCAAAAAGTGACTTGAGTAGAAGTGGAAGTGCTCGATCAAAAAGTGACTTGAGTAGAAGTACTAAAGTATTCAACGTTTTTTGTACTTAAGTATTCCAAGTAGTTGTTTTAAAAATTTTGCTACTCAAGTACTGAAAGTAAAAGTACCAGTAGTTTTGAAAAAAAAATTGCTACTCAAGTACTGAAAGTAAAAGTACAAGTACTGTATTATGTAGTTATTAAAGAAAGAATTCAAAAGTTTGAACATCATATTGTTTTTTATTATTTCAAATGCAGCTTTTATTTATACATACAGTAGCTTTTATTTTTGTATGCGCTGATAATACACATGTTTTGAGCTTCATGAAACCCGCCATCTACTATTCTGGCAGTGGTAATTTTATAATAGTAACGAGTAACTATGCAGCACATAAAAAAAATATCAGAGTAGAAGTATTGAAATCATCGAAAAAATGCAGTGAAGTAAAAGTGGAAGTAGGAGAAAAAAATTCTACTCCAGGAAAGTACAGATACCGCCTTTCGGTACTTAAGTACAGTAGTGAAGTAGTTCTACTTAGTTACTATACATCTCTGTAGGGAAGTAATGGATTTTAGCCCCTGCTTTGCAGGAACATTAAACCTATCCCTTCCCCCCTGTCAGAACTGAGATATGCCTTGTGTACATAGGGATATCTCAGTTCTTTGTGTATTGTCGACGATCAGGGGGTGCCAGAGGACATCGAGCTCCTGGGCAACCACAGATGGGATTCTGCTGTGAATTATCACAGCAGAAGTGGCCTGCCAGCAGCATGCAAACCCCCTACAAGGCGGAAGTTCAGTATCACACACATATATATATATATATATATATATATATAAACAGCTGCCTCCCTGTAACAGTAAAACTGCTATGGGGTGGACGGCAAGCGACAATCGATTTAAGTACAAGTTTTACTTTTTAACTAAAAGAGCTCTGTATGGGTATCCATACCCCCTCTTATCTCTCATGCTCCAACACACACCTCCGCCCTGCTAGGAATTGTTTACATCTGTCTTTTCCTTAGGCTCCTGTACTGCAGTGTGTAGGCAAAGCAGCAATGATGCCCTACAGAAAAATAAAGGTGAAAACTCAGTTTAGTGGTGGTGCAGTTTTGGGAAGTTGTTCCATACTGCATCTGAGGTCAGTGTAAAAGCATAATAATAGGAGCAGGACGGGGGAACAAATATAGGGTTTTGGTAAAATATAAAGTAAAGAGCAGCGTGAATTAGAGAAACCTTCAATGGCTTTTAGACTGGGCACTTCGCATATCTCCTCTAAGTTGTAGTAGTAGCTAATAGCACAAGGTTTGACAGCTTCCAAAAAAAGACTGTTAATGCCCTTCTTACAACTCCCGTAAAAGATGACTCCGGCCATGTGTGGGATTGCTTCAAAAGCAGAGTGATGCATTTCCTACCACAGCTCCTCACCAGGTTATTCTGTATTCCCCTAGCATTCAGAAATGCTATTTTAGACTCAGCACTACACAGTCTTGTGTAATACAGGATACTCTGCTTTACTTTTTATGGAAGTTTGAGCGTTTTCCAAGTGTGGCCATATGAAGTTAAAAGCTTCTAGATCAGCCTTTCTCAACCTTTTCAACACAGAGGAACCCTTGAAATAAATTTCTGGTCTCGGGGAACCCCTAATAAAAATGTACAACTCATGACACATTAGTGTGACAGTCAGTAGGAAGAATGCTCTGTACTCTTGTCATCATTGGGAAGAATTACGCCCTTACAGATAGCTAAAAGGAACAATGGTGTCATTGGAAACTTATCTGAGAGGCAGAAATTGCCCATTGCTCAAGGAACCCCTAGCAACCTCAGGAGGAACCCTAGAGTTCCATGCAGCCCTGGTTTAGAAACCCTGTTCTAGATACAGTATATCACACAGTCGGTTAAAAGAACAAATGCTGAGAGATTACTGTTTGCGAAGCATTGGAGATCCTTTCTATGCCTATATTACAGTATAATAGACATCATTATTCCTTATATTACCCAAAAGGTAAGTGTAAAGGCAACAAGCAATACAGTCATTCGGATTAGATGACAAATGCAAACCGCAAAATGTCTTTTACTAGATTGCAAAACACAAAGAAAAGTTTCAACCAGCAGGACATCATAGATATGACCAAATTTGGTTTGAAAGGGAAGTACAGGTTTACTAAACTGAGTTGTTGGGATATTGTGGATTTCAGTGCAAGAAAAAGTAAAGCATCCTATTTATCTCCAAAAACAAAAAAAGATTAAGTGCAGAGTCAAAAAGTTCAACACTGCTTTTATATAGTTACAGATATTCACTTTATTACCAAAAGTATTGGGGCGCCTGCCTTTACACGCACGTGACCTTTAATTGCATCCCATTCTTAGTCTGTAGGGCTCAATATTGTGTTGGCCCACCCTTTGCAGCTATAAAAGCTTCAACTCTTCTGGGAAGGCTGTCCACAAGGTTTAGTAGTGTATCTATGGGAATGTTTGACCATTCTTCTAGAAGCTCATTTGTGAGGTCAGGCACTTATGTGGACAAGAAGGCCTGGCTCACAGTCTCCACTCGAATTCAACCCAAAGGTGTTCTATTGGGTTGAGGAGAGGACTCTGTGCAGGCCAGTCAAGTTCTTCAACCCCAATCTCGCTCATCCATGTCTTTATGGACCTTGCTTTGTGTACTGGTGCGCAGTCATGTTGGAACAGGAAGGGGCCATCCCCAAACTGTTCCCACCAAGTTGGGAGTAGGAAATTGTCCAAGATGTCTTGGTATGCTGACCTAAAAGGGGCTGTAAAGTCAGAAGGTTTTTTATATTAATGCATACTATGCGTTAAGATAAACATCCTTCTGTGTGCAGCAGTCCCCCTCAGCCCCCCCCCCCCCCCAATGCTTACCTGATTCCCCTCTCTATTCAGCGATGTCCACGAGTGCCTCAGCCGTCCAGGACTCTCTCCCTTAATTGGCTGAGACACAGCAGCGGCGCCATTGGCTCCCGCTCCTGTCAATCAAACTCAGTTAGACAATCAGGAAAGAAAAGGGGCAGGGTCGAACGGAAGCTCTGTGTTTGAATGGATACAGGGAGCTGCAGCACGGATCGGGTGCCCCCATAGCAAGCTGCTTGCTGTGGGGGCACTCAACAGAAGGGAGGGGCCAGGAGCTCTGAAGAGGGACCCGAGAAGAGGCTGCACTGTGCAAAACCATTTCACAGAGAAGGTACGTATACCATGTTTGTTATTTTAATAGAAAAAAAAAACCAAGACTTTACAATCACTTTAAGAGTTTCTTTCACTGGAACTAAGAGGCCAAGCCCAACCCCTGAGAATTAACCTCACTCCCCCTCCACCAAGGGATTTGGACCAGTGCTCAAAGCAAGGTCCATAAAGACATGGATGAGCGAGTTTGGGGTGCAGGAACTTGACTGACCTCAACCCAAGAGAACATCTTTGGGATGAATTCAAGCAGGGACTGTGAGCTAGACCCTCTCATCCACATCAGTGCCTTACCTCACAAATGCACTTCTGGAAGAATGGTCAAACATTCCCATAGATACACTTCTAAACCTTTTGGACAGCCTTCTCAGAAGAATTAAAGCTGTTATAGCTGCAAAGGGTGGGCCAACTCAATATTAAACCCTACAGCAGGGATCCTCAAACTTTGGCCCTCCAGCTGTTGCGGAACTACACATTCCATGAGGCATTGTAAAACTCTGACATTTACAGACATGACTAGGCATGATGGGAATTGTAGTTCCCGAACAACTGGAAGGCCAAAGTTTGAAGACCCCTGCCCTACGGACTAAGACTGGGATGCCATTAAAGTTCATGTGTGCAAAGACAGGCGTCCCAATACTTTTCGTAATATAGTGTACATCAGGGGTCTCCAAACTGTGGCCCGAGGGCCAGATGTGGCCCTTTGCTAGTCTTTAGCTGGCCCTCAGGGCACTATTCCTCCCACTAATATGAGGCACTATTCTTATAATTCTTCCACCGATACCAATGATGGGATACTATTCCCCCTACTAATAGGGGCACTGCTCCTTTCTCCTATTGACCGTCAAACCTGAGGCCATATTTATTCTCATTGATGCAGAGCCCGGTACATTTACTGCCCCTGCGGGCCACAATCCGGCCCTCCTAAAGTCTGAAGGAGAATAAACTGGCCCTTTGTTTAAAATATTTGGAGACCACTGGTGTACATGATACATATATATACTCATACTATAGACATCTATTTATAAATCCGACAGCAACTTGGACACTTAGGACATACTATTACTGTATTGACACAGTCTAAACATTTCACTCGAGGAAATGTGACGTTATGTCTGTGGTTGTCCAAAATAGATATTGTACCTTATCATTTTAGTGTTTGTCTTCACTGGGGACTGAAATGTATTTTCCTCTGCATGAAAATGAAATGTAGAATGACTCTGTGTACCTTAGCGATACAAGACCGTATCTATTCACACTAACAGGAAAAGGTCTAGCAGCATCCTGTTGAGAAGAATACATGTACTGTAGAGGCTGCAGAGCCATGTTTACCTGGTAAATGAAAGTCTGCAGTCCTTAAATCACTCCTTTTTTTATTTTTAAGGAGGATTACAGATGCTTGTCTATTTCAGGTTTACAGATGCTTACTTATTTTTGGCCAGCCTAAACATTTTCCTTTGCATTTTCCAACTGATTCTCTGGAAACCTGTTTTTATGAGTAAAAAAGATGGGGATAAATGTGGCTGGGAACGTCCATCCCTAAAAACTGAACAGTATGTAACAAAGCAAGATGACAGTATTACAGAACTCTAGGTTTCTCTTAAAAAGGCATTGAAGATTTGTTGAAATTGCTTAGTAAGTCCAATATTTATTTTATTCTAGGTTTTTCCAGTGAGAAAGCGTCTCACCTGGGATTTTCCCTGGAAGGCCCATCTCCTAAGGAAGGTGGTGTGACCGTCTATGTCACCCTAACATTGCAAACTACACATTCTGGTATATTGCTGATCCTGAAATTGTGAAATGTAGGGCATATGCACAATACAAACAGTATTAGCACTTTACTGTCAAGATTTCTCAAAAAATTACAAATCTGCTGGTATGTTGGTGAACTGCAGAAAGCAAATAAGAAAAACATTTATTTGGGAGTAAACCTCCACTATGAAAGGCTTTCTTCTGAAATTGCACTGGGAATATTTAAAATAGTTGTAAACCTCAGACATGAAATTAGGGATGCACCGATCCGATATTAGGATCGGATATCGGCGCCGATATGGCCATAATAGCTGGATCGGGGGATCGGTAAAAATAACAGATCCATGGGCCTATCCGGTTTTGCTCTTTACATAGCTGTGAGGGAGCAGAGAACAGCTGTCAAAGAAGAAAAAAAAAAAAAAAGCCTCCTGCAAATGCCTGTCAGTCTCCCAGTTAAAGAGGTTGTGAGTTTTTTTTTTTTCTTCTTTCCACCCTGCAAGAGAAAGACATAATGAGCTAGTATGCATCGCATACTAGCTCATTATGCAATACTTACCTTAGAACGAGCCCCCGCCGTGCCGCTCACTCACCTCTATGACGGGCGACATGTCCAGTCGCCCGTCTTCCGGGATCGCGGCATCTGGCCATCTGATTGCCTGGAGCCGCGATTACGTTGGGGCTGCGTGAGTGCTGCCAGGACTGGGGAGCTACAGTTCATTGAGGGAACCATGAATGCCAACATGTACTGTGACATACTGAAGCAGAGCATGATACCCTCCCTTTGGAGACTGGGCCATGGGCCAGTATTTCAACATAACGACCCCAAACACACCTCCAAGATGACCGCTGCCTTGCTAAAGAAGCTGAGGGTAAAGGTGATGGACTGGCCAGACCTAAACCCTATTTTGCATATGTAGGGCATCCTCAAACGGAATGTGGAGGAGCGCAAAGTCTCTAACATCCGCCAGCTCCGTGATGTCGTCATGGAGGAGTGAAAGAGCACTCCAGTGGCAACCTGTTAAGCTCTGGTGAATGCCATGCCCAGGATAGTTAAGGCAAGGCCGGAAAATAATGGCGGCCACACAAAATATTGACACTTTGGGCCCAATTTGGACAATTTCACTTAGGGGTGTACTCACTTTTGTTGCCACAAAAATTTGAAGGGTGTACTCACTTTCATGAGTTACTGTATGTCCCACTTTTCTTTTAAATATGAAAGATGATCTTGCGCCAAGTAAATAGATACCTAACTTGTCACGCTTTAAAATTGTGCTCGCTCATGGAAAATACAGTACTTAAAAATCTTCATAGGCGTTGCTCTAAATTTTTTTACAGGTTACCTGTTTAGAGTTACAGAGGAGGTCTAGCGCTAGAATTATTTCTCTCACTCTAATGTTCGTGGCGATACCTCACATGTGTGGTGTGAACACTGTTTTCATATGCGTGCGCAACTTACGTATGCGATTGCTTCTGTGCATGAGTTCGGAGGGATGAAGACACTTTCAATTTTCGGCCCAATTTGGACATATTTACTTAGGGGTGTACTTACTTTTGTTGCCAGCGGTTTAGACATTAATGGCTGCGTGTTAAGTTATTTTGAGGGGACAGCAAATGTCAACTGTTATACAAGCTGTACACTCACTACTTTACATTGTAGCAAAGTGTAATTTCTTCAGTGTTGTCACATGAAAAGGTATAATAAAATATTTATAAAAATGTGAGGGGTGTACTCACTTTTGTGAGATACTGTGTGTGTGTATGTATATATATATAGATATATATATATATATATATAGATATATATATATATATATATAGATATAGATATATATCTATATGTATATATATTTATTGTGAGATTTCACACCAAGTGTAGAGCTTTAAGGACACCGCCACTCGCTGTTTCTTCTTTAAAGCGGAGTTCCGGCCTATTTTGCAACTTTAGTGATTCCTGAAGTGCCCGCTATGCTGATCAACAATTGGGCATTTTCAATTTTTTTCAGGGGTCCCTTACCTTATTTTCAGGGCATTTTTGATTGTAATTCCTCCTTCTCCCCCTCTGTGACATCACTTCCACCTTTGCATTGCATCCTGGGAGCTGTTTGAGGCTGGAATCAGGAAGAAGGACACAGCAGATTACACTGGGGCTTCAGATGCCCACATCCAAGATGGCCGCGCCCAGACAGCGTTTTTAAAAGTAAGATTTTGACTAAAATCCAATACTGTACACCTTGTAAATATGAGAATAGCGGTTCTGCAAAGGGCGATGGATTAGTATTATAGGGGTATTTTTAGTTAAAAAAGGTATTTGAGGCTGGAACTCCGCTTTAAGGGCTTTCTTCGCCCATCTTTATTAAATGAAAGTTCAGTACATAAAATACGTTTCCCTCGCAGGGGTTTTCAGCATTCCTTTGCTCATCAACACAAACGCTGTTCAGCCCTTTTGGCTCTCACTCGAAGCACTGCTGCACTGGCCTTACACTCCAGGCCCTTGTTTGTCTCCTACAGACTTAGCTCACCCAACAGAGTGCACCCAGATAGCAGCCTCGTGCTGCACTGACTCCCATGTGGAGCCCTCCTGACTCCTGGGCCAGACCTCCTGTCTGCTGGGGTGGAGCCCAGAACTATGGTCCCATCTTTCCTAAAAGACCCAGCCACACCTGAACCATCAGTGTCCTTGATAGTCTTAAATCCTGGTCCCAGGATTGGAGATTTCCTCCCAGCCAGATCGCTGCAAAATCTCCAGGCCCCCAACTGGACTTTACAAAACAATGAGGAAACTTAAAAGCCAGTTTCCTCCAAATAAAACAATCCTCCTGGAGCCTCTCAACCTGCTTGACTGACAATCTTGGGTGACATACCCGCTCACAGCTGACTGCACTGTCACAAAATATATGTATATATATATAATATATATTGTATGCTTTTTCATTTGAAGTAGAACTAAATGCATTCATATGTGTCCCATTGGGTAGATTTACCTTCACTGCCTGTGGCATAGCCAAAACAGGAAGTCAGAGGAAGTTGCTCCAAAATTAGGGAAATCCTGATTGTCACCATAACTAGTGTCCCTACTATATTTCCCCTCTGTTCTTTTGACAACCTAAAATTTGGAACTTTGTTTTACTTTCAATGTCCCTGATAATGGTAAACGGGACAAATACAAAGGGCAAATCTCCCCAACAGGGGCACAGACATCAATATAAACCTGACAGGTGTTCCAAGACCAATCCCTCTCCAAATCTAAAAAAAAATGTTTTGCTCTTTTGTTATACTTTAAGTTATAGGCTCTTGAAGTAGGACTGCACGTTATTTTCAAGCAACTATAATACTAAATTAAATGGATTTCCATTCCCTTGTAACATTGTAAATGTGCTTATAAAATGGCTGGATACTTTTAAAACAATATTATATCAACAATGAAGTAATGCAGTAGAAACACAGAACTATGGGTGGAATAGCTTGTGCCAGACAGATGTTTTCCTTAAAGCAGACCTTGCACTATCGAGCACTGTCTTCTTTCTTTCATGGTCACCCCCGGGGCAAAACTGTTGAACATTCCAAAAAAAAAAAAGCTTGTAGAGAAAACAGGTTAGTAAATATACTTACCTTACCCAGGCTTCCGCACTGGAGAGGGTCATGTCACCATCATTTAGAATAAGATCCTGGGTGTTGCTGAGGACCTCCAAGAAGATGCTCCAGAATCGTGCAGTAGAGATTTTGGGAACTCCACAATGCCCAGGCTTCTGCTGGAACGGGTAATGTCACCTATGCCACAGGTGGAAGCCAGGATAAGGTGGCTATGTTAAACATTTTTCCCCCGCAGTTTTCTTTGGGAGTTGTCAAATGCAATTTTTTTTCTGTCAATTGCAGAAACCCGCGCAAGCCCCAATCAAGAGAATCATAATAAGCATTGTGCATCACCCAAGTCAATATGAAAAGCATTAACCACTTTACCACCGGAGGATTTTGCTGTCTTCCGTCCAGGCCACTTTTTGCGATTCGGCGCTGTGCGACTTCAACTGACAATTGCGCGGTCGTGCGACGCCTTACCCAAACGAAATTTACGTCTTTTTTTTCCCACAAACAGAGCTTTCTTTTGGTGGTATTTGATCACCTGTGCGATTTTTACTTTTTGCGCTATAAACAAAAAAAGAGCGTTTATTTTGAAAAAATAACAATATTTTTAACATTTTTTTATATGAAATTCCCCCCAAAAAAGATGTAAAAACCAATTTTTTAAAAAAATTTTGGCCAATTTGTTTTCTGCTACCTATGTTTGGTAAAAAAAATCGCAATAAGCGTATTTTGATTGGTTTGCGCAAAAGTTATTGTGTTTACTAACAAAGGGAAAGATTTCTGTCATTTTTGGTGTTTTTTTTTTTAACGCGTAATGGCGGCGATCTGCGATTTTTTTTGTGGGACTGCGACATTGCGGCGGACAGATCGGACCCTTGACTGACATTTTTGACACTTTTGGGGGTACCAGTGACATTACTGCAGTAATCAGTGCTATATATATGCACTGTTACTGTAAAAATTACACTGGCAGGGAAGGGGTTAATTTTATTGGAGAGGGAGGGGTTAATGTATGCCTGGTGCTTACTGACGTGTAGGGGGGGAGGTGACTGAGTGAGTCATGGACAGATCGGATGTCCAGCTATGCTGAACAGTCCGATCTGTCACTATGGAGATCCGTCCGCTTGTGTTTACACAGGCGGGCGGATCTCCACACTAGATCCCCGGCGATCGGGGCAGAGCAGCGGCGATCGCCGCTGTTCCTCCCCTGGCCCGACTCCCGCTGTGAATGAAAACAGCGGGAGCGAGCCTCCGGCGGCGCGCAAGCGCCGCCCAGAAGGGGGAGTGTCTGACGACGTTAATACTACGTCGTCAGACGATAACGAGCCACTCTGCCGCAGTAGTATTACTGTGAGCAGACGTAAAGTGGTTAATAGATACTACACCTGGTCCTGTTATACCACACACACTGTTAAAAAGTTCAGCAATATTGTCATTAAACAAAAAGGGCTCGTGTGCATATGGCCCCTTTCACACGGGTGTTCCGTATGTCCGTATATCACCCCATCCATTTGCGGGTGATATACGGACATAATGCATGTCAATGGGATTGCGGATGACCATCTGCTGGCATCAGATTTGCGTCCTTTCAGTTCTGTTCCGTTTTTTGGAACGGAACAGAACCCTATTTTTTCTTCCATTTAAAAAACGGAAAGGATGCAAAATCGGATGTCAGCGGTGTCATCCGCGGACATCCTCAATCACATAGACATACATTATGTCCATATATCATCCGCAAACGGATGGGATGATATGCGGACATATGGACCGGATGACACAAATGTCATCCGTGTCCGTGAAAAAAAAAAAGTGCCAGAGCGGATCGCAATACGGTCCGCTCCGTGTGAAAGAGGTCTATGGGTGGCTTGGCCTGGTTTAAAAATAAAATAATCTTTATTTTTTTCCTGAGCCTCCCAATATTGTTCTAAATTCCAGGACCATCACATTCCAGGACCATAACATTATGAGCCGTGTTTATTATTGTTATTTTTACAGGTACTTATATAGCACTATCGGTTTATGCAGCGGTTTACATATATACTGTACATTCCCATCAGTCCCTGCCCTCAAGGAGCTTACAGTCTAAGGTTGTTTAGCTAATGAAAATGTAGTTACAGAATTGTGGGCTGTTGCCCTTTGGTCCACATCCAGTCTTGGGTGTAGATGTCCCTCCATCTTCTTGTATCTGAGCAGTGCGCTATTCAGACAACCCAAATTACTGCTATGCCAAAGGATGGTTGATTCTGAAATGGAAACTAAACTAGGAAAATTACCCCTTAGTTTGTAGGGCATGTCTATAATAAGTACATACTATATTTCTGCTTGTGTCAGAGATCTGCCAATTGTAAATTCCTCAAACAGTTAACACTGAAGAAATGAGACTGCAGGAAGCCGGCCTTAGTCACTTATGCTCCGTGGATATGCTTCCTTTTCCATTTATGAGTAATATAAATGTTTACTTACTGCCGAAGCTGAATTTATTCAACAAGTAAGCAGGCCATATTTCTCAGACCTCTTTGCCACAATTTACTGAAAATTTCCCCCCCTTTGTTGGGTAGAGAACGTGTTTATATTGTGAATTTATTTTCGCTAGACTCAGGGTAACATGTAATGATCTATTACAATATTAATATTATTGTAAGACAAACTAAAGGGGGATATTTATTAAAAGTGAAGTATGTGTTTTTTTTTTTTTTTTTTGCTGACTCATACTTTTCTAGGTGGATGGAGCATTGGTCCGATGCTGCATCTGTCCCCCACAGTCTCTAACACTGAGAACCGAGCGATCAAACACTGAAGATCGCTCGGTTCTCAGAGCTCCCCGAGCAGAGAACTAGTGATTGTAAGTCAGCAGCTCTCTGTTCTGTCCCTCTTTGCTCACTAGAGCACTGGGCTGTGGAGGGGGCGGGAACGGCCAGCTCAGGCTCCCACCTGGGTGGATCCCGACCATATGGTCGCAATCTTTCCCAAGCCTGGACAGGCTCTGTGACGTCAGCCGACAACTTCAACAACTGCACTCCTGTGATCCACAGGCAAAGGACAGCCAAACAAGCTTTGGCTGTACTTCTCCTTTAACCACTTTAGCCCCCCGGAGGATTTGGCTGCTCAATGACCAGGCCCTATTTTGCGATTCGGCACTGTGTTATTTTAGCGGATAATTGTGCAGTCGTGCGACGCTGTACCAACAACTAGAGCTTTCTTTTGGTGGTATTTGATCACCTGTGCGATTTTTACTTTTTGCGCTATAAACAAAAGAAGAGAGACAATTTTGAAAAAATTACATTATTTTTTACATTCTTTTATATGAAATTCTGAAAAAAAAAAGTAAAAATACAAAATGTTTTAACATTTTATGCCAATTTGTTTTCTGCTACATATTTTTGGTAAAAAAAAATGCAATAAGCGTATTTTGATTGGTTTGCGCAAAAGTTATTGCGTTTACTAACTACGGGAAAGATTTATGTCATTTTTATTGTTTTTTTTTTTTTTTTTTTTTTTTACTAGTAATGGTGGCGATCTGCGATTTTTTTTTTTTTTTTGCCGGACTGCGACATTGCGGCGGACAGATCGGACCCCTAACTGACATTTTTGACACTTTTGGGGGGACCAGTGACATTACTACAGTAATTAGTGCCATAAATATGCACTGTTACTGTAATAATGACACTGGCAGGGAAGGGGTTAACCCTATGGGTGATCAAAGGGTTAAATGTATGCCTCATGCTTACTGATGTGTGTGTGTGTGTGGGGGGGGGGGTTGGGGGTTCTGTGACACAGACAGAGATCGCAGATTCAGCTATGCTGAATTCTGTGATCTCTCCCTGTCTGTCACTGAGAAGATCCGCCTGCTTTTTTTTACAGGTGGGTCTTCCCACACTTCTCACACTTTCCCCGACGATCGGGGAAGAGAGACGGCGATCGCCGGGTCTCTCCTCCTCCGGCCCGACTCCCGCTGTGTCTAAACACAGCGGGAGCGAGCCTCCGGCAGCATGCGAGACCACTAGGAGTCCAGCGATGTAGGTCTACTCGCTGGACCCAGGGGAGCCGACCTACTGCAGTAGTATCACTGTGAGCGGTCGGCAACTGGTCAATATCAATAATTCTGAATCTTCAGACAATTTTCGATCCGTGGAATGCTCTTCATTGCATTTGATTTTCTTGACACATTACCATTTGTGGAATATTTCTCGTGGGTATCTTGATCCAATATTTCTAGAGTCCGATCTTGATCCAGCAATGTGCTAAATAGCCGAGGCTCCCTCAGGTCTCTTGCTCCTCATTGGTTCAGATACAGCAGCAGAAGCCATTGGATGTCAATCAAAGCCAGTGGCGGGGCCATGCCCTGCTCTGTTTGTCTTATGGGTACACAGGGCCAGGGCTTTTTTTCTCAGAAAATAGGTGTGGGAACCCAACAGCGCCCTCCGCAAAACCACCCTCTCCCTCCCCATACACCCCAAAACTGCATCAAATAGTGGGTGTGGCCAAATTTTACTGACAATGGAAGAGTCTTAGAGAGGTAATAAATACCAGCAGTACATTACATACAGAGTGCAAAGTGTGTTCCTGCTGAGAACCTCAATGGGTGTGCCACATCCCGATAAGTGTAGGAGAAGAAAGGGGGTTCCCCTGGGATTGGGACTTTTTAGGCACCAATAGATAAAGTTTGCAACAAGTAAGAATTATTGATAAATGTTTTAATGAAAAAAAATAATATATACAAAAAAAGAGAAAACATTGGAACATGCAAATATATACATAAAAACAATTGCAAGCTCAGGTGTATGTGCAATGTAACCAGAGAAACACAACCAAAAGGACCAGAAGATCCGACGCGTTTCGGGGTTCTTGAGACCCCTTCGTCAGGGATAACGCTAATGTCCTATCTGTAAGTATTCAAAAAGATAAAATGTATAATGTTCTAACAATATCATATCTGTTTATACAATATATATGCACAACATATTTTGACAGATGGTTTTTACTTACAGGGTTGGTTTACACATAAGTTTAAGGCTTGCAGATTAAAAACAGGAGGAAAACTGTGATCCAAGTACTGCCAAATGCCTGAAAGGTTTTTTTCTCCTTTTTCCTTTTCCTTTAAGATGTTATGCAACCATCATAAGATGGAGAAAGGGGGGATGGGTTTGTGATCCTCAAAAATATCCTGATTCAGGGCAGCTGGAGTCCAATAGTAGCTTGGCTTAGCGGGACGGGTCAGACATAAGCCTGTCCATACTGCAAAAGACCATGTAAAGAAAAAAGATGTAATTGCTAAAAAAATACTGTAAATATTAGTCTCTTTTCTTAATAACAATGATATGTCACTGATAAGAAAAGAGGAACTGCCAGAACAATAATGTATCTCCATTTAAGAGTCTCGTGAATATCGCCATGTTTATCTTTTAACAATTGAAATTGTATATAAAGAAAAACGACAAAAATGGATAAAAAAGAAAAAAAGTTGTCAGTGAAAAACACACCATATAACCAAAAATATACACTGAGTACATATAAACCCAGTGCGGCTGTATGGCTGTGGGCAAAAGAGATACACAGCTCAAACCAAAAAGGGAGGAGCAAATGTATAATGGCATATCGCAGGAGTCCAAAGAGACACCATTTGTTCTGGCAGAAAGGCACAGGGATGAGAGGCTCAAACAGTGCCACAAAGGAATAGAAAAGATTAAGAAGAAAAAAATTAAGAAGAAAAAAAATGAAGAGATCTTTGTAGAGAGTACCTTTTAGATGACAGGGGATCAGAAATCTGCATGGACAGCCTTCTCCCAGCAATGGATCGCACAAATGATCCACGCTGGGAGCCGGTATTATAGCGTCCATGCAGCTGATCCCCATTAGGCAAATGACTGCAGATCACCGCCGCCAGCTGAGTGCAGAGTTTGGGGGGGGGGGGGGTGTTACACATAGAGTACAGATTTCAGGGGTGCGCTAGGTGCAAAGTTTGGGGGTGTGCTACGCAGGGATTTATTCTCAGAGTATTGGTGCAGGAATTCCTCCTTTCTGAGTTTCCCCTTTCTCCACCCCTACCAACCTTGGATCCTCTCCCACTAGAATAGATCCCCTAGCAGCCAGCGTCTCACCCCTTGCCATTACATACATACAGCCAGTGCTGGAGGTGCCCCACGTTCCTGCTGCACAGAGCAGAGGTCGGTAGCAAGCACGCAAAAGGGCCCCCATAGCAAGTGGCTTGCAATGGGGGCACTCTGCACGGGGGGGGGGCAGGAGTAACAGCTGGGGACCTAAAATAAGTGGGATCGGGCCTGCTCTGTGAAAACCATTGTATGGCATGTTTGTTCTTTTAAAACAAAAAACTCTGAGCCTTTAGTATTACTTAAAGACATAATAAAATGAATTTACATATTATTCTATTGTCCATTAGTGTTCTTGGCTTAGACGTCAGCCATTTTCTTTTGACTTACGTATTTCATGTGTTTTTACACTTTGTCGCATATTTTTTTTTAAAAATAAGTCTGTTATTATGATGTCAGTGGTTCTGTCCAATTACATTTGGAATAAATTGCCAAACATGAATCAGTTGGACATAGTTAGCATGACGACCAGCTGTTAGATTCAACACCACCCAACAACCTGTTTTATAACAAATATCTCAAGGGCATTCCAGCGAGCACTGTGCTGAGAATTACATGCAGAAGCAACATCCATTTATTGTACATAGGGTGTGGAAGAAATGCCTTTCAGCATCACGATCACAGACATTATAGGCATGAATCCCCCAAATCTAGCACAACTTGTTCTAAAATGGTGATGTGAGCTTGGTGTGCTCACATAACATTGCATCATGGGGGTGAGTCCTAAGGGCTTGCCTTTGTATTATAAAAGCAAATATGCCTGGTTGCCGATCATTACAGCACATTTGTGCTTTATTACAAAAACACTGTACAATGCACTCATAGATTGCAGTACTTGTAAAGCAGAGCTCATAAGAAGCAGCACAGGAAGCCAATTCGTTTATGTGCCACTGATGAGCATGTTGATAGTTTGAGAAAGCAGAGTGACAGACAGGTGAGGGTCTATGCTGCTTCTCCTTCACTGTCCAGTTGCAGGCTGGAGGCTGGTCTCGGAAAGCCTGGGTTCTAAGAAATTGGTTAAATGAGAATGGCTGTGATTTACTCAGAAGATTGAGAACATCTAGTGGTGCAAAAGTACTGCAGGTGAAAAAATTGGAGTGAAGGTTAGTATTGCAACACCAGCTAATTTCTTTTTTTTTTTTTATTGTTTTTTTCTACTAGAGTTCTGCCTCAGTATTACCTGGTGATTTTGCTATGAATGCCCTTGTTCAGGCAACTCCTGTTAGTGGTTTGACAACTATTTCACAGTTGTGCTCCTGCCTGTCTTAGAGCATGGATTTGAACCTGGACTCTCTGCTGTGTCAGGCATTGTCTCTTCTTGCTGAGCCACCTGGAATGCTTGACAGCTCCCTGGACAGTTCCTTAAATTATCCTGTCTTAAACCTTGTTTGTCTTGAACCCTGAACTCTGCTTCTCCCATGATATTCCTGATTTAAGCCATGTCTCTACACTTCCTGTTTGCCAGATTATTATGCTCTCTTCAGCCAGTATCTCCCTCGCATCTTTCCTGCTGCCGTCCATATTTTGCTACCACTCATTATCTATGTGAGATGGCTTAAAGATGGTAAGGTTGAAGAAGGATGCTGTGTGCAGGAACAACCAGGGCTGGTGGAATACCAAGCTTGCAGTGATTTGAACAGACAGCAGATAGTAGTGTAGTCTGTTATCCAGGAAAAGGAACAATATCTCTCCTGCGCTCGAGTGGTGAATCTTCTAGGCGGTTTTATGACACAAATGAAGTGGTCTTGCTGCCCCCCCCTCAGGACCAAGGGTATCCAAAAGGCACTACAAGAAAACAATAAGAGAAGGGTGCACCGACCTTGTGCATTACCACTTAAAAGTTTATTAAAATCAAAGAAGGGTAGCGTACAATATATTCACAAACGTAGCATATGAACAAGCATATAGGAAATGGGCACCGCTCGCTTCCAGGACACTTCTCTACTGCTGGATAGCGTGATGGCATCCTCAAAACCTGATGTAACTTACGCGTTTCGAGGGAGGACCCTCTTCCTCAGAGCCAAAATCGCCACTCCAGGAAAAGGGGTCAAGGCAGGCAGCAAACTGAAACCGGCAAGGGTCAGGGCAGGTGGCAATCAGAAGAGTATTCATATCCAAGCAAAGGTCAAGGCAAGCATCAATCAGAACAGTAATCCATACCCAGGCAAGGGTCAGTAATAGAAGCTATCCAGAGTTAAAGCAAGGCACAGGAGCCAGGTAGCAAATGCTATCACAAGCCCTGGGTTTGTGATGGTCAAAAAGGGTGCGGACCTTCTGACGGTCAATTGGGGCAAAGGTTTACTGAAAACCAAGCCTACAATACATCAAAAGAAGACACTGGACACCCAGATAATGCTCAATGTATATATTTTGCTAGTCAAAAGTCTGTCAACTATAAATCATCTGCATGCTCAGTTTTGTAATGTGAGCCTAATTGAACGTTACTTGCTGTAATGGGAAAATATGAAAAGGAATAATGTAGAAATTGTAGTTACTGTATGTGGATAGATAATATAATCTGACTATCAGGAAGTATATTTTCTATAGCATCCTATGTCCATTATGAGCATCATTACAGTTAATTTGTGCAAGAGTTGTAAGCCTGCTGGAGCCTGTGCTTAGTATTCAGACTTCCTTATCTGCAATATGCATTGGTGAACATGCATTATCTAACTGAAAACAATGGTTAGGCTTTTTATATTTCATTATATAATTTCCAGCCATTCAAGATACTTCTAGCAGTCATATTGTGCTACATTAACTATTGCTTTTACTGGCAAATGCTTTTCGTTAAAGTGCATCTGTTATAAAAAAAAAAAAAAAATCACATGTCACCAATGAATGTCACTTTGATTAAAGAGTACCTTTTTCTTAATAACAGTCAAATAAACATCGCTCCTGAGTGCCCTTATGTGACCCTACGCCCTCGGCAAAGGTCCCCTCTCCTGCTACCAGGAGTACTGTAGATTATTGGAGACCACACAGAGGTTTTGTTTCCACGCAGACAGACCCTAAATGGCATGGTCACTTATTTTCCATCGTCTAGTGCTGGTTCCTCATCTGTTACTCACTGCTGTGCACATTTCTGGGTATTGACCAAAGAGTTACAGCCACATAGAGCGACTTTTTAAAATCAAGCGGGAGAGGCTTTCCCCACTCGAGCACCGAGTTTATATACTGAGAGTCCAGTTGAACTCCCCTCAGTCCCCTACAGTCAATACCAGTGGTCTTGCTGCAGTCTGTTACTAGCCTATCCAGCTACAAGTTGTCCACTACAGTGTGTCAGCCTTACTACTAGGGTTCGTTACCAGCCAGTACTGTTATAGTTGGCTACTTCTTATGCTCTACAGGCACTTACCCATCTCAACATCTGTGAGTACCTGTTGATTGACCTGGTAGTAGCTGGCAGATAAACCCAAACTCCCATTAGGGGGTTTCTGGTGGAACACTAGCTATTCCTTAGACCAGTGGTCTCCAAACTGTGGCCCAAGAGCCAGATGTGGTCCTTTGCTTGCCTTTATCTGGCCCATGGGGCACTACTCCTCCAACTGACACCAATGATGGGATGCCATTTTTTCCACTGACACCAATGATAGGGCACTATTCCTCCCACTGACACCAACAATGGGGCACTATTCCTTCCATTAAAATCAACAATAGGACATTGTTCGGCCCCTTAAGGCCTGAAGGACAGTAAACTGGCCCTTTGCTTTGAAAGTGTGGAGACCCCTGCCTTATGCCCCATACACACGTGCAGATTATCTGCAGACTTTTGTCTGCAGACTTACCAAAACCATATAATATGAGGTCAAACCTAAACACTTTCAATTTGTATGCAATCTGGAAGGCCCTTGCACTACATAGAAAAGGTAAGTCTGCAGACAAAAGTCTTCAGATAATCTGCACGTGTGTATGGGGCATTAGATTCAATCCAGTCACTTCCACGAAAGGCCACACCCACTCTTCTGACAGCAAGTCAACACCCACACATGTGACACTGAAGTCCTAAAGTGATATAAAAGGATTAAGTACTACTAGAAGCCGGAGCTTTTTGATGAAACAAAAGTACATATTGTAGATTAATGTGTAATTACAGTTTATGCATAGAAATATTTTTTTTTTTTAAACTTCAGCTTTCTTTAATAGCTTATTTACATTAAACTAATCTCCTTCACATTTATACCTAAAATACAAACCATAATACAGGTCTTCATTAAATCTGCTATGTGTATTCATAACCTGCACGCACGTTCCCATATACAAGTGCATCTGTTGCCTCCTCTCTATTCTCATGAAGCCATCATGTAACCTCAAACATCAACCTTACCCTTCCCTACCTTGTGTCCTAAACAGACAAAACTTAAGGCGGGACATCATTAGCCATTGGAGCAAAAGGAACACTGGTGGATGCAAGCTAGATGATAGAGATGTAGAATTTGTTCTCCAAATGTGCATAGCACCATCATATTACACATTAATTTACAAAGTTCATAGAACCCTTCATATCTGTCATTCCTCAAACTAGCTCACAATCTAATGTCCCTTTCACACCTGCACAGATCCTAGGGTCAGCTTTGGAGAAAATTTTACCAGTGTGATTTGTGGTGGTCAAAGGGGCCAGCGTGGAAGATAACCAAGTAACTTACAGGTGTGATTTGTGGTTGTTGGAGGGGCCAGCTTGGGAGGAAGCCAAGTAATCAGTATGATGTTTTGTTTTTGGAGGGGCCAGCTGGGAGGAAACAAAGTAAGTAAAGCCTCGTACACACGCACCGATTGTTGGCCGACCTATCGGCCGTCTTTTGTCCAGTGTTGTTGTGTTGGTTGAAATGTGCTCTAGACTGCACACGAATTTTGTCACCAACAACAACCAACTGCAGAAGTGATGTCATGTTCTGGCTTACTTTTCGTGTGTTTTTTCTTCTCTGAGCATGCCCAGTCTTGCTCATCACATTTTTGTCTGCCAAAATCTGTACTGACTGAAGAACAATCGGCCGTTCTGGTGACGGCCAACAAAAATTTTATAGCATGCACACCAGATTTTGTTCGGCCGAAAAGTCGCAGTCGGTTGTCGGAAGCATCATACTAACAAGCCGACAATCGGCCGATTGGACGTTGGCCGAAAATTCACGGCCAACAATCGGTGCGTGTGTACGAGGCTTTACCAGTATGATTTTTGATTGTTGAAGGGGCCAGCTTGGAAGGAAGCCAAGTAACTTACCAATATGCTATTTGGTTCTTGGAGGTGTCAGCCTGGGAGGAAGCCAAGTAACTTATCAGTATGATTTTTGGTTGTCGGATGAGCTAACTTGGAAGGAAGCCAAGTAACTTATCAGTATGATTTTTGTTTGTTGGAAGGCAAGCTTTGAAGGAAGTCAAGTAACTTATCAGTATAATTTTTGGTTGTTAGTGGGCCAGCTTGGAAGGAAGCCAAGTACCTTATCAATATGATTTTTTGGTTGTGGGGGAAAGCCAATATAAATGCAAGCAGAACTTTTAAAGAAAAAGGGGAAAGGAACAGAGAGTTTACTGGGCCCAGTAGCAATAATGTGAGTAAACAATTGCTGCCATATCATTGTAACTTTGACATGGAAGAGATCTCACCTTGGGGGGAACATCTGCACAGGTTGAACTGGATTGACTGTTGTCTTTATTCAACCGTACCTAGTATGTAACTATCTGCATCAAGGTAAATTTCTTACCAAGCACACCTGATTTCAGGTGTGGCATTATTTAATGGCACAATTTCAAAGCCTTTAATGATATACTGTATTTCAGATGGAAATAATTTTTGCTCAGGTATGTAATAAATTCAACATTGTAGTTACGTTCTTATATGACTGCTTTGTCACTGTTCTAGGTGAATGTGATGTCTCATTTACTGAACATGCAGTACAGTACTAACCTACATACACAGGATGCTCGGTGATCAGGAGATGTGGAGGAAATAAATTGTTCTGTAGGTGTGTAACTTTGCAGATTTATTGTTCCATAAAACAGAAGTTATTTATTATTCTGATGATGTAACATATATTAGTATAGTAGGGTATTAACTGCCACCTCTATTGTTTTGTTGTTTAATCGTACTGAATAAAATGTCCAGACATTCACACTCCTTATTTGTAAGATATATTTATTGTCAAGGAGTTTACTTCTAGTGGCTGTAAGAAATAATTTATACCTATCAGTATGCTTTTAAAGGGTATCTAAACCCCAAAACCAAAATTGTATATATTGCAGATTATTAGTTCTTAGATGTGGTGGCTGCATTTGTCTTCTTTATTCAGACCTTTTCCATTTATTATCACTTGGGGATCCTGTGAATTAAACAATTACTGTCCCTGGGTGGCTACACACACTTCTCCACTGTATCTGTGAAGGGAGTATTAGTATTTTACTATAAATGGAGGAGGAGGTTGATGGGGCATTGTGGGAGATTAAAAATCTCTCAGTCCGACACTCCAGGAAGTGTTGATATTGGGTTCAGAATTGCATCGCTGATGTCTCTAATTAAGAGTTTAACATTTCTGCAGTAGTCAGGGCATCTATAGGTGCACCTAGTACAGATTCCTGATAGTTGCTCTGTAAGACACAACCATGTCTGCTCTTTTTTTTTTTTTCATCTACAACTTTTTTTATCAAATCATTTTTAGCTATGTGTTAGGAGAATACCTGTAGTGAGTGGAGACCAATGGGCGATAATGTCAGGCTAAGCACAGGTCTCAGTTCTTTAAGAGGTTGAATTGGCTGGACCGCTAGACCGATGATCAGTGTTGGGGTCAAAAGCCAAGGTCAGTGCAGGAGAAGAGTTTTGTAGTCGAGGTCACAAGGCAAGGTCGATTCCAAGTAGCAATAGAGGTAGCCAGAGGCAGCGGCCAGAATATTGTATGAAGCACAATAATCTGGCAAACAGGAAGTGCAAACACATGGCTTAAATCAGGAAGTTCATGGGAGGAGCAAAGAGTTCAAGGTTCAGCATAAATCAAAGCACAAGGCAGGATTGTCCAATGAATCAGGCAGGGTGCTGTCCAGTAGAGCTGAACAAATCTTGATAAAACGAGAACCATGATTTTTTTGCTTAGAATAAAGATCACGATTTTTGGCATTACATAATTTTTCCCATTATACAAAAAAATTGGGCTAACTTTACTGTTTATTTTTTTCATTCATTGAAGTGTATTTTTTCCCCAAAAATTGCGTTTAAAAGACCGCAGCGCAAATACAGTGTGACATAAAATATTGAAACGACCGCCATTTTATTCTCTAAGGTCTCTGCTAAAAAATATATGTATAATGTTTGGGGGTTCTAACTAATTTCCTAGCAAAAAATACTGATTTTTAACTTGTAAGCAACAAGTGTAAAAAAATAAAAAGGCTTCATCTTTAAGTGGTTAAACTGACCCCATTTGCAGATCGAAGTTCATCCCTTTGATCTTTAAATGAACCAAATGATACAATGTTTCTTTTTCTCTCAGCGCTGAGTAATGTTGTGATAAACTTTTCTGGATGCTTTTTTTTTGACAGCTGTGAGCAGATAACTGCTCAGCACTTGTTACATGAAATTTTTTTCAAATGGTAATAGATGTGAGTCAGAAAGATTTGGGAGAAACCAGCCCTATAGCTACATATGAAAAACCAGAAAGGCAGAGGTAATCTAACCCCACATATATTGGGCTTTTAAATGGCGACTCCCAAATGAAAGAACAACCATATCAGTAACTTATTAGAAAAGTACAAAAATGCATTTATTTAGTATCCACAGTCATATATAAACAATGTCATAAGATGTAGGGCCATGAACAGACATGGGGCCCATAAAAACATAATACATACAGTGACATCAATAATGTATAAACGGATAAAAAGTGCATAATGTGCCAACATGTTTGGTGGCCTATCTATTCTGCTTCTTCGGGGCTTTTGCCATCCGTATACACTTCACAGACATCTAATATGTATGTATAGGAAAAAGAAAACAGCAACATAATACACATACTATATACGCATAAAAATAAATCAACATAAAAAAATCAAGAAAAAAAAAGGGTTGTTTTTGAAGGGGTATGGTACAAATAGGATACCTACCACAAATAAGTAAAAAAGAACCAGGAAGGTTGTCAGATGTGTTCCAGTCGGGGAGTTCAGAAAAAAATTGCATCAAACGCTGCAAATTCCCGAATATAATTATCCCTCAAAGGGTGCATAGGAGCTCACCACTGTAAGTTGTGGGATAGATCATACGGCCCTGCATACGAAAAATAGAAATGGAGAAAAGACACAAAGGAAGACAGATTCTGCATTAAACACATATATAAGAATCCAAAAAGATTTTTAAGGAGATCCAAAAATAGGATCAATCCAACCATGTCACATGAATACCTAATCATGTCTCACCATCATAAGAGGTAGAGAGGGGTGTTCTCCATAAGGTGTATGGGCAAACCGCCCACCTAAAGTCAGGCAAGTATCCGTGGTATTAGCAGCGTGATGCCCAGGTCTCCCGAGAACCCCACTAAATCACAAAGCAAATGAACCACAAAGGAAACACCCATATTTATTCCCCCCGTCCCCGTCCCATGTATACATTAAATTGTTCAAATTTGTGTTGATTTATTTTTATGCATATATAGTACGTGTATTATGTTGCTGTTTTCTTTTCCCTATACATACATATTAGATGTCTGTGAAGTGTATACGGATGGCAAAAGCCCCGAAGAAGCGGAATAGATAGGCCGTGAAACATGTTGGCACATTATGCACTTTTTATCCGTTAATACGTACAGTGACATCAATAATGTATATGTTTTTATGGGCCCCATGTCTGCTCATGGCCCTACATACTATGAGGTTGTTTATATATGACTGGATACTAAATAAATGCATTTTTGGACTTTTCTATTAAGTTACTGATATGGTTGTTCTTTCATTTGGGAGTCACCATTTAAAAGCCCAATATAAGTGGGGTTAGATTAACCTCTTTCTTTCTGGTTTTTCACTTGTTACATGAATCGTGGAAATGATGGATTAGGATTGTGAGGAGGGTTGAATCGAGATTACGATTTTTTAATGATTAATCGAGCAGCGCTGATGTCCAGCATCTGAGGTAGCTCAGCAAAAAGAGCTGTTGCTTGACAAAGCAGAGGTCCCAGGTTCAAGTCCACCTCCTGACCCTATTGATCAATGTTTTTTTATTTTCTTTTTATTGCCACAGGTCATGGACATCTCAATGGTAAGGGTCCATTCACACTAGCGCGACTTGTCAGGCGACTTGGTCGCCTGACAAGTCGCGGTGGGTCGCTCGCCATTGAATAGTACAGGACCCGTTCTAATAGGAGCGACACAAGTCGCTCCGACTTAGAAAAAGGGTCCTGTACTACTTTGGGGCGACCTGGAGGCGACTTGCATTGACTTCAATGATATGAAGTCCGTGCAAGTCGCGCCGAGGTCGCGGTGCACAATGTGCACCGCGACTTCACAAGTCGCCCCACCAAGTCGTGTCGCCGCAGTCTGAACGGGGTCTAAGAGTGCCCAAAATGAATATTTTGCTGGTGGGGTTCTGAGATCTTATCTAGAATTCCTGATTTGGCTCCTCTTGTGTCTTACTGCAGCTGAGAGACTGATAGTTTTTTTTTATTTTGTTAAATATGAAATACTGTACATTCTGAATTCAACAGAGAGCAGGCCTTTGTAATGACTGTAACAAGAGAGCAGCCCTCATTGTTGCAGTTCCTCAGAAATATAAGAAGCTATTTGTTCATGCAACATCCACCCGGACTTGAAATATCCATAAATTACCTAGAGCTTTCCATGTAACATTGGTATTGCAGTTACAGATTTATAGGAAAAAATACCATGTCCAAGGAGACTACTAGGCTGCGAAATATGATAACATAATTATAATAATTTTGGTTATTAATACAAATACATTTATCTGGAACTCTTGATGGGGCTTCTGTATTCATTTTCTAAGACTCTTAGCCTTTCCTAAATCGATAACAGATGGGATTTTATTTGCCTAATGTAATTAATTGCCTTAATGTAATCAACAGAAAGCTAAGGGAGGCTGAGTGACGCTGGATGCATTTATTTCTAAACATTAATCATTCAGTACTGGATATATTTTTTGCAGTACTTCCTTTCTATAAATGATATTATTCTTATTGACCAAGGGATTTTTATTAACAATAAAGTAATAGGTTAAAACTCCTGTACATGAATACATTGATATACGTCGCAAATGGTTTTGTAGCCTCTCCATAGAAGACCTCCATGCTAAACCAACTGGTATATGAGATAGCAGGGCAGTTGAGTAAGTAGGACTTACCTCTGTACCCCTAACTCAGTTTCATTGAAAGCTTCCATCCTAAGAACCTTTAGGTCGCCTTAAAACCTATTGTATTCATTTGAGGTTTCTCAATATACAGTATATGTACATACAAAACACATAGCACAGCTTAAGAACCTACGAAAGGAAGTTAGGTGAAATGAGGCTACAGACATCCAATCCTTTTTAACCACTTCAATACCGGGCCCTCTACCCCCCTTCCTGCCCAGTTCAATTTTCAGCACTGTCACACCTTGAATGACAATGGTACAGTCATGCAACACTGTACCCATTTGAAATTTTTAAATAAGAGAAAGAGGTATAGGTGGTGCTGTCTATGTATTATGTCTAATCCTCTTGAAAAAAAAAAAAAAAACAAGTGAAAAAGTTATATTGGAAGTGATAAACTAAAAATATATATAAGTAGATAATCCTATCGCACAAACCCCATATGAGATCAGTGATAAGTGTAAAAATAAACAATTCCTGATATGCCATAATAGCATTCCAAACTAATGAATTACTATACACATACTATCACAAAAAATACAGTGCCAAATAAAAGTGCTTATCCATGCAAAAATGTGCAACAAGTGCAGTGATCAGATAAGTCCATAAACAATCTAATGCGTTGAAAAAATCATAAGTCCTTATAAAAAGGTAAAGTGACAAAATGCAAAAAAATTTGCCAAAGTGCAGCATCAGTCTCTTGGTGATAAAAAGAGAAGGTGAATCCTCTCGTGCTCCCCCCTCAGCTTCACACTCACCAGAAGATTGAACCCCGGCATGAGTTAGAGGCACCAACAAATAGTATAATACACGGACCTGTGTCTCCTCCTCCGTCTCCCTGGGTCTGATCAGTGGGGATACTCCTCACAGGGTATGTGGACAAGAGAGGCAACTCATAGTGTGAATCTGTAGCAAATTGTTTATTATTAAAACAGAAAATACACTTACAATGGTACGGGGAATTCAAGTCGTTTGGAGATACGTTATTTCCAGAATGCCGCGCATTCCACGGACCGGAAGTTCGGAACCGAAAGTGGCGCTATTGGCGCTCTAGTCTCCTCTCTACGCGTTTCCTCAGAATGACGTCATCAGGAGCAGCGCCATCTTGGTCAACCTCTCAGTCTTTATACTGTGTGGTTGCTTGGCAACGCAATCATAAACACACTGGTGGTCATATGTAAATTAGGCCAGTAGCGTCAGCTAATGGTAATAACGCTGTCCCCTAGCATGGAGATCTAAATTACCAACAGCTATCTATCTATAATCCATATACAAGTAAGAAAAATGCCAAGCAATAAACACAGCACTAATATCGCATACTTCAGTTAATCCGGTTGCCAAATCTCAAGAATTGCATATATTCGGGTAGGTAACCTCTGCCTAAAAATACATTAAAATATAAAATAAGAGTATTAAATACAAAAAAATTTAAATAAATAAATCAAATAAAAATACTAAGTAATGTAAAAAAATAAGAAATAACATAAATAATAAAAATCATATACATTTTTGACCCTATTAAATTAGGCCAGTAGTGTCAGCTAATGGTAATAACGCTGTCCCCTAGCATGGAGATCTAAATTACCAACAGCCAGGGTCTATCTATCTATAATCCATATAAAAGTAAGAAAAATGCCAAGCAATAAACACAGCACAAATATCGCATACTTTAGTTAATCCGGTTGTCAAATCTCAAGAAATGCATATATTCGGGTAGGTAACCTCTGCCTAAAAATACATTAAAATATAAAATAAGAGTATTAAATACAAAAAATTTAAATAAATAAATTAAATAAAAATACTAAGTAATGTAAAATAATAAGAAATAACATAAATAATAAAAATCATATACATTTTTGACCCTATTAAATTAGGCCAGTAGTGTCAGCTAATGGTAATAACGCTGTCCCCTAGCATGGAGATCTAAATTACCAACAGCCAGGGTCTATCTATCTATAATCCATATACAAGTAAGAAAAATGCCAAGCAATAAACACAGCACAAATATCGCATACTTCAGTTAATCCGGTTGTCAAATCTCAAGAAATGCATATATTCGGGTAGGTAACCTCTGCCTAAAAATACATTAAAATATAAAATAAGAGTATTAAATACTAAAAATTAAAATAAATAAATTAAATTAAATAAAAATACTAGGTTATGTAAAATAATAAGAAATAAGACAGTAAATAATAAAATCATATACATTTTTGACATTATTGAAAAGAATAGACATATTATAGTGATGTATATAGAAAATAATGAGAGAATGGTGGACCTACAGAGTAAACATAGAATCTAAGAAGTAGGTCTAACAAACACCTAAAGGAGATGTATATAAGAATGTGTAAATAATATGAGGAGAAGAGCGTTTATATACCTACATGATGTTATAAAGGGTCACCAAGGTGCTACAACTTTGAGAATCCCCATTGGACTATAATAACCTAAAATTTTTAAATAAAACAATTCAAATAAATATCAATACTGAGGCCCCAGGCTGTAGGGACCCCAATTGATATATCCATCTGGTCTCGTTTTGGGACACCTTGACCTTTTTGTTGTCACCTCTCCAGTGACCCTTGATCTGGTCTATCCCATAAAAGATGAGTCCCGAGGGGTCCTTGTGGTGTACTTCCTTAAAATGTTTGGATAAACTAGGCTTAAGGAACCCCTTTCCTAATATTATTGATATATTCCCTAATTCTGACGAATAGGGTCTAGTGGTCCTCCCCACATACTGAAGCCAACAAGGGCACTCAATAACATATGTGACATGTGTACTATTTCAAGTAATCAGTTCATTGATCTTAAATAATTTATTGGTAAATGAGGATTTAAAAGTTTCCTTCTTCCTGGGTTGATTCCTACTAACTCTACACGGTAGACATTTTTTACATCTATAGAAGCCTTTCAGTTACGAAAACAGCCTGACGTTTTTGGGTGGATTGACAATGTTTTGGACCAGATGGTTTCTGAGCGTAGGGGCCCTCCTATAGATAAACCTAGGTCTCTTAGGAAGTATCCTGTCTGATTTCAAAATGGGCCAATATTTTCTTTGCAATATGTTCAATAGATCTGAGCTGTTTATTAATTCCTGTAATGAAGGCCAAATCCATATCCTTTCCTTTTGTTCTGGTTCTTTTAGTCAGTAATGTATTCTTATTCATATTCCTTACTTCACTCTTCAATTTCTCCAGGTGCTTCCTTTGGTAGCCCTTTTCTTTAAATCTTTTTACCATCCTCTCAACTTGTTCATCATAGTCCTCCAGCCTGTCACAGTTCCTTCGCAATCTCATCGGCTGACCTTTAGGGAATCTTTCCATTCCATTTTGGGTGGTGGCAGCTGGAAATAGGTATATACCCATTCCTGTCCATTGATTTTAAAAAGGTTTTGGTATATAACGTGTCCTCCACTTTGTATATCTGGAGATCTAGATAGTCAATCTGTTGGAAATTCCAACTACCAGTTAATGAAATACCATATCTGTTATGGTTAATTTCATCAAAGAAGGTTTTCAAGGACTCCTACGATCTCTCCCATAAGATGATAACACATACATATATATTTTTTTAGTTTATCACTTCCAATATAACTTTTTCACTTGTTTTTGTTTTTTTTTCATGAGGAATACACATAATACATAGGCAGCGCCACCTATACCTCTTTCTCTTATTCATTTCCATACCCCACTTTGTGGAATATGTGAGGTAGGCAGCAGTCTTCTTGCCCACACCATATCGCGGAACAATAACCAATCTCATATAACATTTTTATCTGTTTTTTTCACACAAATAGAGCTTTCTTTTGGTGGTATTTATACATCACTGGGATTTTTATTTTTTGCTAAAAAAAAAAATAAAATACACAGAAAATTTTGAAAAAAAAACATGTTTCTCTTCCGTTCATTGACAGACACAGTGCCTGATCTTCATGACCATTGGGTTATACTGCCCCCTACAGGAGTAGGACAATAGGCAGAAAAAGAATCTGGCTACTTCTATGGGCAGCCCCAGGGGGTATACTACCTTCCTCTGCTATAGTTTCTCAGTTTTTTTTCTGCCTAGTCAGGAGTAAGGACCTAGTTCCTTGCTGGGATCTCTGGTCCTGGCAATTTTTTTCTTTTTAGATAAACATTTTTCTACTGTTTTTTTCCTGTGAGATCTGCGATCAACTGCCGGACTGGGTGACAGGCTGGATAATCTAGATCCAGTCGTCACCCTAGTCTGGCCAGCGAGCGCACGCAGACCTCAGTTTCGCGCCAGGTCGGCCGCGACATAGCCCCACCGGACAGGGGCTTGCCTGCTAGTTAAACGCCTCTCGAGGTCACGTACACCCAGGTCTCTGCCCGAGTCCCAGTGTTCCTCCTGGCCGACAGCCCCCCATTTTGATGAAAAGGAGGTTCTGTCTGGAGCGGTGCCCGCCTGATTCCTGGTATGGGCGAGTAGCTGCCCCCCCCTCTTCCACTGGAGGATTTTGGGGTGGATGTGGGCCCCTCCTTGGGATGGTCAGACCCCCGGGTTCCCCTCCTTCCCGTTAGGCACCCCCCTCAATCTACCCCCCTTAACTTATGCTGGGGCTCTGTGGGTGGTCTGGTCCACCTTCTGGGGGGGGCAGGGCGCTATGCTGGTGATGGGGGCCGGGAGGTGTGCCGCCAGCGACAGGACGATTGGCTGTGCAGGGGGTTGTACGTGGTGGGGGCTCCTGCCAGAGCCCCCTTTCCTGCCTGGGTCTGTCCTTTAGGCCTAGGGGTTTCCTCCTGGGTCCCTGGGAGCCTCGTAGGGCCGCCATTTTGCTGTAGCCTGTGTGTTTCCATGCACAGCGGCTATGTTTGTGTAGTCTGGCGGCCATTTTGCGGTGGTTTGCCATTGAACATAGCAGTGACCATGACAGTGGAGCCATGTGGGTGGCAATTTCGGCGGTGGGAGCACCTCCTCATCCCCTGGTGCTGACTCCTGAATCTTTTAACTTCCTGATCACCGCACATGGAGTACAGTTTATCCTGGTGGCTGCAGTTGCCTGTTTCTGCTGGGTGGTGAGTCTGGTGGTGTTCTCTCCCTCTCTGCTGAGGATCGCTTGGTGCTTTGTGCCTGGTGACAGGGTGGCGCTGCCAGCACGATGGGGGTTGTCCCTTTGCAGTGTTTTACACTTTTTGTGGGGTCCCGCTGGTGACTCATGGAGTCTTTAGAGCACATCTCCCCACTTGATCGCCTCTCTGAGACTGCTGGGCACTCCGGGTCCCAACCATCCATCAATGCACTGACGGCGGTCCTAAATTCCTTTATGCCCCAGATGGAGGTGGTTTTCGAGTGACGGGCTAGCAAACAGCACCCCCTGCCATCCCCTGCCTCATCTGTCTCATCAGATCCTGAATCTGATTTTGCCACTGCGGACGTGGGTCACCCTGCTGGGTCTGTGACCACACACCTGGAATCCTCAGATAGTGAGGATGATTCCTCCACATCTGCAACCGCACACGAAAAGGCGCTGGTGGAACCACTGAATGTATCTGTGTGTGAGACCTTGAAGATCGAGGGCGCAGCTGCGACGGAGGGTAGGTTCCCTTTGACACTCACAAGCCATCAAAGGTATTTCCTTTCCCTGCCTATTTCGACAGAATTGTCACTAAAGTGTGGGGACGACCAAAGCGCCCGCTTGGAGTCCCAAACGATTTACTAGGCGTTACCCCTATGAGTAGTCCCTTATTAAGAAGTGGACTGTTCCACCGGTTGAAGAGTTCCCAGCCTTTAAGGATCTGGCTGACAGGAAGACGGGGGCTGTGCCCGCAATATGTACACTCTGGCTGGTTCAGCACTGAGGCCAGTATTCACCATTGCCCATCAGTGCAGCCTCATCAGTGCCCATCAATGCAGCCTATCAGTGACCATCAGTGCAGTATCATCAATAAAGCTTATCAGTGCAGCCTCAACAGTGCCCATCAGTGAAACCTCAACAGTGCCTATCAGTGCAGCCTGATCAGTGCCCATCAATGCAGCCTCCCCTGTGCCCATCAATGCAACCTCCCTGTGCCCATCAATGTAGCATCACCAGTGCCCATCAATGCTGCCTCCCCTGTGCCCATCAATGCAGTCTCACCCATGCCCATTAATGCAGCCTCGCCCGTGCCCATCAATGCAGCCCCACCCGTGCATGTCAATGCAACCTCACCTGTGCACGTCAATGCAACCTCACCCGTACCCCTCAGTGCAGTTTCACCCATGCCCGTCAATGCAGCTTTACCTGTGCCCGTCAATGCAGCTTTACCTGAGCCCGTCAATGCAACTTTACCTGAGCCCGTCAATGCAGCTTTACCTGTGCCCATCAATGCAGCTTTACCTGAGCCTGTTAATGCAGCTTCACCTGTGCCCATCAATGCAGCTTTATCTGTGCCTGACAATGCAGCTTTACCTGAGCCTGTTAATGCAGCTTCACCTGTGCCCATCAATGCAGCTTTACCTGAGCCTGTTAATGCAGCTTCACCTGTGCCCATCAATGCAGCTTTATCTGTGCCAGACAATGCAGCTTCACCTGTGCCCATGAATGCAGCTTTATCTGTGCTCGACAATGCACTGACCAAAATGAGCAGGCAAGTGGAAAATTTGAGGGCTGCGCTATATTGTTTTTTCTTTATTTGCTATTTTTTTTCCCCACGAAAGTGGAGTTACCCTTTAAGTACTGTAAGTGCAAAGGATCACACGTTGAGCAGTATCGTTCTTCGCAGGGCAAGCTGAATTCCATTTCCTTTAATATCCATTTCTAAGCCAGGATTGCACTTAACAGTGAAATTGAACAATAAAAGCAAAGTATTAGATTTCATTAGCTTGATAATAATCAGCTGTAGTTTCAGAACTTTGTCATTTCTTTTGTTTCTTGCCATAAAATATGCATCAAGGTTTGAAAACGGTAATTGCACTTTTAGGATCTGGAAGTTCTAACGTCAGGGTATGTAGATCTAATCTTTGTACTCTGGTATGTTTAGACTGGGAATTATGATTGCCAGTAAATGTATGGTTTGTAGTGTAGATATAATCTTATCACGCATGCTTGTCTGTGAATGCGGCTGATTTCTATCATCTGTATTTGTGTGTTTTTTAGGAAAATGATTCCAGTTACTGAATTCCGTCAGTTCTCGGAACAGCTACCAGCGTTTCGGGTGCTGAAACCCTGGTGGGACGTCTTCACTGAATATCTCTCAATGGCCATGCTGATGATTGGCGTATTTGGCTGTACGCTGCAGGTACTCTATTTATTTATCTATCAATTTTCTAAAGCCAGTAAGGACATAAAGGTTACGTCCAACCAAAAGTGATACTTCAGTGTGTTAAATTCTCATGTCTCGATACTGTTGCGGTGCATTGGCCTTCCAGCTGTTGCGGAACTACAAGTCCCATGAGGCTTTGCAGTTACAAGTATGACTTCCATAGGCAGAGGCATGATGGGACTTGTAGTTCTGCAACAGCTGGAGGGCCACCGGTTTGACACCCTTTTGTGACGGTCTACATACAACATTGTATTGTGCGTGTTATCCAGCACTTACCCCTTAGCCCGGAAGGTTTTACCCCCTAACGACCAGGCCATTATTTGCGATATGGCACTGCATTAATTTAACAGTTGCGCGGTCGTGCGACGATCTACCAAAATAAAATTTATGTGCTTTTTTTCCCACCTAATAGAGCTTTCTTTTGGTGGTATTTGATCACCTCTGCGGTTTTTATTTTTTACGCTATAAACAAAAAAGAGCGACAATTTTGGGGAAAAAAAAACTATATTTTTTTACTTTCTGCTATAAAACACATCCAATAATAAAGTGTAAAAAATCGTATTTTTTTTACTAGACATCTGTACAATTTTATGCTGTCTCCACTAATATACAGTCTAATTTAGTTTTATTTAATCACTTCTGGACCGGAAGGTTTTATCCCCTAATGGCTGTGTACTCAAATAAAATTGATGTCCTTTTTTCCCCCAAAAATAGAGCTTTCTTTTGGTGGTATTTGATCACCCCTGTGGTTTTTATTTTTTGCGCTAGATAGAAAAAAAAAAAACAACAATTTTGAGAAAAAAAAATATTTTTTACTTTCTACTATAAAACATATCCAATAAAACAAATGTAAAAAAATCAAATTCTTCATTAATTTAGGCCAATATGTATTTTGCTACATAGTTTTGGTTAAAAAAAAAAATCCCAATAAGCGCATATTGTTTAGTTTGCGCAAAAGTTATAGCATCTACAAACGATAGGATATTTTTATGGAGTTTTTATTTATTTATTTTTTCTAGTAATGGTGGCGATCAGCAACTTCTAGCGGGACTGCGACATTGTGGCGGACAAATCGGACACCTAACTGACACTTTTTTGGGGACCAGTAACACCAATCCAAAGAAAATGCACTGTTACTGTACTAATGACACTGGCAGGGAAGGGGTTAACATCAGGGGCAATCAAAGGATTAAATCTGTCCCTAGGGGATGCTTGCTAACTGTGGGAAGTTGCTCTGACTGGGGGAAGACAGAGATCTGTGTTCCTGCTTAGCAGAAACACAAGATCTTCATCTTCTCCCCTGTCATCCTCCCCCCTCTCTCTAATCAGCTTGCGAGTGGGACTCCGCTGGCGTGCGTGCGCCACCTAGAGGCAGTGGCACGAAATGACGTACAGGTACATGATTTCACACAATATAGCCAACCTGCTGCATTAAATGTACGTTACGCAGTAGGCAAGTGGTTAAAGTAGAACTATGGACAAAACTTTTTTTTTATTTTTGGGTAGAGCAAGGGAGGGTTATAAACCCTGTCAGATTTTTGTTTGCCATCTGATTCCCATTGCAGAGATTTTCCTTCACTTCCTGTCCCATAGCCGAATAGAAAGTGAGAGGAAATGCCTTTAAATTAAGGGACTTTCTTGGGGACTCCCAGGTCACCAGAACTAGTGTCCCCATTGGAAGTTACCCCTCTATTACTTTTCTGGGGACAACTCAAAATTGGGGATTTTCTTTTACTTTCACTTTCAATGATCATCGTAAACATGACAAATAGAGAAGGTCAATCTCCTTAATAGGGGCACAGACAAAAATAAAAACATGGCAGGGGTTCTGATCCCTCTCCACTCTATCCAAAACTAAAAAAAAAAACAAAAAAAAAAAAAAACGTTTGCCTTTAGTTTTACTTTAAGGCCATCTTTTCATTTTGAATGAGTTCCCAACTAATGACAGTGGAATAAAAACCAGGTCTGCATGTTACTTTTTAACATGGCACACCACAACCTATTGTATGTACTATACTGAAGTCTGGGTCCTCCCCACCTTCTATACAGTGCTTTGAAGTGCCATGCTAAATGAGTGACACTGAAGTTCGCCGCACAGAGTGTTATGTGTTACAATAACGCAAAAGTAAAATATGGGTTTAACCCCTTCCCACCCGCCTTGGCATCTCCTTTAACCACTTAAGGATCGGAAGGTTTTACCCCCTTAACCACTTAAGGACCAGACCTATTTCTGACACTTGTTTACAAGTTAAAATCAGTTTTTTTTT
Source organism: Pelophylax lessonae (assembly GCF_965119305.1). Lineage (NCBI taxonomy): Eukaryota > Metazoa > Chordata > Amphibia > Anura > Ranidae > Pelophylax > Pelophylax lessonae. Next base: position 201,005,878 of record NC_138775.1, on the reverse strand, counting down.
GCTAGAAAATTACTTAGAGCTCCCAAACATTATATATTTTTTTTTAGCAGAGACCCTTGAGAATAAAATGGAGATTGTTGCAATACTTAATGTCACACCGTATTTGTGCAGTGGTCTTACAAACATAATTTTTTTGAAAAAAAAAACAACTTTTTTGAATTAAAAAAAAAGAAAACAGTAAAATTAGCCCAATTTCTTTTTTTCGTCATGCGAAGCTGTACCCAAATAAATGTGATGTCCTTTTTTTCCCACAAATAGAGCTTTCTTTTGGTGATACAGTAAACCCCCGTTATATTGCGGTTCAGTTTTCGCGGTTCCGGTATTTTGCGTTTTTTTTCTGTAAGACCTATTAATATTATTATATTAATGAATTCATTACTAATTAAATATTTTTGTGTTTTCCATTGCTCTTGCTCTCTCTCTCAGTATCTTTTATGTGTTTAAATGTGTTTCTATTGTTTTTAAAGTGTGTTTAAAGACCTTAAAATGCTTTTAAAAGTACCATAAAAGGTATAAAAACATGCCTAAGGTGTATTTTAAATAGGGTATTTCTATTTCGCGGATTTTCACTTATCGTGGGTGGGTCTGGAACGTAACACCCACGATGGAGGGGGGTTTACTGTATTTGTTCACCTCTGCAGTTTTTATTTTTTGTGCTATAAACAAAAGAAGAGCGACAATTCTGAAATAAAAAACAATATTTTTTACTTTCTGCTATATAACATTCTAATAATCTAATATTCTAATAATGTATTTTTTTCATCAATTTAGGCCAATATGTATTCTGCTACATATTTTTGGTAAAAAAATCCCAATAAGTGTATATTGTTTGGTTTGCGCAAAAGTTATCGCATCTAGGGGAAAGATTTAGGTAATTTTTTTTTTTTTTTTATTATTTTTACTGGCGGCCAGTAGCGATTTTTAGCGAGACATTGCGACAGACAGATCAGACACCTAACCGACACTACAGTAATCAGTGCTAAAAATATGCACTGTTACTGTACTAATGACACTGGCAGGGAAGGGGTTAACACCAAGGGCGATCAAAGGGTTAAATGTGTGCCTAGGTGATGCTTTCTAACTGTGTGTGGGATGTACTTACTGGATGAACACAGAGACCTGTTTTCCTAAATTGGAGGAACACAGGATCCCAGTGTTCATCACTGACAGAACAGCGGTGTGCTGTGTTTACTTCGGCAGACCGCCTTTCTGTTTCTCTGGGGAGCGATCAAGGGTGTCCGGCGGACATCGTGTCCCCTGGACCCCCTTATTGGCTCCCCCTTTAGCCCTCCGGCGGCACGCGTGCTCCCCCACTAACTACTACACGAAACGAGGTACCGGTACTTCGTTTTGCGTGACAGAGCCGACTTGCCGCAGTATAACTACGGCAGCTGGTCGGCAAGTGGGTAAAAGTTCCTAATACCCAGGGGAGCGGGAAGGATTGGCATTCATGTGACCACTGTGATTGGCTGTCACATGCCTGATGAAGGAGTCCTGCACGACTCCGAAACATTACACTTGGTCCTTTGTGATGTGATCTTTCTGCAGTAAAAGTTTTGGACAATATCTAATGATCCACGGGTCAACCAAGAGTTGCCACAATGTATAAGTGTGAAGGGGACCAGTAGCAGAATGTCTCTTTGGATCATTGCACACCTGCCATTAACATAACACTATAGATATAATGTGACCCTTATGGCTTCAGTCAAAATTAAATAAAAAATAAAATAATATAATAAAACCTACCAAGTCTCAGTTATACAGGTGATTTTAGTTATTTAAAGTGATATTAAGGGCAATTGTTTAAAAATAACAAACATGTCATCCTTACAGTACCTGCTCCATGCAGTGGTTTTGCACAGAGAAGCCACCATCCTCCTCTTTTGGGGTCTCCCGCTGGCACTCCTGGCCCTTCCCTCCTGCCAAGTGTTCCCAGAGCTAATAGCTTGCTGTGGGGGCACCCGAGCTGCTGCCTGTCCATTTAGACTGAAGTTCAGTCCCACCCCCTTTCTCTTCTCTTTGGCTCACCATGGCCAATGGCTCCCGCTGTTGTCCCAGCCAAAGAGGAGGAAGAGTGCTTAGAGAGCCGAGACTCTCGTGCACACCGCTGGATCGCAATGGGGCTCAGGTAAGTATTAGGGGGGGCTGCTTCACACAGAAGGTTTTTTACCTTCATGCATAGAATGCATGAAGGTAAAAAACCTTGATTCTTTAGAAACACTTCAAGTGCTCTACTAAGAGCACTAGCAATTACAAAGATTAGTAGCTTATTGCTACACTGATGGAACAAATGGCTCCTGTTGTGTAATTTACGCAAGTAGCAGGAAAGAGGTGTTTAAAGAGGTCCTTTACGCTCCCCTTCATTTTCTTTTTTTTTTTTTATCGGGTTATTACCAGTTAATACCAGGTTATGCACAATTGAGATACTCACTGACCCATTGGATCTAGCATTGTCCTGCTGAGATCATCTTCTCTTCTGCCACCACTCGGGTTCCCCGTCACCATCTGGAGGCTGGCGTCTCTTCTGGGCTCAGCCTGTGGGCCTCTCAGTGAGGCATGCCCCATCCTTCTATTATGAATGAAAGACTATACCTCTTGGGATATGTGACGTGCCTATCCCAGGAGACGCAGTGAAGGTCATTTGCCTAGGTGAGAGGGGTTGGAGAGGAGGGAAGTTTATTTTCAGGGTGATCATCAGCTTTAACTGTGCATGATCACACATTACTAAAGTTTTGTGCAATTGAATGCTACTAAATGCTCTCCTATAATCCCACGGCTACAATGGTAAATAAATCCTTTAGATACTGAAAAATATAACTGCTTGTTGACATTTATATCGCTGGATTGACATTGATTTTAGTGGGCTGCAAAGTGCCCCCCTGGGGCGCGCACATGGAAGTGTCCATGCTTGCCGGGTCCTGCATCTCCGATCCATGACATGACAGTGGCCTTTACCACGTGATTGCACTGTCCAATGGCGGAGCGATCAGTTGTTAACAAACTGGCACATGTCCGATTCTGTTCTCTCCTCTCCTCGCATGCTGTACAACATGCAGCACCGCCCGCCCCTGCCTCCTCCATGCCTCAATCGTGCCTCAGTCATGCCTCAATCATACCATTCTGTGCTCCAATCATGCCCATCCATGCCTCAGTCGTGCCCATCCATGCCTCAATCATGCCTATCCCTGCCTCAATCATGACCACCCATGCCTCAAGCATGCCAATCTGTGCCTTAATTACGCCTATCCTTGCCTCAATCATGCCTCATTCATGCCCATCTGTGCCACATCCCTGCCTCATCTGTGCCCACCCATGCTTCATCTGTGCCAACCCATGCCACCTCAGTACTCATCTGTGGCTCATCCATGCCAAATCCGTGCTCAGGCATGCCACATCCATGCCACGTCAGTACTCATCCATGCCACATCCATGCCACACGTCAGTGCTCATCTGTGCCACGTCATTGCTCATCCATGTCACATCAGTACTCATCCGTGCCACATCCATGCCACTTCAGTGCTTATCCATGCCACATTTATGCCACATCACTGCTCACCCATGCCACATCAGTGCTCATCCGTGCCACATCCATGCCACACCAGTGCTCATCTGTGCCACATTCAGGCCACGTCAGTGCTCATCCGTGCCAAATCCATGCCACGTCAATGTTCATCTGTGCCACATCCATGCCCCATCTGTGCTCATCAATGCCACATTAGTGCCACTACAGTGCTTATCAGTGCCCTACAGTGCCTCACAAAAGTGTAATAGGTAGTCAGGAAATGACGGTGCTCCCTGAATGTTGGACCTCTGTATTTGGCCAGGCTGTGGAAAAGTCTCAAACATGTGGTATCGCCATACTCAGGAGGAGTAGCAGAATGTATTTTGGGGTGTCATTTTTGCTATGTACATGCTATGTGCTAGAAATATCTTATCAATGAAAAACTTTGCGTAAAAAAAAAATGCGTTTTCATTTTCTTTTCATGTTTTCCAAAAACTTGTGGAAAAAAATGACATGTTCAAAAGACTCATTATGCCTCCTAGATCATGTGTTGGGGTGTTTGCTTTCCAAAATGGGGTCATTGTGTGGGCGTTTCCATTGTCCTGGTGCTCCAGGGCCTTCAAAAGTATGATAGGTTGTCAGGAAATTATATGTGTAATTTATGCTCCTAGAACACCTGGCGATGCTCCTTGGATGTTAGGCCTCTGTATGTGGCAAGGCTGTGTAAAAGTCTCACACATGTGGAATCTCCATACTCAGGAGGAGTAGCAGAATGTATTTTGGGGCGTAATTGCAAGTATGCCTATACAGTGTGTGAGAAATAACTTGGTAATATGACAATTTTGTGGAAAAAAAAATATTCATTTTGCAAAAAAATTGTGGAAAAAAAATTACAACTTCAAAAAACTCACCATGCCTCTTACTAAATACCTTGGAATGTCTACTTTCCAAAAAAAGGGTCATTTGGGGGGTATTTGTACTTTCCTGGCTTGTTAGTGTCTCAAGAAATGAGATAGGCCGTCAGTACATCAGATGTGACCAATTTTCAATGATTAGCAACACAGCTTGTAGACTCTATAACCTTCACACAGACCAAATAATATATACTTATTTAGGTTATTTTTTCAAAAGATATGTAGCAGTATAACTTTTGGCCAAAATTTATGAAGAAAAATGACTAAATTTGCTAAATTTTAAAACCCAAACAAAGAAAAATATTTTTTTTTTATAAAATGTTTGGTCTTTTTTCATTTATAGCACAAAACATAGAAAACCCAATGATTAAAAACCACCAAAAGAAATCTCTATTTGTGTGAAAAAAAGGACGAAGATTTCATATGGGTACAGGGTTGCATGACTGAGTAGTTGTCATTCAAAATGTGAGAACACTGAAAGCTGAAAATTGGTCTGGTTAGGAAGGGGTTTAGGTGCCCAGTGGGTAGGTGGTTAAGGAGAGGTGCACTAGCAGAGCGTGCTAGCCTAGGTATTCATTTTATCCTCACCAACAGCAGCAGTAAGAAATAATTAAAACTACAGCTGTTTAGTTTAATAACGTTTATTCAAAATTCAATAACTATGCAAAAGCCCTATCTCAATACATTTCTGAGAAGACCCCACAAACTTATTACTAGGAATCCCCTCCTAAATCCTCCTAGTTTCACACAGGGAGCCAGGGGGCAGTAAAAGCTGGCAGTTGAGTTTATTATAAAAAAAAACCTCAAGAACAAATCCTAAACATATTGCAGTTTACCGGTTCTTTGATGTTGATGGTGGTTGCATAAGTTTTCCCTTTAAAGACTAAGAACATTTTTGGCAAGTACAGATCATTAGAAATGCAGTTTATTTTCCACTTCCTGTAAGCTGAATGCAAAAAATAATGGTATCTTCCTTCTGTAAATTACTAATCTCCCCACCCCTCATGTAATGGAGATTAATGTAATGGAGATTAATAAAGGCAGACATTTAATGTCCTCCTATGTAGCAACCATGACTCCCTCCATAGATACAGTGGAGTGAGCATAGCCACGCAGGGACAGGAAATGTGTTATTCTCAGCATTATAAGGTGAAAATAAAAGAAAAAGCTTATGCAGCCATATCATCTACAGACTAGTAAATGCAATACTGAACGTGAATGGCTGTGTGTGTGTGTGTGGGGGGGGGGGGGGGGGGGGTGTCAGGACAAGTCTTATCATTGGAGGAGAGCACAGCTAAAGTTTCCAGCACAGCTAGAGAGCTACCATGGTGTTCTCTCCTGCTTAGTATGGTCAGTTTTTAGTAGGAAAGCAGAGGGACTGGTAGGAACACCAGGGATTTCACACAAAGGTAGCAATACAAAGAGAACAGGAGACATTCTCATACAAATACATGGTACAACAGGCACATACTGTATCAGGAATATGAAATGGTGAGTTTACATATTCTTTAACTTTGCACCATCTGAACTCCTTATTTCTCTGTATATAATACAGAGAACTTAATAATACATGGATTAAAAAGTTGAACTATGTTTATCCAGCTACACAACCTGTTCTTTTCACTGAAAGTGTATGTAAATCCAAAAATAAAAAATGTAATACAGTATATTGTAGCTTGCCAATCCTTAGATGTGACCTGGTGATCCTGCCAGGAACACACTTTCTGTTTTAGAGTAACAATGCTCAATTACTGCACTGGATCCATTGAGCAGCAGCGCCATCTCCCTAGGTTGCTCACCTAATTTGAACTACAATCACCTCCTTCTCACCTCATGCCCATTTCATGTTTTGTAGTTAACAGAAAAAAGTCGGGAAAGCCAAGAACATTGTTTGAGATTTCAGTTGGGTGCAGAGGAAGTTACAAAGACACATTTTTGGAAATTACGGAAAAAACAAAACTGATGCTTACCACCACTGGTGAGCTGTAATATATTAGTTCTTGGGTTTACATATCATTTAACATACAGCGGCAGCCAAAGCACCTTTTTTTTTTTTTTTTTTTGGATAGATTGGTTTCGAAACAATGACCCCAATCTGACCATTATCAAAAGGAAAAAATTGTGACCATTGTCAGGAGGAAAAATTGTGACCATTGTCAGAAGGAAAAAATTGTGACTATTGTTTCTGAAAAAAAATTACGTGCATTTATTCGTTTTTTTCATTTAGGGTGAACCTAACCTTTAACCACTTCAGTTTCGGAAGGTTTTACTCATGACCGGGCCATTTTTTGCTATTTAGCATTGCAATACTTTAACTGGTAATTGTGCGGCCATGCAACTCGCTAACCAAACAAAATGTATATATATTTTTTAATAAAAGAAAATAAAATAGGGTAAATCCATTAAGGTAAATGTATAGTAGAATTTCCAAGATTACAGTAGAATAATCAGAGTGGTTTTATCACAAAGTTATATGTAGATTCACTTCGTAAGTTTCAAACTCTCTAAGGACAGTTTCTCATACATAACCTTTTCATAAGTAATAATCTGATTTATTAACAACTTCCACTGGGATACGCTTGGGCAGTGATTGGTTTACCATTGTAATAACAATGGCCTTGCTAGCCATGAACAAATTTTCCCATAGGAATGATTTGGATTTTGACCAAAACTGGAATTAAAGGAGGAAATACTGGATCTTCACAGTATTTTGCTAGATGGCTTTTTAGTTTCTTCCGTACCATAACCAAACTAAGGCTGGGTACAAACATATTTTTTTTTTTCAATTCAGCCAGTGGATTGAATGAAAAAAAAAAAAACCTGACCTGACATCATCACAAGCAATGTTGATGTGGGGATCTCTCCCGCTGAGATATTGTATTCTGACAGGGGGACTTCTCCCCCTGCCAGAATACACTGATCAGTGCTTGCAGCCATTGGCGCTGATCGAATTCTGGTTTTCCAGTAGAGCTGCACGATTCTGAATAAAATGAGATAAAATGCTTAAATAAAGATCACGATTCTCGGCATAATATCATCTTTTACATTATACAATAAATTGGGCTAACTTTACTCTTTCGTTTTTTTTTATTTATTTTTTTATTCATTGAAGTGTATTTTTTCCCTCAAAAAATTGCATTTGAAAGACCTCCAGACTTCAGGCTGTAATTGACTGCAAAGGATTTGCAACCAAGTATTAAAAAGTGAAAGTTTGATTTATGTTTGTTAATCTGTCCCATTACTTTTGGTCCCTTAAAAAGTGGGAGGCACATATACAAACTGTTGTAATTCCTACACCTTTAACCTGATTTGGATGTAAATAATCTCAAATTAAAGCTGAAAGTCTGCAGTTAAAGCACATCTTGTTTGTTTCATTTCAAATCCATTTTGGTGGTTTATAGAGCCAAAAAGATTAGAATTGTGTCGATGTCCCAATATTTATGGACCTGACTGTATATGTTAACGTTGTGTCATTCTGTGTCATTCCTAAATAAACATTCTACCTCTTTTGTACCATTTGTTTTTAGGTCATGCAGGACAAGATAATCTGTCTGCCAAAAAGAGTATATACAGTTCAAAACACTTCTGTCTATAACTCATCAAGTCCTGTCCTCAATGTGCCTCTTCCTGCTCCCAAGCCATTAACGCCTTCTGGGACTGTGGAAATGAAAGGGTTAAAAACAGATCTGGATCTTCAGCAGTATAGTTTTATTAATCAAATTTGTTACGAGCGTGCTCTTCACTGGTATGCTAAATATTTTCCATATCTAGTGCTTATTCACACCTTAATCTTCATGGTTTGTAGCAACTTCTGGTTCAAATTTCCCGGCTCAAGTTCAAAAATCGAGCACTTTATTTCCATACTTGGAAAATGTTTTGACTCCCCCTGGACAACACGAGCCTTATCTGAAGTGTCTGGTGAGGATCCAGAGGAGAAGGATAATCGAAAGAACAATATGAGTAAGTCCATTAGTAACCCTGCTGCTGTGGAGAGCCCCCTTGTTAAGACTCAGTCACTCAAATCAATACCAGAAAAAATTGTGGTCGATAAAGCAGCCGCTGGGGCCCTGGACAAAAAAGAAGGAGAACAAGCCAAGGCCTTGTTTGAAAAAGTAAAAAAGTTCCGGCTCCATGTTCAGGAAGGGGATTTGCTATATGCTATGTATGTTCGTCAGACCGTCCTTAAGGTTCTTAAATTCCTCATTATTATCTGCTATAACAGTGCACTTGTTTCAAAAGTACAATTCACGGTGGACTGTGATGTTGACATACAAGATATGACCGGCTATAAGAACTTTTCCTGTAACCACACCATGGCACATCTGTTCTCCAAACTATCCTTTTGTTACTTGTGCTTTGTTGGTGTGTATGGATTAGTTTGTCTTTATACACTTTACTGGTTGTTCCATCGATCCTTAAAGGAATACTCTTTTGAATATGTGCGTCAGGAGACTTGCATTGATGACATACCTGATGTCAAAAATGACTTTGCCTTTTTGTTTCATATGATTGATCAGTATGACCCACTGTACTCCAAAAGATTTGCTGTTTTCCTTTCAGAAGTGAGTGAAAACAAACTGAAGCAGTTGAACTTAAATAATGAATGGACAGCAGATAAGTTGAGGCAGAGGTTACAAACAAATGCCTCCAACCGTTTGGAGCTACAACTGTTTATGCTTTCTGGTCTTCCCGACACTGTGTTTGAAGTTACAGAGCTACAGTCTTTAAAGCTGGAAATTATTAATAATGTCATCATACCAGCAACAATTGCTCAGCTCGATAATCTCCAAGAATTGACTTTGTATCAGTGTTCCATCAAAATTCACACAGCAGCCCTGGCATTTCTAAAAGAAAACCTAAAGATACTAAGAGTGAAGTTTGACGATGTTCAACAACTTCCACCTTGGATGTACAGCCTAAGGAATCTAGAGGAACTCTATCTCATTGGCTCTTTAAGCCCTGATTTGTCAAAAAACATCAACCTTGAGTCTTTTCGTGAGCTTAAGAGTCTAAAAATACTATATATCAAAAGTAATTTATCTAAAATTCCTCAAGGGGCTGTTGATGTTGCTGGACATCTTCAAAAATTGTGCATGCATAATGATGGCACCAAGCTGGTAATGCTGAACAATTTGAAGAAGATGATAAACGTGACCGCGCTGGAACTTGTACACTGTGATTTAGAGCGCATACCCCATGCCATTTTCAGTCTGTTATCACTCCAAGAACTGGATCTGAAGGAAAATAATCTCAAGTCAATTGAAGAAATTCTCAGTTTCCAACACTTGCGCAAATTAATCACCTTAAAGCTTTGGCACAACAGTATTACTTACATCCCAGAACACATAAAAAAGCTTACCAGTTTGGAACATCTATGCTTCAACAACAACAAAATTGAAGTGCTTCCTTCTCACTTGTTCTTGTGTCACAAACTCCGACATTTAGATTTGTGTTATAACGACATCAGGTTCATTCCTCCTGAGATTGGGGTTCTCCAAAGCTTGCAGTTTTTTTCAATATCTTGCAACAAAGTAGAAAGCGTTCCAGATGAACTATATTTTTGCAAGAAACTGAAAACTTTAAGGATTGGAAAAAATAACTTGTGCTCACTGTCACCAAAAATTGGAAACTTAGTGTTCCTAACTCATCTGGACATTAAAGGTAATCACTTTGAGACTTTACCACCAGAACTTGGAGACTGTAGATCCTTGAAGAAACATGGGTTTATTGTAGAAGAATCTTTGTTTGAGACACTTCCATCTGATGTTAGAGAACAAATGAAATTAGAGTAACACTTGGTAGTCTGTCAGCACTACTATATTGGTCTGTTACTTTTTGGCCTTGGAAATACAATCACAAACTACTGGGGGTGTTACTACACCTTAATAATGGACTTCAAATTGCCTTATGATTTTATTTTCCTAACTTGGTCCTTTCATAGTGGGCATTACTCCTGTATAAAATGTGTTTTTTTTATTTAACACATCATGATGCATATTGACCTTAAACATATGGCATTTTAAAAAAATATTGCAGGGCAATATACATTTTATGGACATGCTAGACTTTTACATTTTTAAGTGCTCAGGTACTGTATGAGGTTCTGAGAAACATTTTATGTTTTTTTGACCATATCCTGTTGTACAGTTATTTGTGTTTTTTTTACCGTTATAGGGACCAATATGTCACTGATACATTGCTTATTACTTATATTTGTTTTTATGTGAAGTGAATGAATGCCAAAAATGAAAAAAAAAAAAAAAATGTAATGTTATTTTGTGCCTTAAATCAATTGCATAGGCAGACTATCAAAATGCATACTCTAAATACAAGGCTAAAGTTTTACATTATGGCCAGACATATTAATTAGTGCTTATTTTTCATTGTGTTCACAGCTTTCTGTCCTTGTCTATTATTTGGCTCCTATCCTGCTAGTCTTCCAGGGAACGGCAAACTGCTGAAATATTTTTATCATTTCTACATTAACGGCTCCAAAATCCTCTCTGATCTTCATTAAAGTCTTATTTAACAAACACCTTACACATTTACACTGCAATTGCTTTTTTTATTGAATTAATTTTAAAATGTTATATTTAGTAAATAGTAAAAGTTGCTTTTTTGTCAGTAACTTCACCTCAACATATTGGAATTGATTTACTAAAGGCAAATAGACTGTGAAACTGCTCTTACAAAGTGCACAGTCTGTTTGCCTTTTGTAAATCATCCCCATTCTGTAGCTGCTGATGAGTAGTTATGCCTCGTACACACGCATCGATTATTGGCCGGGAATTTTCGGCCAACTTCCGATTGGCTGATTTTTGGCTTGTTAGTATGATGCTTTCGACAACCGACTCCGACTTTTCGGCCGAAAAAAAATCTGGTGTGCAGGCTATAAAATTTTTATTGGCCGTCAACACAACGGCCGATTTTCCTTCAGTCAGTACAGATTTCGGCAGACAAAAATCTGATGAGCAAGTCTGGGCATGCTCAGAGAAGAAAAAACACACGGAAAGTAAACCAGCACATGACATCACTTGTGAAGTTGATTTTTGTTGGCCGAGAAAATTCGTGTGCAGTCTAGGCACATTCCAACCAACAAAACACCACTCTGGACAAAAGTCGGATGATCGGTCGGCCGATTATCGATGCGTGTGTACGAGGCATTAGGAAGTGTTTGGCCCATCCTCGAATGCAAAAACATTTTCAGTTTGTGTTTTTTTTTTAACTGTCTTGTTTAAACACTCAGATCATTCCACAGCACTTCACTGATAATTCTACGGCACTTCAATTAGACTAAAATATAAACTCCAACGCTGGTGATACACTAGTAGAATTTTGTTGGAAATTGTTCATTTTTAAACCGTTTATTCGATTTTCTAATAGTGAGGGGTGTCAAATCAAAGTTTGTTTTCAACCATAGTAATGAGAAAATTCTAAGGAACAGGATGGAAATTTTTTCTTGAATGAACAAATGTGTAACAGTGTATGAGTTTCCATTCAGGAGATTACATTTATTCCAAAATCAAATGTTAAAAGCAAATGAAATCTTGAAGTCATCAAATGTACAGTTTTTGAAAATGTAAGAGTTTAGCCAGCTTGCCTTGACCAATCTAAAATATAGATATAGAACACACACACACATATATACAGTATCTCTCAAAAGTAAGTACACCCCTCACATTTTTGTAAATATTTTATTATATCTTTCATGTGACAACACTGAAGAAATTACACTTTGCTACATTGTAAAGTAGTGAGTGTACAGCTTGTAAAAAAATTTAATTTGCTGTCCCCTTAAAATAATTCAACAGCCAATAATGTCTAAACTGCCGGAATCAAAAGTGAGTACAATAATACTAATAATGTCTAAATTGGGCCCAAAGTGCCAATATTTTGTGTGGCCGGCATTATTTTCCAGCACTCCCTTAACCCTCTTGGGCATGGAGTTCACCAGAGCTTCACAGGTTGCCACAGTAGTCCTCTACCACTCCTCCATAACGACATCACGGAGCTAGTGGATTTTAGTGACCTTGCGCTCCTCCACCTTCCATTTAAGGATGCCCCACAGATGCTCCATAGGGTCTGGAGACATTCTTGGCCAGTCCATCACCTTTACCCTCAGCTTCTTTAGCAAGACAGTGATCGTCTTGAGGTGTGTTTGGGGTTGTTATCATGTTAGAATACTGCCCATTGGCCCAGTCTCCAAAGGGAGGGGATCATGCTCTGTTTCAGTATGTCACAGTACATGTTGGCATTCATGGTTCCCTCAATGAATTGTAGCTCCCCAGTGCCGGCAGCACTCATGCAGCCCCAGACCGTGACACTCCCACCACCATGCTTGACTGTAGGCAAGACTCACTTGTCTTTGTACTCCTCACCTGGCTGCCGCCACACACGCTGGACACCATCTGAACCAAACAAGTTTATTTTGATCTTATCAGACCACAGACCACAGTTCATCTTGGTCTCACCAGACCATAGGCCATGGTTCCAGTAGTAATCCATGTCCTTAGTCTGCTTGTCTTCAGCAAACTTTTTGCAGGCTTTCTTGTGCATCATCTTTAGAAGAGGCTTCCTTCTGGGACGACAGCCATGCAGACCAATTTGATGCAGTGTTCTGTGTATGGTCTGAGCACTGGCAGGCTGACCCCCACACCTTCAACCTCTGCAGCAATGCTGGCAGCACTCATATGACTATTTCCAAAAAGACAACCTCTGTACAGGACACTGAGCATGTGCACTCAACTTAGGTCGACCATGGCGAGGCCTGTTCTGAGTGGAACCTGTCCTGTTAAACCGCTGTATGGTCTTGGCCTCCATACTGCAACTCAGTTTCAGGGTTTTGGCAATCTTCTTATAGCCTAGGCCATCTTTATGTAGAGCAACAATTCTTTTTTTCAGATCCTTAGAGAGTTCTTTGCCATGAGGTGCCTTGTTGAACTTCCAATGACCAGTATGAGAGAGTGAGAATGAGAGCGATAACACCGAATTTAACACACCTGCTCCCCATTTACACCTGAAACCTTGTAACACTAACGAGTCACATGACACCGGGGGGGGGAAAATGGCTATTTGGGCCCAGTTTGGACATTTTCACTTAGGGGTATACTCACTTTTGTTGCCAGCAGTTTAGACATTAATGGCTGTGTGTTGAGTTATTTTGAGAGGACAGCAAATTTACACTGTTATACAAGCTGTACACTCACTACTTTACGAAGTGTAATTTCTTCAGTGTTGTCATATGAAAACATATAATAAAATATAAAATAATAATAAATATAATAAAATATTTAGAAAAATGTGAGGGGTGTACTCAACTTTTGTGAGTATATATATATATATATATATATATATATATACACACTCATTCAATGTTTTTTTCTCAAACACATACTGCTGTGTACCTTTCCAAAAAATTACAAGCTCTCTGGAAAATCTGGGTAGTCTTTACCAAACTTTGTGACCATGGCATTTTTAATTTTTATACATACTGTAAAATGTAGGACGCAGGCTTGATATTCATAGACCCTGGGCATCTTCCTGTAACCCTACTCCACCTAGTGAGTCTTCAGTATTTTGCTAGTGTCCTAAGAAGAGCTGCAAGATTCTGGCTAAAATGAGAATCAAGTTTTTTTTTTGCCTAAAATAAAGATCACAATTCTCGGTGTAACATCATCTTTCATATTATACAAAAATTGGGCTAACTTTACTGTTTATTTTAATTTTTTAATTCATTGAAGTGTATTTTTTCCCCAAAAAATTGTGTTTGAAAGATTGCTGCACAAATACAGTGTGACATAAAATATTGCAACAACCCCCTTTTTATTCTCTAGGGTCTCTGCTAAAAAATATATAAAATGTTTGGGGATTCTAAGTAATTTTCTAGCTAAAAAAAATGTTTTTCACTTGTAAGCAACAAATGTCAGAAAGAGGCTAAAGCCCCGTACACACGATCAAATTATCGAATGATCTGTCTTTAGTTTTTTGTGGCATGCTAGTCTGATGTGGAAAGTGAAGAACTTATTTTCATATGAATTTTCCCGTACAACAGAATTCTACTTCAGAAGTGATGTCGTGTTGGATTGATTTGTATGTGTTCTTTCGAATCTGAGCATGCCTAGTCTTGCTCTTAAGATTTTTTTCCGTCGAAATCTGTACTAATGAGACAAAAATCAGACGTTGTGTTGACGGATGACAAAAATGTTATAGCCTGCACATCAGGATTTTTTCGGCTGAAAAGTCTAAGTCGGCTGTCGAATGCACTATACTAACAATCCGAAAATCGGCAGATAGGTCGTCGGACAAATTTTCCCTACAGATTTTCTTATCGTGTGTACGGGCCTTTAGTCTTTAATTGGTTAAACTGACCTCATTCACAGACCGAAGTTCATCCTTTTGATCTAAAGGAACCAAATGATGCATTGTTTCTCTTTATCTCTCAGCACTGAGTAATGTTGTGATAAACTTTGCCAGCTGTTTTATTTTTCTTTGACAGCTGTAAGCAGAGAACGGCTCTGCACTGTTACATAAATCATGGAAATGCCAGATTAAATTGATTGTAAAGGTTTTTTAAAAAAAAAAAAAAAAAATAACAAACATGTTATATTTACCTGCTCTGTGCAATGGTTTTACACAAAGCAACCCCTGTCCTCCTTTTCTGAGGTGCCCCGGCGCTCCTCCTCTTCATTGGGTGCCCCCACGTAGAGTCGCTTTCCATGGTGGCACCCGTGCGGGCACACTTATGAGTCCCGCTGCTGCTTCTATGGACACAGACAGCAGAGCTCGCCCCCACCCCCACTCCTCTGTCACTGAATTTGATTGACAGCACCAGGAGCCAATGGTTCCTGCTGCTGTCAATCCATCCAATGAGGACCCGAGACAGCAGCTGGAGTTGCTGGGCTCGTGCTTATCGCTAAAACGTTTGGGTTCAGGTAAGAATAACGGGGGGGTTTGGGGGACAGCTGCAACCAAGAAGGTAGAATGCATTAATACATACTGTAGAATGCATTAAGATGAAAAACCTTGAGACTTTACAACTCCTTTAAGATCTTGAGGGGGATTGAATCAAAATCATGATTTTTTTTAGCGAATAATCGTGCAGCTCTAGTCCTAAGGTTATGGACCCTTTCTCTTTACTGGAGAAATCACTTTTAGCGTAACTCATTTTATTATTTTACTTTGGATTCTTCAATCAACCCCTCACTGTTTATAAAACACTAATAGCCAAAGAACCATGGTCAAACCCCGGGAGCCAAAATCAGACCCCACAATGTGGGGATGGCCTGTATTGTTGCTTTGTGCTATGGATCCTGTCTTGGTACTCACCTTAGCACTTCATGCAATGGATATAGTTAGCCACAGAGTGCTATGCAGGGCCGTGGGCCATCCCTATGGAACCCAGATCCCGAAGACTCGTTCGAGGTATGACTACAGTAATGGCCAAAGCCTGGACCTATAAATATATAGGGACCACCAACATTAACAGTTAAGGCAGGGTCATTCTGATTATTGGACCGTTACTGGAGCCCCATAGCAAGTTTGAGAAATAATATTTCTGTTACTTTCTTTACACCTATGTGTATCCTGAATAGTTTTTATTATGGGCTCATTTAGATGGGCAATTGAGCCCGTCCTCCGTGCAGAGCTTCTGGCAGATGCATGTGCAGGCAACCCACAACCCATAGAAGTAGAACACAATCGCATGTCAAAGTTTGACATGCATCCAGGAGCGAGTGCATAGGTCCGAACACAGATGCCATTAGAAACTAATTCACTTATACAGTGGTAAACTTTTCAAACTTGACATTAAAATTCCACCATTCAGACCTTAGTCTGATGTGGATGAATAAGGTAACACATCAAATCGCTGGTTGCACTATTACTGCCATTTCCTCCTAGAGCCTTTTATATGGTATTCAGGCACTTCCCACCTTCCTTTTAATTCAAATAAATGTGTCCAATAAATCATAAAAATATTGAGTCTCTCAATAATCCAGAGTTCCCAAGAACCGTGAATGAAGAATATGAAGAAACAGTATCCGCCAGTATGTGTATTGACCTCCAATAGTAGTATATACTGTTTACCAGATCTAGGTGAAAAAAGAGCCAAAGATATCAAGCATAAACTGTTATGGATATTCAGGGGCAGCTCTCCGCTATCCATCCAAGTATTTAGACAGTATGGACAGGGGCATCCACCATCAGATCACAATAACATGTGGAAGATATATATGGAAATCCATAGCGTAAAACCATAACATTTATTGGTATAATAAAGTATTGCACTTACAAAATGCAGGGTAGGTATGAGCAATTAGATGAACACAAGCCGACGGCCGGTCGGCTCTTCCACCCACCCTTTGTCCCGCTCCGGTGACGTCAGCTCGCCACGACCGACGTATGTTTAGTCAAAAGTGATGTTGTCAAGGTACCTTAATATGCCTGTCCATACTGTCTAAATCCTTGGATGGATAGCGGAGAGCTGCCCCTGAATATCCATAACAGTTTATGCTTGATATCTTTGGCTCTTTTTTCACCTAGATCTGGTAAACAGTATATACTACTGGTGGAGGTCAATACACATACTGGTGGATACTGTTTCTTCATATTCTTCATTCACGGTTCTTGGGAACTCTTTGGATTATTGAGAGACTCAATATTTTTATGATTTATTGGACACATTTATTTGATTCATATATTATGGACACTTCATCTATCTGCTATAATTTTTGTCACTTGCGTTTATGTTCATATTTACATTTTTGAGTGATTTTAAGCGAGTCACTTTTTTCTTCACAGCGCAGCTTGTTTTATTTTATTTATTTTGGGTGCTGTCACACTTGAAGCTGCTGCTTGTATTGCACTTTGCGCGGTTACATTTATATTTATTTTCTGCAACTATGTCACAATTTCTCAGACAACTAAAGGCTTTAATGCAGCCATCATTTTCCAGGACTCAAACACACCAGGCTCCTCTTTCTCTGCTGTTTTTACCAGAGTCAAAAAGTAAAATGCCTATATTAGAAGATGAAGACATTGAGGACCCAGAGGCAGTGTTAGAGTAGGGCTTCTAAATATTTATCTCACACCCCCCCCCCCCCCCCCAGGCTCCTATACATCTGTTGTTACAGCTTCACACAGTATGCTTGTCAATGTTGATATGCTCACTGCTGCTGTGCTCAAAAGTGATGGGATTGTCACACTTAAACTAGCCATCATCACGCCATGTCCCTTTGGGTACTAAGTGACCTGCTAAGTCTAAAAAATTCCCCATTCATGAACAAATTGAATGGACAATTTATGACAAAACAGTTTCGGAAAGATTTCAGATCTCTGAGAATCATTGTCAGGCTCTATCCAGTGGAAAACAAATTCACAAAAAAGTGGGCTGTTCTGGTAATAGGCCCCGTCATCTCAGCCTTAAAGTGATTGTAAATGATCACTTTGTAAAACAACCCATTCAGTTTAAAATAGAAATGATCACATTCCCTCTGTTCCCAGCTGCATATGAGCTGGGGGAGGAGAAGCAGCAGTACACTGAGCTTCCCACTAAATGGCTGTTCTGCAGGGGCGTGTCAGGACAAGTCTGATCATTGGAGGAGAGCACACTGAGTTCCCAGCATAGCTAGAGAATTGACCATGGTGTGCTCTCCTGCTAAGGGTGGTCCGATTTTAATAGGAAAGCAGAGGGAGTAACAGAAACACCGGGGATTTCGCACAAAGGAAGCAATATAAATAGAACAGGATACTTTCTCACACAAGTACATGGTACAGCAGGCATATATCAAGAATATGAAGTTTTGGGGTAACAAACTCTTTAAGTAAACATCTTACTGTACCCATTGAAGATGTTCCTTCATTCAAAGATTCCCCTGAAGAAAGTTTGAGACGCTCTTAAGGGCTCTCTTTACTCTTGAAAGGTTCAGCTCTGCAACCAACTATTGCTGCAATTTCTGTTTGTCAAACCACAGCAAATCAAACTAGGGCAATGAGCAACCAACAGAGTCCTGTCTTCCCAGACTCAACCTTTGGCAGGGCAAATTCATACATTAACTTTGCTCATGTGGAGATACACTAGAACAAGTCCTGACACAAATTTCCAGGAACACTCTTGATTTCTGTCTATATACAAAGAATCTTGTGGCTAAAAGTCTGGACAGCTAAAGATGCCTGTAAAAGACATCTCATACATATTGAAGGAGGACCTTTCATTGCTGAGAAACTTGACAAAATCATCAAAGATGTCAAAGGAAAAAGGGCCTTTCTTCCCCAGAGGAAGGTTCCAAAATTCCCCTCCCTTGAGGGCTTTTCCCTACTCAACAAAGAGCACCTCAACACTCTAAACAGGCATTAAAGTGTTAGTTAACCCCCTGTGTGGACTTGTACCTACAGGTAAGCTTACAATCAGGTTTACCTGAAGGTACATGAAGATCTCTTAAATGTGCATAGTTTAGGAGATATTCACATTGGCAATAGCCGTTGATATCAACTGCACATGTGCAGGGACGCTCTGCATTCAGGACCACACAGCATGCTGTGGAATGCAGAGTGCCTTGTTGCAATTGTGGTTCCCTCGCACATGTGTGGGAGTGATGTCATTGTGACCTGGCCATTCAATGGCTGGAGGCTGCGAAGCAGGAAGGAAGAGCAAGTGAAGAAAAAAGCCCTGGCAGCGGTGACCAAGTGCCACTGGAGGGCGTTGTTGCATGCCAGCAATTTATGGCATAAACCTGAAGGGGGCCCCTTTACTGCTTTAAGTTCTAAGCCAAAATCCAGCCCTTTCTTTTGGGGCAAGACTTGGAAAACAAAAACCTCAAATCTACCCCAAAGCCCTTTTCCCAAAGTGTTTCCCAAAGAGTCACAGACGTTCCAAACCTGTAGGTTGAATCTGAAATTTCAAAGGGGTACAAAATAGAGTTTCATACTCTACCCTTTCACCGCTTTCTTCTCTATAACAAGCAAAAATCTGCTCAAGGACAGTCAAATTTGCAGAACACCCTGAACGATCTCTTGCCTCGGGTAGTGGTTATTCTAGTACATCTGGAGGACAGGTTCAAAGATCTTTCAATGGGGAGACTTTCTGTCCTCTAATGAAATCAGGGATGTCTGCCTGCCCATCCCTATCTTTCCAACACATCAACGCATCCTGCTCTTTGCTGTGTGTACACAACACTACCAGTTAGCCCTTCCCTTTGGACTGTGAACTGCACCTTGGGTATTCATTAAAGTGCTAGCTCTGCTCCACACTTGGGAAATTTCCATTAAGCGATGTTTGGATCACCTCTTACTGAGGACACAGTTACCACAGGCCCTTGTGACCAATGTCCAACAGACTGATCAGATGCAACAGACATATAGGATGATCCTGAATCTCCAGAAGTCATCACTGGAACCTACTCATTTTGAGTATCCGAGCCTCTTCTCTTAACAAGTCCCTATCTAGGGATTTTCTTTCACGGGTGAAACCTTCACTCCCACGTTTGAGCTTTACGGTCTAGGAATCTACCAACTTTCTGCATTATGGTCTTCGGTTTGAGTTAAAGTCCCATTTGTCCAACTCCACTCCAGACCATTGCAACTTGACATCCTGTCTGCATGGGACAAGAAAGCTCATTCTCAAGATCACTGCAATCGTCTTTTGCTGAAGACCAAATTAGCATTGGCCTTGTGACTCATGAGTCTGACTCCAGAGTCTGGAAATCCTCCTCCTGGCTGAAAGGTTCCCATGACTGACGCCAGCCTAACAAGCTTGGAAGAAGTCGGGGACACACTTTCAGTGCAAGGCTTTTTTCGCTGGTGGAAACTCATCTTCGATCAGCATTCTAAAACTACAGGTAATTCAACCTTCCCTTTAGTGCTGGACCTCTCAAGTGCAGGTTGTGTTATCCATATTTGGTCGGGCAATGCCACAGCTGTGGCTTACCTTACATAAACCATCAAGAAGGAACCAATATCTTGCAGCTCCTAACCACTTGCTGACTTGCAGATTTACTGTGGCAAGGTGGCTCGGCTGCCCGAATCGACATACCTGTATGTCGCGCGCGCCCGGGAACCCCTGGCGGTGATTGGGTTCGCTCCAGAAACGATCACTCATCAGGTCAAGGCAATGATTTATGGCCTGGATCTGCTGATCAGTTCTGGCAAATCACAGAATGTCCTGTGCCTGTGTAATGTAAACACAGGCACAGGAAATGATGCAATCTCCCCTCCTGGAGCCCTTTTCAGTTCCAGCGTTAGAGGAGAGAGCATCAAACTGTTAGTACACAAGCACTACAGTGACATCAGTACACATAGGCACATATTTCACCCTCCGATTCCCCCCCCCCTAATTAACCCTTTCACTCCCTGTCACAGTGTCGCTATATACAGTGTACAGATAATTTACTGATCACTGTATTAGTGACACTGGCAATGCTAGTTAGTGTTAGCGGTAGTTAGCAGTAGTTATTGTCAGTCCCAGATAGGTTTAAGGTACCCACTATATATTCCCTAATAAAGATTTATCCCGCTGATTACCCCCAGTTAACCCCTTCACTTCACTGTCACAGTGTCACTATTATAGTGTACAGATCTTTTTTCTGATCACTGTATTAGTGTCACGGGTGACATCAGTTAGCATTAGCATCAATCCAGGATAGCGTCAGATTGCCCGCCACAGATTTAGTAATAAATTTTAACTCTTTGATTGCCATGACACCCACTAAACACCTCCATTACTAGTATAGTATCTGAGCGAATCAATATCTTTGATCAGATCAGAACTATACTATACCAAAAGTTTACTATAGTGTTCCCAAAACACAGCGTTAGCAGGATCAGCCCCGACACCTGCCAGCACCTGCGTTTAGCCCCTCTGCCCAGCCCCCAAGAAGTGCAGTATCAACAGATCACTGTCACATTTTTTGGTAGTGGTTCAAACAGTCTTTGACAACCAGGGGCTTTTTTTACCTGTGAGTCACACTAGGTACCTATAAATTTATTGGCCAAAATGTCCAAACAGAGGTACACTAGTGAAGAGGCCTATACAATGCTGAGCATGACAGATGATGGGGAAGCCTCACTGTAAGAATCTGGCTCAGTATTCAAACCTATAGAGAGAAGCAGCACCCTGACAGATAGCTCTGAATACGGAGTAATGGTTCCTGCTAAGGTCAGGCGTACCCGACCCCGTTCTTCTGTTGCTGAGGTGTTACAAGCGTATAGTTCTCGTATGCAGCATAGTGTCAGTACTAGTGCCGCTAAATCTTCTGGTGAACTGGCAAGCACCAGCTACCTAGTACATCATGGACATAGACAAACCAGCACTGCAGTAACACTGGGTGACGTGGCGAGTCCCATAAGTGCAATTCAAGCTGGTGCGGTGGCTAGCACAAGTAGTGTCCCGCAGCCACTAATAATTCGAAGACAGGCCCGTAGAGCACGGGGGGGCCTAATTCATTAAACCTCCAGCCTAACTCTGCTTTGGCTTTTTTTTTTCTCACCGCATTCCAATCAATTAACTTCCGCTGTGGCGAACTGGACAGCATTACAGCAACAGTGAATTCCGCCTTCATCGGCGTTGATGTAGGCTGAGTTGCGTTTGCGGCTTTTCAAATTCTCAGACTTATGTCAATGTGAACGTAGCACTCGCAAACAACACTGTGGTCTAGTGGCACATATCCTCTGATTCATGCATCTCACTCTGCCATAGGTTCTAATCTGACCATCTCCACCTAAGTTGTGTTGGGGAGAGATATGTTTTTTTTAAAACTCTGACAGATTGGGTCATTTTTTTGGCTCCAAAACTTACATCAAGTACATAAAATGGCAAGTGTAATTGGCAGATGTTAAATGCCATCTGTCTCCCTGTGAGTGTCAAGAAGACCTATGGTGAAGACTTAGGTCTTCACCATATTTGAGAAGACCTATGGTGAAGACCTATGGTGCCCCGGCTTCTCCGCAAGGCCCTGTTGTAGCTATGTTTTGTTCGGCCCAGGGGGTACCTGATTGGAGCCATCAGCCACGTCAGCTGCGGGTAACCAGCATCCCCTGAAAAGAAAAAAATGATATACATTAGTTCTTCATATCGTGTGACTTTAGATGACTGTCATCAAAATGGGAGACAATGATGAATTTTTGGTCACAACCTGCTCATCTCTGTGTCTAGGTGTGTGCTTATATTAGCATCATAGCAAAAAGTCATCTGACACATCTGAAATATGAACATCTGTCTAATGGCCTCCATCCCTAATCTAAGTGGGAAAAAGGAGACCAAAAGGTGGGTCTTTTAATTGAAAGTTCCACCTTTCGGGCTTATTTAGCATAGGCATTACTTCTGGAAGATATCTTACACTATTATTACACTACAATATAAACAAATATTGACTCACTTATGCAAAGGACTTTGTGGATATGTCAATACCATTGGAATGACTTTTGTGTTTTGCTTTTGTGTAGCGTTAGGACAGCATTTACAGATTGGGTAACCACCTTAATTTGACTTGAAGACAACTTCTGAAATGTTTCAGTTGTGAGCTGGTAGGCTGGTTGCATACAAGCAGATGAGGATCTGGTTGTGTGCAACCAGCCTGCCAACTCATAACAGATGCATTTTATGTAGGCTTCGGTTTAAGCAGGGTGTACACATATGTAGCTTATTCATATGTCTATGACTCTCTAAACACTACTGTAAAAAAACATGTCTGTATGTAACCTTAGAGTTTATGTTGTTGCCCAAAAATAAGACTTCACCAATAAGCCACCCTTGGGTTATTTCGCCACTTTCAAACATTCGGTATAGCTCACTGTCTTCTAAAATCATGGAATCATGGCACGACCCTGGGTAACCTGTGTTGGCACTCATTATGCGCTGTCTTGCGTCACACACCAATTGGATGTTCACGGAGTGGTACTGTTTGCGGCTCCTATAGTCCATTGCGTGGCTCCTTGATGGCCTGATGTGGGTGCCATCTATTGCCCCTAGGATTTGCGGCATCTCTGCCCGCTGGTAGAAACCCAACTTCCCCTCATTCCACTTGTTTTTATTCTGTGGCCAGTGGATAAATTGGGGCCCAATCTCCAGAATGGCATCAATCACCAACATGAACACCCTGGAAACTGTGGCCTGGCTAATTCCCATTATAGTTCCAGAAGTGGCTTGGAAGCTGCCACGCCCTAATATATACAAAGTCACCAGCAACCTGACCATGCCGGGCACCGCATGGCAGCGCCGTGTGTCAGGTGCAAATTTGTCCTCTATGAGCTGGTAGAGGTGTAGAACTGCTTCCCGCTCTAGCCGGAACTTCCTCCTGATATCCAAATCCCGTAGCTTGTCCAAATATAGCCGTGGAGCAAAAATTTGTGGCTGGCGCAGTAAGCGCACAGGGACTGGAGGTGCTGCTGCAGCTGCTTCCCCAGCTGCTCCCTCAGGTGCTGCCCCACCTTCTGCTGCCTCCTGTGCTCTGACCTCCTCAAACAGGGTACCAATAAATACCAGGAGCGCATTTTACAAAATCCGTCTGTTTGCCATTTTGAGCACGGGATTTAGCCGGCGCACATGCACAGGTATATATACACACACGGCCGCTAATTGCCACAACCTGAGCCTGCTATAAAATGAGCACATGGCCAAGGTGGCTGCTGGATGTTATATGCCAGAGCAAGACTGTGTGAGCCAGCAAGACAAAGAGAACTTCTCTTATCTTTAGGTAAGACAATTGTATCTCTCTCTATCTCTCTGTCTTTCTATATATATGTCTGTGTGTGTGGTCTGGCTCACTGTTATTGCTTCTTGAAGTATGCACTTTAGCACTTTTTTCTTATCTCAGGGGTGCTTCCATTGTCTATGGTGAATCCCCTCCCACCCCCAATACCTCGGGAACCCCTCAAGTGTATTTTAATCATTGTCAGTTGCCCCATGTGCATGTTGTTTTCCCATGTGTTTTCTCATGTTTGTTTTATCTTTGCAGCCTAGATTTGGGCTGTGTGCCTCCCCCCTCACCTTCCCCGCAAGCTAAGCTAAGTGTTATTTGCCCTCATGTGCATGGATTTAGCTCATGCGTTTTCTCATGTTTGGTTTTTCTTTGCAGTCTATATTTGGGCTGTGTGCCTACCCCCTCACCTTCCCTGCTCGAAAAGGCACCTTTTTGCTTTCTTGGTAAGTGTTATTTGCCCTCATGTGCATGGATTTAGCTCATGCGTTTTCTCATGTTTGGATTTTCTTTGCAGCCTCCTTTTGGCAACACCACCACCACCAACAACAATTTCACTGCTGTGTCACCTTTGGAAAGTGTTTGTTGGGCCCACGTGCAGTGGCCTTGCTGATGCGTTTTCTGATGTTTGGATTTTCTTTGCAGCCTCCTTTTGTCAACACCACCACCACCAACAACAACTTCACTGCTGTGTCACCTTTGGTAAGTGTTTGTTGGGCCCACGTGCAGTGGCCTTGCTAATGCGGTTTCTCATGTTTGGATTTTCTTTGCAGACTCCTTTTGGCAACACCACCACCAACAACTTCACTGCTGTGTCACCTTTGGTAAGTGTTTGTTGGGCCCACGTGCAGTGGCTTTGCTGATGCGTTTTCTCATGTTTGGATTTTGTTTGCAGACTCCTTTTGGCAACACCACCACCAACAACAACTTCACTGCTGTGTCACCTTTGGTAAGTGTTTGTTGGGCCCACGTGCAGTGGCCTTGCTGATGCGTTTTCTCATGTTTGGATTTTCTTTGCAGCCTCCTTTGGCGGCACCACCACCACCAACGCGGCTTGGAAATCAATCAGTGGCTAGCTTTGGTAAGTGTGTTCTCTAATTGTTCACTAATTATACTGTAGTATTTCGCATTCTGGAACTCTGTTTTTTTCTCTTTCCTTTTTTTTCTTTTTTTTTGCAGATTGTGGCGTCCAGGGTATTTTCTGCTGCTAGACAGCCAGACTACCTGCCCACCTCGTTCTCCCATGGCCCCATCCCGACCTCTAAGGAGGAGTGCAAGGGTATCAGGTAGGGGGGCCAGGGGGGGGCAGATTGTCTGGCTCGGGTGTGAGGGAGGCTCCAGCTGTATTCAGAAGAGAGTCCACCGTCTCCAGCCCGGAGGAGGAAGCCGGGGGGGGGGGGGGTGTTACCACACCAAGTGGACAAGCTGCTTCTCCTCCCAGTCCTGAAGAAGGACCTTCGAGGAGAGGCAGTGTGTCCTCAGCCTCCCGGCTTCCCCAGTTCTCCCACGAGCAGAGCTGGGTCCTGGACCAGGCTTATATGGCTAGATATGAAGCTGCGTGCATGGGCTGTGAAGGGCCTTTATGACCGCCAAGGTCGGCTGGATCCATCCGCCCAACGTTCGCTCTGGGATTATGAGGTTGCATTCCTTAACATCCTCACCCCTGACACCATCCATCGCAGGGAGAGGGTTGACACGGATGCTTGGCACAGAGGTAGGTTACTAACTTAGATGTTAATTGTGTGAGTTGTTGTGAAATTAGTAACTACTATCCTATGTGTGACATAAATCGACTTTTATACTTGGCCTTCAAGTTTTTAAATTTCTTTTTCATACACCCCCGATTTCTTCATCTGCAGCACGGATCTCAGCCCCTCCACAGCACATGCAGCTCGACGACCCAGATGGACCCACGGCTGCTGACGTAAATGTTGACCCTCCTCCTGGTAGGTCCCAAATCGTCCTGTGCTAAACAATGTAGAAGACTAGTCTCTCCTTTCCAAATGAGAGCTTATATTGCTAAGTCCTCTTGACAGAAGAGCATCATCAGCGGCAGGAAACACCCCCAGTGCAGCAAGGCCTGGAGGAAGGTGTTGGTATGTATTGCTAATGTGTATTTTTATGAATCTTATTGTTAACCCATTTGAAGCAAATGTAATTTCTTTAGAAAGAGTGTTGGCCTTAATATGTCTACCCTTAAAAACACCGTTGTCATCATTCATGGATGGCCTATTTTGTATTATGACCATGCCTTCTTAGCCTTTGAGAGGGTGCTAGCAAGTGTCCTATGAGCCCAAGGAAACACTTTGGAATGTTTGGCCTCAATGCTTAATTCATGAAGCTAGGATTGAAATTGGCCCCAAATTCTTACTGCATAAGGTTATTTACTAAGCCTTTTCTTCCTCTTTTTTAAAGAACATCAGGTCCCTTGTGAAGTAGCAGCTGGAGTTGGACCAGGAGCTGGCGAGGATTATGCAACCGATGCTGGGGTATGTGATCTAAGTGAAAAAGGTGGAAATGTTCCATTAAAATGTTAGTAAGGTTTTTTGGATGGATTTGGCTTACATTGTCTGCGTGAAATTTGTGCAGGGACATTCTGACACTGCACCAGCAGCACAAGAATTTGATCATGAACGTCAGGGAAGAATTGTAGAATTTCTCTGGCCCCAAAAGGTTCTAAAACATCCAGGACCTTTTAAGTTCTGGCAGTCTTTGATTTTCGACATCAAACTTCATGTGTGTATTTTTTTTTGTGTGTCATGGAGCATTTCTTTGACCATATTTTAGACCAGTTACTTAAATGTTGCAAGTCAGTGGTGTAGTAAGAGACTTTCAAATCCAAGAATTAAGCTTCCAGACCAGGGCTAGTTTGGAACTGGTTAATGTAGAAACTGTTCTGCCATTGTAATATTAGGAACAAAACCATAATGTGTACCCATTATCAGAAGTGTTGCTAGCTTGGATAACAACATTACAATGAGCAAGTGCTTATTAGAAGCACATCCAACTGTTCTAAGGTCTGTTTGGGGTGTTTACGCTGTGTAACTAATCTTAACTCTTTTTGAATGAAGGTTTATAAAGATGGTTTGTCATTTTCTTCTTATTTCAGCCAGCATTGGATGCAGCGGGATTGTCACCTACCCCACCTCGTCCATCTCTGCAGGATGTGGCCGAGATGCTGCTTGCTGTGTATCGGCTCCAAAATGACCCAAGGAGGCCTGCTGCTGAATTTAGTGAGTTGGTACGGTTGCTCGGGCTCATACAGGAATCTCTATCAATGTTGGCCAGGAATCAGGCGGCTCTGGTACAGGTTCAACGGGATGTGCGTGACTGCCTGTTAATCTGTGCAGGCCAGCATCCATGGGATCGGCAAAGTGTCGACACTCAGGTGCTGGACAGCTGCTAACGCCTGTTTGGAGCTGAAGATGCCACATTGGCAGAGCCCTACCAACCAGCACAATTGCCTGCCACTGCAGGTTGTGTTAGTGGGAGGGGAACGCCAGTGTTGGCCACTGGGCAGGCAGCTGGGGAGGGGACAATTTATCCTATAGCCACTCCCAGCACTTCACAGTCCCTTCAAAATGGCACACCCCTCAATGAGCAAGCCTCCTGCACCACCAATTTACAATCTGGTTCCACACTACCCCTTCCAACAGGCTCCGTTCCCTCCACACCTTCCTCTGTTCACTCCTCCCCAGGCCGTTTCCCTTATTACCCACCACACTCCATCCTCACTTATCCCTACACTGTGGACTGCCCCTCCAAACGATCCCGCACACCTCCCCACACCCCTTGCACCCCCAGCAGCAGCAAAAAGTAGCCTGGATGGAGCTGCAGCAGCCACAGCAGCAGACACAACAGCAGCAGCAACAGCCACAACAACAGCAGCCGCAGCAACAGCCACAACAACAGCAGCCACAACAACAGCCACAACAGCAGCAGCTGACACAAGAACAGCTGCTAAACATGATGCAGCTAATGCAGCAAATCATGAATCAGATGGTGCCTCAGGGTTCAAGCGCACCTGCTGAGCCACCACCTTAGTTTGTCTTCTTATTTTTTGATTGATGTTTCTTCTATATGTTTTTAGTTCTGTATTTAGTTTGACATTTCCCAAATTGTGTGGCCCCTTTTTTTTGTTATTTGAGGGTGGATGTATATTTCTTTGACATTTCTTTGTATTTTGTGATGTAATAAATGTAGTTTGAACTTGATTTTTTTGTGTTTTATCTCTGGTATTTTGTGAGTGTTGTTGGCCAAGTAAGGGCCCTGGTTAATGTAGGCCTTTCTACACACATGCTTCTCTATCTCCAAACATATGGTTACATTTCTAATTGCTAAACTCAATCTTCACATAATGAAATACAAAAAGGTCTCCCTTGAAATTTATCCTGAATACAGGTCTCATGGAGAACAGAAACCAAAGACAACATGCAAACAATTACAGACCACCCCACTCAGAATAAACTAAACAAATACAACACACAACAGATTCAATGTGGAAAAACCCACAAACTCATAATTGTAGAAAACATACATATTTATTTTGTCTGAAAAATTTTGAATATAAAATTTTTTTTTTTAGAAATATATATTTTTTTAAAAGGTAAATTTCAAGCAACTTCTGTTGCAACGTGCAACATTAAAACAATAAAAATGGGCTAAACATTAGCCCAATGGGGCATACTCCCGAATAAAGGGATCTTCCGGGTCAGGATCAACCCCAAACCTCCGCTCCAAGAGGGCTAGCCGAGCCCCACTCCACCGAAGATAGCGAATTGCCACCTCCATGGTGAGGTGGGTGTGCCCTGAGTAGCAAAAGACAGGATAATTATCTTGAGGCCAAATGAGGCATACAAGGTTTGTAATAAATGTGCATCAACAAATATGCTTTGTAGTATATTGGGTGGCTTTTCTCAACATTCTGGAGCAAATATGATAGATTGCTGGTCTACATAGTTACACTCAAAAGCTTAATACACAAACATGGTCAACCAGAAGATATTTTTCACTTCAACCTTTTTGGATATGGGTTGTTTGGGAATGCTATACAATTGCATACACACAGGAACAGAGCTTCCCTATTGGGCTGATGGTTTGAGTCATCACAAGTTTTGGAAGGGAGGAGGCCTAGCTCCTAGCAAGCTTAGGTGTGGTCTTTCATCTCTTAGCATTGAAGCCTGAAGGTGGTAGAGATGACAGTGGAGCAAGCACTTTGTTGGTGTTAACATATAAATCCTAGGTGCTTCAGCTTTAATAGGACCTAAACCTTGAACTCAAACTTCCACGGCAAATTGTTCAAAAGGTTACACACAATGGCCTGGAATGTTAGTAGCAGTTCCACCAAAGCAATGTAAAAGGCTTTCCATGTCAACACAACCAAACATTTTGAACAATGTAAGGTGTTGTGTTTAATTGCTTCCCACGATACATGTGCACACATCTCTCTCTATCACCATCAGAATTTGGATTGAGTTCTCTCTCCCTCTTACTGTCTATAGATTGAAACAGACACATTGTAGAGACTCACCCCTTGGAAGACGGACGGCAAGTGGCAGGGGTTGATCCCTCTCCTCCCCAGATCCGCTTTGCTCCAGCACAGCTGTGTTAAGAGAGAGTAAAAAGTTTATCAAGGAATGGACTCACACTAAATGTAGGTTAGGCAGTCAGGAAAAAGCTCTAGCACCCACTCCTTCCCCCTCCACACTCCCCTGAAAGTGTGAGTTTTGAATTTTTACGGTGGGGTGGCTGATTTCTACACTAAGATACGTACTCCATGTTTTTGTGCTGATTATGTTTCTCAGATGTTGTTTCTGCCTCAGCCCTGCCTGTTCAAAATGTTGTGAACATCTCCTTTTTGGATGGCTGGGCAAAAAAAAATCAGGTTATACCTACCCGCTGTTGCCTGTTTAGTGGTTTGGATTAGAGCAGTCATGATCTTCCTCCTCAAATGGTCCCTCTACACCCCTCTAGGCACCTCCCTCCTGTTGATTGCCCCCACAGCAGGCAGCTTGCTATGGAGGCACCTGAGATGAAGCCAAGCACCCTGTGTCTGTTCAGGCACTAGGCTGTGAGCCAGCCTGGCCCCCTCTCTTCCGATAGTCTCAATGATTTGGAGTGACAGCATCAGGAGGCAATCTTGGCATGCTGTTATCTCAGCAAAGGAGAAGAAGGAGTCAGGACCAGACAAGTGTTTCATAGAAAATTTGTGCAGTAAGAAAAGGGCCCTGGTAAGTCTAAGGGGGCATATGCACACCAAAGACTTGGAATCCTAATGGGTAGAATGCATTCACATAAACAACCTGCTGCCTTTACAACTACTTTAAGCCTGATCTGGGCCATACACATGTAGCATTTTTCCACTTACTAAGTAGACAGATTACAGCAAAAGCACACATTACTTACCCTCAACCATTTGTGTTTGGGCCTCCGAGCCAGATGGCCTTTGGCCATGAGAAGCTGTAAAAAAAAAAAGCCCAAAATGTGAACCTGAATTTGGGACATTCCCTGGGGTTGAGTATTTTTGTGAAACACACACAATGTTCAAGCCAAGCCACACACATTTTAAGTGTGGAAAAAATCAGGACAAGATTAAATTAACATGGCCCCAAAGAAATTAGAAGTCCAAAGAACACCATATCCTTTGTAGGGAAACTAACACAAAGTTAGAGGAGGGTGGCTTCAGAAAGCAAAGAAAGACTAACATGTCCAGTAATGCTCCCCAATACCATCTTCCAAACGTGAAAGTTAAGCAATAGTGTTTCCACGCTGACAGTGTTGTGCAATATGACGTTGAAAATATTGGTCAGTCTTAGAAGCTCCCCAAACCAAAAAATGGATACCCTTACATCGACCCTCATGGTATATTCTCCATCCTTGACCTTCCCAATCCTCCATGTCAAAATCCAAATCAACCTTCCTGTCACATGTAGCTAAACTGCACTTGCTTTGCCTACAACTTAGATTAGCACAGATACACATCACCCTAGTACACACAATTATCCTCTTCCACCCGTGGAGGGGGTGCCAATTGGGGAAATGATGTTGGAGATCCTAGAAACACAAAGACAAAAATACAATCATTTAACAACAGCTATTTTCTAAAGGCGCACAGAAAGTAGTCCCTAAACATTGAAGGTAGTAGTTACAGTGGACTGGGTAAGCAGCAGCCCCTCTTCCCCAGTCCTCCACAATAAACATCATCAATGTCAGCTGCTACATAACCCCAAACAAATAAAAAAATATACATTCCAGCCCTTATAATTACAAGGACCCATTGAAGATACATGTAGAGTACTTACTTCCCATTTGAGGGCAGCTGTCGTCCTCCTCCTCATCACTCATGGCCAATGCTGCCTCGTCCTGGCCATCCTCCTCCTCATGGGCCACATGGTCCTGACCCTCCTGCCCCTGGGCCACATGACTGGGGCCAGCCTCCTCCAAACCCTGCTCCTCAGCTCTCGCTGAAGCTACATCAACCACAAAAGAGAAAAAAACAACCAAAAATGCATTCCTAAAAGTTAGACCAAACACACAAAACACCAGCACAGCCACATTACTTACAGTGGGCCTGAGAAGGCTGAACCTCCAGCTCCTCGTCGCTTGTTTCTAAAAAGAACAACATCCCAAGTTACACACTATTTTAGGACACAAATAGGCAGCAACCTCTCAACATTCTAGCACCATACTCAATGCCCCTACAATTCTGCACATACAAGAGCAATTACATCAATGAGCTGCATTGACCATGTTTAGAAACAGGAGGTCAACATCCATTCCCAATGGGTCACACCCCCCCAATATCATGTGTTCACTCTGCAGTCACATTAGTCAGAGTTACAGCAAGCGGATCATGAAGTTTGTTAATCTGCCCTTGATTTTATACATTGACCATGTAAAGGCTTTTTTTTTAACAACTAGCAAATGATCCATGGAAACATCTACACACTTTTAGAGTATCATACAATTAATATAATGTGTCTACATTGCTGATACACCTCCACTCCTAAGTAGTTTGCTGTTACCATGTTGCTCCAAAACAGTTCAGCCTGAAGTGTTAGATAACTACATATAAATAAGTAGCTTTCTTAAAAAGCACAAACATTATTTGTCCTGATCACTAACCCCCAAATCCTTTATAATTAACATTTATAAAATTACAATGGTTCTGCTTACGATCAACAATTCGGAGACGCTCTACCGGCTTGCTCCCAGGTACCACATATTGTAGTGTGGTACGCTTCGCATCGCTCCAAGAGTGCTGAAGGTCCACAAACGCGGCACCGAAACAAAATCTCTGCGTCAGCTTCACCCGGATAGGACAAAGCATGGTGTGTTTGGTGTGAAGGTGGGTGTTAATGTTGTCATAACCAAGGAGGAGGAGGACCTGTGGAAACAGCAATGTATGTTTGAGTCAAACTATGTTAAAAAATGTGAATTAATCAGAAAACATGCTATATCCACTTTTTGAGATTGGAGAACAATGAATCCCGTTTCTGGTGATACATATACATCTATGTCCAAATCTATCTCCATGCCCTAGGTTCACCCACACTGGTGATGACCTCAACATGATGTTGGCATTGTGTCAATTGTCCCTTCAATACCCACCTCAAAGTATCATAACAAGATGTGGAGACTTATACACATCACCCTGGCCAGTGTTTGGGGAGGGGGTAGGGGGGGTGGGCTGTTTTTTGTTTTCACATAGGCTGAAGCCCCATTTAAAATCTGACACCCAAATCCTGTCCCCACCCCCCACAAACCAAAGTCTACTAAGTACTTTAGTTATGTGTTACTTAACACAATCCATACTTATTCACAGGAGGGAGAGGCATTCGAAATGGTGAGGGCCTATGATATGTGAAGGAGTATTTAGGACATCCCAAAGTCTTATGGACACAGATATGAGGAAACCCTTTAGGGGCCTTCCAGGGAAGAAGGCCCATGTCCCTATCAAGATATGGACACGCTTCTTTAGGTTATTGATGACAGGTCGCCTAGAGATTTTTGGTTAGGGGGGGGAGCCCTGACATTACCTGAGCACAACTTGTAGCCTATTTATTACTTTCCAAAAGCTAGACAAGCAACAAAGGGCACCATCTCTATTGTTGGTGTCATGGTGTTTGAAAGATGTTTTATTTTTGTGGTGTTTTATCATGTACATGCTAAAGTCACTCTTTACCCATCTTGGAATCTGTACCAATGAAATTTTTGGACTCACATGGTAAAGCTAACATCAAAGTTCTACACAAACAAACATACATTATTGTTAAAGTGATGTCTTGACACCCTTTTCACACTGGGGTGACTTGTCTGATGACTTAGTCGCCTGACAAGTCACGCTCCATTGTGTGCAATGGAACCCTTCTAAGCAGAGTGACTCAAGTTGCTGCACCGTCTAAAAAAGTTACTCCACTACTTGGGTGCGACTTTGGAGCAGCTATTAGTGCCGGGTCACACTCTTGCTATTAGACATCAAATGTGATTTGAAGCACAATGCTCCTAAAATCACATGCGATGTCTGTGTGGTGCAAATTTAGCCATACAGTTTGTGTGGCTGAATTTGCAACACAAACACAGTGAAATCACACAGGATCCTTTTTGTAGTCCACAGCAGAATTGGATCGCATAGTGGTTCACAGCAGTGCCATCCGATTCATGTGCGACCTGTCAAATCCCACTGCGATCTGATCTGGGGGTGTTGGTAACTTGCAATTGACACCCCCATGGATTCACATATGCCAGTGTGAGCTGCCTGTGCCGTGAATGTGATCCATTAACACGCAGGCGACTCGCAGTGTTCTCACATCAGTATCAAGTGAACACAGACTCATGTCCTGCCTTTTTGGCTTGTTAATCCAATGCAATCCTTAAGTGTCGGTTAACACTGATCCGACTCGAAGTCGCCCCGACTTCGGCGCGGCTTGAAACGACTTCTCATAATGGAAGTCAATTCAAGTCGCTCCGACTTTGCAAAAAAATAGTGCAGGAACCTTTTTCTAAGTCGGAGCAACTTGAGTTGCTTCGATTGGAACGATTCCATTGCACAGCATAGAGCGCTACTTGTCAGGCGACCAAGTCGTCTGACAAGTCGGATCAGTGTGAACTGGCACTCTAAGTCACTCAATACATCGCAGGTGAACAAATTAGCTGCTGTCTTTGCAGTGTGCATGTGCCATCTTATGATGGTGAAACTCAGCCAAACATGTCGACCACCAGAGCTTGCAGTGTTGATGTATGTATCTATTTATTTATACCTAATTTCATTATCATATTTTTTTGCGGAATATAATGTTGAAAAGATTGAATCGATGAAAAGGGTGAATGCATTTGTGTTTCTATAGACATCTTCTAAAATGTATTACCAATATGTAACTTGTTTGTATATTTTTAAAAGATATATATATATATATATATATATATATATATATACACACACACACACACACACACTATATTTATTTGTTGTTTTGTGTTTTATATATTTATATATTTATATATATATGTATTTAATATATATTTCTTTTCTGATATATATATATATATATATATATATATATATATATATATATATATAAATAAATAAATATACATATAAATCTATATATATATATATATATATATATATATATATATAGATATATATATATATATAAATCTAGATATATAAAAATAATCACACACACATCTTACCTTGCAGATAAACACCACGACTTCGGGAGTATAGAGGGAAGGAGCCATGTTTCTCCGAATTGCGAGAGGAACTGTACAACTTCCTGAAACGTGTGCACCTTCTAACAGTGTCGTTTCCGGTTGATTTTGCGAACTTGAGCATGCATTTAAAAAAGCGAGCGAATTCGCGAACAAGAGGAAACATTGGACAAACACAATCTGCTAAACACACAATGCATGTCCAACAAACATTGAAAATAATTTAACAAACATTTGTGTAGACCAGAAAACATTTTTATTTAAACACATAAGCAAGTTTTTTTTTAAGACATTTTAAACATGCCCGCCCACCACCATCAATGTTTATTTAAAACACAATACACAGCTTAAACATTTCACATATGACATTTTTGGTGAACAGTATCCAAGCCTCAAGCCACACTAGCTTGAGAGATTTTCTAACATAAACTACTTACAAGCATAGCAATAGTAAATACGTACAACATACATGAACAAAGAGCCAATAAGATTAATATACATGTGCAGATTGACAAACCCAAACACAATTAGCAAAAAATAACCAAAAACTTACAGAGGGTCAAGTATTGATTCCCCCAAATACAGCCCTGGGCTATGTGTCATTAGACATGACAGGCAACGCGGCCAAATCCCACCTCCCACCTAAAAATAACAAAAGCCAAAACATTTAACACAAAGCAAATCCCCCACCAAAAAATATCCCTACCACAATATATTGGACCTTTTGGCAGCCCAAATCTTCCCTGATGTCTGAGTGTTTTTTATAAGATACGTCAGCCAACACACACCCAGTAATGGTAAAACCCAGGAGAACAATTAACTGTGTGTGTCCTGGAAGCAAACCAACATAAGTGCAAATGCTATTTTGAGTGGGATGTAACAGGGGTGAATTGCAAAGCTTTGTAGCATGCATGGTTTATCGCAAGACACACAAAAAATTCTAAGTGTTGGAGCATGCCCAGTAGAACAGAAATGGCAAATTGCAAGAGAGAGAGAGCTAAACAGCCTTAACTTTATTGTGGTTGGCCAAACAGTTACGTATATAGCTTTCTAGAAATACATATATAGATATTCAACTCTCTCTCTCTCTCTCTCTCTCTCTCTCTCTCTCTCTCTCTCTCTCTCTCTCTCTCTCTCTCTCTCTCTCTCTCTCTCTCTCTCTCTCTCTCTCTCTATATATATATATATATATATATATATATATATATATATATACTGTATATATATATATATATATATATATATAGAGAGAGAGAGAGAGAGACATAGATATTATATATATATATATAATATATATGTATGTATGTATGTTTAGATATGTCGATATATTTATATGTATATATATTTATATCTCCCTATTTGTAATGTTTATATAGAGGTATATAGAAATATATATATATATATATATATATATATATATATATATATATACACAAATACATGATATATATATATGTATGTATATATATATATATATATATATATAGAGAGAGAGAGAGAGAGAGAGACACAGATGTATATTATTATTATTATTATACAGGATTTATATAACGCCAACAGTTTGTGCAGCGCTTTACAATGTGAGGGAAGACAATACAGTAACAATACAGTTCAAAACAGGAGGAACTAGAGGGCCTTGCTCGTTAGAGCTTACAATCTAGAAGGGAGGGTCAAGTGAAACAAAAGTCAATATATAGAGATATATATATATATATATATATATATATATATTTGTATTTATGATTTGGGGGGGGGGCATTTCTTTGGGGGTTCAGGTTGGTATTTCAATGAAGATTGAACATATAGCTAAGCAAAAAATTCATGCCCATCACTCATGAACATCCTTAATAAGTTTGGTGATGTAAGTCTGCCTTCCTGCCCTATGTTTGTGGGTTCAAATCCAGGAAGAGCTCTCTCTATGGGCAACAATTGGAGGTTTCAAACCCCCAAAATATTACCATCAATACCTTTGAAATTGTTTAGGACATAGGCATTTTTATCACCAAACTCTTCATAGAAAGCAATTCCCACAAAAAAACAAAGCACAAAAAAATTCTAGATATAGCAATATTGAGAGCTATAGATATATTTGTATTTTTTAGCAAATTTGGCAAAATATCCAGGTAGGGGATGCAGCTGCAGTAAAATCTGTTTTAAAATACAAAAGCTTGGCCATATGTATTTACTGAATAAATATTTTGTGGGATACCCTATATAATGTTGGGGTTCTATATAGAAGCTATATATAAGATTGTTCAAGTGAAAAATGATTAAGCAGGAAAGCCCTAAAAAACATTGTAATGTGATGGTGTTTACCAATGAATCACTTGCTAGAAGTATGAACTGTGTGCATTGACAACCTGCATGTTTTCCAAGTTCGCCAGTTCATTCCATTTTACATGGGCGAAACGGAGGACTTTACCTTGGAATTCATTATACCGCATGCTTACGTTTTTCAAAACCTAAATTTTTCAGTTGCACATGCGCACATGAGCCTTCTTGCAGCTCGGGACTTCAGAAGCTATTTTAACTTTTTACATTTTTGAAGAAATCTCTCTTTATATGTCAGTTTTTGACACAGTTTAAAAGCCATTCATCTCCAAATGATTTCCCACATCTTCCACAGGGATTTGGGCTTTTTTGGGGTACTAAACAATGTTTTTGAAAAAAGTAGTCGAGCTTTGAGCTGAACTGTTTTTACGGCTCGCCCTGACGTTGTAGCGTCTTAGTGAATCTAACACTAGGCGTTATTGTCTGCCGGCGGTACAGTGAATACCAATGTCATACGTTAAACTTCGCCATAGCGCCAAAATCCCGGCGATGGTGAAATGGCGGTACAGTGAATTAGGCCCTCTGTCTCTATCTATACACCTATGCTAAAAATTATAGACCCTTCATATCTTTGTAAGTGGACAAACTCACAAAATCTGCAGGGGATCAAATAATTATTTTCCCCACTGTATATGAATATATATTTCATACATTTATATTTACCTTTCCATAAAACCTCCAGACTTCTTTTCACATGTCTACTAAGCTAGCCTTAGCTGCCTAATTGACAAAAATGTTTTTAATAGATTTCAATAGCTCACACTACACTTTACACTCTAAAGAGGTGTGACTTGCCCCCTTTTGCCCCCTTTTGCCCCCTCTATGTCTGCTCTGTTCAGATGGGAACCATATAGAAAAGTAATTAAAAGGAAAAAGTCTGAATCCAAACAACTGCTGTGTCTCTCTTTAGAAAATTCAGAATGCTGTTAAATCTTGTCTCATGGGTGCTCCCTGCATCAAGTTTTTATTTGTAGAACAGAAAAATGATGTAAAGCATTATACCAAAAAAGTGTAAAATAAAATTGGCTCAAAACTGTTTTGATTTCCCTTTTTGAAGTATTTCTGTATGGGTGCGGTTCACAAGGTTTTTGGAAGGATCTGATATTATACACACTTGTTCTGTTAATAGATATGTAGACTAAAGTTTCCACTGACAAGGGGACCCGCCTGGCCCCACTTGTTGAAATTGTTTGTGAGACATTTCACCAGAGCCAAGAGAAGTTACAGGACTGTGTGATTCATTGTGATCAATGTGCATTTAATAAAGGTGGTATTTAACCACAGGCACTGAGTCAGTGAAACTACCTCACCCCTGTCACATTAAGGTCAGGATAAAAGAAACTAAAAAAAAGAAAAAATTAGATGTATTTTTTTCATTCCATAGACAGTAAAACAAAAAAAGCTATGATAATAAAGGACCAAAGGAATCACAAAGCTCTCTAACCGAATCAGTGTGTAGCACAGTAGAGCTTTCTTGAACAGGTTTTCCAATCTTTTATTCTATTACCGATAAGAAATATTTCCTAAAATAAGATAATTATTCCTCATTTCAGGACAGTTGGTGGAGAAGAAAAAAGACAAGAGTCAGATAAGTATCAGTGGCGGAACTACCAGGGTCGCAAAGGTTGCACTTGTGACTTGACTCTGGAGTTTAGCTACCATTGGGGGGACCCAAGATGGCAGGAAGGGGGACCCGCTTTCGACTCTTTCGACTTGCTTGCGATTTCCCTGCTACTTGCTTGTGACTTTTTTGATTTAAAAGGTGTTTTCAGAATTCAAACAATAAAGGGCCCTGCGCCCAGAAGGAAGATCTCCAGGACCAGGGAAATAGGGCCACGGCGGTCAGGGGGGTCCTTCATGGTTTCTTTCACTGGGGCCCTGAGGGTTATAGTTATGCCTCTGATATATAAAGTAGACCCGTGCCTCTTGTTTCCAATGTTTGAAGGGCACATGTTTCCCTCTTACACACCCTTTCCCCCCATCATTGTATGACTACTGCAGCATCTGACTGATCTCAACCTTTGCTGGGACTGCATGCATGCTCTGTACCTTCATTGACTCCTGATTGGGTTTGCTCCTCACATGTAGGAGTTGGTTGCATTAGAAATCACATCAGAGTGTGAACCAGGCTTAAAGTTGTGTTTCAGTTGTATTTTAACAGCTTAGAAACATTTTTCTTGTTTACATTAGAAGCCTGGCAGTCTCCAAGATCTGTTCTCACAGATCCGTCTGTACCGTATTTGACAGGGGTGAAGATGAGATATGTTGATTCCTTACTACCTGTTTTCATCCCGTAAATGCCACACCACGCTGCAGTTGCATGCATTACACATGATTGCAGGGTAGTCGCAGTTCACTTGTTGCATTCTGTACCAGTACTGCCTGCCAAACAAGACAGCAGGTGTAATATTTGCCATGAAGCAAAGCATCATGGTGGCATGTGCGCACTCCCTTCTGGTTGCCTTTAACCACTTGCCGAGCAGTCACTGGGACTGTACTGTGGCAAAGTGGCTCGATTCCGTCCAGCGACGTAGACCTATGTCGCTGGACTCCTCCCCTTCTGGGCGGCGCCCGCGCGCCGCCGGAGGCTCGCTCCCGCTGTTTTCAGTCACAGCGGGAGTCGGGCCAGGGGAGGAGTGGCGGTGATCACCGCCGCTCTTCCCCGATCGTCGGGGAATCGAATCTGGAGATCCGCCCGCTTGTGTAAACAAAGCGGGTGGATCTCCTAAGTGACAAACAGTGACAGATTGCAGGGTTCAGCATAGCTGAACACGTTAGTAAGCACCAGGCATACATTAACCCCTCCCTCTCCAATAAAATTAACCCCTTCCCTGCCAGTGTCATTTTTACAGTAACAGTGCATATTTATAGCACTGATTACTATAGAAATGTCACTGGTACCCCCAAAAGTGTCAAAAATGTCAGTCAAGGGTCCGATCTGTCTGCCGCAATGTCGC
The DNA here is from genome assembly GCF_965119305.1 of Pelophylax lessonae. NCBI lineage: Eukaryota > Metazoa > Chordata > Amphibia > Anura > Ranidae > Pelophylax > Pelophylax lessonae. The sequence goes on along the minus strand of NC_138775.1, from coordinate 200,965,773 downwards.
AGTCCCGCAAAAAAAAATCGCAGATCGCCGCCATTACTCGTTAAAAAAAAAAAACACCAAAAATGACAGAAATCTTTCCCTTAGTTAGTAAACGCAATAACTTTTGCGCAAACCAATCAAAATACACTTATTGTGATTTTTTTTTACCAAACATAGGTAGCAGAAAACAAATTGGCCAAAAATTTAAAAAAATTTTGATTTTTACATTTTTTGGGGGGGAATTTCATATAAAAAAATGTGAAAAATATTGTTATTTTTTCAAAATTTATGCTCTTCTTTTGTTTATAGCGCAAAAAGTAAAAATCGCACAGGTGATCAAATACCACCAAAAGAAAGCTCTGCTTGTGGGAAAAAAAGGACGAAAATTTTGTTTGCGTACGGCATCGCACGACCGTGCAATTGTCAGTTAAATTCGCACAGTGCCGACTCGCAAAAAGTGGCCTGGACGTAAGACAGCAAAATCCTCCGGTGGTTAAAGGGGGGCAGCTGGAGGAAGGTAGAAACATGTTTCAAAAGCTGCCCCCTTCCCCAACTATACGTTTAAAATCCTACTTTTGTTGAGAGCTTTGAAAATGTATTTAGCTACAATGTACAGTTTCACTTTAAGAACAGATTTCGGGAAAACTATAATAGCCGGGTACTCTATAATACAGAACTCAAGTAACATGACATATGCCAGGAGACTACTGTGTAACATTGTATATGGCAACTGTATGACATGATAACATCAGACCTGAGAATTCCTCTTGAAATTGCATGCATTCTTTTTCTTATTATAAATATCCATAAATGTAATCTTTCTCCTTCATTACAGTTTAACTAAAGGCAAAATGTTTTTCAGTTTTGGATAGAGTGCGGAGGGATTAGAACATCTCTTTTTATTGCTGTCTGTGCCCCCGTTTAGAAGATTCTCCCTCTATTTGTCCTGTTTACCATTATCATTGAAAGTGACAGAAAAAGAAAATCCCAAATTGTGGGTTGTCTCCGGGAAAGTTATAGCAGGGAAATTCTCCATTGGGAAAACTAGTTCTGGTGACCTGGGGGTCCCCAAGGAATTTCCTTAATTTGCAGGGATTTCCACTCCCTTTCTGTTTGGCTATGGGACAGGAAGTGAAGGGACATCTCAAATAGAAGTCATGGAAGATTGGGAAGGAAGGATTTTCCAGGCACATAGAATACTTAAAAACAATTTTTATTCAAATTCCATATCATGTAACACAAGAGGGGGGGGGGGGAACAAAAGACAAAAAAATTGAAAACATATATACGATAAAATTGACTAGGGCCCAAAACGGCTGACCAGTCAACTGTATAACATACAACAGTTCTACTTGGTGTAGTTGTGCATGGTTACAATACTGTTAATCATCAAAAAGACTGTAAATACGTAACGGAGATGCTGTCAGAGGTCAATCCAATGGCAGACACTATCCCATATACGATCAGATAATGGTGACAAAGAGTAATGGTTCAATTGCTCAACATGTTTCGCCTCATATAGAGGCTTCGTCTGGAGCCTAATTGTAAGTAAAATGGATGATTCTGTATATTTATTATGCAGGACAAAATGTCACCGCAGAAAAATTGATAGTTAGTAACGAAGGGACACTCATGGATTAAGTCAGAGCTCGGTATCATAGGAAAGGGAGGACTAACCCAGGGTTGGTAAGACCTGGGTGCCACCAAACACTCAAACTATGGTAGCATGTCTCCATACACTCAATGGGAGAAGCCGGTAAAATGTACCATATAGGTAATGGTGTATAGGTAGCCTTATACCGGCTCTGTACTATACGTCCATGGTGTCCACTCCGGATGGGGAACCGCCGCCATGTGGGACATCTCAGCAATCAAACACAAATTGCGAAACAAAAAAAAAAAAATGTTGCCTATAATTCTACTTTAAGGGACATAGGATTCAGTTACTCAGAGACAATAGGGTTATACTGCTGTCTACAGAAGGAGTTGGACGCAAACAAAAAAGCCATTAGACAACAGGGAAAAGCCCTCCCACTCCCATGCTTTCGTTTTTTGCCAATGTCTAAGGTGGATGGACATCTTTTCTTTATTTAACTATTAAAGTTTAAAGTGATTGTAAAAGTAGAAGGTTTTTTACCTTAATGCATTCTATGCATTAATATAAAAAGCCTTCTGTGTGCAGCAGCCCCCCTCAGCTCCTCTAATACTTACCTGAGCTCCAAATCGATTGAGTGATGTTGCAGGAGTGGCTCAGCTGCCCGGGACTCCCCTCATTGGCTGAGACAGCAGTGCGACACCATTGGCTCCCATTGCAGTCAATCAAAGTCAGTCATCCAATAAGAAGAGAAAGTGGACAGGGCCAGGCCGTGGCTCCATGTCTGAATGGACACACGGAAGCTGCACCTCGGCTTGGGTGCCCCCATAGCAAGCTGCTTGCTGTGGGGGCACTCAAAAGGAGGGAGGGCCCAGGAGCGCCGCTGTGGTACCCGGGAAGAGGAGGATCAGAGGAGGAGGATCAGAGCTGCTCTTTGCAAAACCACTGCACAGAGCAGGTAAGTATAACATGTTAAGTATTTTTAACAAAAAAAAAAAAACACTTTACCATTACTTTGATTATTTTTCTAAGAATTTTCTCTTTTTTAAGATTTGTTTTTCTTCAATCATGACTTCAGCTACATGCTGCAGAGCTGGACTCTTTATCAAGATTGCTGATTCTCATAAATAGCTTTGGAAGCTGTACCCAGACCATGCTGGATGAAATATTGTATGGCCTGCCCTGAATGCAACCTTCAAGCTCTAGGCTCTGCTTGGGGCTCTGCAATCCTCTGTGGTCTGAGTTAGTCACGGAGAATTTTCCTGGTCCAGAGCCAGCCTCTGGTGTGACCCAGTCTCTGAAAATGCTTTAATGAGTGCCATCACCTCAGCAAGGCATGGGTCTGAGTTGGCAACATTGTCCTGTAAAGAAGTCTATCTGGTCTTACAAAAAGATAAGGTGGTCTTTGAGGGCTAGAGCCATCTTTCTTTCTAGGGTGGTTTTGGCATTTCACCTGAGTCAGGACACTCTCTTTCTGGCTCCAGTACATAAAAAAGACATTTCCCCCCCAAAAAAAATTCCCTTTATGGCCTGGATGTAGTTTTTGCTGTGTGGGTTTTCTTTCAGACATTGCTTTCAATTACAAACCCTGACTCTCTATTTGTCATCTTTGATGGTCCCTATAAGGCCTCATGCACACAGGAGTGTTAAAATCCCCCTATGTATGCTGGATCTTTCTGCCAGAAGCTTGTAAGCAGGGTGAGTTTAATGAGTATGAATGTGAGGGGCGCTAGTGGTGAACAAAGACTTAAGTAGTATGCTGTAAACTCATATCGATATTGAAAAATAACATTGATGCTAAAACCGTGACATATTTGTTCGATTCAACATGCTAAAATTAGGCAATTTCAATAAACAGAATTTCAAAATGTCTTTTGGAACAATTCAGGTTCTTCTATGTTAATTCTTCAATAAGATAAATTGTGGAAGACCATCACCAGCTTGGAGGATATTTAAAATCACCCATAAGTGCTCAGTTGGATGTCCACTCACCAGAAAACCATGACCCCTTTAACTAAAAAGAGGGTCAAAAAGCGCCTGTGTGGTGGTTTGGTCTTTGATCCTGCTTGGCAATTCTCTGAAGTGGGTCAGGGATCTCTCCTCCTCTCTACCATAACAACACAGTAAAGCAAGAGAAAGGGGAGCCAATAGCCTGATACCGTTTATTGTAAAAAAATGGTTAAAAACACAAAATAGCTGCTTACTTGATAAAGTGCCTGGACCGGGCACTAGGGAATAACCGCGTAGAAGCTGAAGGAAAACCTGGCTCACGCTCAAGGGGGCATTAAAGGGGGCTTCTAGATTCCCATAAGCCCCCTGCCCGCATACCCCCACAACCACTGGCCAGGGTTGTGGGGATGAGGCCCTTGACAAGGTGCTTTGGGGTAGGGGGAGAGACCCCCTGCCCCAAAGCATTCACCCCCCCCCCATTTTGAGGACATGTGGCTTTGTATGGTTCAGGAGGGGGGGCACTTGCTCGTCTTTTCCCTTCCTGACCCTTCGGGCTGCATGCTCGGATAAGGGTCTGGTATGGATTTGGGGGGGGACCTCACGCTGTTTTTTTTTTTTTGGTGTGCTGTGCTGTTTTATTCTTTCATTTTTTTCAATAGCCTGGTGCCCACAATTGAAACGGATAGTCATTTTAAATGAAATTTGAAGTTTTGGAAGTTTTTTTCTTTGGAAATGTCAGTTTTGCTGCCCTATGCATGCTACAGATGCTGTGACCCAGGCCCATCTCTATTTTCAAGAAGCTTGCAATAACTTATCGCATGTTTTCATGTGGTATTTAGAGCATAATTAGGAAATATAACACATGTGAAATCTGAAGGAGAGTTTCTGTGAATTACCCAGTTTTTTTTTCAAAACGCTTTGCGTTGTTTTACCGCGTACTCGGATGTGTTAAACTATCGCTTAGTGAATTGTGCCCACTGTGTTTTAAAAAAATGGGACAGTTGGTGTCCCTGTTGGTGTTTTGTTACCATTACCCACCCCTCAGTGGGACTGTTTTCAATGTCTCTGAATAAATGATGCCTGTGTGCCTTCATCAATGAGAAAGAACATGGGATTTTCTACTTCTACCATAAAATCTGTTTCTTGGGGACCATCAACCGCTTGTCTACTGGGGAAATGTTTTTAACTTTTCACACACATGTTAAGTCTGCATTTTTTTTCTGGAAATAACCTTAAACCCTCAAACACTTATATATTTTGTGAAAGCAGAGGTCCTGTCTATATTTTGTGAAAGCAGAGGTCCTGTATATATTTTGTGAAAGCAGAGGTCCTGTAGAACAAAAGGGTGGCAACTGCATTTTGTTTATGTCGCACAATATTTGAATAACTGTTTATCAAATGCGTGTTTTAGTGCAGGCAAGCACAATATTATACCCAATGTTTTGGTAAAATATAAAAGATGGGGTTGCAATATGCAAGCTTTAAAATTGCATGTGTTGGTGAAATCAAGGAAAACTCTGGTACCCAAAATTCTTGTTAGACAATGCTTTATAACCCTTTACAAGTTATCAATTTAGAATTAATCATGAATTGCGGTTGTAGAATTATTGCTTTTAGGCCAGCCATAAATGGAGCTAATTTCTTTCCTGCAAACACGGCTTGCAGGAAAGAAATTTGCTAGAATCCCTATCAACACAGACAGTGCTGACCGGGGAATCCATCCTGCTGGGCCATTGTCTTCTCCCAGGAAGGGAAGCCGTCCCCACCTGGAGAAGACGGTGATTATCACTAGCAGCTATAGCAGCTGCTAACAATAATTGCAAGAGAATCAGGCAGGCTGGTTGTACCCAAATTGATCGATCAACTTAGTAAATTTAGCCTACCCATTAACGGTTTGAATTTCGGATGGTTCCTGCTCAACAGGCTGAGATTCGAACCATGTATGGCCGGTCTTACTCTGACATTCGTCAATATCTCACATGTGTGGCACAATTCATGCTTACATACACATGCATGCCCTTGGCTGCATGTCTGCATTAGGGTGTGTAAGGTCGTGTGTGCGTGTGGGGGGGGGGGTGCTTTGAAACATTTTTCTTTCTAATTTTTGTTTTATTTTGTTTTCTAGACTTTTTAATTTTTTGAACTGTATTCTATCACAAGCCCACCTATGTGAGCATTGTGATAGCATAGGCAATTAACAAGTCCTCTTTATGGAGACATTAGGAGTCTATTAGACTAGCAATGTCTCCCCTGTCCTCCACTGCTACTAGTCAATAGCGGAGGAATGACAGCTGTGAACCTGAAAGTGATGTAATGCACGTTGCTTCCGGGTTCATTACTTACAGGGGGATCAGGAAAAGGATGCCCCCGCCCCCCCAACCATCTCCTGTTGTCTTAGTTACCACCATTTACGATGGTCCCATGCTCTCTGAAAGAATGAGAGAGCCTGGAAACCACTGTGGGTGATATGATCATTTTTTACTGTAAAGAGTAACTTTTGTGGAGAATCCATTGCCCTCTGGGTGATCAAAGTACATTGCAGGGATTTTACCAAAATTTGTTGCAGATTTGCATTGCATGTTCCTGTGCAATTCATGTGTGTTCCCCTGCAGTGCAATTTTCAGCCCATTTATTTGAATGGGCTGAAATCGCACCGGATTGTACGAAAAGTGCATGCGCTACTTTTGAAAAGCTTGCCCCACCACATTGGATTGTACTGCAGTACCCTGCGATCTTGTGTCTGCAAACACACTGCATTTGCGACCTGCGTTAACAATGTATTGGAACCCACAGCAGATCTTAAAGACAGTGGGGGAGGTTTACCAAAACTGGTGCACAGAGAATCTGGTGCAACTGTGTGTAGTAACCAATCAGCTTCAACCTTTAACTTCTTCAATTAAGCTTTGACAATAAAACCTAGAAGCTAATTGGTTGCTCTACACAACTGCACCAGATTCTGTGCGCACCAGTTTTAATAAATCACACCCTCCCCCCCAATGCATTTTGAATGCAGTACAGGAAACGTGAACAGATTGTGCCTTTCTTGCACTGCATTCTGGGGTGAACCGACCCTTAGTCAGCTTCAGCCTGGATTGAATTTCTCTCAGGTGTCCTCCTGCTATGTGCACCTATCTGTAGGTCCCAACAGACCTGGATGGGCACCCCTTGTGTGTTCACCTACATGTCTCCTAAGGACTGAGCCCTGACTGATTGGAGAATATCCTAATTTTGGGAACAACACCACCTGCTTCCAATCAGTCTGAGACCAATCACTGATAAATCAGCCGCTCACCTTTTATTGTTAGCATTTTTACACAGTGACTGGATAGTCACTCTAAAAAGTAATAAAATATAACAATATTCTATATCAAGGGTGTCAAACTCAATTTCATCAAGGGGCCACATAAGCAGTATGATTGTCCTCAAAGGGCCGGTTGTATCTCGGGTGCGCTACGTACATACGTGCTACGAGTGCATAGTTCAGGAGTGCACTACGTATAGAGTGCAGAGTTCAGGAGTGCGCTACGTACAGACTGCAGAGTTCAGAAGTGCGCTACGTACAGACTGCAGAGTTCAGAAGTGTGCTACGTACAGACTGCAGAGTTCAGGAGTGTGCTACGTACAGACTGCAGAGTTCAGAAGTGCGCTACGTACAGACTACAGAGTTCAGGAGTGTGCTATGTACAGACTGCAGAGTTCAGGAGTGTGCTACGGCAGGGTTAAGGAGTGTGTTACAGGCAGGGTTCAGGAGTGTGCTACGTACAGATTGTAGAGTTCAGGAGTGTGCTACGTATAGAGTGCAGAGTTCAGGAGTGCACTACGTACAGGCTGCAGAGTTCAGGAGTGCACTACGTACAGGCTGCAGAGTTCAGGAGTGTGCTACGTACAGGCTGCAGAGTTCAGGAGTGTGCTACGTATAGAGTGCAGAGTTCAGGAGTGCACTACATACAGGCTGTAGAGTTCAGGAGTGCATTACGTACAGGCTGCAGGGTTCAGGAGTGTGCTACGGGCAGGGTTAAGGAGTACACTACATAAAGGCTGCAGAGTTCAGGAGCGTGCTATAGGCAGTGTTCAGAAGTGAGCTACATACAGACTTCAGAGTTAAGGAGTGCGCTACATACAGGCTGCAGAGTTCAGGAGCGTGCTACGGGCAGAGTTCAGGAGTTCGCTACATACAGGCTGCAGAGTTCGGGAGCATGCTATGGGCAAGGTTCAGGAGTGTGCTATGTACAAAGTGTAACCCAACCACAACCCTCCCTAAAGCTCCCTCGAATCTCTCTCTCCTACCTGGCTCTAGTATCTCCCTGTGTAGGCGGCTCTGCCTCACCTTGCAAAGAGATTGTTCTCTCTCTCAGATTCTGGAGATCTGTCCCTGCTCTCAGTGTGTGTAGGGATCTGTTAGTTCTGGAAGCCACTGTGTTTGCAAGTGACAGCCGGGAGCAGGAGCTGAAGGCCAGAGCTGGAGGTGATGGAATGGAGTTCCACCATATTCTGGCTGCAAAAGTGGGTGCAAGGGCCACTTGACTAAGCCTGGGGGGGCCAAATTCGGCCCGCAGGCCTTGTATTTGACATGTGTGTTCTATATCAACGGTCTCCAAACTGTGGCCCGGGGGCCAGATGTGACCCTTTGCCTCCTTCTATCCAGGCCCTTGGGGCAATATTCCCCCCACTGTCAGCAACAGTGGGCATAGTTACTGACACTGACAATGGGGCACTAGTCCTCTCACTAACACCAACTATGGCACACTATTCCTCCCATTCATACCAATGATGAGGCACTATTCCTCCTATTGATGCCTACAATGGAGCACTGTTCCTCCCACTGACACCAATGCTGGGGCACAAATCCTCCCACTGACACCAATGCTGGGGCACAAATCCTCCCACTGACACCAATGCTGGGGCACAATTCCTCCCACTGACACCAATGATGGGGCACTATTCCTCCCATTGATACCAATGAAGGGGCTTTATTACTCCCACTAATACTAATCAACGGGCATTGTTTAATCCCACTGATGCCAGGACATTTTTTTCTCCCACTGGCCACACTCTGGCCCCCCTAAAGTTTGAAGGATAGTAAACTGACCCCTGTTCTATATAAACTCAATTTGCAGAAAAAGAGGGATGTTGCCTTAAAACCAGGACGTTTCCATTGACAAATCTTAAAAAAAATCTGGATAACCCTAGCACTTAAGGCCCGTACACACGTACCGATCTTCGGCAGACAAGCGTCGGCGGACGAAAGATCTGCCGATTGTACGCTTGTTAGTATGGTGCCTCCGACAGCCGTCAGCGCACATTCTGTCGACAAGAATCTGTCTTGCAAGCATTAAAATTTTTGTATGCCGACACCAGAACGGCCGATTGTTCGCCAGTCAGTACAGAATTCAGCCGACAGACCGCAGATTTGCAAGACTGGGCATGCTCAGAAAAGAAAAAACACAGGGAAAGTTAACCATTACATGACATCACTTCTGCAGTCGGCTGTAGTCGGCGGACAAAATTCTTGTGCTGTCTTTGCACTTTTCAACAGACACCGACAGCCCGGGACAAAAAACGGCCGATCGTTCGCCGACGATCGGTACGTGTGTACGGGGCTTTATTCTCCAGCTGGATTGTGTTGAGGATAGGGATTTTTTTTTTTAGCAGTCTCAGAATGCAAAATCTCCAATTACAGTTCCAAAATATAAAAGCACATATTTGTAATATGGATGGACCGTACTCCCAGCGGTATTTTAGTTATGGTTTCATACTGTGATATATAAATATAAATAGAAAAAAAGATAATAGGGAGATTTATTGTCACATTGTACACTTTCCTTTTCTTTTGTCCCTAAGCAGACAGAACATGGACTGTCTTCTTCCACCCTTCCTCTCTAGAAACCCTGAGAGACTGGAGAATAATGTGAAGGACAAGGCCATGGTGAAGAACGATTTCCTGTGTGTATAACACAGGATGAGAGAGGACACCGAGTTACAGGTCACTCGAAGTATCATCCTGATAGAGCTTTTTTGCGTATAATTTTATGTGAGCAATTTTAAAGAGAACTGATCACCAATAGACAGCTGTTAAAATCCAAATTCCTCATTCTTCATGTCAAAGCAGAAGCATCATACACAATGTGACAAAGTACTTCAGATCACTGTCTGAAGTTGAGTGAGCAAGATTTACTATCCCACTATATGCTCTAAAGTGGGGGTCCCCAGACTACAATCAATGAGCCACATTTGGCCCCTACAAGGATTTATCTGGCCTGCAGCTGATGTGCATAGTCTCCATACCATTTGTTACTACATAGGGACTTTAGATGTACATCATAGTGTGTTTAGAGAGACATTTCTGATGCTTCATCTTGTTATATTCTTGTTATATTTACAGGTGCTCCACAGAAGTCCTTAGAGCAGGTTTGGTGCTTGGTAGTATAAAAAAAAATTTGTGGTAAATTTAAAACAGCGCTAGCATTTCATATTGGCAAATAAATAAGATGCAATAAAAAAATTATAAAAATATACAAATATTGCAAGAAAAATATATATATAACAGTCCTTATTTATGAAGTGTCCAATAAAGTGCTCAGGTGCTGAAAACGATAATTCAAACGGTGCTCAAGTGAGTGGCCAGACCCTCTAGGTTCCCTACTCACCACAGATAAGAGTCTCATGCGCTTGATAAAATCCTTAAAGCATTGGTAACCAGGCTCTTTGATTGGAATGGATCCAGGAATAGAGATGCCTTATGAAGGATTGCTCCGAAATAGGTCTCCGTTAATCCCAGGCAAGAAAACAAAAAGGACCAATAGTGTAGTATGTAAAGGTAATTTAATTCCCCCAAATCAAAGAAACATACTTACAAAATATATAGATAAAACCCGCAGTGTAAATAAACATCAATGGTGGTGGACGCCGCTGTTCGCGTGCGTTCCACCGTCAATCCAGGAAGCGAACCGGAAGTGACGATGTTCGCTTCCTGGATGGATGTTTATTTACACTGCGGGTTTTATCTATATATTTTGTAAATATGTTTCTTTGATTTGGGGGAATTAAATTACCTTTACATACTACACTATTGGTCCTTTTTGTTTTCTTGCCTGGGATTAACGGAGACCTATTTCGGAGCAATCCTTCATAAGGCATCTCTATTCCTGGATCCATTCCAATCAAAGAGCCTGGTTACCAATGCTTTAAGGATTTTATCAAGCGCATGAGACTCTTATCTGTGGTGAGAAGGGAACCTAGAGGGTCTGGCCACTCACTTGAGCACCGTTTGAATTATCGTTTTCTGCACCTGAGCACTTTATTGGACACTTCATAAATAAGGACTGTTATATATATATTTTTCTTGCAATATTTGTATATTTTTATAATTTTTTTATTGCATCTTATTTATTTGCCAATATGAAATGCTGTTTTAAATTTACTACACATTTTAATCTAAGATTTACTTAGTTGCACAGCAGCTGCATTTAATTTATTTATAAATTTTAATAGTAGCGCAGGTTTTAATCTAATTTATTACACAGTATAAAAAAAACTCTGTTAATCAGAAATTGCACCTCCCTTCCCAACAGCTTGAAATCTGCCCTGATTTCAGACAGGAGACAGATGACCTTCCATGGAGGCCTTGCAGCCTTACACAGGAAGACATTTTTTCTCTGACAGAGAGAAAATACAGCAGTGGCGGCTGGTGCTCAAAATTTTTGGGGGGGCGCAAAAACAAAAATGTAATAGGTATTGCTTCGCGGCAAAAAACGAGGTAAAAAAATTGCATGACTTTGAGGTCATGGTACAGGCATGGCACATGTGATGGTATAGGCATGGCACAGATGGTACAGGCATGGCACAGGTGATGGAATAGGCATGGCACAGATGGTATAGGCATGGAACAGGTGGTAGAATAGGCATGGCACAGGTGATGGTATAGGCATGGCACAGGTGATGGTATAGGCATGGCACAGGTGATGGTATAGGCATGGCGCAGGTGATGGAATAGGCATTGCACAGGTGATGGTACAGGCATGGCACAGGTGATGGAATAGGCATGGCACAGATGGTATAGGCATGGCACAGGTGATGGAATAGGCATGGCACAGATGGTACAGGCATGGCACAGGTGATGGTACAGGCATGGCACAGGTGATGAAATAGGCATTGCACAGGTGATGGTACAGGCATTGCACAGGTGATGGTACAGGCATGGCACAGGTGATGGAATAGGCATGGCACAGATGGTATAGGCATGGCACAGGTGATGGAATAGGCATGGCACAGATGGTACAGGCATGGCACAGGTGATGGTACAGGCATGGCACAGGTGATGGTACAGGCAGGGCACAGATGGTACAGGCATGGCACAGGTGATGGAATAGGCATGGCACAGATGGTATAGGCATGGCACAGGTGATGGAATAGGCATGGCACAGATGGTACAGGCATGGCACAGGTGGTGGAATAGGCATGGCACAGATGGTACAGGCATGGCGCAGGTGGTGGAATAGGCATGGCACAGGCATGGCGCAGGTGGTGGAATAGGCATGGCACAGATGGTATAGGCATGGCACAGGTGATGGAATAGGCATGGCACAGATGGTACAGGCATGGTACAGGTGGTGGAATAGGCATGGCACAGATGGTACAGGCATGGCGCAGGTGATGGAATAGGCATGGAACAGATGGTACAGGCATGGCACAGGTGATGGAATAGGCATGGCACAGGTGATGGTAAGGTCATGGCACAGGTGGTGGAATAGGCATGGCACAGATGGTACAGGCATGGCGCAGGTGATGGAATAGGCATGGAACAGATGGTACAGGCATGGCACAGGTGATGGAATAGGCATGGCACAGGTGATGGTAAGGTCATGGCACAGGTGGTGGAATTGGCATGGCACAGATGGTACAGGCATGGCGCAGGTGATGGAATAGGCATGGCACAGGTGATGGAATAGGCATGGCACAGGTGATGGTAAGGTCATGGCACAGGTGGTGGAATAGGCATGGCACAGGTGATGGAATAGGCATGGCACAGGTGATGGTAAGGTCATGGCACAGGTGGTGGAATAGGCAAGGCACAGATGGTACAGGCATGGCGCAGGTGATGGAATAGGCATGGCACAGGTGATGGTAAGGTCATGGCACAGGTGGTGGAATAGGCATGGCGCAGGTGGTGGAATAGGCATGGCACAGATGGTACAGGCATGGCACAGGTGATGGTAAGGTCATGGCACAGGTGGTGGAATAGGCATGGCACAGATGGTACAGGCATGGGGCAGGTGATGGAATAGGCATGGCACAGGTGATGGTAAGGCCATGGCACAGGTGGTGGAATAGGCATGGCGCAGGTGGTGGAATAGTCATGGCACAGATGGTACAGGCATGGCACAGGTGATGGTAAGGTCATGGCACAGGTGGTGGAATAGGCATGGCACGGATGGTACAGGCATGGCGCAGGTGGTGGAATAGGCATGGCACAGGTGATGGAATAGGCATGGCACAGATGGTACAGGCATGGCGCAGGTGGTGGAATAGGCATGGCACAGGTGATGGAATAGGCATGGCACAGATGGTACAGGCATGGCGCAGGTGGTGGAATAGGCATGGCACAGGCATGGCGCAGGTGGTGGAATAGGCATGGCACAGATGGTACAGGCATGGCACAGGTGGTGGAATAGGCATGCCGCAGATGGTACAGGCATGGCGCAGGTGATGGAATAGGCATGGCACAGATGTTACAGGCATGGCACAGGTGATGGAATAGGCATGGCACAGTTGATGGTAAGGTCATGGCACAGGTGGTGGAATAGGCATGGCACAGATGGTACAGGCATGGCGCAGGTGATTGAATAGGCATGGCACAGGTGATGGAATAGGCATGGCACAGGTGATGGAATAGGCATGCCGCAGATGGTACAGGCATGGCGCAGGTGATGGAATAGGCATGGCACAGATGGTACAGGCATGGCACAGGTGATGGTAAGGTCATGGCACAGGTGATGGTAAGGTCATGGCACAGGTGGTGGAATAGGCATGGCACAGATGGTACAGGCATGGCGCAGGTGGTGGAATAGGCATGGCACAGGCATGGCACAGGTGATGTAATAGGCATGGCACAGATGGTACAGGCATGGCGCAGGTGGTGGAATAGGCATGGCACAGGCATGGCGCAGGTGGTGGAATAGGCATGGCACAGATGGTACAGGCATGGCACAGGTGGTGGAATAGGCATGGCAAAGGCTTGGCACAGGTGATGGAATAGGCATGGCACAGATGGTACAGGCATGGCGCAGGTGGTGGAATAGGCATGGCACAGGCATGGCGCAGGTGGTGGAATAGGCATGGCACAGATGGTACAGGCATGGCACAGGTGGTGGAATAGGCATGGCGCAGATGGTACAGGCATGGCGCAGGTGATGGAATAGGCATGGCACAGATGGTACAGGCATGGCACAGGTGATGGAATAGGCATGGCACAGGTGATGGTAAGGTCATGGCACAGGTGGTGGAATAGGCATGGCACAGGCATGGCGCAGGTGGTGGAATAGGCATGGCACAGGCATGGCGCTGGTGGTGGAATGGGCATGGCACAGGCATGGCGCAGGTGGTGGAATGGGCATGGCACAGATGGTACAGGCATGGCACAGGTGGTGGAATAGGCATGGCACAGATGGTACAGGCATGGCACAGGTGATGGTAAGGTCATGGCACAGGTGATGGTAAGGTCATGGCACAGGTGGTGGTAAGGTCATGGCACAGGTGGTGGAATAGGCATGGCACAGATGGTACAGGCATGGCGCAGGTGGTGGAATAGGCATGGCACAGGCATGGCGCAGGTGGTGGAATAGGCATGGCACAGGCATGGCGCAGGTGGTGGAATAGGCATGGCACAGATGGTACAGGCATGGCACAGGTGATGGTAAGGTCATGGCACAGGTGATGGTAAGGTCATGGCACAGGTGGTGGAATAGGCATGGCACAGATGGTACAGGCATGGCGCAGGTGGTGGAATAGGCATGGCACAGGCATGGCGCAGGTGGTGGAATAGGCATGGCACAGGCATGGCGCAGGTGGTGGAATAGGCATGGCACAGATGGTACAGGCATGGCACAGGTGGTGGAATAGGCATGGCACAGATGGTACAGGCATGGCACAGGTGATGGTAAGGTCATGGCACAGGTGGTGGTAAGGTCATGGCACAGGTGGTGGAATAGGCATGGCACAGATGGCACAGGCATGGCGCAGGTGGTGGAATAGGCATGGCACAGGCATGGCGCAGGTGGTGGAATAGGCATGGCACAGGCATGGCGCAGGTGGTGGAATAGGCATGGCACAGATGGTACAGGCATGGCACAGGTGGTGAAATAGGCATGGCACAGATGGTACAGGCATGGCACAGGTGATGGTAAGGTCATGGCACAGGTGATGGTAAGGTCATGGCACAGGTGGTGGTAAGGTCATGGCACAGGTGGTGGAATAGGCATGGCACAGATGGTACAGGCATGGCGCAGGTGGTGGAATAGGCATGGCACAGGCATGGCGCAGGTGGTGGAATAGGCATGGCACAGGCATGGCGCAGGTGGTGGAATAGGCATGGCACAGATGGTACAGGCATGGCACAGGTGATGGTAAGGTCATGGCACAGGTGATGGTAAGGTCATGGCACAGGTGGTGGAATAGGCATGGCACAGATGGTACAGGCATGGCGCAGGTGGTGG
Source organism: Pelophylax lessonae (assembly GCF_965119305.1). Lineage (NCBI taxonomy): Eukaryota > Metazoa > Chordata > Amphibia > Anura > Ranidae > Pelophylax > Pelophylax lessonae. Next base: position 200,950,539 of record NC_138775.1, on the reverse strand, counting down.
AATAGGCATGGCACAGGCATGGCGCAGGTGGTGGAATAGGCATGGCACAGATGGTACAGGCATGGCACAGTTGGTGGAATAGGCATGGCACAGATGGTACAGGCATGGCACAGGTGATGGTAAGGTCATGGCACAGGTGATGGTAAGGTCATGGCACAGGTGATGGTAAGGTCATGGCACAGGTGGTGGTAAGGTCATGGCACAGGTGGTGGTAAGGTCATGGCACAGGTGGTGGAATAGGCATGGCACAGATGGCACAGGCATGGCGCAGGTGGTGGAATAGGCATGGCACAGGCATGGCGCAGGTGGTGGAATAGGCACTTACCTGGCGACGGCTCGGCTCCCGGCGGCGGCTTCTCCCCTCCTCGCGACTCTGATGTCCGTCCTCTTCTGCTCGGCTCCTGGCGGCGGCTTCTCCCCTCCTCGCGACTCCTCTTCTTCGCGGGCTGCGGCGGGAAAGTGACCGGGCGGTGACGGTGAGTGACTGATGCACGCACCGGCACCGCCCCCAACGAGGTCACCATGGATGTCCTGAATCATGATTGGTCCAGGCTGGAGTCTGGACCAATCATGATCCAAGACATCACAAAAGGGGGTGGTGTAGCGCATTTTTCTGCGCTACAGTTACGCCCCAGAAGGCCGCCAATTGGCGCCTCTGCTGGTGGAAAACCCCACCCCCCATCGGCACCAATGCGGCAGACGCCGAAAGAGGGGTGGTGGAGCGCAGAGCTCTGCGCTACAGTTACGCCCCAGAAGGCCGTCTATCGGCGCCTCTGCGGGTGGAAAACCCCACCCCCATAGGCACCAATGAGACGGGCGCCCCTTGTGGGCAAATTTTTTTTTTTTTTTTAAATCTTTTTTTTTTCTTTTTCTTTTTGGGGGGGGGGGGGGCGGCGCCCCTGCGCCCCCTATGGGCCGGCCGCCACTGAAATACAGCTATATAACAGAACACACAGTTTGAAAGTTAAAGTGTTACTAAACCCACAACTGTAAAATCATTTTATATATGCAGTAACGCATGCTGGTTATACTCCCTGGGGAAGCTAAGGGTTTAATCCTCTGCATTGTGTAAAAAGGTTGTTTGATCGTGTATGCACAGATCCTTCTTTTCCTGCATTGCCCCATATTATGTCCAGATAAGACAGTTAGTGGAGACAGACTGCACATGCTCAGTTTGGTGTGTATTGCTAGAGAGTTTTTTTTTCTTGAGAGAGTGCATGTAATCAGCACAGGGCCAATCAGCACTGTCCAGACAGAGGGTCAGAGGTCCTGCATCCTGATAGGACAGCCAATGAAGTATGAAAACTCCTCCTACAAGCTTTACACAGGCACTGATAGAAGTCACAAGACTTCTATATACTGCTGATGAGAAAATGTATTTAGCAGTTTATATTTACTAAAATGATTGCATTTCCATTTTCTGTGCAGGGTCCTGGGTTTACAGTAGATGCCAATATAAAACAAGGTTGTGAGGCAGTAACAAAGTAACAAAATATTCAAATGTATGCAAGGAATGATTACCCCATAGAGGGTGAAATGGGGACCACTGTTTGGATTGCATAAATCATTTCCTAACAACAGCCCAAACTCAGAGTGTAACTCTAGGGGGATATGGAAGGGAGGTATAGGCCCTGGGACCTCTATAAACCAAGTTACTAAGTTCCATAAGGGTTCTAAAGAGACTGCAGTATTTGCTCTACACTGTACTAATCACCATCTGACAATGACTAGGATGGCCACCCAGTAATAGACCAACAGGTTAGGTATTGCCAGGCCAACAAAACTTACCGGCAATTGCAGGATGGACATCGCTAGGCGGGGGGGGGGGGGGGGGGGGACTCTCCCCAGAGGAAGGAGCCGACACATCGAAAGACGTCATATAGATTAGGGAGATAAATCATCTTAAGTATATTTATGCAACCCGACAGGTTCATCGGTTATTTGGCACCAAGTAGAGCAGCTCTCCTTCAGCTGTAAGAGTAGAGGATGAAGATTAAGGCTATAGAAGCTCCTCAGATCTCGGGTAACCTAAATGCCCAAATATTTGATTTCATTAGCCCATAGTAATGGGGTCGGGGTTGCAGATTTCTTAGCCTGAGGGTTTCAAGGGAAAAGGACTGATTTAGTCCAAATACTAATACTCGAGGAGCATCCAAAATCATTGAAAACTGCAAGAGGGAGGGAGAAGTTTGCATCATCAAAGTCAAAGTCAAAAGTCAAAGCTACTTTATTGTCAATTCTTCCACATGTACAATACATACATACAGAGAATCGAAATTACATTACTCTTAGACCCCCCGGTGCATACAGATAACACTAACAATACAGCCTAAAAATCTAAAAACACCAAAAAATAAATAAAAATAAGGTTAAGTAAAAATCATGTAAATACAAAGTGTCATCTGCGTAGAGCTAAATTTTCTCCTCCAGAGAGCTAACCCGCAAGCCTTCATTGGACTGTGAGTTCCAGACCAGAATGGACAAAGGCTCCATGGCCAGGGCAAAAAGACTGTTGAGTACCCTGCTGTAGGGGAAAGACGCCAAACAATCTATCATTGGTTCAAATCCTAGCTCGAGGTGCATAATAAAGAATGCCCAACTATTGCAGGAACCTAGGTTTAAAACCAAACCTACACTGTACCTCCCAAAGGAACAAATATTCCACAGAGCCAAAAGCTTTTTCAGCATCCAACAAAGCTATGACTCTCGTTCCACCATTGGTACGGGTTGCAGCCAAGTTAAGGAAGAGGCGGCGAATATTAATGTCTGTATCCTTCCCTGGAATGAACCCAGTATTATCAACATGAATGAGATCTTCCATTACCCTGGAGAGACGAAGGGCAAGAATTTTAGACAGTATTTTGGCATCAGCATTAATTAAAGAGATTGACCTATAAGAGGCACAATGTTTGGGGTCTTTGCCTGGTTTGGGCACCAACACTATAAGTGCCTCAGACATACAATCCATTAAGAAACCCAGGGAGGTGAACTGAACAAGGAGTGATGTGAACCTAGACACCAACAGCTCTCGATAAAGGGAATAGAATTCAACCAGGATCCCTTTTAGGTCAAAGGGGCCTTACCTGATTGTAGGTGGCCCATCGCCTCTTGCACCTCCACTAGAGAGATATCTCGATCTAACCTATTCTGCACTTCAGCGTCAAGAGTGGGGAAATCAATTTGGTCTAGATACGTGCTTAGGTCAGTCTTGCATTAGGTAACCCTAGAGGAGTATAACTTTTGGTAATACTGCAAAAATCTAACATTATTATCATCGGGTAACGTCAGTAATTCTCCAGTCAGTCCCCTAATTCTGCCAATATGTGTAACCGCATATTGCCCTTGGCAAGCCAGGCTAAAAGCCTACCATTTTTATCCCCAAACTCAAACACCTGGTGGGCCGCTGCAGGAAGGGATTTTTTAGTCAAGTTAACATGGAGTAAAGAGAACTCATGCAGGGCCTGTTGCCAAGCCGTGTAATTATCCCGATCTGGGCGTGCAGCATAAGCTTCCTCCCACTGTCGTGCTTCCCCCTGTTATCGCACCAGAGACTGCACAGAAGACATCTTTACAGCAGCAATGTGAGAGGCATACTCCCCTCAAAGCCAAAATGTATCCCACACAACCAGAGGACCAGAAGAATCCTCAATTTGTAACCAAAAATTGCAAAGGACCTCATGAATAAACTCCTGAACTGTCTGGTCTATAAGATTCATTGAAAAAAATAGTCCTGGTAGGGGCTATCTACAGCGCTTGCTAATAATTTGCAAAATTTGCAAAATTGTGTGTAAACAAAAATAGTGTATTCTTAATATTCCTGGAAATAAAATTATATCATCTAAAATTCTTTGTGCAAATGTGCAAATTATGTGCAAATAATCACAATACTTCCAAACTAAAAATTCCGAACCTTGAAAATATATATATATATATAATTAATAAGAGTTCATCTTTGTAATATAAATATATAAATAAATAAAGTGCAACAAAGTCCAAAATTTTGTTGTTTCCTGTTTCTTCAAAATAGTGAAAAGTGCTCAACAATAATATTCCATTGGTGATATATAAGGTGCAAGTGCTGAATTCCTTCTTCCCAGTGTAATTTAAAAGATGGGTGACTTACCGAATGTCGTGGGTCTCATATACCCTACGATACTGAGACCAATCAAGCCTGTTGGTAGGTCCCCTTTAAATATCTCCTGGTTATGCTGTTGGTGATTTCCTCCTCACCGCTCTATAGGACAGCGTATGGTTGTTAAAAAGGGAAGATAAAAGGCTCCAGATAGTGTAATATTGTTTGTTTAAAAGGATTTATTCCATAAAAGTATGACAAAGTTTCTAAAAGTCAAATAAGCACTGTTCGGCAAAGATCGTTTTAAAAGTTTCCGTGACTCAATGGTGTAAACCTTGCAGAGTGGTGAGCGGAGGTAAATCCGGCTTGCGTTCCAATGCACGTCACGTTGTGCGTTCCACGTTCTGATGCGTTTCGTCACATCCGGTTTTCGTCACGCGTTTCGTCACATATATTTAATATATTTTTAGAATTAATTATAACTCCTAGGCGCGGGGAGTACCCCCTCTTTTTAGGTACTTTTTTATATATAAGATTTATTATCTTAAATACGCCTATTACAATTTCTCTTAAAAAACTTAGTTTTGTATATGATTTTCTAGATTTCAATGTAGGAATTTACATACTTATCTTAAATATTTTGTGTACAGGTCCCATAGACTGAAAGTATGCAGCAAGCAGCATTTATTTTCGTTTTAAAGGTAGAAGCTTTTAGAACATAAAGTCTGGTTTGGAACCTGCCCCGAAGAGCAGGAGATAGCCACGTTTCCTTATAAGTGTGTGAGCATGCATTCCATTACACTCAGACATGAGAGGAGGATCTGCAAAGTGACAGCACCAGGCTGAGAGGCACGGAATCGGACCATAAAGTTCTTCAGCTATACCAATAGTTACCCAGACAAGGCTCTGAAGAAGAGGGTAACCTTGAAACGCGTTAGCTGATGTGTCTACGAACATTGTGAATTTACGTATATGTAATGATGGTATGTCTAAACTATGATGCAAGCATTGGTTTGTGAGTACATTCACCTCTGTTTTATACCATTTAATAAAACATGTTTTGAGGATAATGTGCTAAGCCCACGCGCCTTCTTTGTTTCCTATACTTACAGTCATATTGGACGTCCCCAGTCTCTTGAGGGCAGCGAGGAGCACATTATCCACATGCAGTAATATGACAAGATAGGAGTTTGACACCACGTTGAGACTTATCACACAGCACAGGAGAGTGAATATAGCGACAATTTCATCTGGCTGATCCTGCCTGGTTCCGCCATCCCCTCTGTAAACTGGCCACAATTTATCATAGCTGCTGAGCCCTGACACCGTGGTTAGTTTATGTGCCTCCATCATCCACAGCTTTCCTCTGTCCCCCCCCCCACTGCCTGTCAGCTATTGGTATAAAAGTTCAAAAAATGTCACTGCCAGATCCTCTTTTGTACCCAGCCATAACACAATTTTTTTTTTCTAACGATGCCTCAAAACACCTTTTTCACATAGCTTCAGGCTGGTCTCGTGACTCCTGGCCTCTGATCCAGAGCTACAGCGGGAGGGGCAGGGCAGCCAGCACGGGCATTCACGTGACCTCCCCAGCTGACGTCAGCGCGAGATCTAGGCCCCTCCCGCTGTAGCCTGTGGATCGGAGTAGGAGAGCGACTAGGAGTCGCATGCCTGGCCTGAAGATGTCTGGGAAAAAAAGGTATTTTTTATCACTTAAATGATTTTTTATCGTTTTAAAAAAACACTTATTCAGTGTGTTATTGCTGCATACAAGAGAGGAGCTGGCAGTGAATCACTTCTTTGGGTTACGACCACTTTAAGATTTAGAGGTGACGGATGTAACGAAAACTAGAAAAACATGAAAGGTGAAGGGGTGTCTCTGATATATTGACTTTTTTAAATGCATCATCATATCCAATTCTAGAAGTGTTTATTGTATTTTTGTATATCTTTTCAAAAATGAAAAATAATAAAAAGAAAAATTGTAATCAAAATGCTGCTTAGAGAAGGCGTTCTTCCTGTGCTTACCTGTAGGCAGGGGCTGACTGGTAACTTTCGGCCCAGGGGGCAAGTACAAACCAGAGGCCCATGATGCAGCAACTCTGCCCCCCTCCCACTCGCTCTCTTCCCAGCCTCCTCCCGACCCCATTTCAGGCTGAAGCTCCGCTCCAGGTACTCTCTACTCACCGGCTGAATCAAGGTTCCCAACTTAGCCAGCAGGGGGCAGTTGGGGGGAGCTGGGACAGCTCGGTTGAGACTTCCTGGGGGAGGAGAGTCTCCAGTGGGGCATGGAACCAGCCTCTTCTCAAACACAGTGTACACCACCCATGCTGGGGGGAGGTCTGTGCTCTGTCCTTGTCTCTATCCTGCACTAAGTAGGTCAGCAGTGGGGACTTTTTACTTCTCTTCACCAGGAATCCTTTAGGCATGTCTGTGGCAGAAGTGGTGCAGCCTTTTTACGGAGCATCAGAGCGGCCCGGGGGGCAATTGCCCCCTGCCCCGTCCTCCCCTGCCTGTAGGCACAGAGAAATCAGCTTGATTCCATAGAATATTATAAAATGTATCTTTAGAGGGTAACTCCACTTTCATGTCTAAATTTGGAGTACTGGTGGGCCCACCTGGTTCTAACTTGTCCTTGTGGCCTATATTACCTAGGGAAAACCATCCGCACTTTGAGAAAGAGGTTCGGGGAACACTGTAATTTTGTAGAGGGCGGGGGATGATAAGCACAGTAATCCCCAACACTTTTTAGAACACCACTGAAAATAAGTGGTGGCCTGTGCATAGGGGGCACCAGGGCGCCGCCCCCCTTAAAAAAAGGAGGAAAAAAAATGACAAAAAAGAACAATAAAGTTATAGAAAAAAAAAAATCGGTTCGCCGGCCTATGTGGTGGCTAAAGGGGGGGTGGGGTTTACGACCCAGAAAGGCGCCGATTGGCTGCCTTCTGGGGGCGTAACCTGGGCGCAGGAAAGAGCGCTTGGCCACCCCCACCTTCGTGATATCCTGGCTGTGATTGGTCCAGTCTCCAGCCTGGACCAATCATCATCCAGGACATCTGATCGCTGACGTCGCAATGGGGGCGGTGCCGGTGCGTGCGTCAGTCACTCACCGTCACCGCCGCTCACTTCCCACCGGTTCCCGCCGCAGAAGAGGACGAGGGAGAAGCCGCTCACCTTCCCGCCGCCGCAGAAGAGGACAAAGCATCGAGGAGGGGAGAAGCCGCCGCCGATAGCCGAGCTGCTGCCAGGTAAGTACATTGGGTTGAAGGGAGCACGCACTCTGGTCTCTGCAATCATTGGGGTACAATGCTGTGGGCACTCTGCAATCATTGGGGTACAATGCTGTGGGCACTCTGCAATCATTGGGGTACAATGCTGTGGCACTCTGCAATCATTGGGGGACAATGCTGTGGCAAACAAAGGTAGAATTCCCAGTTCAATCTGCTAGCCAGTCTGCTTACCAACCAGATTGAACTGGGAATTTTACCTTTGTTTGTTTCATGTGTGGAGCCCTTCCATGTGTTCTTTGCTATGAAAGCCAGTAATAGGTGGGGGCAGTGGCCATTTTGTTTGTTTACAATGCTTTGGCACTCTGCAATCATTGGGGTACAATGCTGTGGGCACTCTGCAGTGATTGGGGACAATGCTGTGGCGCTCTGCAGTGATTGGGGACAATGCTGTGGTGCTCTGCAGTGATTGGGGACAATGCTGTGGCGCTCTGCATTGAAAGGGGCTTGGGCGCTGAACTCTGCATTGATGGGGGCACGGAACAGTGTTCAATGCAACTGTGCTGTGCCCCCTTCAATGCAATGAACACTGTTCCGTGCCCCCATCAATGCAGAGTTCAGCGCGCGAGCCCCTTTCAATGCAACTGTGCTGTGCCCCCTTCAATGCAATGAATGGGGCACGCACGCTGAACTCTGCATTGTGGGGGCACAGCACAGTGTTCCTTGCATTGAAGGGGGCACAGAACAGTGTTTATTGCATTTAAGGGGGCACAGCACAGTGTTTATTGCATTGAAGGGGGCACAGCACATTGTTCATTGCATTGAAGGGGGCACAGCACATTGTTCATTGCATTGAAGGGGGCACAGCACAGTTGCATTGAAGGGGGCATGCACGCTGAACTCTGCATTGTGGGGGCACAGCACAGTGTTCATTGCATTGAAGGGGGCACAGTGTTTATTGCATTGAAGGTGGCACAGCACAGTGTTTATTGCATTGAAGGGGGCATAGCACAGTGTTCATTGCATTGAAGGGGGCACAGCACAATATTCATTGCATTGAAGGGGGCACGCACGCTGATCTCTGCATTGAAAGGGGGCATGTACGCTGGTCTCTGCATTGAAAGGGGGCATGTACGCTGGTCTCTGCATTGAAAGGGGGCATGTACGCTGGTCTCTGCATTGAAAGGGGGCATGTACGCTGGTCACTGCATTGAAAGGGGGCATGTACGCTGGTCACTGCATTGAAAGGGGGCATGTACGCTGGTCACTGCATTGAAAGGGGGCATATACCATCTCCTGTACCATGACCTGTGACATGCCTATACCATATCTGTGCCATGCCTATACAATATCTGTGCCATGCCTATACCATCTCCTGTACCATCACCTATGCCATGCCTAAACCATCACCTGTGCCATGCCTGTACCATGACTTCAAATTCACGCAATTTTTTACTGCGTTTATTGACGCGAAGCAATACCTATTACATTTTTCTTTTTGCGCCCCCCCAAAAATTTTGAGCACCAGCCGCCACTGCTGAAAATCTTCTATAGGACTCAGAGTGTGGGTCATTGAATCCATACTAGGCACTTTCCCTATGCCAGAGCGTTTCAAGCACCTCTGCCAGAGAGAAACCTATTGGATTTATTCCTTAGATACTCACAGGCCGGGTGGGCTAAATGAGGAGATAGAGGTCAACAAACTAATCTGAACCCCCTTTCTCCCTTTTCTTTTTCCACATCCTCAACTTCAAATCTCCCTCTCATCCATGCACACCATACAGGTGCCCCAATTTTTTACAAACAGCTCTACATAAGCCCCATATGAGTGTGATCACACTGAGGATACTGAACTAACTTTTCATTTGTAATTTTTAATTAAACATTTTTTTTTTCCATATTTGGATTATGTTTTATTTGTCCATAAAATCATACCATTATACATACCTTTAGAGAGTGTAATGGTAGCTTTTAATATTAATAATGCTGCACTTTATTTATAGGATTACATATTTTATATCCCATATTTTATTTTGTATTTACAATTCTCCATCCTGTTATATATGTACTATCATGGATTCCTTGACTATAGTTACTTTCATGTTATATTTAGAAGTTTTTTGTATCTGGAGGAACCGCTGGAACTTAGGATTCATCGGCTCCCTTCAATCTTCACATAGACCCGTACTCAAAATGGCCACAGAATGTCCCGGCGTCCACCGGCAGCATCCCCATTAGCCGCAAGAGACCATCCTGAACAGTCACTCCGCAGATGATTTGTTGTAGTGCCAACTACACACACTACGTCTTTGATGCGTACACCTTTGTGAGTAACTTTCTTGTGTTTTCTAATAAAGCCCATATATGCTGCACTTAGTATGACGCTTTTGTTTTTCCTCCTTTGTATAGACTTTGGGTAGATTTTTCTTTTTTATATAAGATGTTGTGTTCTTTTTGAGAAATATGCAAGCGGTTGACTCCCTCTAGTGGTTTTTAGGAAACGCACACTTATAATTCAAAAGACTATTATTATTATATTATCATCATCATTATTACTATTATTATTAATAATTAGTATTATTGTTATTTATTGATGATGATGATGCTGATTTTGCTGAAACAGTTGAAGTCATTCTCAGTAGGTTAAACTGGGAACCCTAATCTGCTGTATTTACAAGCAGTGCCGCTCTGCCAACGTGTTCTACTAAAGCATATGTCATGGGGTTTGTTGCAATCACCCCTGCCAGTAACTTTTTGTCTCTTAAGGGTATATTTAAAAGGCAGTGAATGTGAATTTCACCAAACAATAAAATCACTAAAGTTGAATCTTCCCGGTGGATATATTTTCAATTACAGGAAATAATTGATCCCCTGTCAATGTTTGGTAAATGTCACATTCAATCATTTATAAATATGCCAATAAGGATTCCTGTAATAAAACAATTGAGCAATTCCCAAAGGGATGAAAAATCTACACCTAGAGCTCTGATGTTTACTACTATGGTATTGTACTGTGAACAGTACTGGAATGGTCATTAAAAGCAGATATGATATCTAAAGAATGCCAGCATACATTTGCAGCCCTTACCAAAATTTGCTACCACCAGAGACCAGTAAAGTTTGCGAATTGGCACCAAAATAGACTATATATATATATATATATATATATATATATATATATATAGTCTATGTATATATGATATAGAGGACATTACATGGCTTCATCTTGCCTTTAGGTACATAGGTACAGCGTCCCCCCTTTCAATGCACAGTGACCAGCGTGCCCCCTTTCAATGCACAGTGACCAGCGTGACCCCTTGCAATGCACAGTGACCAGTGTGCCCCCTTCAAAACAGCAACCAGCGTGCCCCCTTCAATGCAGTGACCAGCGTACATGCCCCCTGCAATGCAGTGACCAGCGTACATGCCCCCTTCAATGCAGTGACCAGCGTACATGCACCCTTCAATGCAGTGACCAGCGCTCATGCCCCCTTCAATGCAGAGACCAGCGTGCATGCCCCCTTCAATGCAGTGACCAGCGTGCATGCCCCCTTCAATGCAGTGACCAGCGTGCCCCCTTTCAATGCACAGTGACCAGCGTGACCCCTTGCAATGCACAGTGACCAGTGTGCCCCCTTCAAAACAGCAACCAGCGTGCCCCCTTCAATGCAGTGACCAGCGCGCATGCCCCCTTCAATGCAGAGACCAGCGCGCGTGCCCCCTTCAATGCAGAGACCAGCGCGCGTGCCCCCTTCAATGCAGAGACCAGAGCGCATGCCCCCTTCAATGCAGAGACCAGCGTGCATGCCCCCTTCAATGCAGTGACCAGCGTGCATGCCCCCTTCAATGCAGTGACCAGCGTGCCCCCTTTCAATGCACAGTGACCAGCGTGACCCGTTGCAATGCACAGTGACCAGTGTGCCCCCTTCAAAACAGCAACCAGCGTGCCCCCTTCAATGCAGTGACCAGCGTACATGCCCCCTGCAATGCAGTGACCAGCGCGCATGCCCTCTTCAATGCAGTGATCAGCGCGCATGCCCCCTTCAATGCAGTGACCAGTGCGCATGCCCACTTCAATGGATCTTACCTGGATCAGCAGTGGCGGCAGCGCCTTCTCCTCAGTCCCCCGGCGCTCGAGTCCTCCCACTCCCGCCTCCTCCTCGGCCAATGGCATAGGGTTTGCCTTTGCGGCCAATCAGGAATCAGGTATTAGACCGGCTCCCTGATTGGCCAGGAGGAGGATCCGTGTGACAATAGCGAATTTTCATTCGCTATTGTCATCAATGGGTGGGCTCGGGGAGCACTGCTCTGCGCTCTGGGTCCACCCTTTGCTGAAGCCTATTAGAGCCTCTGGCTCTAATCAGGTGATGCAAAAAAAAAAAGCCCCATTGGGCTCCATGCGTCCGGCACCCCTGCATGCAGATTAGGAGGCCGGACGCATGGATGGGGGGGCGGCGCCCCTGCGCCCCTAACCGGCCGCCACTGGTAGTGACACTGACCCTAGCCAAATTTAAAACTAGTGAAAAACAGTCAGAAATTATGAAAAGGGAAAAAAATATCAGTGGCCTCCACCTGTAAAACCATTCCTGTTTTGGAGGTCGTCTCATTGTTGCCCATCTATTGCACCTGTTAATTTCATTACCACCAAAGCAGCCTGAAACTGATTAACAATCCCCTCTGCTACTTAATTGACCAGATCAATATCCCAGGAGTTTAATTGACTTGATGCTATGATTAGTGATACTCTGATTAAAAAGTGTTCCTTTAATTTCGCTTTAGCAGTGTAGATGCACTGCTGTAGGGACCCTGTTGGAGCAAGGTATTGGCTAAGGGCTAGTTCACACCACTCGGCAGTCCAGTGCATTTTCTTTGATGCGTTAAGCCGCGTCAAGCATTTTTAAGCTGTAGTAGTTGGATTTGAGGTTGGAAAATAGAAGAGGGCAGAGAAAGGCTGCTAAACGCTAACGCTGCTAAACGTGGCTATAAAAACCAAATGCAAAACACTGCTAAAAGTGCATTTTTTATAGCTTTTTCCTAGCGCCAAAACTGGCTTTGCAGCTTGTTTTTTCAAACGCCCTGTGTGCATGAGGCCCTAGTGCTACTTGCCCTTTTTCAAAGCATGGCATTTCCCTACTATGTGTTCTCTTTGTATTACATCTTTCAGCTACAACACAACTTGCACATACAGTAATATTTGCTGTGTCATACCTTTGGGGTTCTGAGTTTGATATCCACCAGGGGGCACTGTTAGCTTGGAATTTGTGTATGCGTTCTTACTTTGCTAAGTTATCTCTTTCCCACACTCTATACATAGAGGAAAGATAGTTGTTTTATTTGTCCAGAAAGTGTCTGATTATATTCTACGTAACATGCTACAGAATGCATTGACATCAAAGCACTGGTCTGAAGTGGACCTTTTAATTTGCATTGGCCCTTAAGCCCATGTTCACATTGGTCCAATTTGATATGTGATTTGACATGTCAAATCGGAGAAAATTGCCGGCAAAGGCACCATCAGAATCGGTGCGACGACAACTCTGCGGCGCTGCACTGATTCCCAAGAGTAGTTTCTGTACTACTTTTGGGGATTTAGGAGGGGGGCATTTTCCATAGACTGCACAGATGTCTGCGAAATCGCCCCCGAAGTCGGACTGAAATGCCAGCTTAAAATTGTGCGAGTTCAGCTGAATTTCAAAACTGCCTCAGTGTGAACCTGGGCTTAGTGAAGCTGATTCCTGAAAAAAATTAATTTTTTTAATGAAGCAATCATTCTATCGGCTGCTTTGCATTATGATGCATAGGACCAACTAAAGGTTTAGTTAGTGCTAGTTTCTGTCTTTGGCTACATTTGTATCACATTTTGGAAAATGTGAGATTCTCAGGCTTTGGGAGGGAGTAGGAATTTAGTGGAGGTACAGTATCTCCAGTGTATCAAATTTTTAATTTATTACAAGTACTTGTATAGCACCATCAATTTACACAGTGCTTTATATATACAGTATCTCACAAAAGTGAGTACACCCCTCACATGTTTGTAAATATTTTATTATATCTTTTCATGTGACAACAGTGAAGAAATGACACTTTGCTACAATGTAAAGTAGTGAGTGTACAGCTTGTATAACAGTGTACATTTGCTGTCCCCTCAAAATAACTCAACACACAGCCATTAATGTCCAAACCACTGGCAACAAACGTGAGTACACCCCTAAGTGGAAATGTCCAAATTGGGCCCATAGTGTCAATATTTTGTTTGGCCACCAATATTTTCCAGCACTGCCTTAACCCTCTTGGGCATGGAGTTCACCAGAGCTTCACAGGTTTCCACTTCCACTCCTCCATAAGGACATCACGGAGCTGGTGGATGTTAGAGACCTTGCGCTCTTCCACCTTCCGTTTGAGGATGACCCACAGATGCTTAATAGGGTTTAGGTCTAGAGACATACTTGGTCAGTCCATCACCTTTACCCTCAGCTTCTTTAGCAAGGCAGTGGTCGTCTTGGAGGTGTGCTTGGGGCCGTTTTCATGCTGGAATACTGCCCTGTGGCTCAGTCTCCAAAGGGAGGGGATCATGCTCTGCTTCACTACGTCACAGTACATGTTGTCATTCATGGTTCTCTCAATGAACTGTAGCTCCCCAGTGCCGGTGTTCCGTGAGAATTACCTACCTCCAGCGCGGCCGCCCTATGGCTGAAAATGGCTGTAAAATTTGATAATGATTAAGCACACAGTCAGTGTGTGAAACGCGTCTACCTTGTCACGATTGTCATATTTTGATGTCCAGTCAATAAATCTGGATTTTGACTCAACCTCATGCACCGGTGTGAGTCATCAGGCAATTACACCACCTTGAGCAGTGAGTTCTTGTCTCTTCAATTGAAAATGGCTGGTTGGGGCAGAGCTGGACTGTGCCTCACCTGTCCATTGGTGTAGGATGGGGTGGCATTGCAAGCCAAGCCCTGCCTATGCTGCCTCTCCTCACTGCTCAGTCAGTTTAGCAGGAGTGAGTCAGCAGCCTGGCGCTGTCAGAGTGGGTTTTTTTTTTAATCATCTGATTAGAGCCAGAGGTTTGAATAGGCTTCAAAAAAAGATGGACCCGGGGAGCAGAGCAGTGCACCCGAAGCCCACCCATTGTGTGACAATAGCGAATGAAAATTCGCTATTGTCACACGGATCCTCCTCCTGGCCAATCAGGAAGCGGGTCCGAGACCCGCTTCCTGATTGGCCGAAGGCGAACGCATGCCATTGGCCGAGGAGGAGGCGGGAGAACTCGAGGAGACATGGGGGACTGAGGAGAAGCCTCAGCTGCAGGTAAGTCTCTGTATTGAAAGGGGGCACGCTGGTCTGTCTGCATTGAAAGGGGGGCACGCTGGTCTGTCTGCATTGAAAGGGGGCATGCTGGTCTGTCTGCATTGAAAGGGGGCACGCTGGTCTGTCTGTATTGAAAGGGGGCATGCTGGTCATTCTGCATTGAATGGGGGCACGCTGGTCATTCTGCATTGAATGGGGGCATGCTGGTCATTCTGCATTGAAAGGGGGCACGCTGGTCATTCTGCATTGGAACGGGGCACGCTGGTCATTCTGCATTGGAACAGGGCACGCTGGTCATTCTGCATTGAATGGGGGCACGCTGGTCATTCTGCATTGAAAGGGGGCACGCTGGTCTGTCTGCATTGAAAGGGGGCACGCTGGTCTGTCTGCATTGAAAGGGGGCACGCTGGTCTGTCTGCATTGAAAGGGGGCACACTTGTCTGTCTGCATTGAAAGGGGGCACGCTGGTCTCTCTGCATTGAAAGGGGGCATGCTGGTCTCTCTGCATTGAAAGGGGGCACACTGGTCATTCAAACTAGTGTTTAAATGCATTTTACTTAAATTACATCAGTATTTTCATAACAAACAATACATGTGCTAAGGGGGTAAGGGTTTCTTTAACGAATCTAGTGGAAGAGACTTGAGTGCTAAAATCCCACAGGTTAGGGGGCGCAAATAACTTGCCTTGCCCCGGGTGCTGACAACCCACGCTACGCCACTGTGCGGCGGTTACATTAAAACAGCTGTGCTGCAATATGAATAATCTCCGCTCCTACCCCTGTCACTTCCCTGATCTGGGCTAGTAAATATAAAAGCGGCGGCGGGTGTATGAAAAGATAAATCACGGAGCCGAGAGCCGCTTTTATATTTACTAGCCAAGATCTGGAAAGTGACAGGGACAGGAGCGGAGATGATTCATATTGCAGCACAGCTGTTTTAATGTAACCGCCGCGTGGGTAGGTTTTTTTCACGGTACACCGTGATCATTTCATACTAGTGCGCATGCGCACTAGTCAGCTCCTCAGCTGTTCCATTACGTATCCGGGGCTGTGAGCATGCGCACTGCTGCGCTGCTCAGCTGTTCCTGGCAGGAAGTGACAAGGGTAGGTTTTTCTCACGGGATAGGTAATTCTCACGGAACACCGGCAGCACTTATGCAGCCCCAGACCATAACACTCCCACCACCATGCTTGACTGTAGGCAAGACACACTTGTCTTTGTACTCCTCACCTGGTTGCTGCCACACACGCTTGACACCATCTGAACCAAATAAGTTTATCTTGGTCTCATCAGACCACAGGACATGGTTCCAGTAATCCATGTCCTTAGTCTGCTTGTCTTCAGCAAATGGTTTGCAGGCTTTCTTGTGCATCATCTTTAGAAGAGGCTTCCCTCTGGGACGACAGCCATGCAGACCAATTTGATGCAGTGTGCGGCGTATGGTCTGAGCACTGACAGGCTGACCCCCCTACCCCTTCAACCTCTGCAGCAATGCTGGCAGCACTTATATGTCTATTTCCCAAAGACAACCTCTGTACAGGACACTGAGCACGTGCCCTCAATTTCTTTGTTCGATCACGGAGAGGCCTTTTCTGAGTGGAACCTGTCCTGTTAAACTGCTGTATGGTCTTGGCCACCGTGCTGCAGCTCAGTTTCAGGGTTTTGGCAATCTTCTTATAGCCTAGGCCATCTTTATGTAGAGCAACAGTTCTTTTTTCAGATCCTCAGAGAGTTCTTTGCCATGAGGTGCCATGTTGAACTTCCAGTGACCAGAATGAGAGAGTGAGAGCGATAACACCAAATTTAACACACCTTCTCCCCAGTCACACCTGAGACCTTGTTAGCACTAATGAGTCACATGAAACCGGGGAGGGAAAATGGCTAATTGGGCCCAATTTGGACATTTTCACTTAGGGGTGTACTCAGTTTTGTTGCCAGCGGTTTAGACACTAATGGCTGTGTGCTGAGTTATTTTGAGGGGACAACAAATTTACACTGTTATACAAGCTGTACACTCACTACTTTACATTGTAGCAAAGTGTCATTTCTTCAGTGTTGTCACATGAAAAGATATAATAAACTATTTACAAAAATGTGAGGGGTGTACTCACTTTTGTGAGATACTATATATATATATATATATATATATATATATATATTGTACATTTACATCAGTCCCTGCCCTCACAATCAAAGGTCCCTAACTGACATCCATACATACATACGTATATACTAGGGCTAATTTAGCATCCAATTAACCTAACAGCATGTGTTTAGAGTGTGGGAGGAGACCAGAGTACCTGGAGGAAACCCACACAGGCACAGGGAGAACATTAAAACTCCAGGAAAGTACTGACAACCCTAGTGCTGTTAGGTTGAAGTGCTAACCACTTAGCCACTATCCTGCCCAACTTAGAACCACACTTTTTCTTTTTTTTTTTACTTTTTATAGAGTGGGGTTATACCTTCTATCACTTTTTTATTGCTCTCTATGACCCTATTGGAGAGATTCACCCTTCTCTTTGCCCTACTAATCATTGTCACTGAGAAAGAAAGTAAGGGAAATCCAACATTTTAGAGTTGTCTCATGAACAAGAGGTAAGGGTAAATCTTCTTATGGAGGCACCTGTTGGACAACTGTCTAGAGGAGAACTCCCCTCACATTGAGAGATCTCTTTTAACTTCCTGTTCCATCTCTGGGACAGAGTGAAGGGGATATTTCCTCAATAGTACACAGACAGAAAATAAAAATAACCCCCTAGTCTAACTAAAACAAAAAAGTACACTACATACATTTCCACTTTATGAGTCTCCACGAGATATAAGATGACCTTAAAATTTGCTAGCGACCACGTCAAACTGAAATGTCAGTTTTGGTAGAAGTGGCCTTAAATGGGTTTTTTATGTGAGTGGTTTCTACATATAAAGATGTTATATACAGGGCCGTTTTTCCGAATGGGCACGCCTGGCGGTTGCCCGGGGGCCCCACTTGCTAAGGGGCCCCACGCAGGGTGGCAATTTACCCCCATCTGTCCCCCCCAGTTTAATTTACCTGGTGGTCTAGCCCCCCCCCCCAGACTAGCCTGCTCCTCCGCAGATGCCAGCTGCTGTAGCTTCGGGCTCTGCGCTACACTGGTTGCTAGGATGGCCAGCCGATTGGCATCTAGCAACCAGTGACGTCTGGAGGAGAGGACCCGGCATGCACAGCGGGGGAGGATCCTCCTCGTCCTCCTCCGTGCCTAGAATGGCTCCTCCCACCTCCTCCATTGAAACTCTGCCACCGAACGGCTGATTCTCCTCTCCCTCCTGCAGTCACCCAGCCGCAGCAGGAGGAACACGGAAGGACCAACCCATCCACATGCAGCCGTCCCATCCCCCTCCCATACAACTTGCTGGCCCCCTAGCGCTTTCCAGCCCCCCTGCTCTTAACATCCCCCTGTGCTCCTAACACCCCCCCCCTGTGCTCCTAACACCCCCCCCCTGTGCTCCTAACACCCCCCCCCCCCAGTGCTCTTAACACCCCCAGTGCTTTTAACACCCCCCCTGTGCTCTTAACACCCCCCCCCCCTGTGCTCTTAACACCCCCCCCCCTGTGCTCTTAACACCCCCCCTGCTCTTAACATCCCCCTGTGCTCTTAACACCCCCCCTGTGCTCCTAACACCCCCCCCCCCTGTGCTCCTAACACCCCCCCCAGTGCTTTTAACACCCCCCTGTGCTCTTAACACCCCCCCTGTGCTCTTAACACCCCCCCTGTGCTCTTAACACCCCCCTGTGCTCTTAACATCCCCCCGAGTGCTCTTGTCCCCCCCCAGTGCTCTTGTCCCCCCCCCAGTGCTCTTGCCCCCCCAGCGCTCTTTAGCCCCCCCATGCTCTTTAGCCCCCCCCGGTGCTATTTAGCCCCCCGGTGTTCTTCAGCTTCCCCCCTATGATCTCTGGCTCCCCCAGTGCTCTCCACCCCCCTGTGCTCCCTGGCTCCCCCCTCAGTGATTTCCAGTTCCCCCCCTTCCCTCTGTGCTCTCCACCCCCCTGGTTTTCCCTGTCTCCCTGTGCTCTCCTCCCTAATCGGAGCCGCCTTACCCGCGCATCGGCTTTCCCCGCTGCCAAGTGGGGGCAGTAGCGCGCCGCCGGCAGCGCACGCTTGCCCCCTAGCTTCCTGCGCGGGACCGACATACATCTACCAATAAATATCGCCTTATCGATAATTTACATTTTTATTCTCGTGAGCGATTGTGTAGGCGGGGCCCCAGTGCACTGCATTGCCTGGGGGCCTATAATGCTCTTAAGATGGCACTGGTTATATACAGTTTTAATAACACATTGGGACACCCAACCTCCAACCTTCCAGATCTGGTGGATCCAAACTTGAGGGACTCTATTTTGGGCTTTGGCACATGGCTGGGAGGTCACAGGTGCTTGATTAGGTATGGGTCTCTCGGTCTGCAGGAGCCAGTTTAAGCCCCCATTCACATTGGGCCAATTTGAAATGTCAGATCGCATTGCAAATCGGAGCCCATTGCCAGTAACAACACTGCCTGAATCGGTGCGACGCTGACATTGCGGTGCCGCACCGATTCCCAAGAGTAGTTCCTGCACTACTTTTGGTGACTTCAATAGACATCTGTGCATGAACCTGCACAGAGGTCTCTCAAATCACCCCTGAAGTCGGACTGAAACGCCGGTTGGAAATTGAGCAAGTTCAGCTGAACTCACACGATTTTAAACCTGCCCTCAGTGTGAACATAAGCTAAGGGCTTGTTTATACTTGCAGTTGGGGGTGGGAAAAACAAGCATCTGAGCTCCATTTTTACTGCTGCCGCAAATATATTGGCTTGGGGCGCATGCCTGCCAAATGAGACTCATTCAAGTGAATGGGGCTGTGCTGCAACTGCCCCACAACCACATGCAACGCAGGAGGTACCTTCTCTCCACCTGTCAAAAAAATCTCTGAAAAGTGATGTGAGCATGGATCACTTTTCAGAGGAATATTAATCCTTGCTGCAAGTATTAATGAGGTCTAAAGGAGTGGGACAATAGGAAAGAGACTGACAGTGTGGGGGACTAGTTTAAAGTGTTTGCTACCACCTTTGGGGTGTAAGTTACCTAGTTGTTAATGTATACCTATAGGCACGATCAACAATAACAATAGCATTTACACAACAGATTTTCTTTCTCCCCAATTTTCTCCCCAATATCCCCAACATCTGTTGCTGTAATGGCTTAGCAAATGTTAGCTATAGTTAAGCGTTAATTTGTTTATTTCTTGCTCAAAGTACATTTAAAATTGTATGTTTAACCTAAGCCAGTCATAGATGGATCGAATCTCAACCGATTCAGCAGAAACCAGCTGAAATATGATCCATCTATGGGAAGGCTGGTTGTACTGAAGTTGATCCATTTAACGACTTCAGTACAACCTGCCCGTCAACTTTTTTCATGCGATCACTGCCGGTGGCTATAGCCGCCGGCAGTGATTTTTGTGTTCTGCTGCCAGGGGAGGCTCCCTACACTCCCTGCTGGCAGAACACAATAGCGCTGAGGGAGGGATTCCCCCATCCACACTGACTGTGTGGTTTGGGAAATTGAGCGATTTTCTTTTCTTCCACCAAATTGCATAATATATGGGCTGCTTAATAATACCCTGTCCGTAGGGTGGCAACACTGCTTTGCAATTTTACTGCAAAATGAACAGTCACCCTGTTAATGGAAGCAGAAGAAAATGGATCTACTGGCAGCATCAGCAAGTTATAAAGCTATGCTACAGGGAGTACATAGAAAAACAAAAACTAGGTAATGCTACTGACAGATTGCATTTGTGTTTTTTTTTTCCGTAGAACTCAGTTAGGTTTTAGCCAGACCACTATTCCTAATTTTTATGGACAGCATACTGACAGGAATAGTACCAGCTGAATGGCGAAGGGCCAATGTGGTACCAATAGTCAAAAAATGTGAAATATATACCTGGGAACTACAGACCAGTCAGTCTAACATCAATAGTATGTAAATTATTCGAGAGACGGAGAGATTTGTACATGGATAGAGAACTGGTTACAGGGGCGTGTCCAAAGGATGGTGATAACTAGCAAATACTCTGATTGGTCTGGCGTGGTAAGCAGGGTACCCAAAGGCTCTGTCCTGGGACCAATTCTGTTTAATTTTTGTCATAAACGATACAGAGGTTGGCGTAAATAGCTCAATTTCAGTGTTTGCTGACGACATAAAAATAAATAGGGCAATAAATTCACAGCAGGATATAGAAACTTTACAAGAGGATCTTAATAAAATATTGGGGTGCACAACTACATGGCAAATTAGGTTTAATGTTTAAAAATGTAAACTAATGCACTTGTGGGCTAAAAATGTGAATGCGAGTTACACACTAGGGGGAGAACCTCTGGTGGAATCCAGGATAGAAAAAGATCTTGTGGTCCTAGTACATGACATAATCAGCAATGCCATGCAATGCCAAGCAGCAGCAAGCAAACAGCAGAATATTAGTTTAGCATGCATAAAAAAGGCAATTTACTCCAGAGATAAAACGATAATCCTGACACTTTTTAAAACCTTGATTTATCCCTGCCGCATCTGGAATATTCCATCCAGTTCTGCTCACCAATCCTCAGTAGGGAGGTGGAAACTTGAGAGAGTCCAGAAAAGGGCAAAAAAGGTAATAAAGGGGATGGAGGACCTCAGTTACAACTTGAGGAACGACTGGAGAAGAGACGCTTGAGAGGAGATATGATAGCGATACACAAATACGTCAGTGACGATTCTGCCTGGGGAATAAACTATTCAGTCTCAGGGAGTGTAAGAAGACATGGGGCCACTCATTGAAACTGGAGAAGCGGTTTAACCTTAAACTACATGGGGGTTTTTCACTGTCAGGGCAGTAAGGATGTGGAAACCACTTCCACAATCCGTGGTATCAGCAAGAAGTATTGATTGTTTAAAAAACTCTTGGACGTGTATCTTAGCGAGCACAGTATACAGAGATACGGGAAATGATTATGAACACACACACCTACACAGGTTGAACCGGATGGACTTTATTCAACTGTATCTTTATTCAACCTTACCAACTATGTAAATTACACTTTAGGTTGTCAGTTAGTGCATGTAGTGTATTAACACAGACAAGCTGTACAGGTTGCTTCTTTATTCACTGCACATCAGCATGCAACTAACTTCAGCCACACCCAGCTCCCAGACATATACATAATTGTAACATTTTGCAGACAGCAACTTAACCCGTTGCTTACCATACTACATTCCCTCCTCTCTTTGAATAAAACATAACATGCACAACGTATTAATAAGATTAACAAAATGCATGGATGAACAACTAAAAATTTAACCTATAAACTCCTGACTATACACATAGTCCTTAAGGTAGGCCGGTGGATTTGTTGCTCGTTTTTCTCTTGGCCATTCCGATGTGGATGGTTGTGGATTGAAGTCTGGATCACTGGCAGTATCATCACTACTCTTTGCCTGTTCGCCATCTTCCGATACTTGACCTTCTGACTCAATAAATTTCTTCACAAATGAGGAATTACGCACTTTTGTGTGTCCATCTAAATCCTCTAAAACCACTTGAGTACCTCTTTTCTCCTTTACAACATAAGGCTCAGGTTCAAAGGACGGAGCCAGTTTGTTAAACCAATCACTTTGAAGCAACACCTTATCACCCTGTTGAAGGCCACTAGGTTGACAATGGCGGCGGTGGTTTGCATACTGTTCAGCCCGGATCTTCCTTTCCTCATCAATATGCCGAAAAGGTTTCTGACTTGTAGGAGGACCCCCAATGTCTGGCAATTTTGTCCTGAATTTGCGACCACAAAGAAGTTCCGCAGGACTAACGCCAGTGACAGTATGCGGAGTTGTGCGATAAGCCAAAAGAAAACGCCACAGTTCCTTTTTCCAGTCTCTTCTCTCTAAATGAGCAATCCGCAAAGCTTTCAGCAAGGTTCGATTCTGGCGTTCCACTTCCCCGTTAGCCTGTGGCCAGTATGGAGTTGTACGATGATGTTCAATAGCATTTGATTTCAGATAATCCTGAAATTCCTGAGAAGTAAATTGGGCACCATTATCACTCACAATCCGTTTAGGCAACCCATGAGATGCAAAAATGCTCTCCAACCCCTCAATTACAGTTGATGATGTAGCTTTAGTGAGAACTACCACCTCTTGCCACCTTGAATAATAGTCCACAACAACTAAAAGATGGTGTCCAGATGGAATGTCGCACAGATCAATGGCTAAATCTTCCCATGGTCCCTCAGGTAGAACAGTGTGAGTTACTGGTTCTGGTTTAGGTTTGCTGCCCACCAACTGACATGCTCGACATGAAGAAACCAAACGTTCCACATCCTTGTCAATTCCTGGCCACCAGACTTTCTCACGTAATCTTTGTTTGGTGCGTACAATGCCTTGATGGCCCTCATGGGCTAAATGTAATGTACGTTTCCGTAAGTCTTTAGGCATCACAATACGATTGCCACGTAGAACTAGTTGTCCTGCAATACTCAGCTCTTGTTTGATTCTGTGATAGCTTGGGTCACAATCCACCCAAACCCCTTGTCTTACACATTTTCTCAACCGAGCAATTTCCGGATCCACAGATGACAATTCTTCAACCTCCCGCGGTGTCAATGCCTGAGGCATGGCGTTAGTAGCCACAAAACGAATGTACTCTTCTGCCAGGTTATGAACAGGTGCAAAAGACTGAGGCAATCTGGAAAGTGCATCTGCCGCATTAGTCGGTCCAGGTCTGTACCGCACTGTAAAGCGATATGGTAACAATCTGAGAACCCATCTCTCAATTCTGGCAGATGGTTTTGAGCGTGGCGAATATATCACTTCCAGAGGCTTGTGGTCTGTGATGATTTCAAAATCAAGGCCGTAGAGATAGGTGTGAAACCTTTCACATCCCCAAACAACAGCCAAAGCTTCTTTCTCGGTCTGAGAATAACGTCTCTCTACATCAGTGAGGGATCTGCTTGCATACTGAATAGGCCTGTAATCGCCTGTGCATTGTCTCTGAACCAAGATGGCGCCTAACCCCACAGGGCTAGCATCGACAATAACTTGGGTGTGTGCAGTAGGATTGAAATAAGCCAAAGTTGTGGCGCAAGTCAGCCGTCTCTTAAGTTCATCAAATGCACCTTGTTCCAAAAAGCCCCACTTCCAAGGGACTGCTTTGCGAGTCAACACTCTCAAAGGTTCACTGACAGTCGCCATATCTGGAATAAACTTGGCACAGTAATTCACTAGCCCAAGAAAACTGCGTACTTCTGCAGGGTTTTCAGGATTTCTGGCATCAGACACAGCTTTAATTTTACAGTCCTCCGGACCAATGCCCCTATCAGACAGCACATGGCCCATAAAAGTCATTTTATTCATTTGAAATGTGCACTTCTTCTCATTTAATGTTAACCCTTTCTCCTTCAAGCGATTTAGCACTGCACGGAGACGTTCATCGTGCTCCTGTGTGTTTGTCCCCCACACAGTTATATCATCAGAAATGTTATGCGTGCCTTCACAACCATGTAGCACTTGCTGAATCACATGTTGATAGGCCTCCGGTGCGGACGATACGCCAAACATCAACCTCTTGTATCTAAAAAGACCTTTATGGCTTGCAAATGTAGTGATGACTCTAGATGCTGGGGTCAATTCAATCTGATGATAACCCCATTTCAAATCCAGTTTACTGAAGACACTTGCCCCATTCATTGCATGTAGAACATCTTCAATAGTGGGAATTGGATGTCTCTCTCTCTGCACAGCTTGGTTAGCACATCTCATGTCCACACAAATCCGAATATCTGTGCCCTTTGGTACAACAACTAACGGCGATACCCACGGAGTGGGCCCTTCCACAGGTTCAATAATGTCAAGGTCTAGCAGCTCTGCCAGTTTGTGCTCAACAGGTGATCTCAGGCTATAAGGAAGTCTGCGTACTGGCTGTGCAATAGGCTTTACATGTGGATCAATGTGAAGCTCCAACTGAAAATCCTTTAATTTTTCAAACCCAGAGAAGCAATCTTTAAATTCCTCTTTCAATGCAGAAATAGCAGGAGACACCATATTCACTCTTGCGCTGCCTACATCACGGCAAATCTGTAACACCCCTAGTGCCATTGCGGTTTGACGACCAAGCAGAGGCGACCCTGTGCCATCTACAACATAGAATTCGGTCTGCAATGGAGGACCAGTCTCATGTGTTTGAACAGAGGTATAAAATTTGCCTTTAAGTTGCAGTGGTGTACTGGAGCCATAAGTATAAATCTGTTTAGTGGTGTTACACAATTTAAGGTGATTTTCTCTGCCATTAAGACTGTGCCAAGAAGCCAAGTCCATAACATTGCATGTAGCTCCAGAGTCAATCAACACTGACACATCTGTATTTCCAATCTTAATGGTTAATGTCCCAGCTTGCAGAGAACACAGGGAGAATATAAATTCACAGTCAGGAGCACTCTCTTTATCCTCAGCTATAACATTTACTTGTGCAGATTGTCCTTTGGTTTTGTTATCTCTGGTTGTACTTCTACACACAGCTGCAAAATGACCTGTCTTTCCACAAGCATAGCACATTTTATTCTGTACCACAGTGCAGTCCTGACTTGTGTGTCCCGCCCTGCCACATTTATTGCAGGTGATATGTAAAGTCCTCTTTGGAAAACTCTCTTTCCTACTCCAGATATTCCTATTATTATAGGTAGGTTTGGAGACTGTGTTGACAGATGCAGTGTTCTTGGTTTCAATATGCAGAGCCTGGAGCTCAGACAGTTCAATGGCTCTTGCAATCTCCTGCAGACTAGTAAGTGTGAGACTAGGTTCTCTCAATAATCTCCTCCTGAGGTGCACAGATGTGCATTTCTCTATGACCTGATCTCTGATTATCTCCTCAGTTACAGTCCCAAAATCACAAGACTTTGCCAGATATTTCAGCCTAGTCACATAACTGTCTGTGGTTTCTCCCAGTTCTTGCACAGCCTGTCTAAACGTATATCTTTCATAGGGAATATTTTTCTTTGGCTCAAAGTACTCACTCAGTCTATTCATGGCTGTCTCATAGTCTGAATCTTCCCCTGTTGCTCCCAGGGTTTCAAAAATGTCCTGAACTTGAGGTCCAGCTAGATGCAGCAGCATGGCTCTCTTCTGAGCAGGTGCAGTCACTCCTGTGGCTATAACATAGAGCTGAAATCCCTTCTTCCACTTGTCCCAGCGCTGTGAGAGACTAGTGTGGTCTCCAGACACATCAAACGGTCCGATAGCCGGTAAATCCAGAAAGCTAGCCATCCTCGTCGCCAAAATGTAGTGTATTAACACAGACAAGCTGTACAGGTTGCTTCTTTATTCACTGCACATCAGCATGCAACTAACTTCAGCCACACCCAGCTCCCAGACATATACATAATTGTAACATTTTGCAGACAGCAACTTAACCCGTTGCTTACCATACTACAGTGCATTTAAAAAAAAGCCCAGTATGTGCTAAACCAGAAGAGCATAAACTCAATGCGAGACATGTATTCACACGCACAAACATGCGTAGACATATAAGGATGCATGCTAAGCACTGGTATCAGCACCATACTGCTGTATTCTGATATGGACAGACTGCTGAGTGGTCTTCAGCTAGTCCCCATTTGACCGCTGACCTGGCCTGCTATGTTTGCCTTCCTGTGTACGACTCGGCTTGACTTTGACCTGCCCTTGGACTCCTGTGTACCAATTGTGACCTCATCATATGTTTAGATTCTATATCCTGCTCCCCGAATCACTGCCAAGGTGTTAACGGACCTTGGCTTTTATCCCAACTCTGTCTCTGCCTTATGTTACCAAACATTGACAACCTGTGACTTGTTTCCTGACTTGGTTTCTGTCCACTAATGGGGTGTCATCGTGTTACTGCCTCTGGTCCTTATCTGGTGGTCAACAATCATCTGTATCCCACATCCAACAGTTGGTGCTGCCCATAATATCGACCCTCATACCACTCTCACTCTGTGTGCTCTGTGTCACATCCTGTCACCACCACCAGGGGTGTTAGACAAGGGGTGCAAGAAAAGTCTCTTTTTAGCTTGATCTCCACTAGGTACATGACAGTGCCAGATAGGACATATTTATTGGTTAGATCTCAGACAAGCAGGATTTTGATGTGTGAAGTCTACTATGTTCTTTAACACTGCTGAAAAACAAGAGGTTTGCTTGTCTTTTGATGCTGAAAAACAACGGTTTTATGCACCTTCTAATGCTGGTCACTCACACCATGGAGCCATACTTGTTTGTAATATTTACAGGCTATGAATCCTTTTTAACAGTGCAGGACAGTCACCATGATTTGCTGTCTGTTCTATCACAAAAGACAATGTACTCTACAGCTGGATTATCCATCCTTGCAAAAGTTGTTCAGCGTGTAGATTTTGTAAACCAACACTAAAGAGAATGCCAGGTAATCATTTTATTAATTTAACTGTGCAGAAAACAAGTAAGAGAGTTGCATCAAAAGATTATCTTCAGGTAATCTTATGATAACAGCTGAAATTACATGATGGCTATCTATTAAAACAGAATTGGCACCAGCTCATGGTTAATTTATGTAAAAGTTACATAGTATTTTTTATGAGTACAGGAGTACACTTCACTAATGTGTAATACAGAATGGTTAATCAGCTGTAAACTTTTCTGCTAAAATGGTCAACAATTCATCTTTGGAATTTGAACCCTAGAGAAAAAAAAATGAAAGAATCTGGTGTGTCTGATACTAGATAGCACAGGGATTAGACTCAGACTATTGTTCTAAATTCAGCCAAGTTCACAGTCTACAAATTGTCAGCCTCGGTTAATCTTGATGTGATCTCAGGCAATTTAAGAAACTACTTGAATTCTAAGTTTAAAACATTTAATAATTTATATTTCTAACAAATCGTATGTGATTTTGCAGCAATTATTGCCTCTCATAAAATTGAAATATCATCAAAAAGTTAATTTTTTTTAGAAATTCAATTAAAAAAGTGAAACTCATATATTTCATATAGATGTGTTACATACAGAGTGATATTTTTCAGGTGTTTCTTTTATTTTGATGAATATGGCTTACAGCTACTGAAAACCCAATGCTCAGTATCTCAGAAAATTAGAATATTACATAAGACCAATAAAAAAAAAGATTTTTAATACAGAAATGTTGGCTTACTGGAAAGTATGTCCATGTAGAGTATAGTATGCACTCAGTGCTTGGTCAGGGCTCCTTTTGCATGAATTACGATATCAATGTGGCATGGCATGGAGGCGATCAGACTGTGGCACTGCTGAGGAGTAATGGAAGCCCAGGTTGCTTTTAGAGCGGCCTTCAGCTCATCTGCATTGTTGAGTCTGGTGTCTCTCATCTTCCTCTTGACAATACCCCAGAGATTCTCTATGGGGTTTAGGTCAGGGGACTTTGCTAGCCAATCAAGTACAGTGATACTATGATCATAAGACCAGGTATTGATACTTTTGGCAGTGTGGGCATGTGCCAAGTCCTGCTGGAAAATTAAATCAGCATCTCCATAAAGCTGGTCAGCAGAGGAGTGCATGAAGTGCTCTAGAATTGTGCTGACTTTTGATTTGATAAAACACAGTGGACGAACACCAGCAGATGACATGACTCCCCAAATCATCACTGACAGTGAAAACTTTACACTGGACCTCATGCAATTTGTTTTCTGTGCCTTTCCACTCTTCCTCCAGACTCTGGGGCCTTCATTTCCAAATTAAATTAAAAATTTATCACAGTCATTGATGATTTGGGGAGATATGTCATCTGCTGGTGTTGGTCCACTGTGTTTTATCAAATCCAAAGTCAGTGAAGCCCTCTAGAGCAGTGGTCCTCAACCCTGGCCTACAGGGCCCACTAACAGGCCAGATTTTCAAGATAACTGAAATACATCACAGGTGATATAATTTGCTGCTCAGTGATTGCAGTACTCTAGTCTGCATCTCCCCAAGGTAATACCTAAAATCTGGCCTGTTAGTGGGCCCTATAGGCCAGGGTTGAGGACCACTGCTCTAGAGCCTTCTAGAGCACTTCATGCTTCCTGTTCCTTCAAATTGGAATGGGAAACAATCCTACGCACATGCTCCCGAAGTATGATGAATCTATTAACAGGAGAGTATCAAAAACGTTCGGAAGTCATGGACAAAGAGATCAATAACATCTATGTAAAATTACAAGCTTATAAAACTCATAGATCATTTTCAGAGAAAGAAAAAACCTAAGAGATCAGCTGGAAGTTTTTAATAAGGATATCTTAATTAAAAAAGAAAAATAGTTTATGCGAGACAAGAATGCCTTCCAAGATGGAATGGCGTATAGGTGGAATCAAAACGAACAATTCAAAAATAGATTTGCTTAAAGGGAGGAACACTAGTCTTCTCTTTCACAATCTTGTTCAAGTTTGCCTTCTGTTTCTTCACAGGTGTCTTCAAAACACAAAGGTCCACAACGCACAAAACGACAATATTAAGGTGACCCCACTCAAGGACAATCAGCAAAAAAACCCAGTCTTGATGCTTCACAACACTTATCTAATTTCAATACTTCAGCACATGGGTGTACTCCACCTTTATCTATGGTAACAGGTAATGCACCAAATTCAGGGAAGGCCTCTTCCTCCTTATGCAACAGACAAATTGGTGGTGGTTCTTTATCTGACACTTACACTTCTTCCACAGGTTCATTTGGGAATAGCCATCACAGACTCTTTTTTAGAGTCACTTCTATCCAACACAGTGCCAACACACACGATTCACAACACAGACATGTCAGTGACCACATTACACCCAGTGATGAAACAACATTGAATGACAAAAATTTCAACATAGTAAAACCTGTCTGCACATACACTATCAGAGGATGAAACTGAGATACTTAAAAAAGGTCTCAGTTTCTGCCCTAATGGGGACCTTGACAAATTTGAATTAATCAAAGACCTCCAAATTTTGCTCGTAAGTTGATCCTTAAAGTCCTCTACCAAAACACGGTGGATAGAGTAATTTATTTTCCAAAGACAATGTAGCAGTGGACCAACTTATCTCTCTACTAGAGGAAAGCGATTCAACCGATCTCATTAACCCTGTTGATCTCTTGGAGCTTTTATGTCTTACAGAAGGACATTGCATTCCAGATACAGATACTGTATTTCTGATAGATCTAAATTATAGAAAAAATCTGATAAATTTACACCCCCCCCCCCGCTCCAACCCAAATATTGCCACTTTCCTAAAATTAGTTAATAAAATTAGTTAATAAAGAACTAGATGTCCCCAGTAGTCAGCAATATAAATGACAAAGAAGTGCAGGCTCTTAGACGACTTTCGGATAATTGCTCAATCACAATTAAACTGACAGATAAGGGTGGGAAGGTTGTCCTGATGGATAACACCAAGTATGTAACAATGCGTAACAAAATTCTAAAAAAATCAAAAATGTAATCGCTGTATCACTACAAACATAGTAGAAAAGTTCAACAAGGAATATTATGAACTCATAGACAGGGCTTATTTAAACGGTACTATTTCGAAAGCCACTTGGGATTTCATCGGGACAAACTTCCCAACCGCTCTAACCTTTTACGCTCTTCCCAAGATTCACAAAGATGCCCTTAATCCACCAGGCATTAACTAAGAATGCCAGTAGATTAATTGATGAACACCTTAGACCACATGTAACATGTTTACCGTCATACGTCCGGGATACCATCCATTTTCTTCAAATTATAGACAACCTGCACATCCCAGAAAATGCTTGCTTAGTAACTGTAGATGTAGAAGCACTCTACAGTTCTTTTCCCCACAACATATATAAATATATCAGCGAGGCCAGCAAGGCCGGGCATATAACATATTTATTCCATCTCTTTTGGATTTCATTCTCCACCATACTATCTTTACCTTCAATGGCTCTCACTACCCCCAGGGGCAGTTGGTAGCGATGGGGACATATTGTGCCCCGTTCGATGCCAACCTGTACCTGGGGGGAGTGGGAGCGTATGTTCCTCACAGATGAGGCTACGTCAATGAACACAGACCACATACTATCGTGACACCGATACATCGATGATGTTTTCATCATGTGAGATGGGCCACAGGATCTACTGACATAATACTTGGAAAGAAAGAATGAAAAAAAACAAATTCAATCTTACATTTACCATGTCACATGATCAAAATAGCACTGCATTTCTGGATCTAGCGGTATATAGAGGATGACAATACCCTCTGCAGCAGCTTATACAGGAAACCAACAGCAGGCAATACCATATTGCATGCCTCTAGCTTTAATCCAAAAGCTCTAGTCAATTCGATCCCCTACAGCCGATGCCTTAGAACAAGACGCAACTGTTCAGACCACGACATGTTTGTGATTGAGGCTAACAAACTCCAGGACATGCTGCGGAGGGGATATTCTCATACTTCTTTAAAAAAGGCTGTGAGGCTTGCATCAAGTGTACAGTGTTTAAAGGCCACTCGCTTTTTCTCTCTTTTAACTGCTTTCCTCACCCACGTTTATTAAAGGAAAGTTCATGAAGCATAAACAAATAACAGGTTTTCCCTTGCAGGGGTTTCAGCATTTCAATCCTCAGCAAAATGATCATTCAGCCCTTCTGGCTTGTACTTGCAGCGCTGCTGCTGTGTACTCAAACTCCAGGCCCTCGTCTGTCTCCCACAGATTTCGCTCACCCAACAGGGTGCACACCGATAGCAGTCTCGTGCCGCACTGACTCCCACGTGGAGCCCTCCTGACTCCTAGGCCAGACCTCTTGTCTCCCTGGGTGGAGCCCAGAACCCTGGTCCTGTCTCTACTAAAAGGCCCAGACCCACCTGCACAATCAGTGTGCTGGCTCTTCCCAAGACCTGGTCCCAGGATTGGAGATGTCATCCTACCCGGATCACTTTGAAATCTCCAGGCTCCAGGTCCCAAACTGGACTTTTTAAAACACAGAGGAAATTGAAAAGCCAGTTTCCTCTTCATTTCACAAGCTCCCTAGAGCCCCTCAACCTGCCTGGTTGAGAATTCTGGGTCACAACCTCCTTCTAGACCCTGGCAGGGCAACGCTCTGCCACAAGGCGTATAACCAGGCTATCTCAAAGACCAGACATAATTTACTATATTCCAAAAAAATCCAAAAATCCATTGAGAATAATTACTAAATATTCAAATCAACATGAACAAGTAAGGAGAATTATAGGGAAGTACTTGCACCTTTTAACTATGGACTGCTCTTTGGGCCCCTTTGTCCCAGATACCCCCTATTTACGTTTAAATGAGCAACTTCAATTAGAGACAAATTGGTTAAAAGTGAGTTTAGGGGGGGAATCCCAAAAAGACCCCTGCAAATACAAGGGTACATATATGTGCGGATCATGAAAATATTGTAAATACATGCATACTGAAAATAAACTACATTTTACCCAATGGTCAGGTTTTCAAAGCAAAACATTTTGCAAACTGCAGGACCTTTGGGGTCAACGAAGTGCTACTCTGATTGTGGATGCTACTACAAAACCAATTTGGAGTTTTGGAGGAGGGCATACAGATGTATCAGGAGTATGCAGATTTGCAACCCTGATGTATCCCTGGGCCATCATACAACATTGGTCCATAATGGAAAATCTCCTAATATAAAGTTTCTCATCTTGGACCATATCCATCCAAGCCCTGGGGGGGGGGGGGGATGTTTGGAATAAGACCCTCCTCCAGATGGAGCTTAGATGGATTCATACTTTAAAAGCTACTAAACCCCCAGGATTGAACGAAGCAGTGTGCTTTAAATCATTTTTGGAAGGGTTTTCATCAGGTGGGATGGAAAAATAATCTATAGAAAAATTAGGAGATAATATCTGCTTTCTGGAGTGATTATCATCTACCAACTATGTAATGAATATCTAGTAATGTACTTTAATTATATGCCTGTAGAAAGTTAGATATATAATTTGTTGCTGTATGTATACATTGTCTCAGAAATTTTCATTTCTGCCTAACAGCAAAGTTTATTCTGCCTAACAGTAAAGATCATTTATTCATAAATGATCTAGAGGAGGGGATATCTAGTACAATCTCAGTATTTGCGGATGATACTAAACTAAGCATGCCAATATCTTCTATGCAGGATGTGGAAACCTTACAAGCGGACCTGAACAAAATAATGGAGTATGCTGTCCAGTTCTGGGCACCGGTCCTCAGGAAGGATGTGCTGGAACTGGAGAGAGTCCAGAGAAGGGCAACAAAAATAATTAGGGGAATGGAGGACATCAGCTATGAGGAAAGACTACAAGCACTGAACTTATTCTCTCTGGAGAAGAGACGATTAAGGGGGGATATGATATCAATGTACAAATACTGTACTGGCGACCCTAGCATAAGGAACAAACTATTCAGAGAAAGGGAATACAATAAGACACGTGGCCACTCACTAAAACTCAAGGAAAGGCGGTTTAACCTTAAAGTACGTAGGGGGTTCTTTACTGTCAGAGCAGTAAGGATGTGGAATTCTCTTCCGCAAACAGTCGTATCAGCAGGGAGCATCGATAGTTTCAAAAAACTATTAGATGGGCACCTTAAAGACCACAACATACAGGGATATACAATGTACGGTTAACAGCAAACACACACACATCATAGGTTGAACTGGATGGACTGATGTCTTTTTTCAACCTCACTAACTATGTAAAGTTTTTGTCCACTAGTTGGCAGAGGACATGCCTTTCTTATGTCAGCCTGAATATATCCGTAAACCAGATCCCCTGACACGGCCAGATGCCCAGGATATCCCATGGCTGCTGGGAGGCAAGGGGTAGGTCCCTAGGACCCAACATCCATCTCTCCTTCCCTCCATCTTGCTCCCCCCCGTGACTGCCCTTTGGGTATCCTTGGGGAGTTCTCTGTGTCGGTGGTGGGTGTGCGCGTAATGTCACTCTACCGCCCGCCGGCATGACAATGTCATTTTTACATGTGCGGTGTAGAGGCGTGGTGCACGTACGGCCCAGGAAGTCACATGCAGATTGAGCCCTATTACGCTCCCATATCGTACATAGCTGCCACATATCCAGGTGGGTGGTGTGATCTGGGAGAGACATATATAACAGTGGCTGCAGTGTTTGTTCATTTATTCTGCTACACCCCATTATGGAGGACACATTTTAGGTATGCTGTCTCAAGGTAAGCACCCCTAGGACACAACAGGCTATTCAATTTTAGATAGAACTTCTAGCCAATTACTTATGTAGTTCACTGGTAAATTCCATATGTAAAGGGCTCACATTGACTTTCTAGGCATGCTAAAAAAAAGTCAGTAGCTAGAGTTGTTTTCTTTCTTCACTTGCTGTAATCTATAGCATTCTACATGCCTAGAGTTTACAACACTGTGCCCACACATTGGTGAGGGGCAGCCTGTTGGGGAAACCAATATCATTTTATAATCCTTTTAAAAGGATCCATATGGAACTGGTCAGACTCAATGTATTTTGTATACATCCACAGAAACATTGAACTGATCTTGCTTCATGACATACACATTTATATATATATATGCATCTTCCTTGTAATTACTTCCTATATCTTTATTCACATTTATAACCTGCACAAGTATGCATACATATATATACTTGTTGTTTTGGCTTACAGTCCATACTTATATTATCAAATGTGAGGTCTGCCATTCAGGTAGGCCTGACTAAAGTCCACTTTTTTATGGTCCTTATATACACACATGCTAAAATCCCCAGGATATAAATACTATTCAACACAGTCTTTAATTTTAGGACCATATTTGCCAGGCCTCAGTGCTCCCTGGTGTTTCCAGGTTGAGTGTAGCAGTTTTTAGATCTTACGATTGGCTCTTCTATCTAGTACTACATACATTACCTCTAAGGTTGGGCAGAAAGTCAGAAAGTTCTGAGACTCTGGAATGTTATTTGGTACACTAATTAATGACTGTTAAGTGTGAGATTGAGATCTACCAAATGTTATATGTATCCATTGTGAATTTATATTTTTTTCTGACATACGTATGTACTTATATTATAGACAATGTTACCTCTTATATCCCTGATGAAGGAGCCATATAGTCTCTAAAATGAGTTGGGTGGAGGATACCAAACCATATCATCATCGTTTCAGGTAGTGAATTTTCAGTTGTCCATATCTATATTTCAGTTTTTTGTCTTTTACTGATGATTCATAATAAATATCTGTTTTTATCAATTTATCTGTTATGTGTTTGAAGTGCCTAGAAAGTCTCACAACTGGGGAACGTCTTTGTTTACATTTGTATCTAGGGATGTGGCACACTCTGGAGTCTAATCACCAATACCCCAATGACTAAGTATTGAGTGCATACTATACTGCACACGGACATACATGTCAGTAAGCCAACATTTCTGTATTAAAAATCCTTTATTTATATTGGTCTTATGTAATATTCTAATATTCTGAGATACTGAATTTAAGGGGTTTTCACTAGCTGTTGGGCCATAATCATCATCATATCACTTTTTGAATTGAACTACTGAAAGAAAAAAAACTTTTTGATAATATTCTAATGTTATGAGATGCACTTGTAAATAGTGGTATATAAAATGTACTATTTATCTTTCAAAAAGTGTTTCCCAGTGCTAAACCTTTCATCCAATTTCTAAACGGCTACATTTGTGAATTTCAAAAGCCAGTGTAAAAAAAAAGCAGTGGTAAAAAAAGCATTTGTGGGTTTAACTAATCATTTTTATGTATATGTAGCACCCTCCTAGATAGGTGCTAGGAAAAAGCATATGGGTGGCCCTGTCTGCATATCAGGGGGGCCTGATCATTTAATTAGGCTGTCACTTGCTTCCAGGTGTGACCTGTTGTGCCTGGGGAGTCTCCCCACTGTGTCCAATGAGGGCTGTTACTGGACAATGGAGGAAACATGGCCAATAGCACACCAGGGCTTATGGCTATTTCAGTGGGCGGAGTTTGCCGAAATGCACCCTATAAGTCTGAGGGGAGCGTGTGATAGGGCGTCTTTGGCAGGAGGCAGTATCCCAGGAGGAGGGTGATGGCTGTCTCTCCTCCTGTCAGCGCGAATGAGGGTGTCCTGGGCAGTCGGCCTAGAGGAAGAAGGTTGAGCTGAGCTGCAGAGAGAGGGATCCAGAGTGCTGTGGACCGAGTGGAGCTGCTGGGCAGAAGTTTTGGGGAAAAACAGTGTCGTGAGTACTTGAAACCGCTCAGGGGTCTGCCTAGGAGAGGGGACCACTCCAGAAGGTCAGAGGGATCCAGGAGCCAGCTAACCTGTGGAGAAGGCTTAGAGAAAGGGGGTGCCAGTGTTTAAGCCCTGAAGATAAGTGAGAGAAAGAGGGTGCCGGTGTGGGCCCTAAAGTGTTTAGCAGCGCAGCAGTAGTACAAGTAGCTTCCTCAGCAAGGAGTACTTAAGGGAGCTCAAAGAGGACTTCTTTATGTGAGAAAGCAGTCCAAAGTCAGTTTGGAGTTAACAGGCAGCAAGCCAGCATTAACCAGCGTCAACCGGCGTTGACCGGCATTTAGTCAGCGTCAAGTCATTGCCAATCGGCATTTTTCAGTTGTCCCTAGCAAATTGTGTATAGTTGTGCCAAAGAAGTATCCCACTCATTCCCTTCTCCCATCCAAGTTCTCAAATACAAAACTCAAAGATACTGGACTTGTCATTGTCTCAGTGCTCACACTTGGAGGAACATGCACAAAGGTACTTTTGTTGCACCCGGTGACCCAGGGGGACCCATATCCAGCAAAACAGCTCGGAATCCTGCTACATATAATTCTCCTTTAAAGGGGCATGACAGGGGGTGTGCCCTATGCCTACACACTTTTACTAAAAGGTCTCCCTTATTCCCATATTGGGAGGTATGGAGAAAAGTTGCCGAATTTGATTCCAAATGTCCTTTTCCCCAGCTGTGCACACTACTTAAAGTATCAGTCCACCAAAATACATATTTCGCTGTATTGCAAATGCTACTGGGAGATTTTCAGTGATGAGATCTCTGCCCCTGAATTCAGAAGCCTGCACCTCTGCTGCAGCCTTTACCAAGGGCCCTACTCTCCTAGTTGGATTTGTAATTTATTTTTATGTAACACAAAATGCAACAGGAGGAGTGGTAACAGCTTAAGATGGGTGGGAAGATCCAAAGTCCCATGGACTTGGAATCAATCCAGGAACTTAGGCAGAGAAATCTTACTAATAGGGGTTTTAAGGGATATAAGAAGACAGCAGAATACTCAGTGCCCTGAACACAAATATAATTTTAGGGTGAAGTGCAGTTTTAAGACTTACCAGCTTAATAAACGACATTAAATTAAAATGAACCATTCCATGGACACTAATCTCTCATTTCTTCTTTTTATTTTATAACCAACTTACTGGTTGTGTCTGGCATGTGGTTGGTCTTTATACAGTATGTCTTTTTGTATTCTTTGAAAAATTGCCATAGCTATAATTTTATAACCTCTAAATGCCTGTAAAGAAAAATTATTGATGTTAGAAAGTGTTTTGAATCTTCTTCTCTGCAAACATGTCCAAGATACACATGCTTCCAATTCTTTTTGATAACATAAATGTTGATAAAAGCTATCTTTATTACACTGTGTACTCCTAGGAATAAATCCACCAGCACTAGTTTTAAAGGTTATAACTTGAAAATTCAAAAGTATTACTTCAGTAAGTATCACGCATTACATAGGAATGCACTAAAGCCTAGTAAATGTATTGGTTTTATCATCTAACATTTTACTTAACAAGATCACAGTTCAAAACCATTATCTTCTTCTCTTGGTTCCTGAACTTTTCCAGAGACTCAAGTCTGCAATTATCTTTACAAAACTTGACTTAAGAAGGGCCTATAATTTGGTTTGTATCCGGGAGGGCGATGAATGGAAAACTGCGTTCTGTACTCAATTCGGTCACTATGAGTACACAGTCATGCCATTCGGCCTATGCAATGCACCATCCACTTTCCAGGACTTAAAGTCATCAATGATGTTTTCAGAGACTTCCTGGATATTTTTGTCGTTGTCTATCTGGAAAATATTCTGATATTCTCTGTATGACAGGAGGTGCACCGAGGACATGTTAAAAGTGTTTTTTGCTGGCTCCGCCAGCATAGACTTTATGCCAAAGCCAAAAAATGTGACTTTGAACAACAAAGCATCCAGTTTTTAGGCTTGATTATTTCCACTGATAGAATCAAGATGGACCCGCAGAAGGTCTCAGTGATTATAGACTGGCCAGCTCCCACAGACAAAAAAGGGATCCAGCGATTTGTGGGCTTGGCCAACTTTTAGCGCAAGTTCATGAAGAACTTTTCAGCCATCATTACCCCATCACACAACTCACTAAGCAAAGCATTCATTTCTGTTGGTCTACTGATGCACAGTCCACATTTGAAACATTAAAGAGATGGTTTACCCCTGCTCCTGTCTTAAGCCACCCAGATTCCACTTTATCTTATGTCTTGGAAGTGGATGCATCAGAGAGCGCAGTTGGGGCAGTCCTGTCACAACGTCAAGGTCTCAAAGACATCCAGTTGTGTTCTTGTTCTGGCTTCTGTGTGGTATTCCTGTTTCTGTGCTTGTTAGGCCTGCCAGAGACCCCAACCGCTCCTCCGGTTTCCTGACCAGTAGTCTTGTTATCACGGTATCAGGTGGAGGAGCAGATAGGGTCCTGCAGCCGAAATATCGGGACCACAAATGAAAGTGCAACCAGCAAACTTAGGGAACAACTAATAAGAAAAGACTCACGGTTTGGAGTAAGTTGGGAGCCAGACCCCAGGGGAGCGAAGTCCAGAAGAGTAGTCAGGAGCAAGCCAAGTTCATTAGCCAGAGCCGGTACAGTCCAAAAGGGGTAATCCAAAGAGAGGTCAAGAGCGAGCCGAGATCAATAGTCAAAGCCGGTACAGTCCAAAAGGGTAATCCAAAGAAAGGTCAAGGTAAGCCAAGGTCAGCAACGAGAGCAGAACATACACAGCAGACAAACAGGAAGCAAAACCTATACTCAGGTACTAGCAGGAAGTAGAAGAGGGTATATATAGGTCAGGGGACAAGGTAACTCACTACAGCTGGCTACTGGGTGGAGCAAGAGTCTCATACCAAAAGGTAGGAGATAGTGAGAATCAAGCCCAGAATAGGAATCACCCAGTGGCTCAGCCAGCAGGGAAACGATCCAGAACATACCAGACCACAAGATCAATTCCCAGCCAAGGCGTGACAGTGCTGACCTCTTAATCTGATCCAGCTTACTTCTGACTTACGTTTGTTTGCTTATTAACCAGACCTCGGCTTGTTTTTGGATTCTTCTTCTGCCTACTGTCTCTGCTCAATCTACCTGAACGTTACCAACCTTGCTTGTCTGATTTTGCATCTGCACATCGAGTCTTCTTCAGCTGCTTCTTCAGTCTGCCAAGCTCTGTGCCAGCTTACCTACCACCAGCCTGTCTGCTGCACATCCTCCTGCTGATTGCTGCCCCGCAGATTACTGGACTGATTGCAGGCGCTCCTACGTCTTTGTGCACTTGTGTCTGTGGTGATATACAGTGACATTGAGAAAGATTATTAGAGATCTTTCAGTTGTTCCAGTAAAGGTACCCTCTGTGTGAGGCAGTGACCCTATTCAGAGTGCTATTCAGAGTGCCTAGCCTGGCCCAGAAGAACCCACCCTGAGGAAAGCCTTTCATGTGACCCTTGCTTGGTGCCCAACGTCAAATCATGTGACTTCCTTATGTGATCCCTTGAAGAAGTCACATGATTTGACGTAACGCGTTAAGTTAAGTGTATTTATTTTTAATAAAAATTGTATTTACAGTATAGAGCATACATACAGCACTTAATTTCTATCCTGTTTTTGAGTTACTCATTATCCTGGATGAAAGGCTCTTGGAGGATGGTAATGGATTGTGGAGCATCCATTACTGGAGTGAGGAGTGTTGCTGAGGCCTATGAGACCCCTTTTAAAGGGGAAGGGGTATAAGGACCAAATATTGTTAGGTCTAATGATAAGGTGAGAGCCTTATAATTAGATATTAATTATTTAAAGCAAAATATACAGGCGTTCATGGACTCTGTTGAGGATTATGATACTGGGATAGCATATTTAAAGTGTATTTACACAGGGACATTCTTTTATTTTTTGTTTGTTGTTTCATTTTTATTCACAAACGCACATTTATTATTTAAAGCAAAACACAGGGACGGCTCCTTGTTTTTTTGCCAATTTTATTTATTTAAAGGGAACACACACACTTATTCTTTTTTTTCTGTGTATAGATATATCATTAGACATTATCACTGAACATTTTGGTTAAGTGCTGTGCGCCACTGGTAATGGAGAATTGTCCAACGTGTACAAATGCAGCTGTGAACTTGTTCACGCATATTCTTAGATATGAAAATGTTTTTGCATTTTTTATTACATAAGCACTGATGATCCATTTATTTCTCTATAAATAAATTATGCTAGTCTTTCTGGTTGCAAAATTAAACAACTGACAATTTATAGTTTACATATTCTCAGACATAACTGTTGGCATAGCTGTAAAACCACCCTTTGGGCTCTTTTACACAGGCATTGAAAATAGGCGGTTGGGTATCGTTTTTACGGCTTCCTGGCTGCCTTTCAATGCCACTCGAAATTGTTCAAATAGGGAGCAGATGGAGGTGTTCCCACTGCAGTGTTAGCATTGCCTCACGTTGCATAAAGCCAAAATTAACACTGTCTGAAGAGTTTAGCAGGCCTTGATGCTTCACAATCGCCTACATCCACTTCTATTGAAACGTACCACAAGCGTTCCATAAACATACTGTAAATGCACCTTTGACATTTAGAGTGCATTTAATGTGTGGTTGCAAAGTGTCAAAAGTGATCATGCCCTATTTTAGCCTTGTACAAATTCCAAAAACATATCTCCCAGGGCGTGTTTGGAGCATTGCCTGACATAACATGAATGCCTGTGCAACGCAACCAAAATCCGCTCATTAATGCTTTAGCTTTGTTAATGCATCTTAGCCCGAATTAAATGCCTGTGTGAAAGAGCCGTTTCTATGTTTATGTGATGCTCAGTCAGGAATCGGGGAGGAACTTAAGGCCTTAGGAATTGTGTATTACTATCTTCCTCCTAAGCATGCCATAGCTAAGCAGATATAATGAGATAATATCACAGCTTCCTTGATGCTATAATAGTTCCCCTGATCAGACACATGTAACCTTTGCTGTCCGTCAGCACGATGTGGTACAAAGCACAGGTGCAAACATTTTTAGGGTGTCAGACTAGATGGCATATTGTTTGCTGTTTGCATATTCTCTGCTTTCCCACCTCAAGAAAAGAAGGAACAGTGTTAGTTGTATGTAGCAGCTCTTTCTCTTACACAATAACTTGCATTTTCTTCAATTCTTCTTACTTTTTTTTTTTTTTATAAATAAGATATATCAGCAGGCTCACAGCACCCTCTTCGCTGTAAATAAATTCTAAATAAAATTGATGTTACCTCCCAGGGTTAATGTGATACAATAAATGTAGCAACATGCTTTATGTTTTTTGTGGCATCTTCCAATTTCCTGTAACACTAACAATGACCATTGATTTCTTTCCCCTAGGGATCTAGAACTGAAAAGGGTCTGGCAGGAACAGGCGCTCCGCTCTAATTTCCAATTCCCCAGTCATGAAAACAGTTAATCTGAGTCATCTAGCTTGAAAACGCTGCTGTACTATTCTACACTGCACGTTCAGGAGAAGGAGATATGGAATGTACCTACAGGTAAACCTTATTATCGGCTTACCTGTAGCAGGTACAAGTCCAAAAAATGACTTTTTTAATTGGCCTTAATTGTAATCACTCTATGGCCAGCTTTATTAAGAAAAAAAGAAAGAGACAGTGAGACTTTATTAGTGCTAACGTCTCAGAGATAAAAACCACAACTATACTAGTCTCAGTAAAAAAAAAAAGTATTTTATTTTAAAAATATTAAAAACATCATTAAAAATGCACCAATTAAAGGTGTGCTAAATTTCCCCCTGAACAAAGCATAAATCCTACCCTACATCTGACTCCGACCAGAATTATTATTTTTTTTTTAAAATCTTTTTACTGTTTTATGCATAGCATAAAGAACAAGTAATTCACCACGCAGGGCATAACTCAACAATAGCAAAATACAGTTGAAAACCATCAACTCCCCCGCGTCCAGGCTCTTCACACAGTTATCAAACGTGAAGAAAGATTACAATATACCGAACTCTAGTATTTTATAGTTATATATCTGTAGATTGTTATGTCCCAACCTGATTTGTGACAAATCCCTTCCTCAGTAGTCTTGGGGTGAAATCATGGAAAACAAAAATACATAACCCAAAGTGATATAGCATGTTGTTTAGAGATGAAAGAGGAGAACCTCAGTACACAAGGCAGGCAACGGAGAACTCAAATTATTGGAGCAAACTATTCGCATGGTGAAAGGGCACACTAGAAAGCAACAAGTTGAATAGGCCATGGTCCTCCAAAGCCATACTTGTGCCCATCAGCAGTCAACGTACACTTCCATGTTCCAGACAGCTTTTTTCCCCACACATCTCTACCTTACATGCCTACATCAAGGAATTTTCATCCTTATTAGGCTTCAAGGTCAATAACTCAAAGCCCTACCTATCATCCTAGGTTTCCAAACCTTTACCTTGCTACAGTCCTCTTACTCCTGGAACCCAAGTAGTGTCTGGAATCTGGGAATCTGGGTATAAACCTTACACCTATACAACTACCCTAGACTTTTCAAGAAATTAGACAACTCCTTTGTTGTTGGACTCCTTACCACATCTTCTGGTTAGGCAGAACTGCATTTATGACAATGACATTTCCGCCTAAACTGTTATACAATCTTCAAACGGTCCCCGTGAAGATCCCTCTTTTAGGCCTAAAAAAACTCCAACAGGATCTTCTTTCATTTACCTGGGTGGCCATAAATCTCAAGGGGAATGGGGAGGTTATAAAATATTACTATTACTTCAGTATTACTTTATGATTTAGGATAATAATATCTCTGTTTCCTAGTGAGCTGGGTTGAATTTTTCTGAATTCAGACTAAGTTTGCAGTTTGTACATGTGATGGGCACATATTAAACCTATTTTAAAGAGGCATGGTCAGTTTTTCTCTTTTACATCGACATGGATCTTTTGACGGACCTGCACCATTTTTTTAAGCCCACCACAAGTTGCAGATGGTTGACAATCCACTGTGGTTTGTGCATTATCATGTTTTGATATAATGTGCAATAAAATGAATGCAATGAGTAGATATAAACCCATCCTTAAATAGCTGTCAATCCCCCCACACTGGCTGATTTTCTATTGTTTCCTGCACCTGAGACAACTTAAAATATTGTTGGATTTCCAATGACTCCATAAACCAGAGACAATGGTCTCCAAGATAGATAGACAAGGTGAACCTCACTAATGGGGACCAGTACAGCAAAAGAAAAGAAAATAAAACTTCCTGGCTTTATCCAAAATTTAAGACAGTTGTCATGAATAGTCACCATAACATGTATAATAGGTTCATTTCCACTGATTGTCAGCTCCAACTAGTTGCCATAATGCTGTATTTTTCTAATTGAGGTATTTCAAGAAAATATCACTTAATGGCTACTAGATGGAGCTGCTTAATCAAAGAAAATAAACATAATATATACAATCAGGTGAATATTCATAACAGATGTGAATTCTGATGTAGCACCCTCCTAGATCGGTGCTAGGTAGGAAGAATAGTTTTGCTCTGCCTGCTTATCAGGAGAGTAGCAGGCAAAATATAGTTGCTCTCTCTGCTTATCAGGGAGCAT
This sequence comes from Pelophylax lessonae, assembly GCF_965119305.1. Classification (NCBI taxonomy): domain Eukaryota; kingdom Metazoa; phylum Chordata; class Amphibia; order Anura; family Ranidae; genus Pelophylax; species Pelophylax lessonae. Next base: position 200,907,053 of record NC_138775.1, on the reverse strand, counting down.
GATTAATAGTTAGGCCTGCTCTATGTTCTCAGTGTGCGATTCATGTGGGCTGAGGGAGTGTCCCCACTGTATCCAATGAGGAGGTTTGTTGGACAGTGGAGGAAACCTGGGCAATGATGCACAGGAGTTTGTAACTATTCCAGTGGGTTGGCACTGTGAGAGGTGCATCATGGGATAGGGTATAAAAGTCAAGAACACATGAGGCAGGGGGTCTTTGGGCGGGAAGCCAAGTCCCAGAAGGAGGGTGATGGCTGTCTCCTCTTCTGAGGCTGTGGAAGGTTTTCACAGGCAGTCAGCCTGGTGAACCAGAAAGTGTGGCTGAACCCAGTGGTCCAGTGGAGGCTGACTGGTGGAGTTCGGAGGCAACGGTGACTCTGGAAAAACAGTGTCCGTGAGGACAAAGGAACTTGCCCAGGGGTCTGCCAGGAAGGGGACCACGCCAGAGGCTAGATTCAGCGGAGAGGTGTCAGCACACAGGCAGTGAGAGAATATCCAAGCAGGAACATTTAAATCAACTTCACTTTAGTGGCAGAGTGCAGCAGCGGCCTTGCCGCATTCTACAGTTAGCTGTCCTCAAGACTGTGAATAGTTAATAGTTGGGGTATCCCACTCATCCCTTCTCCTATCCAAGTTCTCAATAAAACCACAAAAACAACATCCCCTGGACTGATTATTGACTGAGCCAAGAACTTTCATTGCGATTTATCTGCGGTCAGTTGCTAAGGGTAACCCAAAAAGTGTAATTCTCAGCAGTCCTCTAGGGGGCAGTGCTACACTTAAGGCATTCATACAGGAAATATTTTATAAATAGAAGAGTCACTTGCCTGATTATGCAGTGTGGCAGATGTGTTTAAATAATAAGATTATTTGAAATGAAAAGGTGCGCTTCCCAAAATAAGTTCATAAATAATTCATCCTATACCATAAAGTGCAGGTGCATGGGTAAACATGAAGCAATAATACAGTATATAAATCAAAAATATGATCTGGCAAACAATACAGATCTATAAATGCAGATGATGTGCAACTGCAAAAGAAATGTGGTGAGTCAAGTGCCAAGTCCATGCATTTTTTATTAAGTTTAGCCTTCTTTGTGTAGATTGTTAAAATCTCTGAAGCTGCGGCTAGGCGCTGCCATCTTAGATGAAATGTCAGCAGCTTCAGCAGATTTAGAGCTGTCATTCAAGTGAAACTCTGCAGTATTGCTCTTCACTACTCTCTTCATAGCTACATAAAATGCGAAATAGAGAGGCAAGGGGCAGAGGAGCCATGCCAGCACAGATAGCAATCAGACACCCCTAAAGACAAGGGTCTCTTCTCCACAACCCTAAACTGTGGTTTTGAGGGTCTGCGGGGGGCTTGTTAGAGTCTGGAAGCCCCCTTTAACAAGGGGGCCCCAGATCCCCCCCCCATGTAAAGGAGTATGGGGTACATAGGATGGACCCGTGCATGCTGGGTCGGTGATGTTGCAAGGTGACACCAGGTGACATTGTCAGATGGCTCCTTCCTTCCCTATATGAGAACTGTCAAACGGCGGAGGAGGCATTCGGCGGTTAGCCGTTAATAAAGGCAGTGCGTTTTTTTGTTATTTTTTGGGTGCGGTGGGCGGCGTGATTGACGATGGATTTACTTTGAGGGACACTATTTTTTTTTTGTAATTAAGGAATTTGCAAAAACTGTCTCTGTGTTTTTCTTACTTTTTGACACTTTTTGGTGAATGGGTTGGCCATACTCATTTACTGTATATGGGGGGCGGGATCTGGGGGCCTTCCAGGTTCCCCCTAAGCCCCCCCACCCCCAGACTCCCAAATCACAGCTCAGGGTTGTAGGGAAGAGACCCTTGTCCCCATCAAAATGGGGACAAGGTGCTTTGGGAGGGGGCAGAGCCCCCCCGTTCCCCAAAGCACCCACCCCCCCATGTTGACTTCATGTGGCCTGGTATGGTTCAGGAGAGGGGGGGGGGCGCTCGCTTGCCCCCCCCCCCCCCCTTTAATGACCCGGCAGGCTGCATGCTCCGATAAGGGTCTTAAATGAATTTTGGAGGGGGCTATGCTGTTTTTTTTTTTTTTTTTTTAATTTGGCCACACTGTTTTTTTCTTTCCGGTTGCTGGCAATTGCAACCGTGACTCAATTTAAATGTGAATTGACTTTTTTTCATTTTTATTGTTGCACTTTAAGCATCATTAAAATCTCTGATCCTAATAAATGATCTTTTTTAAAAAAAAAATATTTTGCATTGATATATGTCCCCCAGGGGAATACCCAGACCCCCATACCCCTTTTATGGCCAATTACTTGCATATAAGCCTTCAAAGTGGGGACTTTTGATTTTTCCTGTTCGGCTCCTATAGACGTCATTGGGTTCGTCGATCAGGTTAAATCTTTTCCCTTGTTCGAGCGTTCTGCTGCGAACCAAACAGGGGGCTGTTCCGCTCATCTCTCAACACCCTCTGGAGTGTCAATTACCTATCAAGTTCAGAGGCACATTGCAAGTCAATACAAAGTTTTATAGAAGGAAAAACCCTGTAAATACACAAAAAATACAGTTTTTCTGTGCTTTTATCTGCAATTTTTAAACAAAATAATGGGGATTAACCACTGGCTTCCCTGGCCAATTCTAACATTTCTCACATACATGTAAAAGTCTGCATTTTGTTGCTATAAATTACTTAGAACCCCCAAACATTATATATTGCCTGAAAGCAAAGACACTGAACAATCAAATGGCAGTTGTTCCAATTTTTTATGTCAAGCAATATTTGCGCAGCGGTTTATCAAACTCAAATTTTAAGGAAAAAAATACACTTTGATAAATGTTAGTGCCCACAAACACAATATAATATAATACCCAATTTTTGATAAAATATAAAAGATGAATGCAGCCAGTTCCCAGTTTACAAACAAGATAGGCTCTGTAGGTTTATTCTTAAGTTAAATTTATATGTAAATTGGAACAGGCACATTTGTTTAGTGTAACTCCAGCCAAAAAAAATAATTTTAATGTTTTTTGGATAGCATAGGGAAGGGTTAACACCCTGTTTTGCTGTCTATGCCCCCGTTCAGAAGATTTCACCTCACTTTCTGTTCCTGTGACAATTGGATTATATAAATTTTGGGTTGTTGTGGAAATAAGGATTGGTAATAAATCTTCAGTGGAGACACCTTTTTCCAATGAACAATCTTACAAGAGTGAATTTCCCTTCCTAAGGGTAGATTTCCTCTCACTTCCTGTTGTCTCCGTCCGTTTGTAAGTATGAGACGTATGTAAGTAAGAAGTTTGTAACTCGAGAACTTTCTGTATTTGCACAGAGTAAATAGATACCTAACTTTAAAATCATGCACACCTGTGGAATGACAATAAGCTATGGTGCAATAAATTACGCATAGGCTATGCTTTAAAGGTCTTTCAAGGTTACCAGCTTAGAGTTAAACAGGCGGTCTGGCACTAGAATTATTGCTCTTGCTCTGATGGTCACAGTGATCACTCATATGTGTGGTGCGATCACTGTTTCCATATGTGTTAGCGACCTATGTGCTTGTTCACACTAGCAGGTGAGCATGGGGGGGGGGGGGGGCTGGATGAGAGCGCTGTAAATTTTTTATATATTTCTTTCATTAAAATTTATTTTTTTACACTTTTTTTTTCAACTAAACAACATCCATTGTGATAGCATGGAATTAACAGTCACTCTTTTTGGAGAGATCTGGGGACCATTAGACCCCAAATCTCTCCTCTACCCTTCAAAACAGCTCAAATTGAGATTGGTTTGATTTTGGCTGCTTTACTAGCCAGTAATGGCTAGTAAAGAAAAACCAAAGACCAGAAGTGATAAAATCGCCACAAAATAGATCAGGAATGGAAGTTCCTCTCAGTCTTCTCCCCTGTAAAAATGATTAAGCAGCTGTGAAACCACTTGGATCACTTTTACATGGAAGAGAATCACCACTTCCCAACGAGGCTGTATATGTACAGTACATATAGAAGTAGAGTAATAGAAGCAAAGAGAAAAGAAACTGTGCACTGAATGTATCACAAAAAGTCTTTATTTATTGTATAAAACATCCACAAGCATGACAATAGCAGTCCCCATCCTAAAACGGCCCTCTGATGTAATTTTGTTTTGTTTTTCATTTTGTTATATTATTATATTGTTATCCTAATGCATCATTCTATGACCATAGCGTTATACATGATCTTCTCCTTTAACCACTTCCCTACCAGGGCATTGTAAAATGACACCGACAGGGAAGCTTCCTCCCTCCGGGCGGACGTCCGCCCGTTCCCGCCGTTCTCCTGCGCCCCCGGGGGCACGCAGCGATTGTGGATGCGGCGTGTCCCTGGGGACACAGCCCATCCCCGATCGGTTTAAAAAGCCAATAAAAAAATGCCTCTTTGCCATGTGACCGGCTGTGTCCAATCACAGCCAGTCACATGAACTGTCCTCGTGTAGATCGGTGATCGGGAATGGAGAGTGTCCCTCTGAATCAGTCCATCCCCGATCAGGTTAAAGAGCCAATGAAATTGGTTCTTTACCTACCACGTGACCGGCTGTGTCCAATCACAGCCGATCACAGAATATCAAAAAATTCACGACAACTAGCTGTTATCGTGTTCTCCTCCTCACACACCGATCCTGTGTGAGGAGGAGATTGCTGTAACAGCTAGTTACCACCTACAGTGCACACCAAACTCACTGATTGCCCCCCCCAATAAAGAGGACCTGTCACTAGCCCATCCCAGTACCTGTCACTAGCCCATTAGAGTACCCAAGTATATGTCACCAACCCATCAGGTACTCTGATGACAGGTACTCAGGTACTCTGATGGGCTGATGACAGGTACTCCGGGAACTCTGATGACAGGTACTTGGGTACTCCGATGACAGGTACTCGGAGTACAGGAATACCTGTCATCAGAGTACCCAAGTACCTGTCGTCAGAGTACCCGAGTACCTGTCATCAGAGTACCCGAGTACCTTTCATCAGCCCACCCGAGTACCTGTCATCAGCCCATCAGAGTACCCGAGTACCTGTCTACAGCCCAAAGTACCTGAGTACCTATCTCTAGCCTATCAGAGTACTCAAGTACCTCTCTGCAGCCAGAGTACCCGAGTACCTGTCATCAGCGTACCCAAGTACCTGTCTCCAGCCCTTCAGAGTACTTGAGTACCTATCTGCAGCCCATCTGAGTACCACAGTACCTGGCTCCAGCCCATCAGGGTATCTGAGTACCTATCTGCAGCCCAATTGAGTAACCGAGTACCTGTCTCCCGCCCATCAAAGTACCCGGATACCCGTCTCTAGCCCATCAGAGTACCCAAATACCTCTCTGTAGCCAATCAGAGTACCCGAGTACCTGTCTCCAGCCCAGAGTGCCCGAGTACCTATCTGCAGCCCATCAGAGTGCCCGAGTACCTATCTGCAGCCCATCAGATTACCCGAGTACCTGTCTTCAGCACAGAGTGCCTGAGTACCTATCTGCAGCCCATCAGATTACCCGAGTACCTGTCTCTAGCTTATCAGAGTACCCAAGTACCTCTCTGAAGCCCAGCAGAGTATCCGAGTACCTTTCTGAAGCCGATCAGTGTACCTAAGTACCTGTCTGCAGCTCATCAGAGTACCTGAGTACCTATCTGCAGTCCATGCCTCATAGATTATGTGTTGCAGTGTTTGCTTTCCAAAATGGGGTCATTTTGTGGGCGTTTCCATTGTCCTGGCGCTCCAGGGACTTCAAAAGTGTGATAGGTTGTAATGAAAATATATGTGTAATTTATGCTCTTAGAACGCCTGACGGTGCTACTCGGATGTTGGGCCTCTGTATGTGGCCAGGCTGTGTAAAAGTCTTACACATGGGGTATCGCCATACTCAGGACAAGTAGCAAAATGTATTTTGGGGTGTAATTTTTGCTATATACATGCTATGTGTTAGAAATATCTTATAAATTGACAATTTTGTGTAAAAAATAAAAAATACGTTTTCATTTTCTTTCCACATTTTCCAAAAACTTGACTCATTATGCCTCATAGAATATAGGTTAGGGTGTTTGCTTTCCAAAATGGGGTCATTTTGTGGGTAATTCCATTGTCCTGGTGCTCCAGGGCCTTCAAAATTGTGATAGGAAATTATATGTGTAATTTATGCTCATAGAACACCTGATGGTACTCCTTGCATGTTGGGCCTCTGTATGTGGCCAGGCTGTGTAAAGGTCTCACACATGTGGTATTGCCATACTAAGGAGGAGTAGCAGAATGTATTTTGGGGTGTAATTGCAAGTATGCATATACTGTGTATGAGAAATAACTTGTTATTATGACAATTTTGTGTAAAATATATATATATATATATATATATATATATATATCTTAATATTCCCAAGAATTGAAGGAAGAAAATTACAACTTAAAAAAACTCACCATGCCTCTTACTAAATACCCTGGAATGTCTACTTTCCAAAAAGGGGTCATTTGGGGGGTATTTGCACTGTCCTGACATTTCAGGGCCTTCAGGTGTGATTGGGTGTGATCAATTTCCAATGATTGGCACCATAGCTTGCAGACTTTATAACTTTAACACAGACTAAATAATATCCACTAATTTTGGGTTATTTATACCAAAGATATGTAGCAGTATACATTTTGGCCCAAATTTATGAAAAAAAAATTACTTATTTGCAAAATTTTATAGTAGAAACTAAAACAAAATGTTTTTTTTTTTTAATTTACGCTCTTTTTTCACTTATATCGCAAAAAATAAAAAACCCAGTGATGATTAAATAACACCAAAAGAAAGCTCTATTTGTGTGAAAAAAAATAAAAAAAATTTGTTTGGGTACAGCGTTGCATGAGTAATTATCATTCAAAGTGTTAAAGCGCTGAAAGCTGAAAATTGGTCTGGGCAGGAAGGGGGTGTAAATGCCCTGTATGGAAGTGGTTAAAGAATAACTGTTACCTTGAGATGCAACAGGTGTTTTGCAATTATAGCAATGTGTATATAAATTCATCAGAGGGTGGGGAATGTTATTGCAATGCTTGTGGATGGTTTGCACAATATATGAAGATATTTGGGATACATCTGGTGTGCAGCTGATTTTCTCTTTACTTCTGGCTGATGGATGGCACAGTGGTGTAGTGGTTAGCACTTTCACCTAGCAGCAAGAGGGTCGCTGGTTCAAATCCCAACCACGACACTACCTGACTGGAGTTTGCATGTTCTCCTTGTGCCTGTGTGGGTTTCCTCCCTCACTCCAAAGACATGCTGGTAGGTTAATTGGATCCTGTATAAAATTGGCCCTACTATGTATGTATGTGAGTTAGGGACCTTAGATTGTAAGCTCCTTGAGGGCAGGGACTGATGTGAATGTGCAATGTATATGTAAAGCGCTGCGTAAATTGACAGCGCTATATAAGTACCTTAAATTAAAAAAAAAAAAATGATCATGGACAGCTCAGCTTGCCTTTAGCACCTGTCAGTGGGAAAAACCTGTTTGGAGAGGAGATTTCTTTTGGTTTGGTGACAGGGTTTCTTTATCGTTAGGCAGTTATTGTTCAGAAATAAAAGTGGTGCTAAAAATTGGTGTAGTATGAGCTCCCATTTCGACTGGACTCTCTTCTTAATGACTTTTCTTCATTTTAATTATATTTTGCTTTCTTAAGAGTGCTGGAACAGTGCAGCACAATGCATAATTGTAAAGCACATAGATGTGTTTAAAAATGTGCATTTTTTATTTTTGTAAGCAGTTTAGCCACAGTAGGGCCATATTGCTGCTTTAAAACTGGGGCCAAAATAATATTTAATGTCTTTTTTTAGTTTATGTACTCATAAGGACTGGGCTTATGTAAATTATATTTTCACTATTAGAAAATGTTTAAAAAAACTTGTTTATATGTGTAATTTGTATATATGTACATAGTGGCAGACATATTTGCTCGATAAATAGCTCTGCTTCTCACTGCTAAACTGGAGCTTTAAAACAATATCAAAGTAAAATACTGATTGGTTGTGCCCATATAACCAAAATCTGCCTAAAAATATGTGTATGTGCTCTGTGAGATCTATAATTATGTGTCCATAAACTATGTAACTAATGATGTGATGAAAATCCTCTGTTGATGCAACAAATTAACTTTGTATAAAAGTGATTAACATAGTATCATAATAGAGTCCCTATTCAGCTTCAAATAAAGTCCAAAAACATCCAAATGCTTGTATCTTTTTCATTTTCCATGTCTTCAAACACCCCTATCAATTTGACAAACAGATGCTCAACACCTGTGCTCCATTCAAACTTACTGGACAGTATGGGACCTTACTGCAGATTCTGGTCAAAAAGCACTTGTGTTATTCCTCTTCGAAAAAAAGCATTGTGTTATTCCTCTTTGAAAAAAAGCACTTGTGTTATTCCTCTTTGAAAAAGCTTCATCTGGCATTAGATTAGGTTCCTCACGGTGGAATATTACACTGCTCAAAAAAATTAAAGGGACATGTTGAAAACACATCACATCTCAATAGGGAAAAAATATCATGCTGGATATCTATACTGATATGGACTGGGTAATGTGTTAGGAATAAAAGGATGCCACATTGCTTAATGGAAATTAAATTGATCAACCTACAGAGGGGTGAATTCAAAGACACCCCTAAAATCAAAGTAAAAAAATAATGCAGCAGGCTAGTCCATTTTGCTGAAATTTCATTGCAGCAACTCAAATGGTACTCAGTAGTTTGTATGGTCCCCACGTGCTTGCATGCATGCCTGACAATGTCGGGGCATGCTCCTAATAAGAAAACAGGTGGTGTCCTGGGGTATTTCCTCCCAGATCTGGACCAGGGCATCACTGAGCTCCTGAACAGACTGAGGTGCAACCTGGTGGCGTTGGATGGACCGAAACACAATGTCCCAGAGGTGTTCTATTGGATTTAGGTCAGGTGAGCATTGGGGCTTTTCAATGGTATCAATTCCTTCATCCTCCAGGAACTGACTCCATACTCTGGCCACATGAGGCCTGGCATTGTCGTGCACCAGGAGGAACCCAGGACCAGCTGCACCAGCATAGGGTCTGACAATGGGTCCAAGGATTTCATCCCAATACCTAATGGCAGTCAGAATGTGTCATTGTCTAGCCTGTTTAACTTGCTCTCATCTGTGAAACGCACAGGATGCCATTGGTAGACCTGCCAATTCTGGTGTTTAATGGCAAATGCATATCGAGCTTCACTATGCTGGGCAGTGAGCACAGGGCCCACTAGAGTATGTTGGACCCTCAGGCCACCATTATGAAGTCTGTTTCTGATTGTTTGGTCAGAGACATTCACATCAGTGGCCTGCTGGAGGTCATTTTGTAGGGCTCTAGCAGTGCTCATCCTGTTCCTCCTTGCACAAATGAGCAGGTACTGGTCCTGGTGATAGGTTGAAGACCTTCTACGGACTTGTCCAGTTCTCCTAGAGTAACTGCCTGTCTCCTGGAATCTCCTCCATGCTCTTGAGACTGTGCTGGGAGACACAGCAAACCTAATGGCAATGGCACGTATTGATGTGCCATCCTGGAAGAGTTGGACTGCCTGTGCAACCTCTATAGGATCCAAATATCGCATAATGGTAGTGATACTGACCCTAGCCAAATGCAAAACTAGTAAAAAACAGTCAGAAAAGATGAGTAGGGAAAAAATGTCAGTGGTCTCCACTATGGTTGAGCGAACCCAGACTGTATTACTTGGGATCGTACCGGACTTTTGGGTATCCGGTACCCGGACACGGACACAAACATTTCACTGTATGTTCGTGATACAGTCCGTTGTTCGGTAATGTTATTTCATGTTTTTGCGCGGTTTTAATGGCGCGGTTTCAACAGCTGCAAGGCAGCCAATCAGCAAGCGTTTAATTAGTGTGCCCTTAGAAGCCATCACAGCCATGCCTACTAATGTCATGGCTGTGATTGGCCAGTGCAGCATGTGACCCAGCCTCTATATAAGCTGGAGTCACATAGCACTGCATGTCACTCTGCTCTAACTATACTAGGGACAGGTTCCTGATGCTGCTGAGGAAAAGATAGGAGATTATTGTAGGGGCAGGCAGGAGATTGCTTTCAGGGAAAGAATAGGAAGAATCTTCTTTAATCAGAAAGCGATCTACTTTGTTTTTATTGTGTGGGGGTGCAGTGCACGATCTTTTTGCCCTGACCTGAGCCCAGTGAGGAGGAGGGAGAAAATAAAAACTTTTATGAGTCTGTTAGGTGGGCGGCGTGCGGCGTGCAGTGGCCATGTAATGCAAGTTTAGTGCATATGTGTCTGCTTTAAAAAAAGAAAAAAACTTTTTTCCTTCATATTTTACTTTGACATAGTGTTTAGACACTGCTTTTCTAATCTGCTCTTCAAAAGGCACCAATTTAAGGGGAAAATCATTTTTTTTCACTTTTTAGGGAAAAAAATTATTTTTCAGTTTTTCATTCAAATGGGTTTTTTTTATTCAATAGCGGAATAGAACAACAACAGTATCTAACCTAGCGCGTGTAGCGGCCATGTAATGCAAGCTCAGTGCATATGTGTCTGCTTAATCTGGATTTTAAAAAAAACAAAAAACTTTTTTCCTTCATATTTTACTGTGACTTACAGCGTTTAGACACTGCAGTTCTAATCTGCTATTCAACAAGCACCAATTAAGGGGACAATTATTTTTCAGTTTTTCATTCATACTTTACTGTGACACTGTCATACAGCGTTTAGACACTGCTGTTCAAATCTGCTCTTCAAAAATCACCAATTAAAAGGAAAAAATAAAAATGTTTCATTCATACGTTACAGTGAGATACACCCATTGGATGCTGCTGTTGTATTCCGCTTTGCAATAAAAACCCATTTAGGGGAAAAAAATTAAATTGCAGCCTAGTCTGTATATGTTACAGTGAGATACACCCATTGGATACTGCTGTTGTATTCCGCTTTGCTATAAAAACCCATTTAGGGGAAAAAAATTAAATTGCAGCCTAGTCTGCATATGTTACAGTGAGATACACCCATTGGATACGGTTGTTCTATTCCGCTTATCAATAAAAACCCATTTAGGGGAAAAAAAATTTAATTGCAGGCTAGTCTGCATATGTTACAGTGAGATACACCCATTGGATACTGTTGTTCTATTCCGCTTATCAATAAATAAGTCAATAAGTCAATCCATAAGTCTGGCCAGCATGTGCAAGGTGGAGTTCCACCTTGTGGGCACGTCACATATGAGGCGGTGAGCGGGAAGGCCGAAGTTACGCTGCAGCGCTGACAGACGAGCAGCAGCAGGGTGAGAATGCCGAAAGTGCGCACAGACGGCCCGCACTTTCTGTAGCAGCTCTGACATATCGGGTTGATTTTTAAGGAAGCTCTGTACCACCAAATTCAGCACATGCGCCAGGCAAGGGATGTGTGTCAAACCGGCTAGGCCCAGAGCTGCTATGAGATTTTGCCCATTATCGCACACCACCAGGCTGGGCTTGAGGCTCACCGGCACCAACCACTCATCGGTCTGCTGTTCAATGCTCCTCCACAACTCCTGCGCGGTGTGGGATTTTTCCCTCAAACAGGCAAGTTTTAAAACTGCCTGCTGTCATTTAGCCCTGGCCGTGCTGAAGTTGGTGGTGAAGGTGTTACGCTGACCGGATGAGGAGGCGGTAGAGGATGATGAAGCGGAGTAGGAGGAGTTAGAAACAGGAGGCAAACTGAATCGCCCTGCAATCCTCTGTGGTGGAAGGACATGCGCCAAACTGCTATCCGCCTCAGGCCCAGCCGCCACTGCATTTACCCAGTGTGCTGTTAGGGAGATATAACACCCCTGACCGTGCTTACTGGTCCACGTATCCGTAGTTAAGTGAACCTTGCCACAGATGGCGTTGCGCAGTGCACTCCTGAAGGGATGGCTTGCCTGGAAAAGTAGTGGCGGCTGGGCACGATGTACTGTGAGACAGCCACCGCCATAAGGCTTTTAAAACTGTGCGTCTCCATCAGACGGAATGACAGCATTTCAAAGGCCAGGAATTTTGAAATGCTGGCATTAAGGGCCAGGGATCGCGAGTGGGTAGGGGGGTACTTCCTCGTCCGCTCCAGTGTTTGGGAGATAGAAAGCTGAACGCTTCCACGGAACATTGTGGAGATGGTTGTTGGTGACCCAGGTGGTGGTGTTGCTGGCAGATCCTCTGTTTGCGGGGGGGGCAGGTGCCACTGTCACTACAGAGGTGGATGAAGAGGCCGAGACTGCAGCAGCAGAAGAGGAAGCAGGAGGAGCCAGAGACCTTTCTTAGTTTTTGAGGTGTCTACTCCACTGCAGCTCGTGCTTTGCACTTAGATGCCTGGTCATGCAGGTTGTGCTCAGGTTGAAAAGGTTTATGCCTCGCTTCAGGCTCTAATTGCACAGCGTGCAAACCACTCATGTCCTGTCATCATCACATTGCCTGAAGAACTGCCACGCTAGGGAACTCCTTTGAGCTGGCTTTGGTGTGCTCGGTCCCTTGCTGCATTGGGCAGTAGCAGGTGTAGTGTCTAGGGCACGGCCGCTCTGCTTTTGCACCCTGCTCCCTCTTCTGCTGTGCTGGTGGCTCTGTACAACCACCGTCTCTTTCTCCAAACTATTCAGGTCACCTGCATGACGTTCATTCCATGTGGGGTCGAGGACCTCATCGTCCTCCACATCATCTTCCACCCAGTCTTCACCCCTCTCCTCCTTGTCGGTCTCCACAATTCGGAATTCCTCAGCAGTTGGCACCTGTGTTTCGTCATCATCCGAGACGTGCTGAGATGGTCCTCCCATGTACTCATCTTGAGACATAAGTGGTTGGGCATCGGTGCACTCAATCTCTTCCACTTCTGGGGCAGGGCTAAGTGGATGGCCCTGGGAAACCATGCTAACAGAGTCATCAAAAAGAAGAAGAGACTGCTGCATGACTTGGGGCTCAGACCGCTTGGCTGATTTGCAAGGGGGTGAGGTGAAAGATTGATGGACATTGGCTGCAGGTGCCAACTCTGACCTTTCAGCAGAAGACTGGGTGGGAGACAATGTGAAGGAACTGGAGGCACTGTCAGCAACCCAATCTACTATCGCCTGTACTTGTTCTGGCCTCAACATTTGTAGAGGCGCATTAGGCCCTGCCAAATACTGCTGCAGGTTCTGTTGCCTACTCACAGCTGAGAAAGGTGTTTCACTTGTGCGTGTAGCTGGCACAGATTGACCACGTCCTCTTCTTGCAACAGGGGCTCCACCAGCAGCACCACGACCCAGCACTAACATGGTGGAGCCGTATGTGTGCACATGCCTAGACGTACTGAATGACGGGTGTGCCCCCTTCAACTTCTGGGTCTTCAAGTTGGGCACATGGCCTGAGCTTGCCCTTTACGCCTTGGAGGTGCTGGCCTGCTCTGCAGCCAGTGTATTATCTGAACGGGTATTTAGCATGGCTGGGGGCGTTATCACAGACACGCACAGCCGCCTGTCCAGAGCCAATGTGGACAAGCTCACGTTCATTAAAATGAACCAGGCATGGATCCCACAGGACTTGTCTTTACCTTGGGCAGAATAGACATAGTATACCGGCCTTACCCAGCCATTGTTGTATTTGATCTTTCTTACTCTTTTGGGGTGTACCCTAATTTTAAAATATTTTTTTATTAAAAACTAAAACCAGTGTTGGCTACCTCGTTCTCCTCCTCCACCGCTGCCGCTTCCACCTACACCGCCATATCCACCGCCACCTCAACCTCCTACTCCATATGGGCCTCGTCCTCCTCCTACATCATTCAAGATTATTATTTTTATGTATTTTATGTTATTTTAAGTTATTTCCCTATCCACATTTGTTTGCAGAGCACTTGCCATGCTCTTAAGAAGATTTTGCTGCCATTTGCAGCCCTCTAGCCCTTTCCATGTTTGTTTTAGAGCCATTTTAGTGCTCAAAAGTTCAGGTCACCATTGACTTCAATGGGGTTCAGGATCGGGGTCAAGTTCAGGTTAAGTCCGGGTCACGAACCCGGACTTTTTTTTCAAGTTCGGCCGGACCCGCCGAACCCGGACATCTAGGTGTTCACTCAGTAGTCTCCACCTGTAAAACCATTCCTGTTTTGGAGGTCATTTCCATATCTTTATTATAAGGATAGAGAAAGAGAGCAGCGCCCTCTGAGTGTGGTAAAATGATTTATTACAGTAATACAGTAATAGTGATATACAGGAGGAGAGATGCACCAAGAAGTAATGTTGTTCATCCGATCTGTGGACGTGGAGTGGCGTGTAGGTGTGCAGTCTCAGGTCCCCGGCTGTGTCCGTGGTTTCCGGCACTTCCTGGATCTCCAGAGCTTCCGCCTCACTTGATGTCGTCACGTCCAGTTAGAGCAGGGGAATGCACGCGTTCGGAGCAGATGCCTGATGAAAGAGCACGCATGCTCCGAACGCTTGCATTCTCCTGCTCTAACTGGACGTGACGACATCGAGTGATGCGCTCCACGTCCACAGAGCGGATGAACAATTTTACTTCTTGGTGCATTCTCTACAATCCTCCTGTGAATCACTATTACTGTGTGTACCAATAAATTGTGTTACCACACTCAGATGGCGCTGCTCTCTTTCTCTATCCTAATCTGCCTACAGAGTTTCTTCTAGCTCTCTCCAGAGCTGGCAGCCATCCCAGCAGTGCGGTTATCCCTCTATACATTTTCCTCCACATGGACTTCCTAAAGGACTAATCTGTGAGTAGTGCATCGACACTCACACATTATATTGTGCAGTCTGTTTTGCTCCCTGAGCGCTGGTTATTTTTATTGTGTCATATCTTTATTATGCATGAACCTGAACTTGTATATCATGCACAACAAATATGACAGACCCCACTGACCTCAATCGCCTAGGATGAGGTTGGTTAGGGTAAATAGTAATTGGTTGAATCAAATATAGATTTCCCTAAAGCAGCTTATCTACAAACCTCTATAGCTGATAAAATAATAATAATAAAAAAACGAGAACAAACTTGGAAAAACATACTGAAAATTAGCTTAAACACTGGACAGCCAAAATCTGTGGATAAACATTCTCAGATGCAGGTCTCTATGCCAGGAGAACATTACTCTTCATTAGGACTCTGATCTAGCAGCATATTTCTAGTTCTAAGACTGCACTGTCAATGACAGCTTTAAATCTCTGACTAATAAATGGAATTGAGTTACTGGGATTTCTGTTCTTGTGATCACCATGACAGCTATGCAAAAGTTCTACTAAAATCGAACAATGACAAATGACAAAGGGTAAATCAAAACCAATAGGTGTGTGTTGTGCTGCATAAAGGGTATATCTCCTCAATAGGATGCTATAACCACAGTGCAGAAACACAGCAAAGTGAGTGACAACATTTAATAAAGGTAGCTAATATCCTGGATGCATGTGAGCCGAAAACATGTCAAACTATAAAGAAGTCCAACTGTGCAAAAGTGGCAAAGTCCAAATAAAGTGTCCGTGATCAAAAACAAACAGAATAAATGATGTTCCAAGTGATAGTCCCAAGACAACTGGATGTGCTGGATATCCCACCACCAATATGGAATGACTTCTTACCAGAGTTAAGAATTAAAGGGCGTATATGTGACCACATCCACATTGAAAAATCACATGCTGGGGAGAGGGAAAAGAAAGTATCTTCCCACACCTTTCTTATCAGGGAGGGGGGAGGGTGAGCCTCTTACCAGATCAATACACTGAGGGCTTTAGATATTTCTTGGCTAGAAGTGGATTCCCTCCTATCCTCCAGATGTGAAGATGGACCGGTACCTCTGGCAATCTTATGGTTGATACTGATCCTGGTTGGGATTGGATGTAGGGAGAGCCAGACTAATACCCCTAAGGGGACAAAGCAAGTGAACCTCAGGACTGGAGAAATACAGTGAGGGGATCCACACATAATATGGTGCAATCTACTGTATAGTTGTTTAAATGAAAAAAAGGAAATTGGATTGATTCACTAAGCATGTCATTAACCACTTAAGCCCCGGAAGATTTTACCCCCTTCCTGACCAGGGCCTATTTTGCGATTCGGCACTGCGTGACTTTAATGGACAATTGCGCGGTCGTGCGACGCTGTACCTAAACGAATTTGACGTCCTTTTTTTCCCACAAATAGAGCTTTCTTTTGGTGGTATTTGATCACCTGTGCGATTTTTTGATCATGCGCTATAAACAAAAAAAGAGCGTCAATTTTGCAAAAATAACAATATTTTTCAAATTTTTTTATATGAAATTCCCCAAAAAAATGTAAAAATCAAAATTTTTTAACATTTTAGGCATATTTGTTTTATGCTACATATGTTTGGTAAAAAAAAAAAAATCGCAAAAAGCGTATTTTGATTGGTTTGCGCAAAAGTTATTGCGTTTACTAACTAAGGGAAAGATTTTTGTAATTTTTGTTGTTTTTTTTTTTAAGGAGTAATGGCGGCGATCAGCGATTTTTTTTTGCGGGACTGCGACATTACGTTGGACAGATCGCGGACCCTTGACTGACATTTTTGACACTTTTGGGGTTACCAGTGACATTACTGCAGTAATCAGTGCTATACATATGCACTGTTACTGTAAAAATGACACTGGCAGTGAAGGAGTTAACTTTATTGGAGAGGGAGGGGTTAAGTGTGTCCCTAGGGGCGTGTTTCTAACTGTGATTGGCTGTGGCTACTAGTGTAAGAACAGAGATCAACGGTCCTACATAGTAGAACCATGTGATCTCCATTCTTACACAGGGAAGAATGACAGGCGACTTTGTTTACATTAGCTGCCTGCCTTTCTTCCGGTGTAACGGACGATCGCGAGTGCCCGGCAGACATCGGGTCCGCCGGGCACATGCACGGGGGGGTCCGTGACCGCGCGGGAGCGGGAACGGGCCTCCGGCGGCGCGCGCTCACTCCCTAGAGCCTCACAGGCTAGCGACGTAGCCCTACGTCGCTGTGCCTGTGAGGGGCTGACCGCCGCAGTAAATAGTCGTGCGGCAGTCGGCAAGCGGTTAAGAGGCCTTTATCCATCAATAGCTGTTTGAACGAACATATACTCATGGTGTGCAAATGCAGTTTGTGTGGATTCCCCCAAATGAATTTAATTATTCCTTATTTTGGATCTAAGGTCGCAGCTTTACATATCACTTATTTTCATCAGCGCACTTTTCACACTTTACACATACACAGATCACCATGACAGCCATTCATGGTAATCTGTGGAATTTTATCAAAATTCAAAAGCCTTCAAGTGGCTTTATCTTTTTTTCTCTCTCCCTCTCTGCACTTGCTGTGCACAGAGAAAGAGGTACAATGTAGGAAATAACTACAATAAAATTAACAGTAAAAGTTAAAAGGTTTGATCAAAAATTCTCAGTGCCCATTTACACTATTGTGCTGTGGTAAAGAAAGTTACTACAATGTACAGTATTGCACATTACACATCTTAGTAAGACCCCAATGTTGTTTTACTGACACTGCAATGCACAGCTATGCACTAAAGGGCATTGTGATGTGCTGCCATAAATGTCACATGCATCTTTTTGGTACATAATTCTGCATTAGCCAGCCCATTCAAATGCACCACAACAGTGTGAAAAGGTCTTTACTGTATATCTAAAAGCTTATAATAAGAAGCATGAGCAGGTTAGTCATCAAATTAAAGCCTTTATGTCCTGAGAAAAAAAACAGCATAATGTTCTCTATTTCCCCAGTTTTTCTCATTCCCCATAACCAGTCCCTCCCTTTTTGCGTCTACTCGGAACAAAAGACTATATTCTGAATCATATTTTGCAGTCCAGAATGACCCTCAATCACATGATAAAAAAAATCTACATTTTTCTTCCTTAATGGTTTATTATTGGCATAAAGCAATTTATTTAATTTGGGAACATGAAAACCCTGTATTATCTGGATTTTTGTATTATGAAAAAAATTCTACTTCTATTTATGTATAAAGACATTGTGAAACTTTAAACTGCCGATTGTAATTTGATTAATTGTGATATAAAGACAGTTGAATTGAAAAACGGAGTAACAATTATTTAGCTATATGAATTACTTGCAGTTAGTTAAGTTGATTGATGTATAATGTAGCTGCTAAATGTGGTCTAGCATCTAGGCTTAAATAACCTATCTAGGAACTGTAAATATAATCCATCTTCCGATTTAGTAAACAACAGAGACATCCTTTTGTTTTACAGCGTTCCTCAGCTAGGACTGTATGTGATGAGAATGAAAGGGTGTTACTGAGTGAGGATTCTAAGCAAGCATTATGTACTGTTATGATTAAAACATCTTTAGCTTTTTATAATCATCATTCTGGTTTTAAGAAAGTAATATAATAAAAACAATGATACAATTCCAGTCGGGTTCCCAGTCAGCTGGTCTGCATTCCCTGTTGCATTATTTGGACGACTTTTTTGTTGGCCCGGCGGCAGTGGCCAGTGCCAGCGGCTTCTTTCCGTTTTTCAGTCTACATGTGAGCAGTTTGCCATTCCGCTGTCGGCTAACAAAACTGAGGGCCCTGTGACAGTGTTGTCTTTCTTGGGCATCTAAATTGACACGGTGGCCATGGCGTTTCGTTAGCAGGGTGACAAATTGGATAGGCTCCGCTCCCTGATCTGTTTGGCCAAATGGGCCAAAAAGCTCCAGTTGAAGCAATTTCAGTCCCTTTTGGGTCATCTTGTCTTTGCCTGCCTGGTTTTCCCCATGGGAAGGGCCTTTTGTAGGCACCTGTCGTGTGTCTGCCCCCCACCACTATGTCCGTATAACCAGGCCCATGCGGGATGACTTGGGGATTTGGCTCTCCTTTCTCCAGATGTACAACGGTGGTCCCTGTTGGCTGATGGAGGAGGTCCTGAACTCACAGCTGGAGTTTTACACGGACGCAGCAGGCTCCTGTGGCTTCTGGGCCTTTTTCCAAGGGGAATGGTCTGCTGTGCGTTGGCCGGCCTCATGGGCCCAACTGGATTTATTGCGCAACCTTACCTTGCTGGAGCTTTTACCAATAAATGTTGCCATTGAGCTGTTGGGTGAGAGGTTGTGTAATCGCCAGGTTGTTTTTTGGTCAGATAATAGGAGTCTGGTTTAGGTGGTCAACCGCCAGTCTGGTAGATCTCCTCCTGTTGTTTCCTTACTGCGTTTTCTTGTTCTTAGATGCTTGCAGTTTAACATATGGTTTAGAGCTAAGTATGTACCCGGGATATCTAATGATATTGCTGATGCTCTCTCTCGTTTTCAGCTCAATCACTTCCGCTCCCTGGCTCCTTCTGCGGCCCTGGAGGGCCTGCTCTGCCCGCCCTTTTTGTGGAACCTCGTTTCCAACGCTTGTTACACCTTCTATGGGCATGAGTGGGTGGCTGTGTCTCGCGGAGAATTCTTTCTTACCTCACACTAGGATAGACGCCTTGCTTTATTTTCTTACCTGGTGCATTTACTCCACAGGGGTTCTTTGGGTTCCACAGTCTCTTCTGCCATGTCTGCCTTGTCTTTTTGGTTCCGTCTCCTCGGTTTGGAAAACATAACAAAGGATTTTCTGGTGCGGCGGGTATGGCAAGGCTGGCGACAAACGACTCAATTTCCTGATTTCCGATGGGGGTTTAGCTTCCCATTCTTTCCAATATTCTTTCCGTTGCTCTCAGTGTGTTCCTCCCCTTTTGAGACCCTCTTGTTTAGGGTGGCTTTTTCTTGCGCCTTTTTCGGTGCCTTTCGTATCAGCAAGTTGGTTGCCAAGTCCAGATCTTCCACCGGTGGTATTCGCTCGGAAGACGTGTCGTTCTCCGATCATTGCGTGACGTTTTGCTGCGCACCTCGGAAAACAGTCAGCCTTGGGAGAGGCAGACGGGTTGTTTTGTATTGTTGCCGGGGCCCCTTTTGCCCGATTTCGTTGTCATTGCACTTCCGGTTGGTCCGCCCCTCATCTCCCAATTTTCCTGTTAATGCTCATTCGTCCTCTCTCAGCAGGTTTCAATTTTTTAGTGTTTTTCAGCTTTGCGTTAGCAAGTTGGGCCTCCCCGCGTTGGATTTTTTGACGCACTCTTTTGGTATTGATGCCGCTACCGCAGCGTTTGGCATGGGTTTTTCCGATACAGAACTTCAGTGCTTGGGCAGGTGGGAATCTTCCCATTTTTCCTTATATGTTTGTCCACACCTTTTGTTTTGATTTCAGGCTAACACCCCTCCTTTATTTTGATATGG
Organism: Pelophylax lessonae; assembly: GCF_965119305.1. NCBI lineage: Eukaryota > Metazoa > Chordata > Amphibia > Anura > Ranidae > Pelophylax > Pelophylax lessonae. The sequence goes on along the minus strand of NC_138775.1, from coordinate 200,886,862 downwards.
AATAATTTGGGATTCCTTTGTTTATTGTGTTTATTATTCTGTACTAAAATTATAATTTATTTCCTTAACCTGCAGACTTGTTGATATAATACAAAAGTTCAATGATGTTTTGATACTGCCTTCACATAAATAATTTAGTAAATAAATACAAATTGTCATGTATGCACCTTATGGTCTTCTAAAACTATCTCCAAGTCTGTCAATCACGTAAATCACTTCTCATTTAACTTTCATCTGCCAAAACATTCATTTTTTTCTTATACAAATACAAATTGGTAAAATTGCTTTGCCGCTATTGCAGAAGCAAACAAAACTACAAATAACTCTGAATTTGGAATAATGGAATACAAATAAAACAACAGTTTATGTTTATATTAGTGGAGTAATTGGAAGTGTTTTAAGGGAAAATTAAGTAACAGGAGTTTGCCAAAATGTAAGACTTACAAACAAACACTCTTTATTTTAGGGAATGAGTAGCCATTTAGCAGTAAATATGTGGGTAAGGTGGCAATCTTCTGAGTCAGTTTAAGTCACAACTTTTGTCTAAAACTGGGAGGAGGGTAATAGGTGCACTGCAGCCTAATGCTCTGCCTACCCTCCTCCGCCCCAGGTATGGCAGACATCAAATCAATAATATGATTTAATTTCTTTAAACATCCTTGTCCTTGAGCGAGCAGATTGAATTGCATCATATACAATTAAGACTTTTAATTGTATATGATGGCAATAATATTTTGGGCCTGCTCACCTCATATATGCTCTCGCAATATGCCTCTGGATTAGTAAGATTATTCCTATCTTATAAGATATTTGGACTTGTGGTGTTTGCTGCCACTGCTTATTTCACTTATTTGTTTAATGACTATGGACTTAGTTCCTAGTCATTATACAAATAAGTGAAATAATCCTATGATTACAATTAGTGGCAGCAAACACAAGTCCAAATATCTTTAAAAGCTGGGAGTAATCTTACTAATCTAGTGACATAATGGGCTTCACTAATGGGCACTGATAAGGCTGCACTGATGGCCACTGATGAGGCGGCACTGATAAGCTGCACTGATGGGCACTGATATGCTGCACTGATGGGCACTAATATGCTTCACTGATGGTCCCTGATGAGGCAGCAATGGTGGGTACTGATAAACTGCACTGATTGGCACTAATGAGGTTGCACTGATTGGCACTGATGAGGCTGCACTGATGGGCAGGAGGTGGCACTGATAGGCTGCACTGATTGGGCTGCACTGATATGCTGCCCTGATAGGCACTGATATGTTATACTGATGTGCACTAATAGGCTGCACTGATGGCCACTGATGAGGTGTCACTGATAAGCTGCACTGATGGGGCTTCACTAATAAGGCAGCACTGATGGGCACTGATATGATGCACTGATAGGCTGCACTGACGGGCACTGATAGTCTGCACTGGTGGCCACTGATGGGGCTGCACTGATGGCCACTAATGAGACTGGACTGATATGCTGCACTGATGGGCACTGATAAGGCTGTACTAATGGGCACTGATGAGGCTGCACTGATGGGCACTGATGAGGCTGCACTGATGGGCACTGATGAGGCTGCCCTTATTGTGGTCTGTGGTTTACAGATAACAGGGCGGGTCATAAACAGGAAGGGGTGTGGCCTTTACAGGAAGGGGTGGGTCATATTTAAATTAGGGGGTGCACAAGTTTAGTCAGGCCTAGGGCAGCAAAAAACCTAAATACACCACTGCTCACCTCTGTGACTGTTTTTTCCTATCCCAGTCTATAGCCCTCTCCCTGCCTTATCTCACTAACTACTCCAGTTTGATTATTAACTATTGCTGTATATTTTTCTTTGTGCTTTTTGTTTTCTTTAGAGATTATCTTATTTAACATTCTGCTAAAACTTTGTTTATTAGTACTGCTTGGACCTTGAAGCGGGTACACCCTGAAAGTTTGTCCTGCAAATTTGGTTGTTAGCGCAAATAAAAAAAAAAACTATCATGGACAGTACCCAATTGTTTTTGGTATTTGGTGAGATTTTATTCAATTGGTAAAAGAATAAATAAGAAGCATCCAAATTACCTGTGCAGAAGCTTGGAGTGGCAGCATAACCCAGAGGAAGACTTCACATACTGTCAACCAAATAAAAGAAAACAGTGGCATCGGTTAAATGCAAAACCTAGAAAGTTGAAGTATGGTCCAGGAAAATCCACAAGGATGTCAATGTCAAACCTAGACAGGCTAAATCGCTGAGAGTAATGCAATATAACTATGCACTCAGGGATCACGAGGCAATATAACTATGCACTCAGGGATCACAAGGTCACTACAAAGAAAAGGAGTGGGGGGGGGGTCGAGCCTGAGGAGGATGGGGAGGAAAAAAGAGGAAAAACTGAAGAGAAAGGAAAGGGGGGAAAAAGAGCGAAGCCAACAGAAAGAAAAGAAGGAAAGGAAGTGCAAAGGGGATATATGGCCTCGGGATCCTCAGGAGGGTCGGTCACAGGGGTCCGAAGCTAGCTGGAAGAAGTGAGGGAAAGGTGTATTGGAACCAAGGTTCCAAAATCTTAAAACATTTGGCATGAGAGTCCTTGAGAATGCTCAACATCTGTTCGTTAAGCATTAGAGCCATTGAACAATCCCTAGTGCCCTGAAGGAGAACTATAGGCTTCCTCCAGACCTGGGCAACTGTTCTACCCAATCGTTTTTCTTGCAATTGCACTTATACGGCTAAAACCTCCTGTGACGAGACCCTTGCTCGCTCGCTTCCGCTCTCCCGACACTCCTCTGCTACCAGTGAGTCAGCTTGCAGATCGCAACGTCTGATGGTTTGCTCATCCCAGGCTCCGGGAAACGAACTACAGCTGTGTGCTGTTCGGAATCCATTAGAACAAACACCAGGCAGGCTGTATGTAAGTTCAAACAAGACGAACTTTATTGGAAGTACACAACACACTTTTATACAGAATTTGGAACATCCCGCCCCCAACAACCGTTTTCCCATTGGTCAATTGCAAAGTACATGCAGTTCTCCTTCAGGTCCTCCTTAGCCATGCAAATGAGGATTTGAAAATGAGTCAGCAGGGATTGGTTCGATAGCTTGATTAGAAGGACTGTTATGTGTAATGAGACAGAAGCCCCCAGGGGGCAATCAATGTACACAATAGCCAGACACAGAACAATGGGAGGTCATCAGTACTCAACAATGAGACAGGGCAATCCACATTCCCTCCCAATACACAAACAAAAGGAAAGACTCTCTGACACTGAAAGATATGCAACACACACAGCACTCAGAAATCACAGACCTCATGGCAAATGGGAACAAATCTCAAGATTTCTACATGGAGACCTTGCTGACAAATATGAAGCAATCCAAACCATTGCCCATCTGTCCTTAAATTCCAGTGACGGTGAACACCGTCACACCTCCTCAAAGAGGAGCCCTAGAAATAGTTTTCAGGTCTACCAAGCTCTGGAGGAACCTCAGGATTTCAGGAAACCCTGGGGGAGAATAAGTAGACTATACTTTGCAATTAAGGAAAATAGGCGATCTGTAAAGAATGTAAACCATTACTTTTTCATTTTAAAGATAACAGCAAACACAACTGACTTCTTGGAGAGTGAGAGTATAATGAAAAACAAACTGACTGAAAAGTGGTTTTATACTGAAAACTTCTCTTGCCCAGTTAAAAAGCAACTGGAAGCCACAAAAACTTGATTTCCAAAACAACAGACCCCAGCATGTACTCTACCAACAAGACCGGATAGTTGCTTAACTTCTAAGAAGCAATGTTTTTTTTTTTTTTTATGAACAACAGTTGGGTCATTGTGCTTGCTTTCTGTTTTACATGTTATCTTGTTTTCTTTTGCAGACCAGACTACTGAGGATTAGCTACAAACATGAATAAACCTTGATCTGCTTTAAACAAGGTCCTGAGCTCAATAATACTGATATGAAGGTCAAATTCTTTATTCCAACACATTTTCCTTCTCTTGCCTCTAAAGATGTTAAAACTCCTGAGAGAGTTAGGAGTTTTCTAGGAGCCTAGAACTGAGGTTGCTTAGGCAGTGTCACATGTGAGGATTGCTCTGCTTCTCCTAATCACATTATACTATCCTGTGCTTTGCCCATGCAGGGAAAAACAGAAGGTTCACATAACTGCTTCCCTCCACCTCCCCAACTGCAAAATTATCTCTTCACTGCTCTGCCACTTCGTTTAGACATCATGGGCAAAGAAAAAGGTACTTGGTGTACTGATGCTTGGTGATTGACCACACAGGCACATTGTCACGCGGGGGGTGGCGAAAGAGTCCATAGCCTGTGCACCAGCTCTGCGTTTACATAAGAAGACTGAAAGGCTGCCAATTCATTGCTGGGGGTGAAAACAGGGCAAGCCCAAACTGCTGAGTAATTGACAAGAACCAACATTAGTGCCTCTGCTTCTGATCTTTGAGGATGAATTTCTCCACAGTGTTTTGCAGCTAAAGAGGTCAGTAATGGCTTGTACACATACTGCTTGTTGAGAATTTATAAATACTTGAATGTTGATAGTCTGTCTCCAGATTCACCTTAGGCTTAAAGCCCAACTCCAGGAATTTAAAAAAATCCACCCTTACAATGGGACTTCCTACAGTGCAAGGGATAAATGCTTGTTATTTGTAGGGGAGAGATGAAGAGATAGATAGTGACAGAGAGACGCTTAAGTGGGGTACACACTAGTAGAAAATCTGCCGAAAATTCCCGCCCGATGTGAAATCGTCTGATTTTCGCCTAGTGTGTACACAACTTTCAGCAGCCGATGCCGACATTTTCAACGGAAAAAAAACGGAGGGACAAACACCAAAATGTTTTTCGTCCGTCCCCAGACGACCGATTTTTGTTTAATGTGTATGCAGTACGTCCGTGAAAAATCGGATACGAAAGACCGCGGATGATCTGAAGTTGCTGACAACCCAGAAGTCTAGGAACAAATGTGCCAAAAAAAAAGAAAAATCGGACGAGAAATTTTGTGAACATTTATGCACTGTCGACTAAAAATGGTAATGAACGCTGAGAAGACAGAGAAAAATCGGAGGATATTTTGTCAAATTTTGTGTACGGCCCTTTACTTGCCTCTCTGCTCCAGCCAGCTCTGCCACTCAGTTCCTCTGCTAGAAGATCTGGACTGTATTGTATTGTACATTGAGGAAGCAAGAGTGCGACCAAAGTTGGTCATAGCTTACAGAACCCACTCCTTTCGGGACTGGTTGCAGTGCTGGAGCAAGGAATAAGGTAAGTATTTACACCTTGTTCATACAACCCCAGACATAATGGGCATTTAACACTTGCAGGACAAGGGGGCTTTTTAAAGATTTTTTTTTTTTAATTCCTGAGGTTTGGCTTTAAACTAAACTTTCTTAACCGCTTGTCGCCCATCCACAGTACATTTACTGCTGACAGCACAGATAGGCAAGGCATCGTACTGGAATGTTACCTAGCACGTTCGCACTAGAACAGTCCCTAGGGCGACCAGCAGCACAATCCTATGACTGTTGTGTCTGGGGGACACAGCAGATCACTTCGCTGTAAGTGGCTGGGGTATAATTGGTCAAAGCAATCACATGATTACATGTAAACACAATAGGTATGAATAGCTTCCATTCATGACTGTTTTCCCTACTATTATGATGCTGTGATTGGCCCACAGCTATTACATGGTACCTAGGCCAATCACAGCACCCTGTACCATGGGATTAGCTGTAGCCAATCACACATGTCAACAGTAAGGAAGCTATCATGAATAGAAAGCTAATAATCATCACTCTTATAAGCAATAACAGTGTAAAAAAAAAAACCCTGATACCCCCCAGATTATTACAGTGCCATTCTGATGACACTGAACTACTCTAATAAAGGTGTGTAAAAAACAAAACAAAAAAAAAAAAAAACAAGATTTAAAAATTAAAAAAAAAAAATTAAAAAAAGATATATATATATTTTTTACATACTGTCACCAGTCAATATCCCTGATTACCACCACACCAGTCATAAGAAGACGCTGTACTGCATTGGTGACAGTATGTAAAAATAAAGTATGAAAATACCTCAAATTTAATTTCACAAATTTTCCCAAAAAATTGTGACAAAAAAATACAACTTCAAAATACTTGCCATTCCTCTAACTAAATATCTTGGAAGTCCTTTGGGGGGTATTTGTACTATCCTAGCATTTTAGGGCCTCAAGAAATTAGACAGTACATCAGGAGTGATTCATTCCTCCACTTAAGGTCCGCACGTTAGCAGTTTTTCTACAACAGGGCGGCACCTCTGCGGGTAGGGATGGAGGGAGGGAGGGACGTTCCAAAGCAGGGAATAAATTCCATCTCTTCCCCTGGGCACCTCTCGCAGTATAGTAAAACACTGATTAGGCAAACACTTAACCCTTTGATCGCCCCTGATGTTAACCCTTTCCCAGCCAGTGTCATTAATATAGTGACAGTGTATATCAGTGCATATCTTTTAGCACTGATCACTGCAATAATGTCACTGGTCCCCAAAAAGTGTCAAAAGTATCAGTTATTGTCAGATAGTTACAGTATTGCCTCAATATTGCAGTCCCACTATAAGTCACTGGTTGCCACCATTACAAATAAAAAAAAAAATGTTTTCATAGTTTGCAGACGCCATAACTTTTGTGCAAAACAATTAATATACGCATATTGAGATTTCTTTTTTTTTTTTTTTTTTACCAAAATTATGTAGCAAAATAAATATTGGTTTTAAATTTTAAGAGGAAATTGTTTTTTTTAATTTTTTTTATTGGATAGGTTTTATATATATATTTTTTTTTCAAAATTGTTGGTCTTTTTTGTTTATAGAGCAAGAACTAGAAAACGCAGAGGTGATCAAATACCACCAAAAGAAATCTCTATTTGTGGGGGGGGACATACATTTTGTTTGGGTAAAGTGTCTCACAACCTCGCAATTTGCACTTAAAGTAACGCAGTGCCGTATCATAAAGAATGACCTGGTCATGAAGGGGGGAGGTCTTGGTTAAAAAAAACAACTGCTCCAGCTGCTATACTTGCCCGATCACCATCCAGCTCTGTTACGTACAAGTACATAATTCTGGACTTCCGGGTCTGCAAAGCGCACTTGTGCCGCCAGCGACCCGCTCACACTGTGATTGTACACAGCGGGTACCGACGTCTACAGTGGCAGAATGTGGTCTACTTATGTAAACAAGGCAGATCGGCATTCTGTTAGTAGGGAAGACAGAGATCCTGTGTTTCTTCTAAGCAGGAACACAGATCTCTGTCTTCCCACAGTTAAAGCACATCCCCCACAGTTAGCAAGCACCCCCTAGGGACACATTTAACCCTTTGCTCGCCCCTGATGTTAACCTCATCCCTGCCAGTGTCAATAGTACAGTGACAGTGCATATTTTTTAGCACTGATCACTGTAGTAGTGTCACTGGTACCCAAAAAAAGTATAAAAAGTGTCAGTGTTTGATTTGTCTGCCGCAATGTCTCAGTCCTGCTAGAAGTCACTGATTGCAGCCATTACTAGTAAAAAAAAAAATACAAATTCCATAAAAATATCCCATAGATTGTAGACGCTATAACTTTTGCGCAAACCAATTAATACATGCTTATTGGGATATTTTTACCAAAAACATGTAGCAGAATACATATTGGCCTAAACTGATGAAGAAATGTGATTTTTTACATTTTTTTATTGGATATGTTTTATAGCAGAAAGTAAAAAATATTGTTTTTTTTTCACAATTATCGGTAATTTTTTGTTTATAGTGCAAAAAATAAAAACTGCAGAGGTGATCAAATACCACCAAAAGAAAACTCTATTTGTGCGGAAAAAAAGGACATCAATCTTTTTTTGGGTACAGCGTGGCGCGACTTTGCAATTGTCATTTAAAGTAAAAGAGTGCCGTATCCTAAAAAATGGCCTGGTCATGAAGGGGGGGGGGGGCTAACCTTCCAGAGCTTTAGTGGTTAAAGGGAAAAACCCTAAAGAAGAAAACTACTGCAGCCATCACATCTAAGAATTAGCGAGCTGCAATGTAATACATTTTTGTTTTAGAGTTTAATACCACTTTAAGAAATCTGTATACAGGGAGTTGTGATACCAAATATACTGAAAAATTGATTTAGGGTTTATGTAAGCTTTCATTTCTGTTTAAGATATAACTTCCAGCCCTAAAAGGAACATATACAAAAGCTAAATGACATGAAGGAACAGAAATAAGGCTTATGTAAGAGAACACCAATAAAAAATAGGTCGAGAACGAACCACTTACATCATTAATAGCTGTGGGTAATCTAAGTGCAGCATGTACTTGTTTGCAGTACAGTACAGCACGGCATGTCTTTCATAGAGTCCAGGAAAATCAGCTGGTAATTTGCAGCTAGGTGATGGAACAAAGGCTGCTGTGGAACAACTATTATGTTGACCAAATAGGTTGTTTGATGATTTCTTCTTTGTTTGAAGAAAATCTTCTAGCATTTTAAAAACAACTTTCTCTTTAACCATTGGGAGATGATCAGTGGCACAGATGTCTTCCAAAAGGGGTAAAATGGCAAATGCCAAAGGCAGTGTGGGGACATAATACTTTATTGCAATGAAAACAATTGTTACAATTGGTATACCTTTGAGTTATTCAGAGTTTTATGATTGCTAGGCTTCATTAAAACTGGTGATTAGAAAGCCCTATTAATAAGTCGTATATGACGAAACGCGTCAGCCATTTTTTCCTGCCTGTGATGACTCTATTCACTATAAACTGGTTACTTGCGGATATCTGTAAGTGTTTTTGACCATTTTAATACATTTTATTGAAGTAGTTTTACACTATGTATGTGCACTCTGGCTTGGTTTTATATATTGGTGTGCTGCCGGGAGACAAAGCCATCACAACCAAGAAGTATATGAATACAGCTTGATTGACCATCCCTCACAGTTGGACTATTTTCTCCTATGCGGATCATTTGGCCTGTTTGACCCATTTACTATAAGATACCTGGGTCCATATTTTCTGGTGAGCGCATATACCTTCTATGTTGGTGCTGGGTTCTTTCTCACCGACAGTCATGGAAATCTGAACACTTCAGCTTCACATTTGGCTTTCCAGTATTTTTTACATTATTGTATGAACTATGGACTCACTTATGGTTACATGAATGCACTTTTTATGTTACTGATTTTCACAGTTATATGCATAGTTCACTGAATGCATATTGATTTAGCGCTGCACATTTTTTTCAAGTGACTGGTGATTAGGGCCAGTGCGAATAGTAGCATCAGCACCTATTCCTGGCTCTCTGCACAGCCAGAGATTACCTGTGGTGGTTTTGTGTGCATCCAGCAGCAACCACCACAGGTAATGGCTGGCTGTGCAGAGAGCCACGACCGTCAGCGACCTGTCATTATAGTGAACGGGGCCAGTGGCCGCACCTAGCCCCTGAGAGTTGCAGCAGGAATGTCTGATTGCTGCCGCACCTATTTACACCGACCCTAATTGCCAGTGTAAATGTAGCCATTAGGGTCAGGGGCTGACTGGCAACTTTTGGCCCGGGGAGCAAGTACAAACCAGAGGCCCATGGTGCAGCAACTCGGCCTCCCTCCCACTCTTCCTCTTCCCAGCCTCCTACTGACCCCCATTATAGGCTGAAGCTCCACTCCAGGTACTCTCTACTCACCGACCAAATCTGGGTTCCTGACCTGGCTAGCAGGGGGCAGTTGGGGGGAGCTGGAACAGCTTGGTTGGGGCTGGCTGATGAAGGAGAGTCTCCAGTGGAGCATGGAACCGGCCTCCATGCTGGAGGGGGGGGGGTGGGGGCAAAGGCCTGCGCTCTGTGCTTGTCTTCAACCCACACTCAGTAGATCAGTGGCAGGGACTTTTTATTTCTCTTCACCAGGAATCCTTTAGGCATGTCTTTGGCCGAACTGGTGCAGCCTTTTTATGGGAGATCAGAGCAGCCCAGAGGGTAATTGCCCCCCTGGCCCACTCCTCCCCTGATTAGGGTCCTTTCACACTGGCTTTCCGCCCGGCGGACTCCGTTTTGCTCATCGGGGATCGATCTGCCAATCCCCGCTGAGCAGGTGGATGGCAGGTCCATCTCCACTTGCTTTGCAGAGACGGACCTGTCAGATCCCCGCTCTCCTCTATGGGAGATCGGATGAAAATGGACCGCCTGTCTGTTTTCATCCGATCCTATCTGATCCGATCCTCCAGAGGGATGGAAAATAGGGTTCCTATCCGTCTGGATTTCAGGATCGGATCGGATAGCAGTCGGTGACATGTCACCGCTGACATCCGCCGCTCCATAGGGATGCTTGGAGCATCTGATCAGATCCGCCTGAAAAACTGACAGGTGGACCTGATCGGAAAGCCCATGTGAAAGGAGCCTTACTTTGATTGCTGCACAGGAATTAAGGGCTCTTTCACACATGCGGACCGTTCAGATCCGCCTGTCCGTTTTTTTTGGCGGATCTGAACGGTCCCCCCATGCATCTCTATGGGGGATCGGATGTCAGCGGAGACATGTCCGCTGACTCCCGATCCGATCCGTCAAATCTGGACGGATGGAAACCCTATTTTCCATCCGTCCAGTGGATCGGATTGGATGGGATCGGATGAGAACGGACCGACGGTCCGTTCCCATCTGATTCCCCCATAGAGATCTATGGGGCTGTGACAGCTGTGTCTCCGCACACAGGGCGGAGAACAGCTGTCATTCTCCTGCTCAGCGGGGGATCGGCGGCTCGATCCCCCGCTGAGAAAAGCGGAGTCCGTTTGACGGACACACTGTGTGAAAGGAGCCTAAGGCTTATTAAAAGTTGTTGGAGTTTAGATACAATAGGTCATGTAATAAAATATTTTTGGGAAGGTGTTGTTATTGCAAGCTGTACAAGGGCTTTGGAAGAGCTCAAATACTGTATCTAAGCTGGAATATCAAATACTACTATATACATTTTATTTACTTTTTTTTAAATTCGATGCTAGTTGAGTGTCAGTTAAATATAAAATAAAGCACTTTTGAAATACTAGTTGTAGAAAATGAATTAGCTCTTGTGCAAAACATAATTGCACTCCTTGGCGCTATATCTGGTTAAGGGCGCTTCCACAGCTTGCAAGCAACCTTTATAGAAAAAAAAAGTCATCCATGTAATTTTCATAAACCTCTTGCCAACCGTCTAACTCATATGTGTGGTAGCAGGGCATTGGGCCCTTAAAGTGATTGTAAATGGTCACCTTGTAAAACAACCTATTCAGCTTAAAAAAGAAATGAAAGGCAAAACATTTTTGTATAGATATAAAAAAACATTATAAACACCCTTTTTCCCCCTTTTTTATAAGTGAATACATTCTCTCTTTTCTCAGCTGCATAAGAGCTTGGTGAAGGAGAAGCAGCAGCACAGCTTCCCAGTGAATGGCTGTGCAGCGGGGGCATGTCAGGACAAGTCTGATCATTGGATAGAACACTGAGTTCCCAACATAGCTTAAGAACTGACCACACTGTGCTCTCCTGCTTAGTGAGGTTGGTTTTTAAATAGGAAAGCAAGGGGACTAGCAGGAACACCAAGGAATTCACATAAAGGAAGAAATACAAAGAGAACAGGATACTTTCTCATACAAGTACATGGTACAGCAGGCACATATCAGGAATATGAAGTGTTGGGGTAACAAACGATTTAAGGCCTTCGTGCCACACCTATGCTTCCAGGATGCACCTCTGTTCAGTGCTCAGAGCACACTCACTTTATACTCCCAACATACTGACCAAGCTGTCACTGATAGCTCTCGGTCACTGTTCATGATTAGGAGCCATGGGAGGGGCCCAGATCATTTGATCACTGTGACAGCCGAACAGAGTGGTCATATGATCAGGAAATTGTTCAAGACGTAAAGTAGTTCTAACATTTTATGCATGAAGGTAAAAAAAAACCTTTGTGCAGATCCCTCCATTCCCTCCCCCCCCCTTATACTTACCTGGGCCTGATCTCCATCCAGTGATGTGCATGAGAGCAGCGTCTCTCTCTCTCTGCTCATTGGCTCAGATACAGTAGAGGGAGCCATTGGCTCTCGATGCGGCCAATCACAGCCAGTGAGGAGGGAGTCTTTTTGACACATGCTTGGGAGCAATAAAGCATGAGTGCCCCCATAGCAAGCGGCTTGCTATGGGGCATTTAGCAAGTGGGAGTAGCCAGGTGCACCAGCGGGGGACCCAAGAAGAGAAGATTCGCAGCTGATCTGTGCAAATCCATTGTACAGAGCAGGTAAATATGACATTTTTGTTGTTTAGGAAAAAACCTTACCTTTAGTATCACTTTGAGGTAGGAAATGCCAGGCACATCCATTGTATTGTGAGTTTAGATATAAGAACCACAGAAAGTTATATAATGTGCAAGTGTTATGCATATATATAATTAAAAGCCATCTGTACTTTCAGTTTGAATCAGATAAATTATTGCGGATGTATCAAATTAAAAAAAATGTTCAATACCTTGCAGTTCATATTCTTAGTAAAGTAGCCACATCCTGAGCAGAAAAGCCTGTACCCTGCCAGCATTCTGAAGAAAACTAGCCTTTGCTCTTTGCATAGAAGCAATGGTCTCCCTTCAAAGGTCTCACACTCCCTCTAATGAATCGGAACTAAAGCTCTACGTATATTCAGGAAGGAGCATGAGCTTTGATGATTATAGACCTGCACTCAGGGCCGGCCCTACCATGGGTCCCACTGGGTCCATTAGACACAGGCAGAACTTTGAGAGGGGCAGCAAATTGATGCCCAAGATTTTTTTTTCCAGCAGTTTTGTGTGTCATAAAATTGTGCATGTAGACAAGGTGCCGTTGCATATAAATCTTACTTCCTGATACATTTCATTTTAGTTTTAATTATCATGATATAAAATAAAATTGTGTGGGCCTTTTGGTGGGTGTGATTTTTTTTGTGGGGGGGGGGGGGGGCAGCATTTAATTTTTGGACCCAGGCAGCACAATGTCTTGGGCCAGCCCTGCCTGTACTAAGTAGGTCTGACTTTTGATACACCTGGAATATACTGTACTGTATCAAGCTTATTTAACCACTTAAGCCCCAGAGGATTTGGCTGCTCAAAGACCAGGCCCTATTTTGCAATTTGGCACTGCATGACTTTAACGGACAATTGCGCGGTCGTGCAAAGCTGTACCCAAACGAAATTGACCTTCTTTTTTTCCCACAAACAGAGCTTTCTTTTGGTGGTATTTGATCACCTGTGCGATTTTAATTTTTTGCGCGCCCCCTACAGGCTCCTGGGCGAGTGATGTAGTACTAGGTCGCTTTGCCCAGGAGCGACTGACTGCCACAGTAAATGTACTTGCGGCGGTCGGCAAGTGGTTAAACTGAATTAAAATATAATTAAATTTATTTTTCCTTACATGTTTCAATTATATGCAGATACACAAGCCAGAAGAAATACTGTAATTCTCGCAAAGCAAAAAATAGTCATTCCTATTCATTGTGAAGTTAACATTATGCATATCAGTGCAGCTCTGCAAGGATGGAATATTCATGTCAGGTCGCATTAGAAATCAGAATTCTCCATGAATGCATAAGGCAATTGAGGTCAGTCCACATATTGTTGGGAGGACTTCAGACAATTTCAGCTAAATAACATTTTGAAAGCAATATACATTTTCCAATGAAAGTGATTAGGAAAGATGAATTTAACATACCGGTATATTAGTGGTACACCTACGCTCCTTTATAGTGAACCCCAGCTGCTAATTTTCTAAGGTTATAAATAAATAAGTGTACATGGATTTGTGATATCTGAAAATGTAAAAATATAAAACTATTAAACTATACCTCCTACAGATATAAATTGTTAAAATAATGTAATGCTTATTAAACTAACACATACAGTACTTAATAACTAATCAATAGCAAGTAATTAAGTGTTTACTATTAGACATTAACACATTCAATGGTGCACAAATTCTTCTGTAGCACCCTCCTAGGTAGGTGCTAGAAGAGAGAATATAGTTTTGGGTCTTTCTGCTTACCAGAGAGATTGCCAGGTAAATTTATATTGCTTTCTGCCTACCAGAGAGCAGGATCTGCTAGTGAGGTCTGCTCATGGTGCTCAGGTTGTCTGAAGTGTTCCACACTGGTCCAATAAGGAGGCATATTGGACAGTGGGAGGAAACCTGACAAATGAGTGCACAGGCATTTAGTACAGCCCCGGTGATTGGTAGAGGAAAGTGCCTCAGTGCATGCTGGGATACTGTATAAATGCCAAGGGCACATGTGTTCAGGGACTTTCAGCAGGAAAGCGGGGTCCTGGAGGGAGGGGGCGGCTATCCCTCCTCTGTAGAAGCTGCCATGGGGCCTCAGGTGGTCAACCTGAGGGCTGGAGTGTCAGAGAGGAACTGGAACCAGAGGTCCTGCACAGCTCACTGAAGGGGAGACACCAAAGAGGATCTGATTCTGCCTACAGTAAGTACAGAACTGTGTCGTGGGGCCTGTTCTGAAAAGGCCACCCCTTCAGGGGAATAGTCTGAGTGGCGGGGGGGCCGGCAAGAGGATGCTAGAGAGTGTCCTGAAGATAAAGTAGTTGCAACAAGTCTGCTGCTAGAGAGAGCAAGAAGACTTAATTCTTCCATACAATGACAGTATGGTTAAAGCAGCGTGTCCCCTTCCACAAATAAAGTGAGAGTTGTCCTCATCAACTGTAAATAGTTCAAGTTGGAGTATCCCACTATTCCCTTCTCCCATCCAAGTTTCAGAATAAATATAAAACCAAAACCCCTGGACTGTTTGAGTAACGAGCCACTGGGAGTAAGGACGGATGTGTGAACTGTCTCTAAATGATTGTCTGCAGGTAATCAGAGGAGGCCCAAGAAGTCATCACACAGCAAACCCTACGGGGACAGTGCTACACTTTTAACACTTATAAGTGTGCAGTAGAGAGTAAAGAGCGTACTTATAGCGAATCAACACATTAAAAAAAAAATCCTTATGGAAAATAGTATAGTAACTATTTATTTTTTGTTGTATTCATATGGTTGATATACTATACTATAGTACATCAACCATATGAATACAACAAAAAATAAATAGTTTAAAGTTCCCAAATATAATTATTCAGATTCAGTGAACAACAATCTCCACTATTTACACTCCAAAAAAATGAACTATGCCAAAGTGAAAAGAGCTCTTTTTAGTGATGCATTCCTTCCACCCCTCCTGTGAATGCACTTACCAGATGAGCTGACACCTTGATTTAATAAATGGGTCTCAATGCCCTTGTTCATATACTATACTCCTATCCACATTTCCAGTGAATACATATGAGGCACAGACATCCAAACTTGAATCACCCTTCATTGAATCCTCTCCATACTCCCAATGGATACATATAAGGCAGAAACAGAAAGATCTTCCATCATGTAAAACCATTTATTAGACAATATAAATTATACATAAAATCTAAGGACTCACATGCTGATGTCCCCATCTTGGGACCAAGAATAACCCATCTATTGGAGATCTGATCCACTGGCTGTTTCTGCCTTAAATGAGAGCTTGCTTTCCAACAAGCGGATGTGACATCGCAGGCCAGACCCTTCCCAATGCGTTTCGTCACCCGTGGATGTCTATATAAGCGCCGCTTGAAAAAGTAATGTAACTCCTCAGGTCGATCAATCTGGCATGCCAGGAATGTGAGATAGTTTTTAGTATTGAAAAGCACTACTGTGAGTATGGGATTCTGTATATGGAGATTTTCTATTTATTTAAAGAGGAGCTCCAGTCTCCCCCCAACAAATGAAAAGTCAACAGCTACAAATACTGTAGCTGCTGACTTTTAATAAAAGAACACTTACCTGTCCCTGGATCCAGCGCTGTCCATACCTAAGCTGATTGTTTAATCGGCTTCGGGTGCAGGCGCAGGCATCTTCTCTAAGGGAAACAGGCACTTTATGATTGGTCCCACAGTCTTCTGGGACGTGTGATGTGTCCCAGAAGGCTGCAAAGGGAAGGGGGGGGGGGCGAACTTCCTCTCAGACTGCTATGGTGATCTGTCCAGAAGTGGGGGAGTAGGTAGCTGTCAAAATCACGTGACTGCACAGCGGTGGTGTCAGAAAAGGTATTTAGCGTATTCAATAAAAAAAAAAAACAACACAAACTATAGTTACTGGTAGCGTAATCCGGAGGGGATACATGTATATTTGAGCTGAATAGCAGCGGGAGAGACGGGGAGGAGAGCAGCTTTCCCGCTGACAGCCAAGGAAGGAGGGAGAGAGGGGAGAGATTCAAAGCAGAGAGCGGGCTGACAGAGGCACGTAACATGATCACAGTAATCATGGCTCGGCAGCCATGATTACTGTGGTCAGCACAGACGGGGGACGCAGGAACAGGCAGGATCAACCAGGTATATTACAATATAGGAAGGGACAAATTATACAGCACAAGCACTGTGCTATTGATCATGCAATAAAGGATCTTTTTAAAAAAATTTTTAGGGTTTACAACCACTTTAGGCCAGTTTAGAAGGGAGGAGGTGGCAACCAACTTACCCCATGTGGGACAGTTCTGTTAAAACAGAACCCTGCAAACACCCCCATTGCCCCCACAAACACACACACATATTAACAACCCCAAATTGTCAACTGCCCACTAAGGTGTAGTATTCTTATTGAATTACAGATGTTGGGGAATCCTATGGAGTATTCTGTCCAGTTCTGGTCGCCGGTCCTCAGGAGGGATGTGTTGGAGCTGGAGAGAGTCCAGAGAAGGGCAACTAAATTGATTAGGGGATTGGAGGACCTTAATTATGAAGAGCGTCTGCAATCGCTTGATTTATTCTACCTGGAGAAGAGACGCCTGAGGGGGGACATGATAGCAATTTATAAATATCTCAATGGGGATCTCAGCTTAGAAAAAAAGCTATTCAGTCGAAGGGATTGCATGAGGACTCGAGGGCATACAATGCGATTAGAGGAGAAGCGTTTTAACCTCGGGCAACGTGGGGGGTTCTTTACTGTTAGGGCTACAAGATTGTGGAATTCTCTACCACAAGAGGTGGTTTCTGTGGGAAGTATGGTGGCTTTCAAAAGACTCTTAGATGTACATCTCAAGGATCAGAACATTCAGGGCTATGTGAGATGATTACAGCCACACACACCTACACAGGTTGAACTGGATGGACTATTGTCTTTATTCAACCTCACCTACTATGTAACTATGTAACTATGTTAAACAACTCTGCTTTACAATTAGGGCAGATGCCCCCTACTGAATTTGTTTAAAGATATTCAACCTCTCCATTAGCCCTAGTTTTTCTTTAAATAGGTTCGGAATTGAATTTTAAACTTGTGAGATTTTTTTCTTTTTTGGTTCATAGTTTTTTTCTGATTAGACACTTTATTAAAGGATGACTTTAGGTGTTTTAGTTTACTTTTTTGAATATCTCTTTTTTTCGCTGATGCCCATTCTTGCCGTAATAACATCTCTGTTTCTTTTCTTTTATGCTCTGACTAATGAATGGCACTAAAATATTTATGTTTACCTTAGGCCCCTTACACGATCAAACCAATCAGGTCCGCCTGTCCATTTTTCAGGCAGACCTGATCTGGCCACCCATTCTCCTCTATGGGGAGGCAGATGTCCGCTGACACCCGCCTGGCATCTAATCCGACAAGATTCGCTGAAAACAGACGTATGGCGATACGTTCGCCATCCGTCCAGCAGGTCGAATCGGATGGGATCGGATGAAATCAGACAGGCTATCTGTGGTCATCTGATCGCCCTATAGAGGAGAGCAGAGACGGACCTGTCCTCCGCCTGCTCAGCGGGGATCAACAGCGCGATCCCCCCTAAGCTAGCGGAGTCTGTGCGCCCCGCGGGATCCGCCCCGTGTGAAAGGGGCCTAAGAGGGAATTCGGAATCTCTACACGTCAGTTACAATGAGGTTGTCCTGGCACTAAATACCTGCAGAATATGGAATCACTATTACAATTTGTCCTGAGGCTTTAAAATGTCCCTGGGAGTTGCAATAATTATGCAAGGTGGGTAATGATTAACTACGCATTGTAGATAATACTATATTGCAGGATACTGTATATTAGAAAGAAAAACTTGATATTCTATGAAGAGATTACTGTCATCAGAGCTGCACATGTCACACAGCTAACAAAACAGCCCTTTGGCAGGTCGGTATGAAAGGAGGACAGTTTAGTCTGGCTGCTGCCACACACCTGACAGGGTCGGAGGGCTACAAGGAGGAAGGCCCAAGAGATGCAGATGACAAATGACAAGGAGTGGGTTATGCAATCTCCCTCCGCCTTCTCCTGATCTGTGCGTGCAGCCTGGCCGCCGCTGCTGGCTAAAAGCTGGCACCCCCAGCATCCCTGCAAATCATTTTTACATAGTATCACTGTCTATTGGAAATGCTTTAGGTGAACAGTTAATCCTTAATTTTTCAATCTGGTTGTAGATTTACTACAAAATGCAGGTTAATATGGGTCTTTAACTGCTTGCCTACCTGGGAAATTTTTACATTTTTCCATGTATAAATCTGCATTTTTTTTTTCCTAGAAAATTACTTAGAACCCAAAACATTGTTTTCTAAAAGCAGAGTCCCTGGAGAATAAAATAGTGGCTCTTGCTATTTTTTATGCTACATATTATTTACCCAGCTGTTTATTAAATGCAGATTTTTAGTAAAAAAAATAAAATATATATATATATATATATATATATATATATATATATATATATATATATATATATATATATATGAATAATATTAATTTTAGTGCACACAAACACAATAAAATACTAGTGGTACACCAAAATGAAAATCTTGGTGCCAAAATCGAAACCGAAGCTTCTGATACGGAAATTTACGTTTTAAAAAAATTGATATATATATATATATATATTTTTATATATAATTGTATTATATTAAACTTTTTAATTAAACACTTGCCGACCGCCAGCAGTACATAGACTGCGGCAGGTAGGCCCTGCAAGGACTGTGAGTGGGGGCACACGCGCGCTGCTGGAGGCGCGCACGCATGCTCATTCGCCAGACGGGAAGCTGATCTGCAGGTCCGGCGGCCGCAATTGCCGCCAGGGCACCTGCGATCCTTCCCCGTGGAGACAGAACGGTTGTCTGCCGTTGTAAATACGGCAGACCGTCGTTCTGTCAGCAATGAACACTCCTGTGTTTTCTCCATAAGTCCATCCCCACACAGTTAGAAAGCACCCCTAGGGACACATTTAACCCTTTGACCGCCACTGGTGTTAACCCTGCCAGTGTCATTAGTATGGTAACAGGGCATATTTTTAGCACTGATTACTGTAGTAATAGTTACATAGTTACATAGTTACATAGTAGGTGAGGTTGAATAAAGACAATAGTCCATCTAGTTCAACCTGTGTAGGTGTGTGTGGCTGTAATCATCTCACATACCCCTGAATGTTCTGATCCTTGAGATGTAAGTCTAAGAGTCTTTTGAAAGCCACCATACTACCCGCAGAAACCACCTCTTGTGGTAGAGAATTCCACAATCTTGTTGCCCTAACAGTAAAGAACCCCCTGCGTTGCCTGAGGTTAAAACGCTTCTCCTCTAATCGCATTGTATGCCCTCGAGTCCTCATGCAATCCCTTCGAATGAACAGCTTTTTTTCTAAGCTGGGATGCCCATTAAGATATTTATAAATTGCTATCATGTCTCCCCTCAGACGTCTCTTCTCCAGGGAGAATAAATCGAGCGATTGTAGATGCTCTTCATAGTCAAGGTCCTCCAATCCCCTAATTAGTTTAGTTGCCCTTCTCTGGACTCTCTCCAGCTCCAACACATCCCTCCTGAGGACTGGCGACCAGAACTGGACAGAATACTCCAGATGCGGTTGGACCAGAGTTTTATCAAGTGGAAGGATTATAGTCTTATCTCTGGAATGCATCCCTTTCTTTATGCATGCTAATGTTCTGCTGGCTTTGGCAGCTGCCGCTTGACATTGCATGCTGTTTCCTAATCTATCATCAACTAAGACTCCCAGATCCTTCTCCATTTTTGATTCCCCCAAGGGCTCCCCTCCTAACGTGTATTGTGCTTTTATGTTTTTAGTCCCCAAGTGCAAAACCTTACACTTCTCCACGTTAAACCTCATTTGCCATGTCGTTGCCCACTCCGTTATTTTGTCCAGGTCATTCTGTAGGATATCTGCTTCATGTTGTGAAGTTATTGCCCTGCCCAATTTTGTGTCATCTGCAAAAACTGATATCGAACTACTGATCCCGTCCTCAATGCTGTTTATGAATAAATTGAACAAGGTTGGTCCCAAGACTGAGCCTTGGGGGACCCCGCTTACCACCTCAGACCAGTCTGAGTATGCGCTGTTTATTACTACCCTTTGGACACGGCCTTTTTAGCCAGTTCCGTATCCAAGAGCCAACCCTGCTATCGATACCTGCAGACCTTATTTTATAAATTAAGCGCTTGTGGGGAACTGTATCAAACGCCTTAGCGAAATCCAAGTACACCACATCCACTGGTCTCCCCCTATCTAGCTCACAGCTCACTTCCTCGTAGAATGTTAGGAGATTGGTTTGACAAGAACGCCCATTTGTAAACCCGTGCTGATTACTGCTGATGATGTTGTTGTCTTTAGCAAACTCTACGATATAGTCCCTTATCACCGGTCCCCCATTGCGACCACTGGTCCCCCATTGCATCTGCATTGCAATGTCGTAGTCCCGCTAAAAATCGCTGATCGCTACCATTACTAGTAAAAAAAAAAAAAAAAAATGACATTTTTCCCCTAGTTTGTAGAGGCAATAACTTTTGTGCAAACCAATCAATATACTCTTATTGGGATTTGTTTTACCAAAAATATGTAGCAGAATACATATTGACCTAAAATTATGAAAAAATTTGATTTTAAATTTTTTTTTATTGGGAATGTTATATAGCAAAAAGTGAAAATGGGGTTTTTTAGCATTGTGCTAAAAATGGCTGCTGAAAACCACCTGTGATTTTACTGTGATTTTCTCTTGCTTATGGTGTGTTTTTCATAGGTCATGTAACTAAAAAAATGCATCACAAATGCACCACGGGTGCATTTTTGAGCCCTGCTGCACACTGATGGGATGCACGAAATGCACTGTTTCCGTGCATCTCATCGCACTGCTTGGCAATCGCATGGCGTCCATGCAATCTGCTGCAGGTGTCAATGTTAGAAAAACGAAACCCTGAAACAGATCTCAAAACAGTGCGATTCCCAGAATCGCATCACTTGGGTGAAAAAGGGTCCTGCACAATTTTTGTGCAGATGCGATTTGTGCCATACAAAATTGAATTCTCCAATTGACCTGCAAAGACATTGCATGTGATGTGCACATGAATGTGATGCCATTTCCACGCACCAGTGTGAACCTAGGCTGATGCATTCCTGCTGCATTTTCAATTAATTTCAGTGGAGAGATGCATTTTTGGTGCGGTTTACCAAAAATGCAACAAAAATGCAGCAAGCAAGATTTTTAACATCGCTTTAAAAAGGTGTCGATAAGGGCAGACAATAAATTCATATTCATTTAAATTCATGATATTAAAGTGATTGTAAAGTCTTTTTTTTTTTTTCTATTAAAATAACAAACATGTTATACTTACCTCCTCTGTGCAAATGGTTTTGCACAGGGCAACCCGGATCCTCCTCTTCTCAGGTCCCTAGCTGGAGTTCCTTGCCGCTCCCTCCTGCTAAGTCCCCCTACAGCAAGCAGCTATCTAGGGGGACACCCCTGCCGAGCTGCAGCTCCGTCTATCCATTCAGACATAGAGCTCCCATTTGGCCTCGCCCCCTCTCACTCCTGATTGGCTGAGTTTGATTGACAGCAGTGGGAGCCATTGCAGCATCTGCTGTGTCTCAGCCAATCAGGAGAGAGAATCCCGGGACGGTTGAAGCACTCGTGGAGAAGGGGCTCAGGTAAGTATTAGGGGGGCTGCTGCACATGGAAGGCTTTTTAGCTGAATGCTTAGAATGTATTCAGATAAAAAAAAACCCTCTGACTTTATAACCCTTTTACCACTTCTGGACTGGAAGGTTTTCCCCCTTAATGACCAAGCCATGTTTTGCGACACTGTTGCGACACTGTTTCCAAATAAAATTTATGTCCTTTCCCCCCCCCCCCCACAAATAGAGCTTTCTTTTGGTGGTATTTGATCATTTGATTTAAATTTTTTTGCACTATAAACAAAAAAAGAGCGACAATTCTGAAAAAAAAAACAACAAAAAACAATATTTTTTCGGGCGAAATTTCAGTTCATCACTATAAAATACCCATTTTTTCTGTAGCGCACCCCCTAGGGAGCCACAGATAAACTGGGATCCACCACCCTGCACAGCCAGGTAAACCAATTTTTTACAGGCACTCCAGAGACAGAACAGTCCGTAACTTTGTTTTTGTGGTTTATTAAGGGTTAATAACGTGGATGGGGATGGGAAATTATGGGATGCCCACTTGACTTCAGCAATAACACTTTAGCAACACCTTCAGGGACATCTTTCCTATATACAGTCTATCTACAGAACATTGACACTCCTGCACTTTACTTACTTGCCAACTTCCAGCTGGATCACTGTAATGATCTGACTGGCAGTGTCAGATTTAGCAATGGCCTTTTGTAGGTAGGAACTCCTCGTTGTGTAGCAGTACACAGGGATCAGCTTGCACTCTCTCCTGTGGCTACTGGTCCCAGCACCACCTCTTCAGTCACTGCAAACTCACCTGGCTGCAGCTGTCCCTTTCTTTAGCCCTCCAGACCAACTTTCCTCCACAGTCCTCCAGACTGACTCACACCAGCCCACCCGGCTGACTCTCAGGAGATCTCCTAGGGAAGGGATGAAGACCTGGCACAAAGCTGTCTTCAGTGAGAACTGGCTACATGTGGCAGTCTCCCCCCCCCCCCCTTGTAAGTCCCTAGTAGTGCTGCTCTACTCACGCTGTCCTCGACTTGCTCCTGTGCCTCCAGGAAGGGCTTCTTCCACGTGTTATGGCAGGATCCTTTCAGCACCTGTGCCCCAGCCCAAGGTTAAACCCTGCCCCTTCAGACTAGGGGGTACCCCAGAGGGCCACCGACAGTCTCCACAGCACTATAGCACAGCATATCTTCTACCCGACTGCCCTGCTGGCATGGCTCGTGCTCATTTTTGAGGTGAACCTTGCCCCTTGCCAGCCCTCTACTGGGGATTGGCTGAGGCTTATTCCAAACAGCCTCTCCTAACCTCCACCCACTAGCTCTAGAAGTTTCTACAACCTTCTAGACCAGGGGGAGGTACCAGAGGAACTGTCAGAATGAATCACCCAGCCCTGACTCACTCAACCCTTACCCAAATTGACAGCTCAGGCTTAGACCTGAGCCAAACTAAATTTTCCTGCACTAACAAACCTACACTACAAAACCTATTCTACATCTAGCACACACTAGAGGGTGCTACAGTTGTAAAACAGAAAACAGCAGGGATGAGTCACTGTTTGTTAGAATGCCAGTGGGTGCCTCTGTGAACCAAGCAGTCTCCTTTAAAAAAAAAGCAGTAGCATGAAAAAGGCATCACAAACATGTCATAACACACCAATGTCGGGCTATAAAATCACAATGAAAATGGGATCAAGTTGCAGCTGCACTAGTGTGAACCTAGACTTAGACCTTGGGGGGCCCAGAGTACTCCAGGTTTGATGGATCCCTTATACACAAAAATTAGGGTGCGTTCACACTATATGCGATGACCTGCAATTTTCTGTAAATCACTGCAAGGTATCATTAAAAATGGTTTCTATATGCGCTTTCACACCACAATCTTGAATGTATGTGCAGTGCAGTGTGGAAAAATGTAGACATCCTACATTTTTATGCAGCACACTGGATGACACCGCATGTCTGCGCCCTGGAGCACAACTCCCTTCCATGATCTGGAGAGACATGCATTAAGTGTCACTATCTGATGCTTAAATAAAGCTAATAAACACTGCAATGCACTGAAACATGCATTGCATCGCTCCTGCTGGACCTCACACAGATACTATCCCACATAGTAAGATGCATGCATTTTACCAAGCGGACTCGTGTGAGCAAGCCCTTAACAACTTG
This sequence comes from Pelophylax lessonae, assembly GCF_965119305.1. Lineage (NCBI taxonomy): Eukaryota > Metazoa > Chordata > Amphibia > Anura > Ranidae > Pelophylax > Pelophylax lessonae. The sequence continues at coordinate 200,862,738 of NC_138775.1, read as the reverse complement.
CCGACCGCAAGTTTTACTGCGGCAGGCTGGCTCGGCAGCGCAAAACGACGTAGCTCTATGTCGGTCGCGCCCGTGGTGCTGGTGGGCGAACGTGCGCCGCCGGTGGCGCGCTTTTGCTCCCACTAGGCAGCAGGGATGCTGATGCACGGGGTCGATGGCCGCAATTGCCACCGGGAACCCTGGGTCGTTCCCCGCTGAGAGAGAAGGAAGATTCTCTCTGAAATGATCACAGAGCGCCTGTGATCCTGCTATATAGGATCACAGGTCTGTATGATCATTTCACAAGCCCCCCCCCCCCCCCAGTTAGTAAACACTCCCCTGGTCTCACATGTAACCCTTTGATCACCCCTAGGTTAACCCCTTCCCTGCCAATGTCATTATTACAGTAACAGTGCATATTTTTCACACTGACTACTGTAGTAATGCCACTGGTCCCCCCCAAAAGTGTCAAAAATGTCAGTCAGGTGTCCGATCTGTCCGCAGCAATATCACAGTCCCGCTAAAAATTGCAGATCACCGCCATTACTAGTAAAAAATAAATAAAATGATATAAATCTTTCCCCTAGTTTGTAGACGCAATAACGTTTGCGCAAACCAATCAAAATATTTTTATTGCTATTTTTTTTAACCAAAAATATGTAGCAGAATACAAATTGGCCTAAAAGGATGAAAAAGTTTGATTTTTTAATTATTTTTTTTTTGAATGTTATATAGCAGAATGTGAAAAATATTGTTTTGTTTTCATATTTGTCGTTCTTTTTTTGTTTATAGCAAAAAAAAAAAAAAAAAATCACACAGGTGATCAAATACCACCAAAAGAAAGCTCAATTTGTGGGGAAAAAAGGGCATCAATTTTATTTCGGTACAGTGTCGAATTCCAAAAAGTGGCCTGGTCATATTAAGGGGGCAAATCCTTCCGGTCCAGAACTGGTTAAAATACCTGGCAAATCACCAAATTTACACATCTGTCTGTTTATTGCATGTCATTGGCACAGACAAGTTATGAATCAGTCAGCAAAACTCCAAGTCATTTTTTAAAAAGATAAATTATAAAAGAAAAAATAAGTACTGTATACTGGTATGTATTCTTTAGTTTTTATAGATAACAATGGCTGACTAATTTAGGTTTGAACCTGTTATAAATAATTTGTAGGTTTATCTAAGCAATTTATAGAAATTTTACCAATTTACAGTGATATGCACCATATTACTAAATCTACAAAAAGACTTTCTATCTACACTTGACATCTTAGCAATCTCTAGTGAACTCCTCAAGCTGAATCATCTCTAGACACTGGTCTCTACATCCAGTAGGTACCGTCCTTCATGTGCCATGATAGTTTTCAGATAACTCTATATCAGTGTGCCAAAGCTAACAATCTCTCTCCTTAAGAAGTACATTAGGTGGTTGTAAACTTTTATATACCCAATGAAGGGACTATCCTTAGGTGATTCACAGAGATGAAACAAGTCCTGCTACGTAAGTTGTACCTGTCTATCTGCAGTCTTCTCTTCTCTACATCCATTCAAAGTGCTGAATTAATAAGCTTGTTTAAGAGTTCAGAAAAAAAGGGGTGACAGCTAAAATTACACCCTACAGAGGTTAGTGAAGAGAGCTTTTGAGAGCTGTTTGGAGGGAAGAGACACATCCCCCTCCAAACAGCTCCCAGAAACAGAATTGAGGCTGTCAATCAGCTGAAGGACCCGTCACCATTTTTCTCTTGATCTCAGAAAAACTTGTCAGAAGTGATTCATGCTGATAGCAGAGGAACCAAGCAGCAGACAGTAATTACATTAAGTTGCTTTCTGTTTGAGAAAGTACACACTTTTTATTGTAAGAGTGTTTTCTTTTAGAGTTTTTATATTATTGTTTTATTTGTTGCATGGTATCTAGGTAGCTATTAGGCCTGATCAAATTAGGTTATTAAATTCTTAATGCAAAAAAATGTGGTGTACTACACAGAAGTAAACAATATTAAAACATAGTTGGGGAGGTGGAAGCTGGATAAAGAAAGCAGGAAAGGGTATCTAAATAAAGAGGATTGGAACTAGGGGTGGGGGAACCACAATTCTAAAACACCAAAATGTTGTGTAGGACTGTGGTTAGTTTTTTGGAATTATTGCTAGTAAAACCACATTCTATGATTCTATGAAAGGTTTCTGATGTAACTTTAAAACTTTTTCTGCACCCAGAAAAAAATTTAAAGATTAAAAGCCCTTCGCCTCAGCCGAGTCCACCGAAAGTAAGGACGGGTACCTGTCAAAAACAGGTACCCACTCCCCCCCCCCCCCCAAGAGGTGCCAAATCTGGCACTGGAGGGGGAGCTAAGTGGAAATTCCACTTTTGGGTGTAACTCCGCTTTAAAAGCCTAGGGGCAGAGAAATAGGTTGTAATGCTGTGGGTTGTGGGCAGGTTCTAATTATCCTCATATACAATGCAGGACTATTGGTCTTGCATTGTATTTGATGACATCTGTGTGCAACCACTGGCTGGAGTATCTTACAGATGAGGAGGTCTAGGGTACTTGTCACATGGAGGAAGCCTGCCCAAATGAGGTAATTATTACAGCTTATACTTATATCGCTAGACCTAATGAGCATTTAACGATTGCAGTGGGGGCTGCACTAAGAGTTGTCTTTTGAGTAACTCCTAGAGTTCAGCCTAAATATCAGATGTTTAACTTCTCATATGCATGATATCATTTATATTTTGGATCCATTGGCTAATTCGAGACTCTAGGCTAGGTTCACATCTGTGCGTGTGCGGTAGTGAGTGTAAGCACAGGTGTTTTTTATATCATTTTATTACCCTCACTGCTCTTACCAGACTGCCCTCCACCAACATTGCGACCAGCAGAGGACCTTTCTTCACAAGTGCTTCCAATAATCGTGAGTGAGCTCACTATTTCATGAGCAGTTGTACCTACTGTTCCCATACTTGTCAAATTTTTGTGATGGGGATGAGGGACTCCTATTAGTAAAAGTATGTAGGCATAGGACACACCCCCTGCCACCCCCCCCCCCTTAAAGGAGGATTGAATCACAACAACAAAAAGATTAGTTAAAGCGGAGTTCCGGCCTCAAAATGCACTTTGGGCCATCCGCTTGCTAAGTGTCACCTGTAAAATAAATGGATAGTCACAATTTTTTTTTTGTTTACTCACCTTGTTATTGAAGAAAATATACTTACCTTTCTTCCACTTCCTCCGTCTGTGGCCACGGCCCGCGCCGTCACTTCCTGCTTGCATTGATTCCTAGGAGCTGAACTTCATCGCTCCCAGGAATGAATGTGCCTGCTCCGGCCCTGCTCGTCAGTTCCGGTGCAGGCACGTCATTCCCTGCTAAACAGCTTCTGGGCATGCCCAGAAGCTGTGCAGGGATGACGCTCCTGCCCCGGAAGTGACGGCGGAGCCGGTGCAGTGCAGTGTGGGACCGAAGAGGACACGGAAGAGGACGCAGAAGAGGACGAGCTGGCTTCAGCTGCCCTGCGACCTGGGACAGTTCAGAGGCTATCCATTGTGGAATGTACTAGCCCTGACTGTCTCGGGGGTATTTTTATTAAAAAATACTTTCAGAGGCCGGAACTCCGCTTTAAACCCACAGTTTTTTTTTTCTTTTCCACTACTATTCCTTTATACTGACATTTGAAATTTAAAAAGTGCAGCAATTTCGAAACTGGATGACTTTTTAAAAGATAAACAGTGCATTTTCTATATAATTATATACTGTGACCATAAATGAGGAGGAAAGAGGGACAGAGGGACTTTGTTCCAAATCAGGGACAGTCCCTCTAAATCCGGGACAGTTGGGAGCTATGTGTTCCTAAAGCCAGGAGTTTGTCTTCTATATGTTTGCATACTTATGGACCTTCCCAACCCAGTGTTGTTCACCTAAGGCTACTGGTTTAATCAAAATATTTTTTACTATGCACTAAAATTTTGTTTGTCCCTCCAGTCTCAGTTTCTCATTTGGACCCTTGGGAAAATAAATTGCCCACCCCTGGTCTAGAGTCTAAACAAGGCTTCCTTCCTTTTTCTCCTGTTGGCCAAACAGAGCAGTGGGAGAAAAAGGAAGATATATACAGCTGGGGGGGGGGGGGGGGGAGCAATTCCTAATAAAAAAAAACATTTATCTAGCCTACTAGTTCTTATTAAGTACATTGCTAGGTTAAAAAAAAAAAGTCTTCTGTACTCCATGCATAGTGCAATCCTTCCCCATTCTCTCTGACCTTTTCTGCACCTGCCCCATAGACCTTGGTGCATGTCTTTTCTTAATGACACAAACCACTGAACACAGCACATTGACCAAGCATCCATCACTCCTGGAAATGTGTGATACTTCACCGGAGGTTTTTCCTCATAACTGCAGAGATTGTTGGCACGGGCAGCGGAAGAGGTTAGTATTCTATGTTTTCCATAGAGAGAGCCATTTATTTTCAATCTTTACTCTATGACAGTCACTTTAAAGAATTGGCGGGCTCGCCAGTTAGAGAAGAAGGCAAAAAAAAAGAAGAAAAAAAAAAACAAAAAAGAAAAGCATGACAGTGCTGAAAGGCAAGCAGAGTAAGCTTCTACTTTATGATTTTCCTATTTTTGGGTTTACAAGAGTATGTATAAGTTCATGTAAACCTGCTGGGCAAAGCGCAGGTTCACTTTAGATCAGGGGTTCCTAAACTTTTAATATGGGGACCCAAGGTAGAAATTTGTTACCATAATGGGATACAAGATAATATTTTTTTAGAGAGCGTCAGCAAAAGCCATACAAAGACAAATAACAATGGCAGCACAACAACTGAAAAATAATGAATCGTGAGGGATGGTGAGTTGTAGGAATGATTGCATATGTGCACCACTGTAGGACAATGCCTAAGCTGGGGGGGTGATGCTAATGTAGCACATCCTTCGTAGGAGCTGCTGAGTTAGGGTTCCCCACTGCTACACTGCCAGGCACATAGAATTTTCCTTTATGCACTCAAACACAGAAAACAGTCCTTGGCTTGTTATATTAAGGGTTCATAACTTGGATGGGGTAGAGAAATATGGGATGCCCAACTTGAGAATGTCTGGAACACAAAGGGACAACTTCCTCCCTAAGGTCTTCTTCCTTCCACCTACAAGAATTTGGTTCTTAAGTACACCTCCCGCAGATTCACTCTTTAGGGAAGAAACAGTTTTATTGTTAGTTTAGCATAGGCCCAAGTAGCACAATTGAAGTGAACAGCATGATATCTCTGCTTCTGTTGTTTCCTTGCGGCCACTGATCCCAGTTCCACTTGCCTACAGAATGCTGTCACCAGCCACACCTGGCTGCTCTTCCTCCCAGTCCTCCTGACTGACTCTCTGTACCAGTCCTGCCCAACTGGCACACACACATGGAGATTTCCCAGGGAAAGGTTAGATGAAGACTTGGCACACCACAGTCTTCAAGAGAGACCTACTACAGCTGGTAGTCTCTCCCCTTGTCTTGTCCCTGCACCGTGCAGATCTACTCACGGTCTCTGCTTGCTGCTTTCTGCTGCCTCTCCAGGATGAATCCCTCCAACTGCCTCCTGTGGTGGGATCCTTCTAGGCCAGCTTTCCTGAGCTCCCGGCCCAAGGATCACCCCCTCCCCCCGGTAAGAGGTCCCAAAAGGACCACTGACAGCCTCCCTCAGCACTGCTCTTCCATTTTCCACCCAAACTCTCTTGCTGGCATGGCCCATGTCTATTTATAGGTTTTCCCAGGTCCCCTGCCAGGCCCATTCCTAGGGATTGGCTGAAGACCCAAAAATATTCATGGCAGCCCTTCCTAGCCTCCGCCCACTAATTCTAGAATAATTTCCAATGTCCCAGAAACAGGAGGAGACATCAGAGAGCTGCCAGGATGAGTAATCCAGCCCTGGCCTCTAATAACCCAGACCCAATTAAATGACTCAGGTCTTACCTAGAGCTAGCTATATTTTTTCTGCACTGCCACTACTAGTAGCACACACTAGAAGTGCTGCACTAACTACCCACAGTTACTGTCTGACAAGCTGATTCTGCCTCAAACAACTTACCCTTTCTCAATCAAAACAATGGTTTTTAAAACTTTCTGTGTTGCCACTGAAAAAAAAAAATAAATTAGGTCCTACTAGACCTGCATTGTACTTGATGACGTCAGAACTGTGACTGCTGGCTGGCGTACCTCAGTAGTAAAACTAGGCGGTTGTTCTAGGGGGTGTACACATGTCGGAGGCATGATGCTTTTCTTTGCGGCCACAGCAAAATGCGTAGGCAGTACTAGTACCAAACACTACCCATTCAAGTGCAAGGGACTGCGCCGTATTAGGCTGTATGAGATAATAAACTCCTCCCCTATATGTGTCTGCGCTGTCATTCATAGTCATTGTTCTATCACTCACTAGAGATCTTTTGATTTGGTGATTAGACAGAAAGTCAAGTGGTGAACCATCCCTAATACAGCTGAAACTATTTTTTCTAACCCTTTTGTTGCCAGACCCTGCTCTCCATTTTTCACTTTAGGTAGCCAGATCATTTTTTCAGTGTTTCAATTTTTTTAATAATTTTTCACCTGTAGAAGTTTGAAAACTTCAAGTCATGTATTTTATGGGTAAACCGACTGAATATAAAAGATGGTGCTACTAATTTTGTAAGTCCCAAGATAGTTGTGCAAATGACACATACCATACAAAATTCCTACAAAATCTAAAGCGCTGCTTCCCAAAGTGAGTGATACCGCCCCTGGGGCATAAAATGTATTAAAGTGGATGTAAATCTCTACATATACCCAGTGAAGTGAACAGCCTTCGATGATACACAAACAAATCTCCCTACATACATTTTATTTATAAAAGAAAAAACTGCGCTTATAATGATAAGATAGTATATCTAAACCCCTCATATATCATGATCAAAGTTGCAACTCTACAGTGTGATATCACCACAAAAAGTACCAAAATAAAAAAAACAAGTTGCGCTAGAATATAACAAATGTCAGAATAGTTAGATATGACACCCAAAGCAGGCTTCAAAGGTCGTTAAGATAGCAGTAAACAGTTCTTAAAGCAGTTGAGTTTGAAGAGATAGAACAGGATCAATCACTGTATAGCATATCCCATCTCCACCACCGTGTCCTGCAGATCATTAGAATGCCGCCACCACAAGTGTAAGCAAACTTAGCTGCTTACCAGAGATACTGGACCTCTTATCACAGGAGGCCATTAGCATTTTGGCTGATTGCCCTTCCAAGGCCTTGTGCTATTCCTATGGGTTCTCAATACATCATACACACCATGCATCCAATTCGGTTTTCATGTGCCAATGCTCGCACCCACCCCCCCCCCCCCCCTCCACATACGCAGAGGAAGGAAGAAACATGCAGAGCTATGCTGTGAATAGGCCAGCTCTCTGCTAATCTATCTCTATGCACCCACCTCGACACAAATTTCCAGCTGCTTTTATTTCCTGTGTCGGAGAATTTGTCAAAATTTATCATGCTGATAACAGAGGAACAGAGCAGCAAAAAGACACGGACCTTGGAGCTTTGGAGAGAGAAAAGTAAACACTACAGATATATGTACTCAGGTCAAATTTCATTATAGGGGTGTAGCACCCTACAAGGTAGGTGCTAGGCAAAAGTATAGTGGGCTTTGGCTGCCTAACAGCAGGGCCATGATTTTCAGCTGGCTGTCATGTCTCCCAGGTGTTGCTATTGAGAATGGGGAGTCTCCCCACTGGCTCCATGAAAGGGTTCTCATTGAGCAGTGGAGGAAACCCAATCGGTGGCACATTTAGGCTTGTATCTACCCCAGAAAGGCAGATTCTGCCGCACAGGTTTCTGGGAGTGGGTATAAGTTTGAAGGGACACATGATGCAGCGGCTTTGGTGGGAAGCAGAGTCCCAGGAGGGAGAGTAGGGCTGTCTCTCCTCCTGTCAGAAGGATAGGGTGTCCCAGGCGGCTTGCCTGAGGGGACAGAGAGCTGAGCTGAGCTGCAGAGAGGATCCGGTGTGCCGAGGACCAGCAGAGTAGAGGGGGTCCAGTTTCAGGAAAGCATTCCAAGTTCGTGAGTACTGTAAACTGCCCCTGGGGGTCTGCCTAGCAAAAGGGGACCGCTCCGGTGAAGGTCCAAGGGATCCAGGAGCTAGCTAGCGGTAAAAAGGGGGTGCCTAGTGAGAGGAACCTGAAGTGTCAGAGGGGGTGCCTAGTGAGAGGACCCTGAATTTGTCAGAGAGGGTGCCTAGTGAATGGACCCTGAAGTGTCAGAGGGGGTGCCTAGTGAGAGGGCCCTGAAGTGTCAGAGGGTGTGCCTAGTGAGAGGACCCTGAAGTGTCAGAGGGGGTGCCTAGTGAGAGGACCCTGAAGTGTCAGAGGGGGTGCCTAGTGAGAGGACCCTGAAGTGTCAGAGGGGGTGCCTAGTGAGAGGGCCCTGAAGTGTCAGAGGGGATGCCTAGTGAGAGGACACTGAAGTGTCAGAGGGGGTGCCAGTGGTTGGGCCCTGAAGAGTTAAAGTGTACAGGTGCAGTGTACAGAGTTGAGAGTTGCAGCAGCATCAGCAGTTACAAGGAGTCAGTGAAGGGCTGGAGGGAGCTGTTCACAGGACTTTTGAGCTAAACAAAGTGTCAAGAGTCAAGTCTTACTACAGTCCAGGATCTTTTGAGTTAACCAGCGTGTTAACCACTTTACCACCGGAGGATTTTGCTGTCTTACGTCCCAGCCACTTTTTGCGATTTGGCGCTGTGCGACTTTAACTGACAATTGCGCGGTCGTGCAATGCCGTACCCAAACAAAATTTACGTCCTTTTTTTCCCACAAACAGAGCTTTCTTTTGGTGGTATTTGATCACCTGTGCGATTTTTACTTTTTGCGCTATAAACAAAAAAATAGCGTTTATTTTGAAAAAATAACAATATTTTTAACATTTTTTTATATGAAATCCCCCCCCAAAAAATGTAAAAATCAAAATTTTTTAAAATTTTTGGCCAATTTGTTTTCTGCTACATATGTTTGGTAAAAAAAATCACAATAAGCGTATTTTGATTGGTTTGCGCAAAAGTTATTGCGTTTACTAACTAAGGGAAAGATTTCTGTCATTTTTGGTGTTTTTTTTTTTAACGAGTAATGGCGGCGATCTGCGATTTTTTTTGCGGGACTGCGACATTGCGGCGGACAGATCGGACCCTTGACTGACATTTTTGACACTTTTGGGGGTACCAGTGACATTTCTATAGTAATCAGTGCTATATATATGCACTGTTACTGTAAAAATGACACTGGCAGGGAAGGGGTTAATTTTATTGGAGAGGGAGGGGTTAATGTATGCCTGGTGCTTACTAACGTGTGTGGGGGGAGGTGACTGAGTGAGTCAGGGACAGATCGCATGTTCAGCTATGCTGAACACTGCAATCTGTCACTCCCTGCCACTTAGGAGATCCGCCCGCTCTGTTTACACAGGCGGGCGGATCTCCAAACTAGATTCCCCGGCGATCTGGGAAGAGCAGCGGCGATCGCCGCCGCTCCTCCCCTGGCCCGACTCCCGCTGTGACTGAAAACAGCGGGCGCGCGAGCGCCGCCTACAGGGGGAGGAGTCCAGCGACGTAGTACTACGTCGCTGGACGATAATGAACCACTTTGCCGCAGTACAGTCAACGTGACCGGTCGGCAAGTGGTTAAAAGCCAAGTTCTAGCACAGTTCAGCAAGACAGCAGTTTTCAAGCGCCAGTAAGCGTTGGTCGGCATCCAGCTGGCGTTAAGACAGCGCTAACTGGCATTTTTCTACAGAGTGTCCCAGTTTTACCTAGTTGAGCCAGAGGAGTATCCCACTCATTCCCTTCTCCCATCCCCATTATCAAATAAACAAAACAAACCAAAGATGCCGGAATGGTCTCCAATCTCACACTTGGGTATTCAGCTTAAATGGGCTGAAGGTGTCACCGGTAACAATGGCAGACCCACATCAGGCCCAAGGCCTGGAAAACCTGCTACAGGGGTTTACATCCATTTTAGGGTAAAAATACTTTAGACTTTGGAACCATTTTAAGTACTGTCACCAGGAGATGTCAAGAACATTGATGACAGTATATACACCATTTGTGACAGGTGCTCTTTGGAGAATTATCAGGGTCCTTAACAAGTTTCTGATGTTTCCCCTTAGGGGTAAAGAAAGATTGAGGATACTTTTTTTTGCAATCGCCTTCCTCTTCTGCCCTGTGCTTAATACTTGGCTCGTTGTTCGTTTACAAAACTGAAGGAGATAAACATGCAATTACTGTGTGCTTATGGACTTCCTTCAGCTGGAATGAACATGAAGTACTCTTTACTTCCATGTTCATTTAGAAACTGAAGGATGTTGTTAAACATCAGTGGCATGTTTACGTTGGAACTTCATTCCCACTCAGTTTCCGGCTCTGCTATATAGTGGTGAGCAAACGTGCTGAAGGGTTCTGTCCAGCATTTGGGTCCTGGCAAAGACCTTTGGCATATCTGTGCATGTGCATGTGTTTTCCTGTGCACGCTCTAAGACAGCAACATTTTGGGAATTTCCTTAATATAGCTTTTTAGTTTTGGGTAGAGTGTTAGACCCCTGTCAGTTTTTCATTGCTGTCTGTATCGTTTCTAGGTAGATTCACTCCTCTATTTGTCCTCTGAACTCATCGCTATACAAACTTAACCACTTTAGGACCAGAGGATTTTCCTGCTTTACGTCCAGGCCACTTTTTGCAACTTGGGACTGTGCGAATTTAACTGACAATTGCGCGGTCATGCAATGCCGTACCCGAACGAAATTTACGTCCTTTTTTCCCACAAACAGAGCTTTCTTTTGGTGATATTTGATCACCTCTGCGCTTTTACATTTTTTGCGATATTAATAAAAAAAAAAAAAGGCAATTTTGAAAAAGTAACAATATTTTTCTACTTTGACAGTTAAAAAATATCCAATATATTTAATTTTTGTCATATATTTAGGCCGAAATGTATTTAGCTACATGTCTTTGACAAAAAAATTCTCAACGAGCGTATTTTTAACCGCTTTAAGATCGGAAGATTTTACCCCATTCCTGACCAGGCCATATTTTGTGATTCGGCACTGCGTTACTTTAACGGACAATTGCACGTCGTGCAACGCTGTACCCAAATTAAATTTATGTCCTTTTTTTCTCACAAACAGAGCTTTCTTTTGGTGGTATTTGATCACCTGTGCGATTTTTACTTTTTGTGCTATAAACAAAAAAATAGCGACAATTTTGAAAAAAATAACAATATTTTTCACATTTTTTTAAAATGAAATTCCCCAACAAAAAAAATGTAAAAATCTAAATTTTTTAACATTTTAGGCCAATTTGTTTTCTGCTACATATGTTTGGTAAAAAAATCGCAATAAGTATATTTTGATTGGTTTGCGCAAAAGTTATCGCAGCTACTAACTACGGGAAATTTAATCATTTTTATTGTTTTTTTTTTTTAACTAGTAATGGCGGCGATCTGGCTGCGATCTGATATTTTTTTTGCGGGACTGCGACATTGCGGCGGACAGATTGGACCCCTAACTGACATTTTTGACACTTTTGGGGGTACCAGTGACATTACTACAGTAATCAGTGCTACAAATATGCACTGTTACTGTAATAATGACACTGGCAGGGAAGGGGTTAACTTTATTGGTGATCAAGGGGTTAAATATATGCCTGGTGCTTACTGACGTGTGTGGGGGGAGGGGACTGTGTGACACAGGCACAGATCGCAGGTTCAGCTATGCTGAATCCTGTAATCTGTCCCTGCCTGTCATTTAGGAGATCCGCCTGCTTTGTTTACACTAGCGGGCGGATCTCCTCACTCGATCCCCGACGATCGGGGAAGAGCGGCGGGGATCACCGCCTCTCCTCCCCTGGCCCGACTCCCGCTGTGTCTGAATACAGTGGGAGCGAGCCTCCGGCGGCGCGCGCGGCACCCACAAGGGGAGGAGTCCAGTGACGTAGGTCTACGTCGCTGGACGATAACGAGCCACTTTGCCGCAGTACGCTCCATGTGAGCGGTCGGCAAGTAGTTAAAGTCTTTCACTTTTTTAGTAAATCACCCGTGAGCTGGGCTATTCACCACCCTGCAGCACATGTAAACAAAGGGCTGGGATGCTGGTGAGGCCAGGGCCCTATTGCTGACCAGTGGCCATATTTAGTTGTAGCGCCTCCCCATAAGAGTAGCTAGAGAACTTGTTTCCTTTTTACCTAGTTAAACACACACAGCTAGGCACACAGCATTTTCTTCACTCTTCCACTGGCTCAAAAGAACAGTCTAGGGGTGTCTTTTTAGGGTTTTATTGGAACGATGAATAATGAACTTGAAAAAGGTGAAGGGAACATGAGATACCCTAAAACTGATGAACTGAACACTGAGGACTCTCCTCTAGCTTGCTTGAGATGCAAACAAAAAAGATTGTCCCAAAGAATCTCTAAAGCTAATGGTGACTATAACGTCTCCTCAAAGGACCAAAAGCTACACACGGTCACTATTTCCCAGCAGTTTGGTTATCTGCTCACACGGCCACAGGATCATCGTTTGCTTCCTTCTGATATCCACCAGGCTCTTCTTAGTGAGGGAGATTCAGACTCACTCCACCATAGGACAGCTGGACATTTTTCCCCTAACTTCCTACTGGCACTCTCCAGTGAGCTTCTATAGATCCAAACTGACCCCAGGCTATTTGTGGACTCTTCAACCCAACTGGACACACCTCCCCAGGGATTGGCTGTAAATCTATGAATATTTAGCCTGCTTACTCTGTTCTTCCGCTTACTATATTCCTAGAATCTCTTATAATACAGGGGGAAGCAATCAGAGCAGCAGCCTTTGCGACACTGAAAACAAAGAAAGACAGAGGTGCCTCTAAGTGTACGCATGCTCGGAAACGCGTCGCATACAGATGACGTCATCCTCATCCGACTATCTACCAAGCCTCGCTGTCAGCTACTACACCGAGCCTGCTTCCTGTTTTTCAATTCCGCCGTACTTGCCGGCCACGGCGAGGGGATCTCGGCTCCAGCGGGATGGATGTCTAGGACTGGATGACGTTTCCTCATCACTTACCTACATCGGAACTTTGTCTATAAGCATGAATATATCCTTGTAGATGTGAGTGTAAAATTGTATTAATTAAACTTATCATAAAAAGTCTACACTTAGAGGCGCCTCTGTCTTGCTTTGTTTTTAGCCCTGTGGAACCCCTGGCTTTGGTTTCTGGATGGCTGCCCTATATGGTGGACTTTTTCTTTCCATTGCCATTAATGACTTTTTTACTCCCATGGACTCTGGTCTAATATGTGACCAGAGATGTATAGTAACCAAGTAGGACTACTTCACTACTGTACTTAAGTACCGAAAGGCGGTATCTGTACTTTCCTAGAGTAGAATTTTTTTCTCCTACTTCCACTTTTACTTCACTACATTTTTTCATTGATTTCAATACTTCTACTCTGATATTCTTTTTTTGTGCTGCATAGTTACTCGTTACTTTTATAAAAATTACCACTGCCAGAACAGTAGATGGCAGGTTTCATGAAGCTGAAAACATGTGCATTATCAGCGCATACGAAAATAAAAGCTACTGTATGTATAAATAAAAGCTGCATTTGAAATAATAAAAAACAATATGATGTTCAAACTTTTGACTTCTTTCTTTAATAACTACATAACACAGTACTTGTACTTTTACTTTCAGTACTTGAGTAGCAATTTTTTTTTCAAAACTACTGGTACTTTTACTTTCAGTACTTAAGTAGCAAAATTTTTTAAAAAACTACTTGCAATACTTAAGTACAAAAAATGTTGAATACTTTAGTACTTCTACTCAAGTCACTTTTTGATCGAGCACTTCCACTTCTACTCAAGTCACTTTTTGATCGAGCACTTGTACTTTTACTCAAGTATGGGTTTCGAGTACTTTATACAACTCTGTATGTGACTAATGTGCCTGTTACCATTTTGTATTTCTTTGCGACACTGAGCAGGTCTAAATAATCAACCCCTGCTCCACTGACTACAGAGAGCTAACAAAATTTGCCCAACAACCTACACTACTCTAGGAGGGTGCTACATAGTCATTTTCAGTGGCTAAATATGGGCATGTGTCCATACAAGGGCACTGACTTCAGCTGCCTTCTGCCCATTTGTTTACATAAGTTTCAGGGAAGTGAATGACCCAGTCCACAGGTGATTGTCCTAAAACAGAGCGTGATTTTGAAGCTGGGATAGAGTTGAGTTCAGGTGACATCCAAATTCATCACTGATTGTGAGGGGAAGTTTAAACTTTAAAGTGTAACTAATAGCAAAATGTTTATTTAGTTTTGGATAGTGTGGAGAGGGATTGCATAGCTCCCAACTGTCCTTGATTTCGAGGGAAGTCCGTCTATTCCCCTTTCCTCCTAATTTTTCCCTCATATTGATCTGATCCATATAGTCATATATAAAATGCATTTTTTATCCATCAAAAAGTATTTTACAGTGTTAAACACTTTCATCCAGTTTCTAATTAGCTGCATATGTAAATTCCACAAGCCAATATAAAGTAATAGTTGTGAGTTTAATCAATTATTTATTTATTTTTTGTACAATTTTCCTTTAAGGTACACCTGCCAGTTTTTATTGCTGTCTGTGCTCCTGTTAGGGAGATCTACTCTCTCTATTGGTACTTTTTACCATTATCATTCAAAATGCAAGTAAAAGAAAATCCCAATTCGTGGGTTATCCCCAGAAAAGTAACAGTGGGGAAACTCCTCCATTGGGGACATTAGTTCTGCTGGTCTGGGGGTCCCCAAGGAATTCCCTTAATTTGCAGGGATTTCTTCTCATTTCCTGTTTGGCTATGGGACAGGAAGTGAAGGGAAATCTCTCCAATAGGACAAAATGGGCAAAAAAAAACAAAAAAACAAATCTGATAGGGGTTATAATTCTTTCTCTGTATCCAAAATAAAAAAAAAGAAACCAAGTTTTGCCTATAGTTCTACTTTAACCCCTCTGACTTGTCATTGCTCTGTGCGCATGCAGTGTACATGGTTTTTGAAAATGCTCTGATTGGCGGAGCGAAACGCGTCAAGCCGTCTCACTTACGTATCACGCAACTTCCGGTTCTGGTTTCCGGCTAAGGCGGGTGGAACGCATGGATATTGTTTGGCGTCCCACTTGATAACATGAAGGCTGATTCATGACTACAATTTTGTAAGTGTATTTATTTTTTAAAAAACACGCCAAGGATATTATTGGATATAATTTATAGCAGAAAGTAAAAAAATATTGTTTTTCTTTTTTTCAAAATTCTTTGTCTTTGTTTATAGCACCAAAAATAAGAAACCCAGTGGTGATCAAATACCACCAAAAGAAAGCTCTATTTGTGGGGAAACAAACTATATAAATTTAATTTGTGTACAATGTTGCAAGATCGGCAATTGTCAGTTCAATTAATGCAGTGCCAAAAGGCAAAAAATGGCCTGTAAACGAAGGGGAGTAAATCTTCTGGAGGGCAAGTGGTTAAGCTCACCACAAAATCTACAGTTTGATTGTACAATCTACTTTAGTTCTTTCAGCAGTCATGTACTTCATGGGCGTGCCTAGTTGGATACAAATTAACTGCATCAATTAAGGAAGTCCTCATATTACATAGACTTATAAAATCTAAAGTTGTACAAAGATTGTATTGCCAGATTGTAACATAATGACGCTAAGGCTCATAAACACATGCAAAAACTGTACGATTTGGCTCCCTTCCTAATTGTATGCCCCTGGTTCCTGATGGGCTCCCAGCGGAGTGGTAGAAGCATTATGCTGAGGATTTGCCCCCCCCCCCCCCCCCGGTTGTTGCACCTGTATAAGGAATGCTTGCACACAAATTTTCTGCCTCAATCATTTTACGAGGCCAATGTGGCCTTCCTGGCTAAGGCTTACAAAGACCCCTTACAGTGTCCATCCTACAGACAAATTACCCTCCTCAATACGGATATCAAAATCCTAACCAAAAAAAAAGGCACCAGACTCCTCAAAATGCTTCACCTCCTTGTGTCCCCTGACCTGACGGGCTTTATGCCCAGCAAAGCCACAGACATTAAGGGTCCTTTCACATGATGCACCGTCCAACGAGGTCCATTCTCTGCTCAGCGGGGGATCGATCTGCCAATCCCCGCTGAACAGGTAGGTGACAGCTTTGTGCTGTCAGATCCCCTCTGTCCTCTATGGGGGAATCAGATGAGAACGGACCGCCTGTCCGTTCACATACGATCCCATCCGATCCGATCTGCTGGACAGAGGGAAAATAGGGTTTCCATCCATCCAGATTTCACGGATAGGATCGGAAGCGGATAGCAGCGGGTGTCAGCGGACATGTCTCCGCTGACATCCGCTGCCCCATAGGGATGCATGGAGCATCCGATCCGGTCTGCCTGAAAAACTGACAGGCGGATCTGATCGGATCGTTCGTGTGAAAGGACCCTAACTTGGAGAGTTTTTACCCATACTGAGCTCCATCCTGATAATCGTGCATTGTTTTTTTTTTGGATTTCGGGAAAGCATTTGACTCCATGGATTAGGTCTATATGAAGGAAATATCAACATATATGGGGTTTGGTGAAGTGTTCCTTCAGTGGATACAGCTGCTTTATGACTGCCCAGTGGCTGATATTAAAACAGGTGGCAGGCTCTCTGAATTATTCCCAGTTGGCCGTGGCACAGGCAGGGCTGACCTCTGTCACCTGTCACTTTTTGCCCTAATCATGGAGCATATTTCACTTGCATTACATACCTCCTCTTCAGTACACAGCATCAGGGTGGGTAGCTTAGATAAAAAGACAGCCCTACAGTATATGCAGACAACGTGGTATTAGTTTTAGATGACCTGAACTTTTCCTTGCCCTCTGCACTAACCATTTTAGATCATGTGACTTCTGCCAAGGTCTTACCTTGCCTTCCTATTGGCAGCCATCTTGGACATGTGCAGACTGCTGTCTTTTTAACCACTTCAGCCCCGGAAGATTTTTCCCCCCTTCCTGACCAGGCCCTATTTTGCGATTCGGCACTGCATTACTTTAATGGACAATTGCACGGTCGTGCAAAGCTGTACCCAAACAAAATTTACATAGTTTTTTTTCCCACAAATAGAGCTTTCTTTTGGTGGTATTTGATCACCTGTGCGATTTTTATTTTTTGCGCTATAAACAAACAAATTGTGACAATTTTGAACAAAAAAAAAAAAACAATATTTTTCACATTCTGCTATAGGACATTCTCAAAAAAAAATGTAAAAATCAAATTTTTTTTACATTTTAGGCCAATTTGTTTTCTGCTACATATTTTTAGTTAAAAAAAAATCGCAATAAGCGTATTTTGATTGGTTTGCACAAAAGTTATTGCGTCTACTATCTACGGGAAAGATTTATGTCATTTTTATTGTTTTTTTTTTTTACTAGTAATGGCGGCGATCTGTGATTTTTTGCGGGACTGCGACATTGCGGCGGACAGATCGGACCCCTAACTGACATTTTTGACACTTTAGGGGGTACCAATGAAATTACTATAGTAATCAGTGCTAAAAATATGCACTGTTACTGTAATAATGACACTGGCAGGGAAAGGGTTATCCCTGTTGGTGATCAAGGGGTTAAATGTAAGTCTAGGGGAGTGATTCTAACTGTGGGGGGCGTGGCTTCTGAGATGACCATAGAGACATGCGATCCTATATAGAAGGATCACATGGTCTCTGTGATCATCCCAGGGAGAAGGACGGACGGCTGTGTTTACAACAGCCGACCATCATTCTCTCTCAGCAGGGAGAGTTCGAGGTTGTCAGGTGGCAATTGGAGCCGCTTGACACATACGCTGGGTTCCCCGCTGATGAGTGAGGGCGGGAACGCGCCGCCGCCGGCATGGGCTCGCCCCCTAGATTAACAAGAGCGAGCCCCGTACATGTACAGGGTTTCGCCCAGGAGTGGCTGCCTGCCTGCCTTGGTTTGCATCATTACTTGCCTGCTGCCTGGGCATCGCTCAGTGATGATGTTGTACACCTGACTATATATATACAGTATATCACCTGTTGGCTTGCAGTCCTTTGCCCTTGTATTTGTGCTCCAAGGTGCATCACTGCTAGCAGTCTTCTGTTCGCCGTGTTCCTCCATGTATGACCTGGCTTGGCTGACGACTTTCCTGGCTCTTGATTCTGCATCTGCAGATGACCTGGCATCGGCAGACGACCTGGCATCGGCAGACTACTACTACCCGCTTCTAGACTCGATCCTGCCTTGGATGACTACCTGCTCTGGACTTGACCCCGGCTGTTCCCGGTTTCGTACTTCACTCTTGCTGTGCGTTTATTGTTGTTGCTCTAATAAACTGCTTTATTTTACTTGCATCCTCGTGTGGTCTGGTTTCCTGGCACCCTGACAACGTCCTTTTTTTGTCTTTTGAGTGAACTGGCACAAGTCCAAGGTTCTTCCCTAGGTAAGACTGCAGGGTTGCCTTCCTCTCCAGTTTCACCTTAACAATGGGTAAAGCAAGTGAAATATTTAGGTATTACCATTACTAATTCAGTATCTGGTTTTATAAGGTTTAATGTTTCCCCCCTCATTGCCCTTTTTTTTTTTTATATCCAAAGTCTTTTATTGACAGTAAAGGTCAATACATAAATATAGTAGCAATATAGTTTACCTCCTAAGACTTGGTCCACACTAGCACGACTTGTCAGGCGACTTGTCAGCCTGACAAGTCGCGCTCCCTCGCGGTCCATTGACCG
This sequence comes from Pelophylax lessonae, assembly GCF_965119305.1. Lineage (NCBI taxonomy): Eukaryota > Metazoa > Chordata > Amphibia > Anura > Ranidae > Pelophylax > Pelophylax lessonae. The sequence goes on along the minus strand of NC_138775.1, from coordinate 200,843,996 downwards.
CTACAGGACCCGTTCTAACAGGAGCAGCACAAGTCGCTCCGACTTAGAAAAAGGGTCCTGTACTACTTCGGGGCGACCTCGGAGCGACTTGCATAGACTTCCATTATGTGAAGTCCATGCAAGTTGCTCCGAAGTCGTGGTGCATGGGAATGCACAAGTCGCCCCCGATGTAGTACAGAGTCGTGTCGCCCCAGTGTGAACCGACTCTTAAGGATAAACAGTCATGAACAGATACACATTGCCAGGGGCGTTGCTAGGTGGGAAAAAGACCAGGGGCTTCAGCCCGAAGATAAATTTGATAACCCCGCCCACATTTTAAAGTAAGCCCCGCCCAAGCTCCTCCCATATTTAAAAGTAAGTACCGCCCAAGCTCCACCCAATGGCCCCCTCAGTCAAGGGTCAGTCAAGGGGTGGTATGGAGAGGAGTACAGGGGGTGAGAAATTGGGTGGTATGGAGAAGAGAGAAGTAAAGGGGGTCAGTCATGTGGTGGTATGGAGAGGAGTACAGGAGGTCAGTCATGGGGTGGTATGGAGAGGAGAGGAGTACAGGGAGTCAGACATGGGGTGGTATGGAGAGGAGTACAGGGGGTCAGACATGGGGTGGTATGGAGAGGAGTACAGGGGGTCAGACATGGGGTGGTATGGAGAGGAGTACAGGAGGTCAGTCATGGGGTGGTATGGAGAGGAGTACAGGGGGTCAGACATGGGGTGGTATGGAGAGGAGTACAGGGGGTCAGACATGGGTTGGTATGGAGAGGAGTACAGGGGGTCAGACATGGGGTGGTATGGAGAGGAGAGGAGTACAGGGGGTCAGTCATGGGTGGTATGGAGAGGAGAGGAGTACAGGGGGTCAGTCATGGGGTGGTATGGAGAGGAGAGGAGTACAGGGGGTCAGTCATGGGGTGGTATGGAGAGGAGAGGAGTACAGGGGGTCAGACATGGGGTGGTATGAAGAGGAGTACAGGGGGTCAGACATGGGGTGGTATGGAGAGGAGAGGAGTACAGGAGGTCAGTCATGGGGTGGTATGGAGAGCAGAGAAGTACAGGGGCTCAGACATGGGGTGATATGGAGAGGAGTACAGGGGGGCAGATATAGGGTGGTATGGAGAGGAGCGGAGTACAGGGGGTCAGTCATGGGGTGGTATGGAGAGGAGAGAAGTACAGGGGTTCAGTCATGGGGTGGTATGAAGAGGAATACAGGGGGTCAGACATGGGGTGGTATGGAGAGGAGTACAGGGGGTCAGACATGGGGTGGTATGGAGAGGAGTACAGGGTGTCAGACATGGGGTGGTATGGAGAGGAGTACAGGGGGTCAGACATGGGGTGGTATGGAGAGGAGTACAGGGGGTCAGACATGGGGTGGTATGGAGAGGAGTACTGCCGGCATCAGATGGAACATAAATTAATGCAGCCTAAACTCAATCCTATTAAACTCCTTTGGCGTAAATGTAAACAGCCAGGTCTTCTTGTCCAACATCAGTACCTGACCTCAAAAATGCACAAGTTCTCACAAGCTCAATACAAAATCTTGTGGAAAGCCTTCCCAGAAAAGTGGAAGCTGTTTACAGATGCAAAGGTGAGACCAACTCAATATACCACCCCATGACTGACCCCCTGTACTCCGCTCCTCTCCATACCACCCTATATCTGCCCCCCTGTACTCCTCTCCATATCACCCCATGTCTGACCCCCTGTACTTCTCTGCTCTCCATACCACCCCATGACTGACCTCCTGTACTCCTCTCCTCTCCATACCACCCCATATCTGACCCCCTGTACTCCTCTTCATACCACCCCATGACTGACCCCCTGTACTCCTCTCCATACCACCCCATATCTGACCCCCTGTACTCCTCTTCATACCACCCCATGTCTGACCCCATGTACTCCTCTCCATACCACCCCATGACTGACCCCCTGTACTCCTCTCCTCTCCATACCACCCCATGACTGACCCCCTGTACTCCTCTCCTCTCCATACCACCCCATGTCTGACCCCCTGTACTCCTCTCCATACCAACCCATGTCTGACCCCCTGTACTCCTCTCCATACCACCCCATGACTGAACCCCTGTACTCCTCTCCATACCACCCCATGTCTGACCCCCTGTACTCCTCTCCATACCACCCCATGTCTGACCCCCTGTACTCCTCTCCTCTCCATACCACCCCATGACTGACCCCCTGTACTCCTCTCCATACCACCCCATGACTGACCCCCTGTACTCCTCTCCATACCACCCCATGTCTGACCATTGTCCCATCATTTTTTTCCCTCCTCTTACATGTTATACGTGGGAACACTCACCTGCCCAACCCAACAGATCCAGCAAGTATTGTCCTGCTGTGATTTGCAACACCTCTTCCACAGGCCTGTGAATGGAAAGCGAAGCATCCCGGTATATGTGGTGAACACATTTCAAAGTCTTAGAGACGTCATTCTCACCTAGACAAGAATGGCAGCCGCAAGACAGGGTGTACAAAAAAAAAATGAAAAAAGGAGAACAAACCAGAGAAAAAAATAACGATGCCAAGTGCATTCAGAGGGTGAAAGTCTACTTTCTTGCCCATAGTTTTTAAAGGGATGTCCAACAATCTCATATACCATAAGTATGATCGTCAGGTGTCAGACTTTGGGCCACTAGTGATTAGTAAAGGCAAACTGCCAGAGATTTTAATGTTCAATCTCCCTTCATGTTCACTTACTCAACATCCAGTACTTGCACATACATGTTTGCATGGGAAACGTGGCTGTGCTCAATGAGCTTTGGAGTGTAGTTTAAAGTTTACCAGAGTCCTAATATGCAATAAATCTATTTTAAATTCCCTCTGATGCTGTCTAACCCAGATTGATGAAGACAACTGTAATACTTTCTTTGGGCAGCTCAACAATCTGGTGCAGGAGGGTGGGATCTGTGTGCAGCTGCAGCCAATAATTGGATATCTTTTCGCAGCCAATCAATACCTCTTCCTACAAACTTTACCAGCTCTAGAGCCCAAAGAAACCTGCAGATGCCCAATAAGAGATTTTAATGCTTTCAGAAGCAATAATAATGTTTGAAAGACATTCAGAGTATATCTTAGTGTTTAGGACTGCTTTAAAGTAAATGTATTAAAAAAGTATAGGGTGATATATGCGCTGTCACGTGTGTATCTGAGTAGGAGGATTCTTCTAATGTGTTTTTTTGCAGCTGGTGACAAATATATAACTCTGAGATTCGGATTCAATCTGATTCTACATGCAGCCAACTCTAGTATTTCTCACTAGAGAACAATAGAAGAGATCTCAGAAGAAACTTAGACCGAGTCAACCAATCGCAGTGAGACCTCCCAAACTAAAAGAAAGGGGTCTCACCATAAATATGTACCAATGTTTAAGAATGACCAAATAAATAATCTATAAGCAGCTAAAAAGTCAACTGATTGAAGCAAACAACATATAAAATCCAACTCTTGTAGGCTGATCCGATTCCTTAAAAAAATTCTTAAAAAATCCTTAAAAAAATTCCTATATCCGCCTAGGATATATGAAGATAGAAAAATATATCCAACTTGTAGACAACTCCCAATCTATATTAAAAGACGTGTATGATGCGAATCCAAAAATTGATCCAATTCCTTAACACTAATCATAAATAAGTAATCTAAATATCTGTTCCCAGTGGAATTATGGCTTCTTTTCCTAAAACAATATGAGATGAAAACAGGCTAAATAGTTGCAACAGCTTTACGATCTTTGGGTACACATGCATCATCGCTGATTCATTTGTGAGAATATTGGCTATATATGTGAATTACGAACTAGTATTGCGATCCAGTCGGCTGTTGCGACTATTTAGCCTGTTTTCATCTCATATTGTTTTAGGAAAAGAAGCCATAATTCCACTGGGAACAGATATTTAGATTACTTATTTATGATTAGTGTTAAGGAATTGGATCAATTTTAGGATTCGCATCATACACGTCTTTTAATATAGATTGGGAGTTGTCTATAAGTTGGATATATTTTTCTATCTTCATATATCCTAGGCGAATATAGGAATTTTTTTAAGGATTTTTTAAGAATTTTTTGAAGGAATCGGATCAGCCTACAAGAGTTGGATTTTATATGTTGTTTGCTTCAATCAGTTGATTTTTTAGCTGCTTATAGATTATTTATTTGGTCATTCTTAAACATTGGTACATATTTATGGTGAGACCCCTTTCTTATTTTAGTTTGGGAGGTCTTGCTGCGATTGGTTGACTCGGTCTGAGTTTCTTCTGAGATCTCTTCTATTGTGCGCCGACTCACTGGGGTTTTTTAGAAAGAAAATGTATTACAGCACATCCAGTCAGTGGCGTACCTAGAGCATTTGGCACCTGGGTGGATCCTATATCTGGCACCCCCCAACTTTAAAATGTAAAAACACCCACAAAAATTTGTAATGTTTTCAAGAATATTTATTGCACACATTTAACAGCCCCCCTATCACAGTGCCCCTTGCAGTCTGCCCTCCGTCTCTCTAATCACAGTTCCCCCTTTTGCACTCTCTGCCTCCCTCCCCTGCATAGTCCTACCTTCAGCATAAATAGATAGCTAATACTATTAGCAATGTGTTTAAGTTTGAGTATGAGATTGGAGACTTGCTAAAGGAGAAGGCCAGAGACTGCAGACATAGTACAGGAGACGGTCAGAGACTGCAGACATGGTACAGGAGATGGTCAGAGACTGCAGACATGGTACAGGAGATGGTCAGAGACTACAGACATGGTACAGGAGATGGTCAGAGACTGCAGACATGGTACAGGAGATGGTCAGAGACTGCAGACATGGTACAGGAGATGGTCAGAGACTACAGACATAATACAAGAGGTGGTCAGAGACTGCAGACATGATACAAGAGATGGTCAGAGACTGCAGACATTAAACAGGAGAGGGTCAGAGACTGAGGACATGATACAGGAGATGGTCAGAGACTGAGGACATGATACAGGAGATGGTCAGAGACTGAGGACATTAAACAGAAGATGGCCAGAGACTGAGGACATGTTACAGAAGATGGTCAGAGACTGCAGACATGGTTCAGGAGATGGTCAGAGACTGCAGGCATGGTACAGGAGATGGTCAGAGACTGCAGGCATGGTACAGGAGATGGTCAGAGACTGCAGACATGATACAAGAGATGGTCAGAGACTGCAGACATTAAACAGGCGAGGGTCAGAGACTGAGGACATGATACAGGAGATGGTCAGAGACTGAGGACATTAAACAGAAGATGGCCAGAGACTGCAGACATGATACAGGAGTTGGTCAGAGACTGCAGACATGATACAGGAGATGCTCAGAGACTGAGGACATGATAGAAGATAGAAGAGCACTAGGGGGGCCGGAGAGCACAGGCGAAGAAGAGAGCACTGGAGGAGCTGAAGGGCACGGTGGGGTGGGGGACTGGAGAGTATTAAGAGGGGGTTTGGAAAGCATTGCAGGGGGGTTGGAAGGCGCAGGGGGTGGAGAGCACTGGGGGGGACAGGGAGCATAGGGGGGAGGGAGATGAAAAGCACAGTGGGGAGCTGAAGAGCACCGGGGGAGGGCTAAAGAACAGGGGGCAGTCCAGTGCACTGGGTGGGGGGGTTAAGAGCACTGAGGGGGGGGATAAGAGCACTGAGGCGGGGATAAGTGCACTGAGGGTGGGGGGGGGGGGAATAAGAGCACCGAGGGGGGGGATAAGAGCACTGAGGGGGGATTAGAACACTGGAGGGGGGGGGGGGTTAAGAGCACTGGTGAGCCAGCAAAAGAAGTTGTATAGGAGGGGGATGGGGCAGCTGCATATAGATGAATTGATCTTTCCCTATTCTTCCGGCAGGAGGGAGAGGAGGACAATCAGTTATTCAGCAGCTGCAGAAAGAATAGGGAAAGATGAATTCCTCTATATGCAGCTTCCCCATCCCTCTACTACCCAGCACACACACTTTGGCAATGGGCACTCACCTTCTTCCCGCCGAGGCTCCGCCCCTTCTTCCCACCGAGGCCCCGCCCCTTCTTCCCGCTGAGGCTCCGCCCCCTTCTTCCCGTCGAGGCCCCGCCCCCCTTCCCGCCGCGGCTCCGCCCCCGCTAGTCCTCGGACTGAAGGAGCTGCCACTGCCTGCCCTTTACACAGTGCCCTTTATGCCACTGCATCCAGTGATTGGTGGGCGATCTGGGGCAGCCGCAAGGAAGGAGAGTGATTGCCGCTGTCAAGTAGCATTGATTTCGGGTGTGGGCGGGACCGGTATGCGGGGCTCCGCCCCATTGTTCCGTGCATAGAGAAACAGAAGCTGTCTGCGGAGGAAGGTGGGCGTGGCATACCGGCCCCGCCCACACCCGACATCAATGCTGAAACTTGACAGCTGCATTCACTCTCCTTGCGGCTGCCCCGGATTGCCCACCAATCATTGGATGTGCTTTAATTATTTTACACTGCTGAGGTATGTAGCCCCGAGTTCTCGGCCAAACCCAGGCTTTGGGACTCGGGGCTAATCATTTTAGAAAAGCAACAGGAGACCCGGGGCTTTTGGGGAGCACACTCGGGGCTATAGCCCAGGTCAGCCCCCCCCTGCCGACGCCACTGCACATTGCCCATTTTAAAGAAAAGAATAATGCCTGTAGAAACTTCCCTCTTTCATTGATTGTAAAAATTAATCTGGTAAAAATTAGGTTTCTTCTACTATTGCTGTATATCATACTGAACTCCCCTACGTGGATTCCTAAAGCTAATATTAATTCCCTTCATAGATTAATTTCTGAATTTCTTTGGCAGGGAGGCACCCCCAGAATCTGCCTTGTAGTTATGTAACAACCTTGGAGTGAAGAGGGTTTGGCAGCAGGGCCGGCCTTTGGGGTGTGAAGTTGGCAGTGCATATCTTTTATGAATTATTTGGGCTTTGCAACCTGTATTTGCACATAGCTGGTTTACCAGTCCATTTGATGATGCTTCAGTAGCCCGAGAGGCAGCCATGGTGGGTTCTTATGAAGCACTGGCCCATTTAGTTCATGGAGGATCATGATCTCCTCAAACCAAAACTAACTCTATTAGATCTGTCATGTGGGCCTGGAGGGTAACCGATGGGGCAGGATTAGGGGGCCCCTTCGCCTCATACTCTGCTGAAAAAATCCCAACCTCCCCCACTTTTACACATATGAGGACCCCAAAGTGTGGAAGAGAAATGAAGTAAAGAAACTGGGTAATATTACTAAAAATGGAGTACTTAGCCCCTTTGATGAGTTAAAATACTCATATCACCTCCCAAATGCCCAGTTTATTCAATATATACAGTTTCGGCATGCTTACCAATCGCAATTTGGGGGTGCTCCTGCCTCCTTTAGTCCTTCAGGATTAGAGTCCATATGGGGCAGATTTTTTTTAACATTTTTGGGATTGCTCAACTATCCAGGTTTACTGGACTAATCTTCTCCAATGTATTCAGCCTGTCACCACTATTCCTCTTAGCGCCTCTATGAGGACCTGTCTCTTAGGTTTGGTGGATGGTTTAGCCCCCTACTAGAACTATACATACTCTACTTACCCTATTATTGTACTATGTAAGGAAACGTATTATCCTTTTGTGGGGCAAGACTGCAGCCCCAAATTTAACATCTTGGAAGGCTTTAGTTAATAGGACCCTTCCCTTGTACAAAGCAAATGTGTGTGTGTGTGTGTGTGTGTGTGTGTGTGTGTGTGTGTGTGTGTGTGTGTAAGATGTCCTGTGATTGACTGATTTGTCAACTTCTTTGTGTTATACACTGCCCGGCCAAAAAAAAAAAAAAAAAAGGTCGCTACCTGGAATTAGCTAACTAACTAAGCTAACCATGCAGTAACTAACTATCCTATTGGAAAGCTACTGCATGTGCCCAAAGAATGAGGTCAGCTGACTACCTGAATACATACTTGCCAACTGTCCCTTTTTTCCAGGGACAGTCCCTGCAAATAGGAGCCTGTCCCAGGAAATTTATATTATCCCTGGAAGCGCCTGTTAATCAGGCTGCCCATAAATGTTACGCAGAAGTAGTGCAGCTGAATGGGAGACTTATTTCAACTCTGCTACTGTGGCCTTAAATTTGAAATTCCTTTTTTTAATCTCCTGTAATTCTCTCTATATTGAGTAGACTCTATAATCTGTTAAGTAGGCGAAATTAATTATGCAGAGTGGGCGGAGCTTCAGGGAAGTGGGTGTGGTAATTGATAGCTGTGCTGCAAAGTGTCCCTGAATTTTTTTTAAATGTTGGCAACTATGTGAATATACTGAATGACCAGGTTATTCCATCAATGGAGTTTTTTTCTCCCCGGATTGCACGGGCATATTCCAAAATAACAATGCCAGGATTCATCGGGCTCAAATTGTGAAAGAGTGGTTCAGGGAGCATGAGACATCATTTTCAACCATGGATTGGCCACCACAGAGTCCAGAACGTAACCCCATTGAGATCGGGATGTGCTAGAGAAGGCTTTGCGCAGTGGTCCGACTCTCTCATCATTTGGTGAAAAATGAATGCATCACCGGACGGAAATAAATTTTGTGACATTACAGAAGCTGTGTATGACCTTTTTTTTTTTTGGTGGTTACTTTTTTTTTGGGCCGGGCAGTGTATATCATGCTGTTCTACAGTGTTGTTGATTACTTGACTGTATGGCCCCTTTCACACATAGGTCCGTTTGTCTGTTTTTCATCCATCCATTGACGGATGAAAAACGGACATAAATGCATCTCTATGTAAAAACGGATGACAACCGTTACCATCCGTTTTAATCCGCTTCCGTCAATGTCTGTTTTTTGGAATGGATGAAAGCCCTATTTTTCATCTGTCAAAAAAACGGATCCGACAAAAAACGGATGTAAACAGACAAATGGTCAGTTTTTCATCCGTTTTTGCATTGGTAGTGGATGTAAAAAAAACGGATGAAAAATGGATGAAAAACAGATGAAAAACTGGTGAAAAATGAATGGAAAAATGGATGAAAAACAGATGAAAACGGATGAAAAACTGATGAAAAACTGATACATTTTGACGTGACTGAACTGATGAACTGAACGGATCGTATGTGTGAAAGGGGCCTATGGGTAATGCTTTTAACCACCTTATTTTTAGGACTTGTGTGTAAAGTATTGTAAGCAGTGCTTTAAGTGGGCCGGTATGCACTGGTACTCAGTACCGCCACTTCCAAATATGGCTCTTGAGCATACCGCCAACTCTCCATGTGCCTTAGCATACCAGTATGCTCATTTTGGACATCTGCGCCCTCAATTGCCCCCCCCCCCCAAGAATATTTCCCGCTCCAGAGCCAGACCAGTCACCACCAGTGAGTCCCCCTGCTCCAGAGTCCCAGCCCAGGCCAGGGAGGGGGGGGGGTGCTCTGTGGGGACCCTGATGTGGGGTGGGGGGGCGAAAAAATGTATAGGCTATAATAGAGTACCGGCACCTCTTTTGGGCCACTTAAAGCACTGATTGTAAGGTTACTTTTGTCCTTGATATGTAGAGAGGGTCATGAATCCTGAATGTTTTCATTGTGAATAGAGGATACTTTTCCAGTCACAGGCAATTTTGTTTTCTATGCTACTTGATTTTAGCTTGTCACTGTTTTGTTATTTGTCTTGTAATTGTCTTGTAATTCTTATTTTTTTGTGCACATTCACAAAAAGTGTAAAAAATTTATTTTGTGTTTGCATTGCCAGTAATTGGTAATGGCACTCCAAAAGTGGTTAAAAAAAAGATGTATGTTTTTTGTGTGAAAAAATGTCATACATTCAACACTGAAAAGGGTGCATGAGCTACATTCCCGCACTTTGGTGTGCGTAGGGCAGTCCATTCAAATGAATGGGTTTCCCTGTGTGTGCGCACATTTACAAAACGCTAAGGGCTTCATAAACACTTGCCTCATAATGAGGCATTTGACATAATTTTTAAAGAACTCTGAATGCCAAACAAAGCACCTGTCGCTTAATATGGTTACCTCACAGCCCTGTTTACAAGTTGGGCTTGCTTTGCTTTGTTTCAAAAATGATATTCCATGTCACTTTCTTGGTGCTTCAAAGCATCTTCAAAGCCTCCAAGAAATGTCTATGACAACACTCGCTAACCGCATCTGCAGATTTTAAGGGGCTTTTGTTTAGAATTAGCTTTTCTTTGTTTTGGAGGTATTGCAGGTAAGAGATATCCCAGGATTCACTGGGAAACCAACAAGCAAACAAAAAACAAGTTTTCAGCAGTCAATTCTGGTTCACGTGCAGAGCTGGGGGTTACTGCTGAGTGAGAGATCAGCAGAGCTGGGGGTTACTACTGAGCAGGGGATCTGTAGAGCTGGGGGTTCCTACTAAGCAAGGGATAGACAGAGCTGGGGGTTACTACTGAACCGGGGGACCAGCAAAGCTGGGAGTACTACTGTGTGGGGCATCAGCAGACCTGCGGGTACAACTGAGCAGTGGATCTGTGGAATGAGAGTACCAGTGGCAGACCAACCATTGGGAGTACAGGGGCGCCGCTCCCCCCCCCCTATCCATGCATCCGGCCCCCTAATCTACGTGCAGGGCACCGGATGCATGGATTCCAAAGGTTTTTTTTTTTGAAGCACCTGATTAGAGCCAGAGGCTCTAATAGGCTTCAACAAGGGTAGGCTCGGGGCGCAGAGCACTGCGCCCCGAGCCCACCCAGTTGTGTCACAAATAGCGAATGAATATTCGCTATTGCCACACTGATTCTCCTCCCGGACAATCAGGAAGCGGGTCCTGAGACCTCTTTCCCGATTGGCAGAAAGGAGGAGGCATGCTATTGGCCAAGAATGGGGGAGGAGACAGCCACTGAGAAGGGACATGAAGGAGCCTCAGGAGAAAGCCGCCGCTGCCTCCTGTCAGTCCGGAGGAACAAGGTAAGTAAACTGGCGGGGGGGGGGGGGGAGATGTGGTGGTGCAGGCTGGAGTGAAATAGAGGGGGGGGGGTCCACAGCCAGGTCCGGCTACCACCCACCCCCACCCCCCCGACTGATAGAGCACCAGTCGCCATTGGAGGGTACTAATAAGCTTGGGATCTGCTGAACAGGGGTACCAATGAGCTGGGGACCTGTTGAACAAGGGTACTAGTTAGCTGGGGATCTGCTGAGTGAGGGGGTGTTAATGAGCTGGGGTTCTGCTGGGCTCCTTCAAAAGAAATAAAAAATCAACACACATCGGGCATTTGCCAAGCTTCAAAAAAGCATCACCAATGCAAATGTGAATGCATGCTAAGAAATTTCCCCTTGCTTTTGGAGATTTCCTTTTTGTTTAGTCTCTGGGATAGGAATTGAAGGGAAATTTCACCACTGGCAGGCAAATAGCAAAAAACTTACCTTGGCAGGGGCTTTAAAATGGTTGTAAAGTTTGAAGGTTTTTTATCTCTAACTTTCAAGGTTTTTTTACCTTTTCTACCCACATAAAAAACCTTCTGCATACAGCTAACACTGCAGTCCCCCTAAATCTTACCCGAGTCCGATCCAGTGATGTGCAGGAGAGCAGCTGCTCCCCTGGGTCTCTGCCTCTTCACAGTGAGACACAGTAGTGGGAGCCATTGCTTCCCACTGCTGTCCATCACAACCAGTGAGCCAATATGGAGAGTCTGGAGTGTTGGCAGGGGAAAAAGAGGATTAAGCCTGCTCTGTGCAAAACCACTGCACAGAGCAGGTAAGTAGAACATGTTCATTTAAAAAAAACAAATCAAAAATACCCTTTGATATCACTTGAACTCTTCCTGACTTTACCAAAAGCCCAAAAAAGTTTTGGCTTTAGATACATTTTAACCTCTTCCGTACATGTACAGAAGCAGGGTGGCCCTGCAGCGCAAAATCACCTTCCTGTACGTAATTTTTGGTTCTGAGGCGTGCACGTGTGCCGCCGGTGACCCGCTCCCTGTAATTGGACACAGCAGGAGCCATTTAGCAGGTCCAGTGGATGTTTTCCGGCATCTGGCAATCGTTCTTGAGAGAGGCAGAACGGGGATCTGCCTATGTAAATAAGAGGGGAAGATGGAGATCTTGTGTTTCTGCTAAGCTCTCTGTCTTCCCACAGTTGAAGCATCCCCCACACAGTTAGTAACCACCCCCTAGGAACACATTTAAACCTTTGATTTGCCCTGATGTTAACCCCTTCCCTGCCAGTGTCATTAGTACAGTGACAGTGCATATTTTTTTAGCACGGATAACTGTATTAGTGCCACTAGTCCCCAAAGAAGTGCCACTTAGCCTCGGTTCACACTAGGGCGACCTGTGAGGCGACCTGGTCGCCTCACAGGTCGCCGCAGGTCGCCTCCCATAGGGAAGCTGCGGACCCGTTCTAATAGGAGCGACACAAGTCGCTCCGACCTAGAAAAAGGGTCCGGAGCTTCTTTGGGGCGACCAGGAGGCGACCGCCATAGACTTCAATGTTATGAAGTCCGTGGCGGCCGCTCCGAGGTCGCGGCGCGCTGCTCGCACCGCGATCTCGGAGGTCGCCCCGGGAAGTAGCGTCGCGGTAGTGTGAACCGGCGCTTAGTGTCTGATTTGTCCCGCTATAAGTGGCTGATCGCCGCCATTACTAGTAAAAAAAATAAATAAATATTCCATAAAAATATCCCATAGCTTGTAGACTCTAATTTTTGAATATAATAAATATACACTTATTGGGATTTTTTTTTTTCCAAAAATATGTAGCAGAATACATATTGGCCTAAATAGAAGAAGATATTTTACATTTTTTATTGGATGTGTTTAATAGCGGAAAGTAAAAAGTATTGTTTTTTTTTTTTTTTTTTTTTTCAAAATTGTCAGTTTTTTTCTTTTTAGCGCACATAAAAACGCACAGGTGATCAAATACCACCAAAATCAAAGCTCTATTTGTGGTGAAAAAAGGACATCAATTTTATTTGGCTACAGCGTCGCACGACCGCGCAATTGTCCGTTAAATTAACGCAGTGCCGTATCGTAAAAAAATGCTCTGGTCAGAAAGGGGGTAAATCGTCCGGAGCTGAAGTCGTTAAAGCCGAACTATTCCTCAATTCTACTTCAGCAATGTGAAGACCGCGAGATTCCTCGCTGCCGCCATCTTCTCGTCGGCTTCTTTCAGGTTCAGGATAATCATTAATTTATTCTGGCTATTGGAATGAATGAATTCTCAACTGCTAAGCTTGCCAATTTTTTATTTATTCTTTACTTTCTAAGTTCTGCTTGTTTTAGACACTTGTGGTATTGCTTGTGCATACTTGTTTTTTGTTTGCATTAGAACTACTTTCCTCTGCATACAACTCAATGGAAAGAAGAGCAGTGGAGGAGCTCCTTACCATCTGACTTGGCACACGCGCACAGCGCCACCTAGAGGCCATAGGCGGTACAGTCACGTCTGTAGAGTGGCTGGGGATGCGGAGTGTTATATATCGCTCGGCTCTCATCTCATCGCTCCATCTCCAGGAAGGAGCACCGAGCCGGCCGAGTCTATGTCTGTCCGTGTGTCCTGTCCCTTCTACACACAGCGAGCGCCCCATGCCGCCCTGTGCCCACACTGCCAGCCCGTGACCGGCACCTGCCCGCTAAGGAGGAGGAGGAAGAGGAGGGGAGAGCCGGACCCCGCTCAGCTCAGGTGAGATCACCTTTCCCCTATACTACCGGGGGCCAACACTCTACCTGGGGGGTACTCACCACTCCATGGGCACCACTACATGGCTTCTGTGTGTCATAATACCAACACACACATATGCCAGCCAGGGGACTGCTCTACGTGTGCCATACAGTGCATGTGACTCTGCTCTAGCTGTGCCATACATGTTCTATAGGTGTGCCATGTATCTTCCGGAACTGTGCCATAGATGCACCATGGATCTGCCATAGATGCACCATGGATCTGCCCTAGGTGTGCCATGTATCTTCCAGAACTGTGCCATAGATGCACCATTGATCTGCCCTAGGTGTGCCATGTATCTTCCAGAACTGTGCCATAGATGCACCATGGATCTGCCCTAGCTGTGCCATAGATGGGCCATGTATCTTCCAGAACTGTGCCATAGATGGGCCATGTATCTTCCAGAACTGTGCCATAGATGTGCTATAGATGCACCATGGATCTGCCCTAGGTGTGCCATGTATCTTCCGGAACTGTGCCATAGATGCACCATTGATCTGCCCTAGGTGTGCCATGTATCTTCCAGAACTGTGCCATAGATGCACCATGGATCTGCCCTAGGTGTGCCATGTATCTTCCAGAACTGTGCCATAGATGCACCATTGATCTGCCCTAGGTGTGCCATGTATCTTCCAGAACTGTGCCATAGATGCACCATGGATCTGCCGTAGGTGTGCCATGTATCTTCCAGAACTGTGCCATAGATGCACCATGGATCTGCCCTAGCTGTGCCATAGATGTGCCATATATCTTCCGGTGCCATATATGCACCATGAATCTGCTATAGATGTGCCATATATCTTCCGGAACTGTGCCATAGATGCACCATGGATCTGCTATAGATGTGCCATAGATTTGCCATGTATCTTCCGGAACTATGCTATAGATACACCATGGATCTGCTATAGATGTGCCTTAGATGTGCCATGTATTTTCCAGAACTGTGCCATAGATGCAGCAGAGATCTGCTGTAGATGTGCCATAGATGCACCATGGATCTGCTATAGATGTGCCATAGACGCGCCAGGGATCTGCTATAAATGTGCCATAGACGTGCCAGGGATCTGCTATAAATGTGCCATAGACGTGCCAGGGATCTGCTATAAATGTGCCATAGACGCGCCAGGGATCTGCTATAAATGTGCCATAGACGCGCCAGGGATCTGCTATAAATGTGCCATAGACGCGCCAGGGATCTGCTATAAATGTGCCATAGACGCGCCAGGGATCTGCTATAAATGTGCCATAGATGCACCAGGGATCTGCTATAGATGTGCCATAGATGCACCAGGGATCTGCTATAGATGTGCCAGGGATCTGCCATGTATCAGTTAGAACTGTACCATAGATGCCCCATGGATATGCTGTAGACGCACCAGGGATCTGATATAGATAGATGTGCCATAGAAGCGCCAGGGATCTGCTATGGATGTGCCATAGACGCGCCAGGGATCTGCTATAGATGTGCCATAGGCGCGCCAGGGATCTGCTATAGATGTGCCATAGGCGTGCCAGGGATCTGCCATGTTTCAGTTGGAACTGTACCATAGATGCCCCATAGATCTGCTGTAGATATGCCATAGACGCGCCAGGGATCTGCTATAGATGTGCCATAGACATGCCAAGGATTTGCAATAGATGTGCCATAGACACGCCAGGGATCTGCAATAGATGTGCCATAGACATGCCAAGGATTTGCAATAGATGTGCCATAGACACGCCAGGGATCTGCTATAGATGTGCCATAGACACATATCTGCCATAGATCCACCATATATCTGGCAGGGATCTGCCATAGATGCACCAGTTTTCTGCAATAGCTGTGCCATAGATCCACCATATATCTGGCAGTGATCTGCTGTAGCTGTGCCATAGATCCACCATATACAGTATCTCACAAAAGTGAGTACACCCCTCACATTTTTGTAAACATTTTATTATATCTTTTCATGTGACAACACTGAAGAAATTACACTTTGCTACAATGTAAAGTAGTGAGTGTACAGCTTGTATAACAGTGTAAATTTGCTGTCCCCTCAAAATAACTCAACACACAGCCATTAATGTCTAAACCGCTGGCAACAAAAGTGAGTACACCCCTAAGTGGAAATGTCCAAATTGGGCCCAAAGTGTGAATATTTTGTGTGGCCGCCATTATTTTCCAGCACTGCCTTAATCCTCTTGGGCATGGAGTTCACCAGAGCTTCACAGGTTGCCACTGGAGTCCTCTTCCACTCCTCCATGATGACATCACAGAGCTGGAGAATGTTAGAGACCTTGCGCTCCTCCACCTTTCATTTGAGGATGTCCCACAGATGCTCAATAGGGTTTGGGTCTGGGGACATGCTTGGCCAGTCCATCACCTTTACCCACAGCTTCTTTAGCAAGGCAGTGGTCGTCTTGGGGGTGTGTTTGGGGTCGTTATGTTGGAATACTGCCCTGCGGCCCAGACTCTGAAGGGAGGGGATCATGCTCTGCTTCAGTATGTCACAGTACATGTTGGCATTCATGGTTCCCTCAATGAACTGTAGCTCCCCAGTGCTGGCAGCACTCATGCAGCCCCAGACCATGACACTCCCACCACCATGCTTTACTGTAGGCAAGAAACACTTGTCTTTGTGCTCCTCACATGGTTGCTGCCACACACGCTTGATATCATCTGAACCAAATAAGTTTATCTTGGTCTCATTAGACCATAGGCCATGGTTCCAGTAATCCATGTCCTTAGTCTGCTTGTCTTCAGCAAACTGTTTGCAGGCTTTCTTGTGCATCATCATTAGAAGAGGCTTCCCTCTGGGATGACAGCCATGCAGACCAATTTGATGCAGTGTGCGGCGTATGGTCTGAGCACTGACAGGCTGACCCCCCACCCCTTCAACCTCTGCAGCAATGCTGGCAGCACTCGTATGTCTATTTCCCAAAGACAACCTCTGGATATGATGCTGAGCACGTATACTCAGCTTCTTTGGTCAACCATGGCAAGCCCTTTTCTGAGTGGAACCTGTCCTGTTAAACCGCTGTATAGTCTTGGCCACCGTGCTGCAGCTCAGTTTTAGGGTCTTGGCAATCTTCTTATAGCCTAGGCCATCTATATGTAGAGCAACAATTCTTTTTGTTTAGATCAGAGAGTTCTTTGCCATAAGGTGCCATGTTGAACTTCCAGTGACCAGTATGAGAGAGTGAGAGCAATGACACCAAATTTGACACACCTGCTCCCCATTCACACCTGAGACCTTGTAACACTAACTAGTCACATGACACCAGGGAGGGAAAATGGCTAATTGGGCCAAATTCAGACATTGTCACTTAGGGGTGCACTCACTTTTGTTTCCAGCGGTTTAGACATTAATGGCTGTGTGTTGAGTTATTTTAAGGGGACAGAAAATTTAGGGCTCTTTCACACGGTCCGCCTCCGTAGGCGGATCCGTGCTGCTCAGCGGGGATCGATCCGCGATCCCCGCTGAGCCGGCGGATGACCGCTCCATCTCCGCTTGCAATGCAGAGAGGGAGGTGTCACAGCCCCCGCTGCTCTCTATGGGGAATCGGATGAGAGCGGAACGCCTGTCCGCTCTCATCCGATCCCATCCGATCCCATCCCCAGGACGGATGGAAAATACGGTTTCCATCCGTCCGGATTTCACGGACAGGATCGGATGCGGATGGCAGCGGGTGTCAGCGGACATGTCACCGCTGACATCCGCTGCTCCATAGGGCTGAATGGGGCATCCGATCAGATCCGCCTAAAAACTGACAGGCGGATCTGATCGGAACGCCCGTGTGAAAGAGCCCTTATACAAGCTGTACACTCACTACTTTACATTGTAGCAAGCAAAGTGTAATTTCTTCAGTGTTGTCACATGAAAAGATATAATAAAATATTTTCAAGAATGTGAGGGGTGTACTCACTTTTTTGAGATATTGTGTATTTTTCCTTTTCAGCCCTTGTGTATGGGCTCTTATGGACACTATATTTATATATTTGGTGTGATTTCTTTATACATGTTTTTCACCTAATAAGTTTTATGATATTATATTGATTCATTTTTGTGTTTTCACAATATTGAGTTCAATTTTTTTAATGCTTCTTCATATATTTATTACAATTCTTGCATATAGTGTCACAGATTGTGTAAGTGGCTGCTCATTTGTAATTTATATGTTTTAGCGCGGATATCCTATATGATTTTTGATTTCCTTTTGGAAAATAGCACAGTATGTTGTAAACCTCATACAGGAGTATTTCTTCTCCTCTGTAGAACTGCTCCCCGCTCTACACATCTTATTCTTCCTCAGGCTCCTGTTGTCCGGGTGTAGTAAAGTGATCACTGTAAGTTGCTCACTCGGCACCTCCTCCAATCAGAAAAATCCCTGTATTCTTTTCAGTGAATGCAAGGTGCATTGGGTCTAGAGGAGGGGAAATCATGATGTTCATCTGCACCTCCTCCTCCAATCACAGAGCACCTTGCATTCACTAAAATTAATATAAGGCCTTTTCTGAAAGGAGGAGGTGCCAAGCAAGTGACCCTCCGTGATATTTTTACTATAGCCAGAACTACAAGTGTCAGGGCTGGATGTTCAGTGCTAATAGTGGGCTGCTGCCTTAGCAGGGCTTTTTTTCAGCGGGAACGTGGGAGAACGCAGTTCCGGCACCTCCAGCACTAAATGTATATAAAAGCAAGGGGTGTGCTGGAGGGTCTATTGATGCTGGGGGATTTACTGTCACTGGTGGGGATCTGTTTTTGTGTGAGGGTCTATTATTGCTTGTGGGGGACCTATTGTTGCTGGGTTGGTGTCCATTGTTACTGGGGGAGTCTATTGTTGTGTGAGTGATCTATTGTTGCTGGGGTGGGGTCTACTGTTTCTGGGGGAATCTATTGTTCCTGGAGGGACCTAATGTTGCTGGGTTGGTGTCCATTGTTGCTGGGGGAGTCTATTGTTGTGTGAGTGATCTATTGTTGCTGGGGTGGGGTCTACTGTTTCTGGGGGAATCTATTGTTCCTGGAGGGACCTAATGTTGCTGGGTTGGTGTCCATTGTTGCTGGGGGAGTCTATTGTTGTGTGAGTGATCTATTGTTGCTGGGGTGGGGTCTACTGTTTCTGGGGGATCTATTGTTCCTGGAGGGACCTAATGTTGCTGGGTTGGTGTCCATTGTTGCTGGGGGAGTCTATTGTTGTGTGAGTGATCTATTGTTGCTGGGGTGGGGTCTACTGTTTCTGGGAGAATCTATTGTTGCTTGGGGGATCTATTGTTGCTGGCTCCAGGGAATCTATTTAACTGATTTTCTTGTTATTAGACAAGAACAAATTTTATACAAATGATATAGCACCATAAACTTATACTTGAGGCAGTATTGGGTGGTGGGTAGGGGGTGAAACCAAGGGACGTTCTTGGAGAGGGGTGGGGAGCAGAGACAAGCTGGGACTTATAAGGGGGGGAGTTCCTGCACCTATTCTCTGAGAAAAAAAGCCCTGTGTCTGAGTATAAGTAAAGCTGGTAATACATATATAGATTTCTTTCATTGAGATTTATCCATCCACACTCTGTAGTACAGATGGATGAATGTCTTGCTGCAGCTATTGTATTTTGACATCCAGCCCCACCAGCTGTCAAAATACCCAAACATTGGCTGCTTCTGATTGGATACAAGAGCTGTTGGTGTGACATTTTTCAGTCTGGGGATGTTGGGTGGGAAGGGGGCCAACAGGGCCACACATTGTACTTATCTTGGCCAATTCAGCTGGAAATGGATTGAAATTTGCTCCATGTATGGATATGTTACACTCAGCACAGCCCGACACTCATCATTAGAGAGGACTGATTTTTAGGCTACGTTCACATGTAGGCGTTTTGGGGGCATTTTTCAGCTGTAAGGATCAGTTCAAAAAACGCCCAACAAGACAAATCCTATTCATTTCAATGGCCCCTGTTCACATCTGAGCGTTCTGACGCCTTGTGCAAAACGCCCGACGCTTCAAAAAGTACATGAGCTTCTTTATGGGCAGATTACAGGCGTTTTTGAACCATAGACTTAATGCAAACGCTGGAAAGGTGATATAGAGCGTTTTACCTGTAAAACGCTTGTAAAAACGCCTACGCCTATCAAAACGCCTATAAAATAGCAACGCCTAGATGTGAACGTAGCCTAAAGCCCCGTACACACGTACCGATGGTCGGCATACAAATGTTCCTCTTTTCTCCCCGGGATGTCGGTGTCTGCTGAAAAGTGCAAAGACAGCACAAGGACAGCACAAGAATTTTGTCCGCCGACTGCAGAAGTGATGTCATGTAATGGTTAACTTTCCCTGTGTTTTCTATTTTCTGAGCATGCCCAGTCTTGCAAATCTGCGGTCTGTCGGCCGAATTGTGTACTGACAGGCGAACAATCGTCCGTTCTGGTGTCGGCATACAAAAATTTTCATGTTTGCAAGAAAGACTTTTGTCCGCGGATTGTGCGCAGACATCTGTCGGAGGCACCATACTAACACGCGTACAATCGGCAGATCCTTCGTCCACCGACGTTTGTATGCCGACGATCGGTACGTGTGTACGGGCCTTTACAGTGCAGACGGGCAGAAATCATTGTTGGCCGTATATCAGCTTTATTATTTGTTGGGATCTACTTGTCAGAATGTTTTAAATGCAGTTTTTATAAAGACCCCCAAAGTACACTAACCCCTGGCAATCAAAAAGAAAAGTGTCACTTACTAATATGACAATTGTACACTAAAATCTGACCGATTTCTGCTCTTAACCACTTCTGGACCGGAATATTTTCCCCCTTAATGACCAGGCCATTTTTTGTGATCTGGCACTGCTTTACTTTATTGGACAATTGCGCGGTTGTGCAACGCTGTACCCAAATAAAAATTGATGTCCTTTTTTCCCACAAATACAGCTTTCTTTTGGTGGTATTTGATCACCTCTGTGATTTTTTTTTTTTTATTTTTTTACGCTATAAACAAAAAAAAGAGCGTCAGTTGCAGAAAAAAAATGTTTTACTAACTGCTATATAACATTCCCAAAAAAAAAAAAAATGTTAAAAATCTATTTTTTTCATCATTTTAGGCCAATTTGTATTCTGCTACACATTTTTAGTTAAAAAAAAAATCCCAAAAAGCATATTTTGATTGGTTTGTGCAAAAGTTATCGCATCTACAAACTAGGGGAAAGATTTGTCATTTTTATTTATTTTTTTTACTAGTAATGGCGGCGAGCAGCAATTTTTAGCGGGACTGCGACATTGCGGCGGACAGATCGGACCCCTGACTGACATTTTTGACACTTTTGGGGGGACCAATGACATTACTACAGTAATCAGTGCTGAAAATATGCACTGTTACTGTAATAATGACACTGGCAGGGTAGGGGTTAACCCAGGGGCGATCATAGGGTTAAGTGTGAGCCTAGGGGGTGTTTTCTAACTGTGGGGGGGGATAGGCTTATGGAATCAATATCAGAGACCTCTCTTCACAGGGAACGATCGCGGGTGCCCCGGTGGAAATCGCGGCCGCCAGCCCTGTGGATTGGCTTTCCCGCTGGCAAGTGGGCGCATGCCCCAGGATCGCTCCTGCGGACTGCCGTACAGGTACAGCGATTCACGGGAACCTGTCGCCGTATAACTGCAGCGGCTAGTTGTCAAGTGGTTAAGGTATATTTCCACTTTTGCGGTCACATTTGAGAACCCCCCCCACTATATTTTTATTATGCGTTACCATTCACACAGAATACAGTGCCTTGAAAAGTATTCATACCCCTTAAAATGTTCCACATTTTTTCATGTTACAGCCAAAAAATGTAAATCGTCATTGGGATTTTATGTGATGGCCCGACACAAAGTGGCACATAATTGTGAAATGAAATGAAAATGATAAAGGGTTTTTAAAAATTTTTACAAGTCTTTTTGGGAATGTCTCTACCAGCTTTATACATCTAGAGTGAAATTTTTGCCCATTCTTTGCAAAATAGCTAAAGCTCTGTCAGATTGGATGGAGAGCATCTGTGAACAGCAATTTTCAAGTCTTGCCACAGATTCTCAATTGGATTTAAGTCTGGACTTTGACTGAGCCACTCTAACACATGAATATGCTTTGATCTAAACCATTCCATTGTAGCTTTGGCTGTATGTTTAGGGTCATTGTCCTGCTGGGAGGTGAACCTCCGCCCCAGTCTCATGTCTTTTCCAGACTCTTAACAGGGTTTCTTCTAAGATTGCCCTGTATTTGGCTCCATACATCTTCCCATCAACTCTGACCAGCTTCCCTGTCCCTGCTGAAAAAAGTATCCCCACAACATGATGCTGCCACCACCATGTTTCACGGTGGGGATGGGGTGTTCAGGGTAATGTGCAGTTAGTTTTCTGCCACACATAGCGTTTTGCTTTTTAGGCCAAAAAGTTCATTTTTGGTCTCATCTGACCAGAGCACCTTCTTCCACATGTTTGCTGTGTCCCCCACACGGCTTCTCACAAACTGCAAACAAGACTTCCTATGGCTTTCTTTCATCAATGGCTTTCTTCTTGCCACTCTTCGATAAATGTCAGCTTTGTGGAATGCACGACTAATAATTCTCCCACCTGAGCTGTGGATCTCTGCAGCTCCTCCAGAATTACTATGGGCATCTTGGCTGCTTCTCTGATTAATGCTCTCCTTGCCCGGCCTGTCAGTTTAGGTGGATTGCCATGTCTTGGTAGGTTTTGCAATTGTGCCATACCAGTGTTAATTTTGGCATCAAATTTTGATTTACTTTTAGTCAGTCTTTGACTAAAATGCCATTTTAGTTTTAGTCCCATTTTAGTCATCATATTTTAGTCGAATAAAATCTCCAGTACATTTTAGTCTAATAAAATAATTTTAATCAACTAAAATGGAATGAGTTTAGTTAAATTGTAATGCATTATTTAAGCATTTCTATAGAATTTCCAAACTCATTATATACTCCTGGAGTAAAAATCTAATATCGTGTTATTTATTTATGATATTAAGGTTTACACAAACTCACAGATACAGATTTAGCCACTCCGGATGGTCTGAGGAGGCCTTTAATGCTGCACAGTGCTCTGGACGGTGGTCTGAGGAGGCCTGTACTGCTGCAGAGTGCTCTGGACGGTGGTCTGAGGAGGCCTGTACTGCTGCACAGTGCTCTGGACGGTGGTCTGAGGAGGCCTGTAATGCTGCACAGTACTCTGGATGGTGGTCTGAGGAGGCCTGTAATGCTGCACAGTTCTCTGGACAGTGGTCAGAGGTGGCCTGTAATACTACACAGTGCTCTAGACGGTGGTCTGAGGAGGCCTGTAATGCTGCACAGTGCTTTAGACGGTGGTCTGAGGAGGCCTGAAATGCTGCACAGTGCTCTGGACGGTGGTCTGAGGAGGCCTGTAATGCTGCACAGTGCTCTGGACGGTGGTCTGAGGAGGCCTGCATTGCTCTGAATGGCGGTCTGAGGAGGCCTGTAATGCTGCAGAGTGCTGGATGGTGATCTCATGGATGGCCTGTAATGCAAAGCTCTCAGGATGCCTCCATTCTGGTGGTCATTGTTCAGAGGAGGCCTGTAATGCTACACTGTACTGGATGGTGGTCAGAGGGATGGCCCGTAATCAGGGCCGGTGCAAGGAATTTTGACACCCTAGGCGAAATCTAATTTTGCCGCCCCCCCCCCTTGTCTCTGCCCCTGACTGCACCCCATTTCCCCTGTCCATGTATATGGTGTACGTGCCAGGGGTCAGAAGTGTGTAATGCACAGAATGCAGGGGAGTGCAGGGTTGTGGGGTGCGCTACATAAAGAGTGCAGGGTTGCAGGATACACTACATACTGCGTGCAGGGTTGCAGGGTGCTCTTCGTACTGATTGCAGGGTTGAGAGGTGCACTAGGTACTGCGTGCAGGGTTGAGAGGTGCACTAGGTACTGCGTGCAGGGTTGAGAGGTGCACTAGGTACTGCGTGCAGGGTTGAGAGGTGCGCTAGGTACTGCGTGCAGGGTTGAGAGGTGCACTAGGTACTGCGTGCAGGGTTGAGAGGTGCACTAGGTACTGCGTGCAGGGTTGAGGGGTTTGCGCGTGCAGGTACTGAGTGCAGGGTTTTGGGGTGCACTAGGTACTGCGTGCAGGGTTGAGGGGTTTGCGCTTAGTCTTGAGTGCAGGGTTTTGGGGTGCACTAGGTACTGCGTGCAGGGTTGAGAGGTGCGCTAGGTACTGCGTGCAGGGTTGAGAGGTGCACTAGGTACTGCGTGCAGGGTTGAGAGGTGCACTAGGTACTGCGTGCAGGGTTGAGGGGTTTGCGTGTGCAGGTACTGAGTGCAGGGTTTTGGGGTGCACTAGGTACTGCGTGCAGGGTTGAGGGGTTTGCGCTTAGTCTTGAGTGCAGGGTTTTGGGGTGCACTAGGTACTGCGTGCAGGGTTGAGAGGTGTGCTAGGTACTGAGTGCAGGGTTGCGCTTTTTGGATAGTGCAAGGTTGTGGGGTGTGCTACGTACTGCATGCAGGGTTAAGGGTTGTGCGTTAGGTACTGAGGAGGGGGGGGGGAGGAGAGGAGGATGGAGAGTAGGAGGAATAGAGGGGGGGGGTGGAGAGGAGGGGGTGTATAAAGAGGAAGGGGGGTGGAGGTATATGGAGAGGAAGGAGGGGAGGAGAGGAGGGGGTTTATGGAAAGGAAGGGGGGGAAGAGGAGGGGGGAGAGAGGAGAGGGGGGAGAGAGGAGGGGGGGGAGATGAGGGGGGGGGAGATGAGGGGGGGAGAGGAGGGGTGGAGAAGAGGTGGAGAGGATTCTCAATTAGTGTAGGCTGCAGAATGCATGCTGGGAGTTGTAGCCCGTCATCCCAACAGCGTGATGGATGTGGAGCCCCTCAGAACCACTGCAGATTGCATGCTGGGTATTGCAGTCCCTCTGCCTCACTGCAGAGGGCATGCTGGGCATTGCAGTCCATCTGCCTCACTGCAAAGGGCATGCTGGGCATTGCAGTTCCTCAGGATCACTGCAGAGGGCATGCTGAGCACTGCAGTTCCTCAGGATCACTGCAGTGGGCATGCTGGGCATTGCAGTTCCTCAGGATCACTGCGGTGGGCATGCTGGGCATTGCAGTCCATCTGCCTCACTGCAGAGGGCATGCTGGGCATTGCAGTCCATCTGCCTCACTGTCGTGGGCATGCTGGGCATTGCAGTTCCTCAGGATCACTGAGGAGTTAGCGTGGCGCCGGTGTAGCATGCTGCCCTCGGGATCATGTTCCCTCTCTGCGGGTGTCACCCGGTAGTGAACTGCACCCCTGTACCACACCCCCCACTGCGCCCGTCCTAGTCCTCCGGGGGGCTGCTGTCACATCACATGACGTTGTAGTGAAGAAATCCAGGCTCTGGGAGGTGCCGCCGCCCCCACCGCTGCTCACCTCCTATCCCAAACTCTCAGGGCTTAGCTTCCCCTCGCTGTTCTGTTTCTCTGTGGCCGCCGCCCGCTCACAGCATGGAGACAGATGCCTACTCCATGAGAACACCGCTGCTTGCTTCCCTGCTTCCCCCACCCCGAACCAGGACTCTCCAATGGCCGTGGCTGCGCCCTAGGCAGCAGTGCGCTCTAGGCGGCTGCCTAGTCCGCCTAGTGGTAGCGCCGGCCCTGCCTGTAATGCACAGTGCCCTGGTTGCCATTGCCAGTGGTCAGAGGAGGCCTGTAATAATGCACACACACACACTGCTCTGGACGGACGGTGGTCTTTGGGATGAGGCCTCGACCTGCTGTAATTTGTAATGTACACTAGTACTACACACTCAGTCTGCTCTCCGCTCTGGACGTGAGCGGTTGTCTCGTGAGACGAACGGTGCACACAGTCGCTTCAACTCGTTTGCTTGCTGGGAGTGGAAGCAGGCGCAGCTCCGTGAAAACCAGAAATTCTCGAGGGCAAACGTCCCTGCCTCACATTTGTGTCTCGTTTTCGTTCGCTAACTAAAACGGATTCGATTTTCGCCATAGTTTTCGTCAGTGGATGAAAATGTGCTGTACTTTTAATTTTTTTGTCACTGTAAAAATGCTGCTGACAAAAACTTTGACAAACATTTTTGTTGACGAAATTATCACTGTGCCATACTCTTTCCATTTTCAGATGGTGGATTGAACAGTGCTTCAAGAGATGTTAAAAGCTTGGGCTTTTTTTTTTTTTTATAACCTAACCCTGCTTTATACTTTTCTACAACTTTATCCCAGACTTGTCTGGTATGTTCCTTGGTCTTTGTAATGCTGTTTGTTCACTAAAGGGCCATACACAGTATAAGATTTTCTGAAGACTTTTTCCTTTAGACTTACCAAAACCATATAATATGAGGTCAAACCTAAACACTTCCAATTTGTATGCAATCTGGCAGGCCCTTGTACTACATAGAAAAGGTAAATCTGCAGGAAATCTAACTACAAAAGTTGGATAGTGTGTATCCAGCTTTAGGTTCTCTAACAAACCTCTGAGGGCTTCACAGAACAGCTGTATTTATACTGAGATTAAATTACACACAGGTGGACTCTATTTACTAATTAGGTGACTTCTGAAGGCAATTGGTTCCACTAGATTTTAGTTAGGGGTATCATAGTAAAGGGGACCGAATACAAATGCACGCCACACTTTTTAGATATTTATTTGTAAAAAAAATTGAAAACCCTTTATCATTTTCCTTCCAGTTCACAATTATGTGCCTCTTTGTGTTGGTCTATCACATAAAATCCCAATAAAGTACATTTACATTTTTGGTTGTAACATGAAAAAAATTGGAAAATTTTAAAGGGATGTGAATACTTTTTTCAAGGCACTGTACTGGAGGATAATTAAAATGAGAAAAATTATATTATTATTATTATTCAGGATTTATGTACCAACAATTGTTTGCGCAGCGCTTTACAACATGAGTGCAGAGTACAGTTACAATGCAATTTAATACAGAAGGAAATATATATATATATATATATATATATATATTACCTTACTAATTGTTTCATTGGAGCAGGTTTAGGCATAGGACTCTATAGCTAGCTTGAAATAGTTTGCCTCCATGGATACAGCCACTCATCCTAATTTGACAGGGGTGTGGGTGAGTGACTGCCTGCGTTCAGCGCTGCTCACCTGTCAGTTGGGACGGCCTGTCAGTGCTGTGTCCATGCACCTGCAGCATCCCCATACACTTACATGGGCTGCCTGCAAGGATTGGCTGCTCAAGCACCAAACTCACATCCACAGACATCAGTCTATGGGCCTCAGCGCCGTGTGAATAAGGCTGTTCAGAATAGTTTGCGATGTGCAATTAGGGCACAGAATTTGGGGACAGTACAATAACATCCATTTTGTACCTCTTAAAGCAGAACTACACTGCATCGGAGCACCACAAAGCCAAAACGCTGTTTAATTCATTTTTAATATTCAAAGCAAACTCCCCCCATCCATCCATGCTTTTTTTTTTTTGCAGAGAAATCACTTTAAAAAACACCCCCCTAAAGTTTTTGGCCGTGGCCATCTTGAGTAAGGGCAGATGATTCATGTAGCATTTACTTTCTAGAGTCCATCTGCTCATAGCTCAGGCATGCAGGCAAGAGGGGTGTGCTTAGCTGAGAAAGCCCCTCCTCCCTTCCTGAAGGCTTCTGGGATCTATGACATCATTTGTCTAGGTAAGAAATCAGGATGTAACTGGCGAAATGTAAAAGGAAAAAAAAACTTTAAACAAGTAAATATAATGTATACCTTATTATCGATTTATTAGTGTTAGCAGGAGAGGGAATAAACCTAGTTAGCAATGATTGAGAGAGTGAAGTTTCGCTTTTGGCCTTGAGCCCTTTTAGGGTCCTTTCACACTGGACTTCCGCCCAGGGGACTCCGTTTTGCTCAGTGGGGATCGATCTGCGGATACCGATATCCGATGACCAAAATATCGGTATCGGCGATAAATCGGTCGATCAATACTGTGTGTGTGTGTATGTGTGTGTGTGTGTGTATTGTGAGGGATTAGCTCGGTGGTAGGCGTAGATGACCCCTTGGGGGGTGCGTTTTCCCAGAGAGAGCCGACAAGTGCTTGCAAACAACAGTTTGGTTTATTAATGGTGTTTTCTTCACCAGACTGCATGAAGCAAAAACATCCAAAATAAAATAAAACAGAAAATAAATCGTTGCCTCTGTGGGCGGCTACCTTCTCACTCTGGAACCTACCTAAGAGTCTGTCTCCAACCTACTGTTGGGCAGACTTTCTTGTCCTACAGCAGACACTCAATAGTCCATTTATAATCTCTTCACACAAGCATAGTCTTTCCATAGTCATCCCAGCCATGGAAGTGTATCTTCTGCAACTTCTATAATACTTCAATAAGCATGCCAGCCCGACCACAGAAGCATTTGCGATACATGCACCCAGCCCTCTGCATATCTGATGTCTTTTACCTTTGAGACGTCTTCACACTTGGTTACCCTCCTTAGCACACATCACTTCAGGGGGTCTTCTCCCATGCCCACACAGCTTGTCGGGAGGCACTCATCTGACTGTCCTCCTTCTCCCAGCCCAGATGGCTTCAGGAGACAGCTTCCGGAGGCAGCAATCAATAGGACTTCCTTTGGACAAATTATAGAGGCCTTCATTTCCTCATTCCGAACAGCTGAAGGCCTTTCAACTTCTTTACACCTTCCTGCTGC
This sequence comes from Pelophylax lessonae, assembly GCF_965119305.1. NCBI lineage: Eukaryota > Metazoa > Chordata > Amphibia > Anura > Ranidae > Pelophylax > Pelophylax lessonae. Next base: position 200,815,729 of record NC_138775.1, on the reverse strand, counting down.
CTTTGGCAGCCGACACCCTATAATAATTAGTGAACTTTCCAAACCAGGTGAGAATGTGTCTCCTCTCTGTGACTACATCCCCAGATTTACCTGACTTCCTGTCACAGTATGTGTATATATATATATATATATATATATGTGTATGATGGACCGATATATCGAGGGTCGATCTGCACTTCCCCGATATATTGGAATCAGCCAGCAAGGTGACCAATATTGCTGATATTTTGGGAAAGTGCTTGCACCGGAGTGATGCCTGCAGCTAGAGGCATCACCCCTGTACCGGCGTCCATAGCTGACGGTCGGATGTCTTGTAATGACAACTGATGTGGCTGAGAAACCGCTCGGTTGTCATTACAAGGAGCGGAAGGGGATGCTCCATCACCCCCCCCCCCCCCTCCTGCCGCCTTCCGCGGCTCGCTCGGGTCTCCTGTCCCACCGGGAGACCCAGGCAACTAGCCTGCACGACTGCCGAAGACCCGATCAAAGTCGCATTCGGCTCTGATCGGGTCTCCATGTAAAAACCTGGAAGTGATGTCATGACATCGCTTCCGGGTACTCGGCACCAGATTCAAAAAAATGACAGCATTCAAATCAGCAAAACATGGCGTTTTGAATGCTTTTAAGTGCAGAGGAGGGGTTTGGGACCCTCCACAAGAGTACCTGTCAAGTGATAAAAAAAAAAAATGTTTAATTGTACGAAAATATCGGTATCGGCAATGAAAGAACCGGTATCGTTCGATCACACATATGTGTGTGTGTGTGTGTGTGTATATATATATATATATATATATATATTTATTTATACATACACATTTGTTTGTGTTTTCATTTTTTTTGTGAGTTCTTTATTTTCTCCTTTGTCTTTGTAGTCTGCCCCGCCTCTTCCCAGCCCCACTGTGTTGACTGACAGCAGCTTCCAGCAGGAGCCTCATTATCAAAGCTGAAAGCACACATAGAGGGGGAACATACTACCATGCTGTATGTGATGTCACTCTGCCCACCCATTGGCCTGTCACTCTGCCCGCCCATTGGCCTGTCACTCTGCCCACCCATTGGCCTGTCACTCTGCCCACCCATTGGCCTGTCACTCTGCCCACCCATTGGCCTGTCACTCTGCCCACTTTCTGACACAGCCTCTACTTTGTAGACAGGAAGGATGCACAGTCAAAGGGCCGCAATCAGAAGAGGTACATTACCATCCTTTTCTTTAGAATTCCATGTAATTTTATATGATTAGTTAACCTTTATGAAAAAGCCGGCAGTGTAGATAAAGGGTGCCTGTGGATAAAAACAAACTGTGCGGCTTTGACCAAAGTTGAATAATGCCCTTGCTTATAGGTGTAGGTAATTTATGTACCACCCAAAGCCTGACTGAAAAACTCCCAGAGATGGCATCATCCTGTCCAGCCTTGTTGCTAGGATGTTGCTAAGACACTCCCAGCTCTTACTGCTCACCCCCGCCAGCATGCTCTCTCCCCCCCGCAGATGTCTGCTCTGCTATTTTCTCAGTCACAGCCTTGCTGAGCTCAGAGCTACTGGGATGGGGGGAGAAAGAGGGGGGGAGAATGGGCTGGGATGGGGGGGAGAGAGAGAATGTGAGGGGGGAGAATGGGCTGGGATGGGGGGGAGAGAGCATGTGAGGGGGTGAGAATGGGCTGGGGTGAGGGGGGGGAGAATGGGCTGGGATGGGGGGAGAGAGAGAATGTGAGGGGGGGGGGGAGAATGGGCTGGGATGGGGGGAGAGAAAGCATGTGAGGGGGTGAGAATGGGCTGGGGTGATGCCATCTCTGGGAGTTCTTCATTAGGCTTTGGGACATACATCTAGGCCCACACCTATAGAAAGGTTGTTTCTATGGTCAGAGCCGTGCAGTGTGTTTTTATGTACAGTCACCCCTTACCTGCATTGGAATGTTTTTTGGTAAATGTGAACTAATCCTTTAATTAAAAATACTTATCTGCTACATTACTATTACAGTAAACCCCCCTCCATAGCGGGGGTTACATTCCTGACCCACCCACGATAAGTGAAAGTCTGCAAAATAGAAATACCCTATTTAAATACACCCTAGGCATGTTTTTATAACTTTTACGGTACTTTTAAAAACATTTTAAAGTCTTTAAAAACTGGCAGGCAGGTAGGCAGGATTTTTAATGCAGAAGGATGTTCTTTGTCATCTATCTATCTATCTATCTATCTATCTATCTATCTATCTATCTATCTATCTATCTATCTATCTATCTATCTATCTATCTATCTATCTATCTATCTCTCTCTCTCTATAATATCTATCTATCTATCTCTTTCTATAATATCTCTCTCTCCTCTCTCTATCTCTCTCTCTCTCTCTCTCTATAATCTCTCTCTCTCTCTATAATCTCTCTCTCTCTCTATAATATCTCTCTCTCTCTCTATAATCTCTCTCTCTCTCTATATCTCTCTCTCTCTCTCTCTCTCTCTCTCTCTCTATAATATCTCTCTCTCTCTCTATAATATCTCTCTCTCTCTCTATATATATAATATCTCTCTCTCTCTATATATATAATATCTCTCTCTCTCTATAATCTCTCTCTCTCTCTCTCTCTCTCTCTCTCTCTATAATATCTCTCTCTCTCTCTATAATATCTCTCTCCTCTCTCACTATAATATCTCTCTCTCTCTCACTATAATATCTCTCTCTCTCTCTCTCTCACTATAATATCTCTCTCTCACTATAATATCTCTCTCTCTCTATAATATCTCTCTCTCTCTCTCTCTCTCTCTCTAATATCTCTCTCTATAATATCTCTCTCTCTCTCTATAATATCTCTCTATCTCTATAATATCTCTCTCTCTCTCTATAATATCTCTCTCTATAATATCTCTCTCTCTCTCTCTATAATATCTCTCTATCTCTATAATATCTCTCTCTCTCTATAATATCTCTCTATAATCTCTCTCTCTCTCTCTCTATAATATCTTTCTCTCTATAATATCTCTCTCTCTATAATATCTCTTTATATCTATAATATCTCTCTCTCTCTCTCTCTCTCTCTATAATATCTCTCTCTCTCTATAATCTCTCTCTCTCTCTCTATAATATCTCTCTCTCTCTCTCTCTCTCTCTCTATAATATCTCTCTCTCTCTATAATATCTCTCTCTCTAATCTCTCTCTCTCTCTCTCTCTCTCTCTAATATCTCTCTCTCTCTCTCAATTCAATTCAATTCAATTCAAATAAGCTTTATTGGCATGACCAAATACATTTTAGCATTGCCAAAGCAGTTTGGTTCTGGGGGGGGTAATGGGTAATATGAAGGGGAATGGGGTGTGAGTCTATGTAAAGGATTTTTAAGTCCTCAGTTTTTCATGTCCCTCTCAGTCTGTGACATGCTGTCACATATTGTGCAGCTATTTTTACCATTGGCTCCTCTTCTCCCAGTAGGATTTGGAGTTTCCTCTTCTCTTCTATAGAATTGAGGTCCGGGATGAAAGTGGAGAGTCTCTGGAAGTGAGTGTCCCTCACTGATGAGTACTTAGGGCACTGTAGCAGGAAGTGGTCCTCGTCCTCCAGTACCCCCTGGTCACACTGCTGGCACAATCTGCTCTCCCTGGGCTTGTAGGTTTGTCTGTGCCGTCCTAATTCCATTTCCAGGCTGTGGGCGCTCAGTCTCTCTCTCTCTCTCTCTATAATATCTCTCTCTCTCTCTCTCTCTCTATAATATCTCTCTCTCTCTCTCTCTCTATAATATCTCTCTCTCTCTCTCACTATAATATCTCTCTCTCTCTCTCTCTATAATATCTCTCTCTCTCTCTCTCTCTCTCTCTCTCTCTCTATATAT